>NC_140589.1:1561802821-1562476155 GCF_964204655.1 Triturus cristatus
GTTGCCAACGGTTCAATTTTAATGTCTGCGCCTAGTTTAACCCATGTGGATAGTCCCCCACTTGGTCTGCCTAACGCAGGAATTAGTGCGGTTTGGTTAAAACAGTGGTATCCATCAAAAAACAAAGGGGTGGTACACCAGGTTTCCTGAAACATCAGGATGTCAATTTTAGAGACCCAGTCCACCCAATCCCCATTTGTTACTTTAGTATTTAAACCTGCTATATTCCAGCTCAGGATTGTCAAGTTATTGATAGGTATTACCGAGGGGGAGACATAACACCTGTCCGTAGCCGCCTTGGGTGCATTAGCAGTCATTTTAATTGAGTCCAAGGACAGATCCCCTACTGGGTCAGGTATGTTGGGTTGATTTCTACCCAGTTGGTCAAAGGGAATAGTTGATGGTCAGTCCAGGGTATCCAAGTCAGACAGTGCACTGTATCTATTGTGTAAGGGGAGAGGTAATGAAGAAGGGCTAGGTAATCTATGATGCGGTCTGTAAAAATAGCCCAGTTGCAGAGAAGTTATGTCGCTCGGACGGGGAAAGCGCATGTTAGTACTGCCAAGGATATATTTAACTGTAGAAGGATTTCTAAAGTTGATGACAATACAGTCCCCTTCAATGTTCTTGGGTGATGGCCCAACCCAACTCACCCGTCTAGTGGTTATAATTTCTCTCATAATATTGGGGCCTACTCCTTTGTGTTTACATAGCCAGTCTGTGCATTTATTATTTAATTGCATCCATGACTCGCTCTGCCCCTCTCTTAACTGTGGTACGCCTGCCAGAATTATTACATAGGGGCAGGCGTCGGGGGGCAGATGAAGAACAGGCCCAGAATGCGTTGTTGGCCTGATAGTAAGTGTATGGCCCTTATCTAATCCAGTGGGAGCAGAAGCCTTCCCCCCAGTGGATAGCAGGGTTGGGGCATCGTTTGGCATATTACTAGCCTGGCTAGTGTGGCATATTGGTTTTGCATTCCTCCCTGAAGATGACATAGTGGGAGCATCATTTATCATATTACTGGCCTGGCTAGTATGTGGTGTTGGTTCTGTAGCTTTGTTAACACCTCTGGGTATGATGATGCTAGGGGTGGTCATTTTATTGGGAGCATTTTGTTTTTCAATCAGAGTGCCCCTATTTACAGCTTCTAAATCTTTAATGAAGCGCTCACCCCTTGTTAAGTCAAGGCTAATAGCCCCCTTCCTTTTTGCATCCTCGTTTCTGATCATAGTTTCAATACGATCTAGTCTTTTAAAAACATTATTAAACTGTTTGATCATTTGAGATTCTAGCTGTTTAAAAATGGTGTCCACAATGGTTTCCATAAAATTGACATTTGACTTATTGAGTGTGGAACTTTCACTCACTGGATCAGTCTGTGTGCAAATACAGTTTGTACCGTCTCTGGGGGGGGGTAGTATTCAACAATCCTTCGTCCAAGTGTACGGGTTCAATCCTGGCATTACTACCCTCTATTGTTTTTTGTTTCCCTCTGGTCCACATGCTCTGTGGTGTAGGCTGATCCTTGTTGCATGTGGTTGGTTTCCTTCTATTGGTTAACTGTTTAATAGGCCCTTTTTTCCTTGTCCCACCAGTGGGTTTAGTTTTTGAAGGTGCCTGGGAAATAGGGACATATTCAGTGACGTCAAGCTGAGAATCAAGGATGATAATGTCGCCCTCCTCCTCTGGGGTGATAGTAGGTGGATGGCACGAGTTGGGCTTGGTAACTGTCACAGTTGGAGATAGGGGTAGGGTGTGTTCTGTACTAAGATCCCCGGACTCCGAGTGTGTGCGTAAGAGGCCCAATGACATCCGTCTCTCAGTGCTCGCGATTTCATTTGCGACCATATTAAATGCATTATCCAGCATGCTTTCTAACGATGAAGGAATGGTGGGATGTGCCATTATTGATTTGCTGGTTTGATTAACAGGGCACTTCCCACTAATTGGCATTTTCGTTACTCTCACCTGATTATCCCTGTGTAGGCAGCTTAGATGGGTGGCCCGCCCGACCACTGTTGACCTCTGAGGGCCTCAGAGGGCCCGCCCTTTGCCCGGGCTTAGCCCGGCGCCGACCCGCGCGCGATCCCGCGTCGCGGGGGCTCTCGCTGTCTTTATGCGCCTTCAGCGCGCTCAATTTCCGTGGGCGGGTTCCACCCGCAAAGGTTGCTGGGAGCGGTAGTCTCCCTGCACACGGCGGCCGTGTTGATGGAAGCTACGGCGGCGGCAGGGAGACGCTGTAGTGTGCAGGTGTGGGCGACCTCACAGGGAGCAGGTAGGCGGCGTGGCTAGTGACAGCAGGCTGGAACAAAGACCCCCGCTCTGCCGGGGCTCTCGCTGTCTTTATGCGCCTTCAGCGCGCTCAATTTCCGTGGGCGGGTTCCACCCGCAAAGGTTGCTGGGAGCGGTAGTCTCCCTGCACACGGCGGCCGTGTTGATGGAAGCTACGGCGGCGGCAGGGAGACGCTGTAGTGTGCAGGTGTGGGCGACCTCACAGGGAGCAGGTAGGCGGCGTGGCTAGTGACAGCAGGCTCCAAATGTAGGCAAAACGATGACCGTTTTATCCAAGTGAGTTTCTTTCACTGAGGCCTAACGACCCTGGTCGATGTCTGTCTACCCCGGTGGACTCACCAGGCGCTCCTGCGCACCGCTGAGAGGGGTCTTGGCGCAGGGCAGCCCCCTCGGGTGTCTCAGCTCTGCAATCACTCGTTCTTGGAGAGCACACGGCACAGGTGCGTTCCGGTACCAAGGGAAATATTCTGTGAGCCTGAGAGGGGTGCCCCTGGGACTTCGTCGTGACTTATAGTTGTTCTGCTTGCCCCTGTGTCGAGTAAAAACTTTCTGTTTTTCCCTAATACTTGACTCTGTACATAAGGACCCTCTTGATCTACAGGGACCTCAATAAGGGGTAAGCCAACTTCCCTCTCTAGGCTATTTCATGTGTAGCGCTGATACTCTGGATAGTAATTTTGTGCATACTGGTACATCTGTTGTGTCGTGTTCTGTGTTGCAACAATAGGCTGTTGCTGTTGCTGTGGTACGGTCTGTTGTGCAGCTTGCATAGGCTGTACATTCTGAGGTGCTTGTTGTTGGATCTGATCCTGTCTAGGCAGACGTGGTCTCTCCTTAGTTTTACCCGTAGCGATATTATGTTTCAGAACTGCACAATCGTTTACATGATGACCTGGCTGTTTACAATAGTTGCATGTCCCTTTAACGGGAACTGCTGAATTACTGGCCGTACCCTTTTTATGACCGTCAGTTGGAACTGACTGGGCGACAAGCATTTTCATTTTCGTGTCTTTCATACGCCTTGTTTCGTGTTCTTGTTCTTCTCTAATTCTATTCTGGTGATACTGTAACATTTGTAACATTTGTGAAGGAGTGTTAGCTTGCCAAGTGCTCTCAACTTTCAATACTCTGTTTTTAACTTGCGGCAGGGAATTCTCGACTAGTTTTGTTACAAAAAGATGTGGATATGACTCACTATTTGCTTTCAGGCCGCTATTAATACCAAAACATTTTTCAAATCGGGAATAAAAATCACTGGTGTCTTCCTCTTGTTTCTGTTTACAGGCTGAGATTGCTCCCCAATCTTCCTTTTTCGTAGTTAATAAACGTGGCAATACTTGTACCAATAGACCTGGCAATGCTTTTGTTTTGTCCCCAAGCCCTACGCCTGCAGTTCTGTTATTTTCTTCAGTTTCTAATGCGGTCCAGTCAATCTTTTGGTCTCCCACTTCCCACTCTTTTTCCTTGAGTTTCTCATAAATACCGGCAGGCAATAATACTTTCAATATTTTCATAATGTCAGGATAGGTATAATCACCCATGAGTAACATGTCTTTTAATTCACGGTGAAAACCTGCTGGATCTTTGTCATGGCTAGGCACTAATTTTTTCATTTCCAATAGTTCTATTTTGGTTATGGGCGTGTACACAAACACGCGTCTAAACGTATTGTCATCATTTCTGACTGGGTGTACTTCGCGTAATGGGTTCTGTCTGTCTATGTGATACGTTTTTCTTTCCACGGTGGGAACTGAAACATGTTCTGGGCATACGAAGACAATGTACTGGTGTCGATATTCTAGAATTTCTTTAATTAAATCAGTACCTGAACCTCTCCATTTATTCGTGAGTAATTCTGTCAATATATCAGGTAGGGGACCAGGATCGGAGTGTTGGCTTCTATACAACATAAGGAGGTGTTGTATCATGTATATACCAGCTAAACGCTGTTCGTCTGGGGTAAGATTCAGAAACGTGTGTGCTAGCGCATCATCACTATATTTTTCAGAACTGTCAGCCCATTGTACGGCTGACCTGGCTAATTCTTGTTCATCCATAGAATCGAGCATATGATACCCCCTTCGGTCTCGGAGTAATTTATCCGTAGTCTGGAATAGGTGTTCAGGGGACCTTGCATTTAACATAGGGGCTTGAAAATGTCTGCTACATTCTGGACGTATCGGACGCATTGGATCATTGAAGTGTCTGGTATTGTTACAAGATCTTCCCCTACCTACATAAGCTATCGTTTCTAATTGTCCCATGGGCATTTCTGATTCTTCCTCCTCCTCTCCCTCTGATTCAGTTTTGTCTGCCTCTAATCTGTTTTCATGTATTCGTTCTATTTCTTTTCTGATCTTTCGGCACATAGCTACTATACACTTCTGTTTATCATGTTTCCCTTCTGATATATTCTGACCCCATCTGGTAAGCACTTGCATTTCATCCTGATATACCTCAGGCCTATCTCTGTTTCTGATCAAGCAGTTTATGAGGAAACTTAGCAGTAGTTTCTGTATATCTACTTTCTGGTATTCCATGGCTTTGTCAATACTTTCAGGGCCTTGCCCTGATTGGACAAAGTGATATATATTGTCCAGATGAGCAACCATTCCTGGTAGTGTCATTAAATATGTGGACGCTCGTCGTATACGTAGTGATGACAGCAACATTCTGTCATTTTTACCGGGCACTGGATCATATCTACAATCCGTCAATTAATATGTTTTCTCGGGCCTTTTCTGAATCTGACCTACTTTTCTCTTCCTTTCTGAGCGCTTTTTCTGTGCGCCTATGCGATTCTTTACGCCATAGTTCAATGGCATCCCTCTGTGACTGTCTGGCTTTCTTTTTCCATAACGCTTCTTCTATTCTCATGATGCAATCTGCATCCCATGTTCCGGCAGCGGGCCATCTCTGACTCTCTGCTAAATCCTTGGTGTAGTCCACCCATAGATCAAGATATAATACGGCATCTAGGCCATGTTTATGGTACATAAAGTACCCTGGAGTGTCCCTAGGTGGGATAGGAACGGCTTCCTCGAGTATCCCTTTTCTAGTATTTATCTGTCTTAATTTTGAAAATAACGGCATCCTGAACTTTGTTACTTAATTCTTACTCGGTTCTTGAACACAAAAATTACAATAAACACAATAATGAAGATCGAACAATCACTCATACCACAACATTTAAAACATATCAAAACATTTTAGAACGAACAATAATAATTATAATAAAACTAGTTAACTGCATAATACTAAATATACTGTATGTACTGCTAAACAGTACAGATACACTGCTAAAACAGTGCAGACCAGGTCTGTGTACCCAGACCCGTCTTGACCGGCACAAACTAATGTGCACGTCTAGATGCGTCCTCAGCAACGGTACTCACCGGGAAGCACGGAACGGAAGGCCTCGGAAGTCTGGACTGGACTAGACCAAACTGGACTGGACTCGACTCGTGACTTAGGTACTTCGGAACTTCGGAATCTGGTGGGCCTCTGTATACCTCGGATCTTGCTCTCTCAGCTAGGCTCTGGTCGGGATTCTCCGCACTCCTCACCGCCTCGTCTGGGTGTTGATCGCAGCCTCAGTCGCCCCCGTTGGCCTGAGGGAGATACAGGAAATCCTGCGGGTACGCGTAATTGTCCGTCCGGCTGTGGCAGGAGACCGGGTCTGCAACGCACCTCCGGCGTGTGGGGTGTGAGAGGTGTCCCTATTCGGGCACCAATTCTGTGGTAAATTTTAATTACCTGTACTATTTTTATGCGGTAAAATACAATATGAATAACTCAGTAAAAATAAGAGGCAGAATCCGTGGTATTCGAGGGTATAATAGGGTATTTATTCCTTACAAAGGAATGATGGTTCGAACCAGGCAATCGAGTTCCGTCACCACGAAGGTTCAGGAAGGGATCAGCAATAAATTATTGACAAGTAATAATATATATAAGAAATGCATTACATTAAGATAGATGCAGGAGGCGTAACAGCTTGATAATACAGATAAGAATATACATACGTAATGAAAAGGCGTAATAATAGGCGTGCATAGAGGCGTATACAAAAAACGTCATTATGATGGTGACACAAATGGGTGGATCCATAAGAGAATCCTGCAAAGTCAGCGAAAATACATGGCAGAGATGCGCGCGCAGCCGCATGACGTGTGATTGACGTGTAACTAAAGGGTGAAGGGAACTTGACATTTAGCCCTACATGTGGAGACAGAAGTCTGGGGTGTCAGGACAACCTAGTCCTAAATCATATCTAATATCTTGTGTTTAAGGAACTATATTATCTAGAAGGAAAGGTCTTCTCGGACAGATCCTATTCTATACTGACTGTTAGTGCGTGTACAAGCGTCTAAGTGTCTACATAAGATGCGAGGGGGCATGGGCCTACCATGGTAACGAGAGTCATGAATTACTTGCACAGAGATAGTAAGGCCGGGCCCTTTGCTCTGCAGCTAGAGGGATGTTTACCTAAATTACTAGACAGGAATGCATTGGATGAGGAACGGAGCAGATAACTTGAAGGTGAAATACAGTTTTTGGCAGGCAACAGGCCGCGTCAAGCACCGTTAGCCGCGCAGGGAGTAGGACAAAGTTCATGGATACAGATGCAGGTCCAGGCTGGAGCATTCAGAGGCAGAATTCAGGGCCTACCTTGCCAGAGCTGTAAAACGTGAAAAGTATACCATATAAAGACGGTGGCAAGGCATACTTAGGAACGGAATATCTGGCCCATTCATGGCAGATATGAAAGAGTACATATTAACGTTGGACACAATTGTATTTGCGTCTTCATAGCTTTGAAGTGGAGGGAACATACATGTACTTGTAGCATGTACATGGAGCCGTTGGGGTCTAAATAGGGGACACAATTGACCATAAAAATTCATATTTCCTCAGGTGTTCGCCAGTACAGCTAATTAGCAGAGGGCAGATACATGCAAAAAAGAGCTGGGACTACAGCTGTTCTTGTTGACTAAAGGACACGAACATACGCTCAGACTCCGCCCTTGATGGGAACATGACGCACTAACACAACAACATGTTAATTCAAGGCTGTGGCAAGCATAAGGGCTGGGGGCATGGTCGGCAGCAGCGAACGTGTTAAGGGAGAAGGGGCATAGCGAACTGAGTGCATCAATTGCATCGGGCATTACTACCAGCCAGCCACAAAACAGGACTAAAAACACAAGCGCAAGCTGCTTTTCTCGGAGGTCGGCTCCTCTAGCAGCTTGCTCGTATTAAGGCCACAAAAGAATAAATATAAGCAAGGCAAGGGGGATGAGCAGCACTGCAGGGGCTGCACTGGAGGGCAGAAAACACATGGAGGGGGATGAGCAGCGCCGCATAGGCTGCACTGGAGAAGAAAAAAAAAAACAACATGCATTAAAAAAAAGTGCATACCGTTGAACACTCGAAGTAAAGGGGCCAGTAACCATGGAAGGATACAAATGACAATATGGCCGTCATAAGGAGGTACTAACAGCCTATAAACCAATCATAAGGCAGCATTTAGAAAGGACAAAGACACAAGCCAATGAAAAAGTGGGCGGGGGAGTGGGCATGGCTTCTTCCCCGTACTCTACTACCACAGAACAACCCCGGAGCAGCGCTTGTACGCTGGCTCAGGGCTCGACCTAAAAATGAGGATTGCACCAACCCCGGGGGCTTAGCGCTTTCCAGGAGAAAAGGTCCAAGTCCAATTTCTTTACCAATTAATATGTTGGCCCTGTTGGGCTGTTTTTGCTGATTGGGGCTAGTTTTACTCCTTGTGTTGACCACTATCCACCTTTCGCATTTTCAGCATGACTCTTGCCTAAAAAGGCACACACTTTGAGAGGAGCTGGTTTCACTGGCTCCCTGCACGAGCTTTCTCCTTTGCTTGGCTTCTGGTGCTCCTCTACTCTTGCTGAGGTACTGAAGTCCTGAAATTCCCTCAAATGATCCTTGGGGTGTGTAAGGGGAGCTGCACAACCAACCCCTGGAGAGATCCATCTAGTCCTGGGTGTCAGCTGCAGATAGAGGCCTTAGTCCATCAGGGGCATCTAGTTGGCTTGTCCTTCCAGCTGTCCTTGGTCTTGCCACCGTCACCGTCTAGGGTCTTATTCTCCTTAAGGTTCTGGGGATGTCACTTTTATGCCCAGTGCCAGCCTGAGGGTGGGGACTCACTTTTTTCTAACTCTAAAATTGGTTATTGTTAGTTACTCACTTTCCCTGGAGTGTGGCTCCAGCCTGGCTAGGGAAACAAAGGCAGGGGCATGTCTGGTGTCAACTTCTTTTGTGTGCTGAAGTGTAATCATGGCAGGGAATGACTCCTCCCCAGCTATCCTGTCAGGAAGACCCACTCTCTTCTACACCCAGATCCCTTTACCTCCTATCTGGTCCACATACACATTTTACAGTGGGTGAACCATCACCAGCCCATGCAGCTGGCTACTCTCTCAAAAGCCCCATAAACTTCAGACAAGGAACTGTCAACCTTCTAAACATGGCATTTCCAAACTATTGAATAATAACTTTAGTATTAAAGAAGATTTTAAATTACAATTGAAATGATTGGAAGTAAGGGGATTATTTACAGGGAGCTTGTGCCAACAATGCATCAAACATTTTGAGGCATTGGCGGCGCAGTCAGTACTCAACATTTACAAGGTGGCGCATCTAGACCAATACGTCACTTTTAGTAGTCTTGCATCGAAATGTGACTGTGCCTGAATTGGCAGAGTCACGTAAGTATTCATATATTCAAGGGAGGTGTTCCAGCGTAATCTCCACCGTAAAACCAGTGCATAGATATGTAAAGTTCAAAGTTCAAATTCAGGGAAAAGTGATGAATCACCAGGTAGTGTCACACTGAGGGCCAAATGCTTCAAAATGTCTGTGCCTTGGTAATCCACACGTAGGAAATGACACATTGGCTAGGGCATATAAAGAGAAGACAGCCCACAACAACCCCCTTCACCACACTAAAGGCAGTGCAGGACAAGGGAGCACATTTATTGTCAGCGAACTTCCCTCATTGATCTCAGGGAGGAGGAGGTTATCACCTACTACCGGCTCAGAAGTGAGTCTATTGCCCAACTGCTACACCAGATAGTGCTACTTCTCCAGCCACCAACTGCCAGGTCCACCAACATCCCTCTGCATCCCAAGCTCAAGGCTGTCCTTCACATGTTGAGATTTGGGCCATTCCAGATTACAACAGCTAGAGTGGCAGGTAACTCTCAGTCATCTTTCTTGGCTTTCTTACCCTCTGTTCCGGGTGCCATTGTCCATCCTAACACCGCAGTACCTCGTCTTCCCCAACACACACCAACTGCAGCTGGAGCTCAAGCAAAGCTTCTATACCATCGCCGGTTTCTCACATGTGCTGGATGCCATGGACTGCACACGTGCAACTGGTTCCCCCTATAGCTACATCCCATCTGGAACCAGAAGAAAACATACCTGATGAATGTCCAGGACATCTTGGACCATCGGGGCATGTTCCCCAACGTGCTGACCAAATACCCCGGGAGTGTGCATGACACATACTTCTTCAGGCACTCCATCATCAATGAGTGCTTCCAGAATGGTCAATGTGGGAATAGCCTACTGGTTGGTAAGCACATCCGAAGTACATGACACACCTAATAACAGCAAATAATGAATGACTCAATGGACATATCCGTGTGTGCTACCTGAGACAGCGCATTTGTAAGAGGGGTGAACCTCATACTTGCAACATTCATCAGGGCACATCTGTAATGCAACTCTGCAATTCACACATATTAAGACATGCTTAGCCACTGTGTCTGTCTATTAATAGAGGGAAAAACCTGATCAATGCAACATTTGGAAAAGTGCTGCATTGCAAAACTGTGTGCAAGTAAGGACTTCTATAGCTGTGTCTAAATGTAACTCCAATGGTACGTGAGTTATGTCATGTATCCCACACCGGAGAATCTGTGTAGAATGCACCACATGTACTCACCAGATTACACTCCCTAAAGAAAGTAAACAATTTGAAGGCTCAGCCATTAGTAGGTAGTAAAGCTACAACACAGTGGTTCCACAGAGGCACATGTATGTGTGTGTTTGCGTGTGTGTGTGTGTGTGTGTGTGTGTGTGAAACAGGTTCATACTGGTACAACCTACCTATGAATGACAAAAAACCTTGATTTGTGATCAACATACTGTCACTTACAGTGGAAATGGACCTGCAATGGATCTATCACACTAAGCCACAGCCTGATGTGTTTGTCCAATTCTGGCACTGTTAAAAGTAGCAGGCCATGCACATGTTTCACATGTTTTTTACTGCTTTACCGTCGTCTAGTCCAGTATGGTGACCTTATTGTCCTATGACTATGAACAGAGGCCCATATGATGTGCATGGGTACACATTACTACCCAGTTAGTCTACATATGCTACACAAATGTTTGCAAGTGCACAGCATATCAGTGTGGAATCTCACATAACACATATGAATGTGGAGTCCCAATCTGTGCCGGTGCTGGATTAGTTACCTAGCCACAAAGCAGCCACACTTGACCCACTAAGCAAGGATGGACATGATATATGCAGGAATGGATGTGACTGTGTTGCTCTGTCTTACTCCGACACAATGCTGTGACTCCTACAGATCCATACATGTGTGCTAATTTGTTCAGGACACAAAGCAAATCTAATACATGTCAAGGTATAACTACATGTGATGTCACCCCTAGCAAGGTAGCATGCACTGAGGCGTCCATGCTAAAGTGGTGTAACCTATCAATGAATGCACCTATGACAGTTCACGTAAGCCATCTCTGTTGCTGAATACTATGATGCATGGTAATTCTAATCATATTCCTGCTTGGAAGTAATCACATTTGTTAGGCCTACCCAAGCAGGCCTCACGAAGAGCAAGATAATGGCTAATTGTTTTGTCTGATGCTTTTCTGCAGGTGTAATGTGCATGTTCCACACATACAGTGCCAGACACCAAGGCCAGACAGCAGATGTATTTGTACCAAGCAAATTACCTTCCACATCTAGACAGTCAATCTGTGAGCTTGATGTCAAATTCACTGTAGACTGACTGAAAGAGCCTGTGTATGTTGTTTCCTGAGTATGTTTTGCATCCATAACACATCCCTTGTCAGTAATTGTTGGACTTGGCCCTTTTTTCAGGGTCATCCCTGAACTTTTTGCCTTCCTCGTGTATTTTTTCTGACGTGTTGGTGGTGGTTTTATGACTCTGGGCACTTTACCACTGCTGAACAGTGCTAAAGTGCATATGCGCTCCCTATTTTAAATTGATGTATGGATTAGTGACTCCATTATTGGCTTATTTGGTTTACTTGTCAGACCCTAGTACAGGGCACTGCGGGTGCTCAGGGCTTGTAAATCAAATGCTGCTGGTGGCTTGCAGCACTGATTGTGCCACCCACCAGAGCAGATTGTAAAGTGTATCTCAGGCCTGCCATTGCAGAGCCTGTGTGCAGTCTGGTACTGCCATGTTGACTTGGCAAGTGCACCCACTTGCCAATCCCTAAACCTTCCCTTTTTTACATGTTAGCCACCCCTAAGGTAGGCCCAAGGGCAGGGTGCATTGTATGTGAAAGGTAGGACATGCCCTGATGTGTGTGGCATGTCCTGATAGTGAATTACAGCCATTTTCGTTTTTCACTATTGCAAGGCTACCTGTCCCCATAGGCCAGGATGGGCAGTTTGATTATAACATCTTATAATCTTAACTGACCCAGGGAACATGGTGTAAAAACAAATTTAGTATGCCTGAACTCAGAATGATAACATACATATTTTAGTGAAGTTGGTTTTAACATACTGTGTTTGAAAATACCACTTTTAGAAAGTGGGTATTTTCTTACCTAACCATCCAGCCTGCCTCTGCTAGGTTGTGTGTTGCATGTCTGGTTTGTGAGTGACAGGGGCTGGGGGGCTCCAGGAGACAGGGTGTGTCAGCACAAGGCTGAATAGACCTATCTGCATGAGGAGTGGTGGAAGGAGTAGCACCTTGGCCTGAGTAGGGCTGTGCCTGCCTTCCACAATGCTGGCTCCACCTCCTGTGGTGCGTCTGATGACCCTGGCCCACACTGCCAAAGGAAAGAAGGAGTCCTGTAAACAAAGTGCTCCAGGACTGCACAGAACTGGTTTGGACTAGGTACAGACACTCTCTGCCTTCAGAGACAAAGGATTTTGGTGTATAAAAGGGGGGACCCAGACCCCAGTACTATAGATCACTTCTGGGAATCAAGACAAACCTTTGCTGAGGAGAAGAACCAGGAAGCTGAAGGAGGAGACTACCCCTGTGCTGTGTGTTTGGAGCCTGGCCTGCAGTGGTTGCTTCACTGCCAAAAAAAGGAGAAGAGGACTGAGTATGCTTTTCATCAACTTGAAGAAGAATCTCCAAGGGCATGAACTTGAGCTTGCCTCCTGCAAGAATTCACCAACCAGGTCCCTCCTGAATTCTCTTGCTGGGAATTGAAGTTCCTGCTGTTGTGCTGGGCCTTCTGAGAGACTGTGTGTTGCTGGAAGCTGGAAGCGCGTCTCAGCGACGAGAAGCGTGTTGCCGCTGCAGCAGTTGCCGTCGCATCGCCATGGAAGTGTGCCGCCGCTGCCACCATCGCCGAAGCGCGGCGCATCCCCGGAGAAGCACGCCGTCGCCGCAGAGGCTGCCGTCGCATCACCCGAGAAGCGCGTCACAGGGCCTGTCGTGGCTCCAAAGATCATCGAGTCGCCGCACGGCTGTCGGGCGTGCACGCATCGCTTCAACGTTGTCGCATTGTAACCAAGACGCCATTTTGTCGCATCGCACCAGAGAGAAGTAGCGCATCGAGGTGTCATTGTGTCACCTCGTACCGGAGAGCAGTAAGAAACTGACGCATCTCCTCCTCACACAGTAAGGAAGCGAGCATCAACTCCCCTGAGTGTAAGGAACCAACGCATCACGTTCCCTGTGCCCCTTTTGTTTGCACTGCATTACGCATCCAAGGTACTTTCAGAGTAAAGTGTTGCATTCACAACTTGAGAGAACCTAGATATTTTCTACTATTTTAGAGTCTATTTTTGAGTACAGTACTGTGGATTTTTGTTGTTTGGTCTTGTGGTAAGTCTATATAAAATACTTATTTTTATAATCCAACCTGTGTGGTGTCCATCTGTAGTGTCGTCACTGTATTACTGTACGTGTTCACAAATGCTTTGCACACTGCTTCTGAGATAAGCCTGCCTGCTCATGCCAAGCTACCAAGGGGGTGAGCAAGGGTTATTTTTGGAGTGTAGCCTCTTACCCTGACTAGACGCAAGGGTCCCTATTTGGACAAAGGTGTATACCATTGCCAACTAGAGACCCCCAAATCTAACAGTAATGCAGACAGATAGTATGATCTTCAACTATGGCCTCAATCATGTATGACAATGTGGATATCATTTGCATAGGAGTGTAACATCTGTGAACAAAAAATGCCTACTACGCAAATACCTACATCAAGGCAAGCATAATTCAAACTGTAATTAATATGGATAATGTCAAGATATGTACAATGGACAATATACCTGCGTATATCACAGCAATATATTGCCTGTCCTAGTGTCCGCACCATGGACGCAAGGAGACACACATGAGCGCACTGCTAACATACATGTGCAACATATCCCAAGTCTACAAGCAATTCAGCCAAGAACATTGGAGCAAGAGAAAGTGACCCGCAGAGTATTTACCTGCATTACACCAATCAATGCACTGTACCACACACAAAGGGCTAGTTGCATCAATGTAAACACACACATTGGCCCATAGAGTGACAAATTGCACTCAAAGCATAGGTTGTAAGCCATGCACGCATCAACGTCAAACCATCAAAAACAATGCATTATGCATTGTTGTGTGTTGTGTGTAACTCATGCATTGCCTATTTCACTAGTGAGGTGTCTGACATAAAAAAATACGCTTTAGTAGGAAACGTGACACTTTAGCAGAAAATGTGACACTTTAGTAGGAAAAGTGACACTTTAGAAAGAAATGTGACTAGTATGAAACATGATGCTTTGGTAAGGAAATATGACTCATAAGTCGGAAACGTGATGCAGCCACATAGGAAATGATGCAATGGCTCAGCCATGCTGCAAACCAGGGAGCATGTAGCTCCTTTCACTTTCACTGTCTGTGCTGGCTGTTGGGGTGTTTGGTGTGTGCTCTTGTTATTGGGTGTGTTATTTGGTCTTGTTGGTGTCTCTGATGCTCCTGTTGTGTAGGTAAACTGTCCTATGTGTTTTGTAGTTGTATTTTGTAAAGTTTTGTCCACTGTATTGTCGGGTGTTTGTCCATTTAGAGGTTAGTAGTTTATGGGGTGATGGAAGGGATAGTTTTTGAGTTTTTTGGGTTTAGGGTGGCTAGTGTGAGTAGGGAGATGTCAGGCAGGGGCAGATCCAAGAACCTGTTGGAGGAGGAGTTTGGTGGCCTGTTGTGGCTATTGGTGTGATACCTTCTAAACATGATCAGCTGTGGAGATAGGGTGAGCCAAGGTTACCCTACACGTGAGAGGCGGGAGCGTTGGGAGAAGGTGCACTTCCAAATGAGTCAGCTCTTCAATGTACACCAGAACGTCCACCAACTTAAGCACTGTTGGCAGATGGTGTCGGCCGTGAGGCAGAGCTCCTTGATCACCTGGGGATGGAAGTTGATGGGGCTATCAGTAAGTCCCTATATTCAATGAGCTTGTAGCTGTGTGGCTTTCGCACACATCTTTAAATGCTTTTTATTTATTCTTCAAGAAGGCCCAGATATGTATATGGGTTACTATGGCGTGATACAGGCTAATTCAGTTAAATAAACAGAACATGCCACAGGGGCCTGTTCACAGGGGCATTACATTAGCCACAACATACCATGCAGTGCAGGGGAGGCCAATAGGTGATGTGGGACCCATCTGGCACTGTGCAGGGAGTATTGTCATCCGGCCAGCTAGGTCATTACTGACTCCAAACTGTGGGGGCCACTCATCATGAATGTTGCAGGGGAGGGCACTCACATGTCATGAAGACACAAGTTGGGCAGGGTGTTTGGTTTACCCCAAAAATGGTCACCAATATGTGCATATTATGAAAAATGGTAATAATTGCTTTATGAGCCTGTTCAGGCCTTGAATGGCCATTGTTCATTTAAAGGGCACTGGTCACAGGTAAGGAGCTAAGTGAAGAAGATACACAAGCATGGGTACTGGCTGATGTGTGTAGCAGTATAAAGAACATTCATTGACTTGAGTAGGCCCAAGCATTATCATACAATTTAGAGAGGGGTCAGCCAAATTGGACTGTCCACATTGCCATCAAAGTCAGGCACCCTTGCACCATGAAGCAAGCTAGGCTGGTCTTTTACCTTGTCTGCACTCTGTGAACCTGATGGAACATGGCTTACATATGTCCATCATTAGGGCATTCCAACATTGCCTTATGCCACAAGTCTAACTTACAGACAATACCAGACATTTGTGAAGTCAATGTACTGTGCTTCATATGTACACGATGTACATGTTCAGCATTTAACATAGCAATGTGCCATCTTTTAGTCTTATAGCTGGACCTGATCCATTCACCCATGGTGAGGTGGACAGCTTCGGAGATCCCAATGCTACCAGTGAGTATCACCTGATTCTTTCTGTGCCCTGTAAGGATTGTGTGTGTTCTCATAAATTAGTTGCAGTGAGATGTGTAACGGAAACAAGCTTTACCTTATATGTAGGTTCACAACAGAAGTAGGACAAATTGCTATGTGAATTAATTTCCAGTGTATGCAGGTCCACATGATGGCTACTCTGAATCTTATGTGCTTATCTTGTGCCAGCTATGGTGTGGATGGTCATGGCACATGTACCATCACCTGACCTAAAACCAACTGATGGTCATTAATTCAAATGTCTCTCACCCACACTATGGACAGAAAGTGAGAATCTGTTACCCAAAATATGTGACAGAAATGTTGCATGGGATAGGCTGTGATTTTCCTGACACAGCATATTTGGCCAAGTCCAAATTTGAGCAGGACACAGGTGTGTTTGGAGTGTAACGCATATCCCAGACACTATTTCCAATTTGCAACAGCACATCTACTGGTGACATGTGAACAGCTTTTCCAATGTATTTTTGCTTCTAATGTGTGGTCACATCTTACCTTGCCCATGCCTGTAGAATACGTTCCTCCACCCACCCAAAATTGGTACAGTCTAAATGTTTGAAGGCATGTCAGACATTCATGCCACTCAACCAGCAAGTTGTTCTGGGATCCATGCATGTACATGTAGGTCAGCGTCTAGCCAAAGTGCGGATGGACTCCAATGGACTTGGATGACCATATGAGCTAGCTCGGCATACAGAAACATGAATCCTTTCTAGTGTAGATGCTGCATATGTATTTGTGAGGTGTCAAAGTTAGAATGTATCGTTCATGAAATCAAAACCAGAGAGCAAGTTACATATCCCTATTTTTTTGCAGTGAGTGTGTAAGTCCATTGACCATTGTCCACCCCTTAGCCCACACTTATCATGCAATGTGACAACTGTCCTCCTGTTTCATGGGTACCTGTGCATTCCTCAGAGTACTGCTTATTAGTGACATGTTAGATGGGGACAGAAGAGCAACTGACAAAATGGCATGGTGGTATAAAGGATGTTGTCACGAAACTCAATGTGCTTATAGAATAGGTGGGATGAACTTCAATTTGCCTGTCTGATGCACATTGCTAGTGTATGCATCCACATAGCAATGTATGGTCAATTTTGTGTGGCAGGTCTCCACAGGCTGTGATGATTCCTACCTCAGTGCAGAATGAATAGGTATGAGTCGATGTGGGACATGTGACCAGTCCACATATGCCAATGCAATTACATGCCTTACTCATGCCCCCATTTACCCAATGCCCTATTATAGACATGTGTCCATACCTTTGTAGTGTTTTGTGGGGAATAAGGCCCATGTGTTAAGTACCACAGGCATGTATGCACTGGGATCTCAGCATACATGCCATTTCACAGCCCACCTACTGCTGCTGTTGCCTATACTGTTTCACACAGGAATAGTCACCATTGAAGGTTTTTGGCCAGTTACCTGCAAGATACAGCACAATGCACTCAAATATATGAAATCTAGAGCATGCATGCACACACTCATCACATGATGTGCATCCAGGTAACAATCCATAGAGAAATGTATGGACAGACTCTTGGAAAGGGTCACATGCTATTGGCTGATTTTAATTATGTGATTTAAGTTAAAGTGTTCTAGGTATGTTCATGTGTCATTCTTGGAGAAGCATCCAACAGATCTGTTAATTTGGAGGTAGCTAGCCACAATCTGCTTATGTTTCAACTACCTGGCACAAAGTCAATCTATGCTGCAATGTGTGTGGCCTTGTGTATTTGCCATAACGGTGAATCATTGCTGAAGCACAATACATGTACTTGCTACACATTACTCAATTCAAATAGATGACTGGCCATAGACTTAACCCTCCTGCATGCTGCATGACAATCCCCAGGGAGTATCTAGATGGACAATGTGTGCCATTCCATGTGTACACAACATCATTGTTCAGAATCTGTCTTTATATTCACATGGGTATACGCTTATTAGGCCAGACACTGCCATTTCTTATTCCTACAATGCCAAGACCAGACTACTTTTGCATTCTAATTTTAGGAGAAGTACATGCTTCTTATGACATATGGTCATAATTCATTCCATAGATGTATTATTTTACTGGTCATGACACTTGTGCTGCTAATAGGCATGGGCGGAGCTTTTGGGTTGTCAGTCTGTGGAATTCTGCAGAGTTACCAGAAAAGTCAGTAACATTCTGCAGAGTTACGGTAGCAGGCAGAGTACAAAACTTCAATGCTAACTATGTGTTACATACTCTCCTGAATGAACCGCTGATAATACAAAATTGCATGGTTACTTTCAAGGCCTATTTGGGTCCTTTGATGATAAAAGAAATTGACTAGTAGGTGGCAGTATTGCAAAGCTATACATTTCTTTACATTTCTAGCAGCGTTGGTGTGCACGAGGCAAATGTTGTACAACCCTGTACTCAGTATCTCAGAGAACTCAGTATTTTATTAACTGGACAATTAATTAAAATCATTACAGTAAAAGCAAACGACCTATTAAAACAATAATACAACTTCAGTTTGTATTAAAAACTATTTTGATAAATGGAATTTACAGCCCCTCCCCAGTTCCACCACGATCAGTCTTCCCCAGAGTTTGTGGTCGTGGACGTGTGGCCTTATTCATAGTCCAGAATCCCACAATTGTCTATGACAAATGGGTAGCATTACAAGGCTGTGCTCAATAAAGACCCCCTCAGCTCTCTTCCGCTGGATTTACAGTGATATGCTCCGAAGTTTTATTGTGTTCGTTGGCAGCTCTTAAGGCAGACCTGATGTAGTGGATGAATTTCCCCAGTCTTGCTAGGGTCATCGGGCTGGAAGTAGAAGAGCACATGGCTGACGCTTTGCTGCAAGATTTGATTCCATTGGTGATACAAATCGGGCGCAGAAGAAGCCGACGTTCATTGATGAGATTGGGGCAACAGCATAGGAGGTGCAGCCACGACATCCCTGTAATTACCCTGTCTCATTGGGTCACTGCTGGACTAGGCTTTGGGAAAAGCCCCTTGCTGCTAGCACGCCTAATCACCCATCACCCGCTGTCGAAGAAGGGAATGTCGCATGCACCAAAGAACTGGCAGTCCGGCACTGAGTACCTGCACCCCCAGATTTGAGAAGCATGTGCACCTGCCACTGCTTCAATGAGGAGGAGCGGAGCAGAACCCGAGCAGAGCCGATAGCGGAGCCGTGAGCCACGAGATCCGAGCAGCGACTTCTGGCAGTGTCCATCAGCAGAACCCGAGCAGAGCCGACAGCGGAGCCGCGGAGCCGTTAGCTCCGAGCGGCGTCTTCTGGCAGTGCTCGTCAGCGGCCCGGACGAAAAAAAAAAAAACAAAGAAACGAAACCCAGGGATGGTTACAGTTGTTGTGGAGGAGCTACCGGTTTAGCCGGAACCTAACCAGCGCTCTCGGCCATTGATCTCCGGCCGCCCACTCACAGGGCCACCCTGCACCTCATCAGCATTGCAGCAGGCGAGTCGCTCTGCAGACCGGAGACGGCAGACGGCAGACCTCACTGACCCGAGACCTGGGATCTGATCCAGGAGTCGGAACCGGAAGCCGGGAGCCGGGAACCGAGAGAGAGAACCGGACGGAGGAGCGAGACGGGCGGAGGCGAGTGGAGTGGAGTGGAGTCAGGCAGCAAGTGAGGTATGAGGTATGAGGAAAGACGACGAGATGGAGGCGGAGGGATCACGAGCAGACAGGTGAACCCTAGCCTAGCTGGGCTCTTATAATACTCTTACCCATTCTTAGCCACCCGTCTTTTCTATTTTCCGCTTTTTCCTGCTGTCAGTTACCCCGGCCTCACTGCCTTACTGCTTCCTCAGCCTCCCCGCCTCTCTGCCGCAAAGAAGCCTAAATAGTTAGTTGTCGTGTTGTCCTCATCAGTTCTCCGGCGGTGGCCGGTGACCCTGAAAAACTAGTACGGGGGTCGGAGCATTGGAGACCAGGAGACCAGGAGGGGACAAGGAGGGGAGAGGAATAAGGAGAAGTGATAACAATTGCCGTCAACAAGGGAGAACATGAGATCCGGGAGAGTGCGGCAGGAGATAAATGAAAAGAAAAAAGGGTACGATGACGATAAAGAACAGGGGTCATCCAAGATGGGAAAAAAAAAAGAGAAGGATATACAACAAAGAGAGAGACTAGTGTTTGCACCTGAACCATCGTTAACCAAAAAAAAAAAACAAGTGGGATTCAAAAAAAATTTTTCTTAAAGGACCCAATGGCGGCTATATATGGACAAACACAGGAACAAGCCCACTTGCCAAGCCCAATCGTACCTGCATTAAGGATAAATAACAGTAAAAATGAACAACTGCAAGCAAAGAATAAGAAGGAGGAAAAAGAAGCTCAAAAACTCTCCATTGAGAACAACAGCCCAACCCACTCAATGGAACAGTTACAAATTTCTCAATCCTCTGGAAAGGCAAAATGGAAAACAGAAGATAATAAATCAGTTGTGGTAGCAGCCCAGATACATAACCAGAGTTCCACAGTAATGGAGAAATCCACGAAAAAAGAGAACAGGACCAAGGCCAAAGATAAGGCTAAAGATAAAAGCTTTACAATAGAGGGGAATAAAACCGGGGAAGATCAAATAATTGCGCTAGAGGAAATTTGGTCAGCCCTCTTAACATCCAAGGAGACAACCCCGGACAGATTAACAGAACCCAACTTTCAAATAGAACAATGCATTCAAATTCAAACACAAGTTGATCCTAAAAATAACCAATTTCGGCAAAATCAGCAAGGTAGATATAGACCAGAACAAGAACAGGAACAGGTAAAGGGCCAGATTGAAGAAGATAGATATGAATCTACACCAATATGTCTAGTCAAAAATTATGTTGCACCAGATGAGAAACATGAAAAAACCAAGGGGTGGCCAATAAAACTAAATTTGACATCCCCAATCACGATCTCTTCGGTGAGCAGACTGGAAGAGGTGTCAGACGTCCTGGAAATACTACCAGGAACGAACCAAAAGGTCCCGTGGAGTGAGGCACTATTAAATACCCTGGATCAGGCAATTAGGGCCTTGAATTTCCAGTCAAACAAAATGGACGTACAAATCGATCTAATAAACCTTATCGCAAGCCATATTTCAGGCATTAATATCAAGCTGGATCATATGACAACCCTTTTATCTAGAAGATCAGATTCGGTCCAACAACATACAAATGCCTCGAAGCCCACCTGCGTGTGTGACAAATTGGTGGATAAATTGTCAAATTTACCAGATATCCTAAAAGATATCTTAGGGGTAGTACAAACTTTACTAGGGAACAACAAACATACGAGCCCCGGCGGGGATAAAGAGATCAAAGAGGAAAGCGTGAGCCAAAATGAGGGCATAGAATGGAATAGAAGCTCTGACTCAAAAAAAATGATAAATGAGGAACACTCAAATCAAGGAGTATTCCAAATTGAAGATTCACAAAGAGTAATGGACAATTTACACGTAAAGTTAACAAAAAGACAAAGAAAACGCGCCAAAAAGGGGAGGACTCAGCGAAAGGAGTCGCTTCCGATAAATGATCAGATTTTTTCCATTTTCAATAAAATAACTTTAAATAAAGAGAAACGGTTATCAGAAAAAATTTCATCAATCCTATCTGAAAATAACCTGGAGCACTCAACCCAACTAAGGATAGAGAATGGCCACGATCTCCTTAATGAATCACAGAAATCCCTTACGCCAATAAAGGCAAACCATGCACAGGAAAAAAAGAAGAAAAAAAACCCTAAAAAATCAAATAAAAAAACTTCTGCAACCACAAGGCAAAGCCCGAACTGAAATGGAAGGCGACAATAACATATCCTATAAAGAAAACTCAGGAGAATGGGAAACAAAAATGCAGTGGGCAGAGAATAGTTCATCTCCTAAAGTTAAAAGGGTAAAACGAGAAAATGAACAACTAACTATTAAAGGCGACGAAGTACGGAACCTCAGGAGACAAGATAGCGAAGAAGAAAGGATAAGAACACCGATAAAAATAAAGTTAAATGAAAATGGGAGAGCATGCAAGACATCTCAAAAAGACCAATTCTCAAAGCGTCCACAAGCAGCGATACATTTAAAGAGTGATATACTTGAACATAATATTGAAGGGACAAAGTTGGAAACAGGCGGGCCTATTGCACCCATTTTTAAGCGAAATAGAACAACAAATACAATCGGAGAAATAACCAAAAATATTCAAATTCCAAGCAGAACAATAATAGCGAAGGGAGACCAATCAAAGAACCAACAACAAGAGGAAAAAGAAGAAACACTAGTAACTAAAATACAAGGAGAAAGCCCTGAAAAATTATTATTTGTACCGGCATATCAGATAACTGGTGGTCAAGACGTCTTGAATAGAGGGAACTTACTGCGACTTTTTAAAGAAATTCCAGAATTAGAGGAAATAACATCCAAAGACCTGATATCTGTAGAATTTAAAACTGAAGCAAGCAATCCAGATATAGAAGAAATGCTGACTACCTGGGCCTCAAAGACCATAGTGGATAGGATACTCGCAATGAGCCTGATCTTTGAAGCATGGGGTATTGGGTTAAGACGTCTTCAATGGAAAAAATACCCATTCCCTCTTTTAAATGCCATTAAAACGGAATCTACAGAAAAGGAAATCAAACAGAATCAGAGATCATGCCTAAAAAGTGCATGTTCGGTAACACCGCAAAAAACAACACAAAGAGGCATGATACCGACAACCTTAGAGGACCAGGATAGTAGGCTGGAAAAGAGCACAGACTGGTCCTGGATTGCCAAAGCACTGAACCAAAAGAGTTCCTAACCAGTATAAAAGCTCATACGAGAACAGGAAAGCTCACTTACAGATAACACCCCATAATTATGGGGAATCAGGGAAAAATCGGGCAATCAGAGACGAATTCGGTGAGTTGAACATAAGAACAATCAGTATTTGCTCTTGGAACGTCCATGGCTTCAGTAATATGGGACAAGATCATGAAACCTTGAAATTTTTGGAACAACAGGATCTAATACTACTTCAAGAAACCTGGAACCAGAGCCCAGTATCCATCTCCGGTTACATAGAGTTTCATATCTTAGCTGAAAAACTTTCAAAATTCGGTCACCCGAGAGGAGGACTAACAGTATACATCTCTCAGCAATATGGATGGCAAGCGGAAGAGATAGATACCGGGGTTAATTGGCTGCAAGCAATAAAACTCACAGCAAAGTTTGACTCAAACGTACAGATTAATAACTTATTAGTGCTTAATGTATATGTACACCCAGAAAAGAAACAGAAGAAGGAAAGACTCATAACATTAATATCCCTCCTTCAAGCATTGCAAATTTCATATGAATGGTACCCTTTAATTATTTCAGGAGACTTTAATACCAACCTAGTGAAAGTTAAAGATTTAATTCAAGAACTTAGAGAGCTGGGCCTGACAATTTTGAATGGGAACACAAATGGGGATAAATCCATAACAACTTTTTTAAGCGGTAAACGGAGATCAACTATAGACTTTACAATAATGAGCAATAACCTGCTGCCAAAGGTAAACGCATTCGCTGTTGAGCAACGGACAGAAAGTGACCACTTTCCTTTAATTACCAAAATCAAAATGCCAGTAAATAAAATTAAAAAAATAAAAACAGTTATTCAAAACACGGGAAAATTCAATTTACGGAAACTGAAATGGGGTGGTAAAGATATTAAACCAGCAATGGAGAAATTCAAAAATCTACTGTTAATACAACCAATTGAAGAAAAAAAAAACCCATAAAAGCTTGGGAAAACTTATGTGATTCCATAACTAGAGACCCCCCAGTTCCAAAATTAAACAACGGAAGAATAGACAGTGGAAAGAAGCCATGGTTTAATCTTACGCTTCGGGAGGAAAAAAAATAAATCCTGTGAAGTCTGGAAGCAGGTAATAATGATGAAAAACGGAAGGAATCCAGATAAGGTAAAACTAAGAGCAATGCGAAATATATACAAGACAATGCTGAGTAAAGCAAAAAAAGTATATCAAGAAGAAATCTGGACCAAATTATTAATTGCTGGAAAGAATAAAAATGGCAGGTCATTTTGGGGTATAATTAACAAACTAACAAAGGGTAACCAACTAAAACAAGAGGCAGGAATCGGAGAAAACAAATGGATTAAGCACGTCAAAAATATGTTCGCTGGTGGGAAGAGCGGACAAAAGTGGCATAACAATAAAGAGTGTGAAATATGTTCCAGTGAATCGGAGCAAAAAAAACCTCCGCTCAAAACACAGAAGCACCAACTGGATGACGAAAGGATGTCAAACACGGGCAAAAAGAACAGACTCAGTAACTTTGGTAACCTGGTGCGGTAAAGAGGCGGGGCTGTTAAATAACCTTCAAATGAGGGCATACAAAGCAGTTTTAAATCTCCCAAAATCAGCCTCACCGGCCCAGGTTCGCTTAGAATTTGGTCTTCTGAACCAGAAGTTCTGTAGCATGGGCACTTTTGTAAAATGTTGTCACAAAATACGTCTATCCGAAGAAGGCACATTGGATAGTCTATGCTGGAAGGAAATAAGAAATCAGCTGAGTAAAGACACGCAAGGCAGTTGGGGATATTATTTGGCTCAATCTTTGAAGGTCCTCGAAATCCAATCATTATGGGACTCTTATCCAGATAGACCGACTTTCAATAAAATAACAAACAATGCTGTCAAACGGATATCGTTTTTGGAAGATCAATCATTAATCACGAAGCGACGACATGGGTGGACAGTAATAAACTCATATTCCGGGATAAAGTCGCAGTCTTATCTAAGAAGTCATTTTAACGTGACATTAAAACAGCGATACATCGAACATCGGTTGGGCTTACATTTTTCAAAAGATCTGTTATTAACTTATAAAGGCAGCTATACGGATTCCTGTTGTCGCTTATGCGGCTACAAAAATGAAACACTACCCCACTTGCTATGCGCTTGCCCAGCACTATTGGACATAAGGAGACGATTTCTCAAAAACATCTTTAACAAACTGAACATTCGCACATGCAGGCAAGCTGTTATTCAATGGTTAGATGGAACATCTCCCATGTTGGCTTGTAGGGGGGTTAAATATATGAGACAGGTACAATCCCTCCTACAACAAGTGGAACAGGGGCGGATAAAAGAACCCGAAAAACTCAAAACTAACATTACATAGACAAATGTTCAAACAATTTATGGACAAGTTGATCTTCAACCAACATTACATAGATAAATGTATAAATAACTTTATGGACAATTTGATCTTATACTGGTATAAAATAAGAGTATTTTTAATGAATGTTTCTTAATGTATTCTGTAATAGTTTTTAATAACTGGAAACAATAAAATAGACTGACTGACTCAATGCTTCTCGAGAAAAAGACCGATCACTCTATGATCTCTTTCTCCATCCATCTGGGCTCTGCCGAGAAAGCTCCTCCTTCTAAAACCATCTTGGCACGCAGCTGGAACCAGATTGATCTTAATTCTCTCTCATCTTCTCTGGCCCTATCCGCTCCTGACCTCACTAACTTGCCCTTGGAAGATCAGGCTGACGCCATTACTGTTTGGCTCTCCTCCTCTTGTGATCAGGCCGCCCCCCTAAAGAGGGTTAAGCGTGTTCGACCTTATGATGCCCACAAATGGTTTACTTGTGAACTAAAAACTCTTAAACTGGGTCTCAGGCGCTCTGAACGTCAGTGGAGACGGAACTACTGTCCCACTCTCAGGCTCAAATACAAAACCCTCTTGAACGAATACAAAAGTGCTATTTTAGCGGCCAAGACCAAATACTTCACTGAGAGAGTTACCTTCTCTGCCAACAAATCGCGTGAAATTTTTTCCTTAGTTCATAGTCTTGCCACTTCTGACCGCACTTGCACATCTTTGGTTCCTTCCCAATCTTTATGTTCTTCACTCAATGATTACTTTATTGATAAGATCCTTACTATTAAGGCCAACATTCCTCCTGCGCCCCAACCTGAACTCTCTGCCTCTTCTTCTTCACCCTCTTCTTCTTTTAATTACTTTCAGCCCATTTCCTCTCAGCTTTTTTTGGATCTGCTTGCCAAAGTTATGTCCGGTTCTCCTGCGGACTGCGCTCCTGCTCGCATCCTTAGAACTCTTTTTTCTAGCTGCCCTGCTCCCCCTCTTGCTCTTCTTAATGCTTCTCTTACTTTGGCTACTGTCCCCTCCTCATTCAAATCTGCTATCGTTCTTCCTATTCTTAAAAAACCTAGTCTTGACCCCTCTTTGTTATCTAATTTCAGGCCCATTTCTCTGCTTCCCTATCTTGGGAAGATCCTTGAAAGCTACGTCACTACTTGCTTATCCACCTATCTCGAGGAGAATCGTCTTTTGGCCTCCCACCAGGCGGGTTTCCGCCCTGGCCACTCTACAGAGGGCGTGGTGCTGGCAGTCATGGATGAACTTAAGGGGAAAGCTGATAGCAGTCTCCCCCAGGCCCTGGTTCTCCTCGACCTGTCCGCTGCGTTTGACACGGTCGATCATGCCATTCTTCTCGACCGTGTCAGCGCAGTGGGCATTCAGGGCGCTGCCCTTTCTTGGATCGCGTCCTTCCTCTTAGGCAGGACGCAAGCGGTTCATCTTTCCGGATTTTCCGCTCCCCCTCGTTCAGTCACCTGTGGGGTGCCGCAGGGCTCTTCTCTTTCCCCTCTTCTTTTCAATCTTTATATCCGCCCTCTTGTCTCTTCTCTTCTCGAGCTGGGGGTTTCTGTGTATAACTACGCTGATGACCTCCAGCTTGTTTTCGATCTTTCATTCCCTTCTCTTTCCCTTCCCAAATTTTGCTCTACTCTAGTTTTTATTTCGCAGTGGATGAGCTCCAATCATTTGAAGCTCAATCCGGATAAAACGGAGCTTGTCCTCACCGGTGGTCCTTCCAACCCTTGGTCCCCTGTTCAAATCATTGGCCTCTTTCTTTTGGTCCTCCCCCGGTACCCGTCTCTTCTGTCCGGACTTTGGGCATCAAGATCAGCCAAGACCTGTCTATGCACTCACAAATTAGTTCTGTTGTTTCTTCATGTTTCCTTTCCCTTCGTATCATTCGCAAGATCTCTCGTTTTTTTTCGGTTGATGCTCTCAAAACTATAGTCATCGCTTTAATCATCTCCCGCCTTGACTATGGAATGGCCTGTATGTTGGCATCCCGGCCTATGAAGCCCGCCGTCTTCAGGCCATCCAAAATCAGGCGGCCCGACTTATTCTTCACTTACCCAAATGCTCTCACATCACTCCTGCCCTTAGGTCTCTCCACTGGCTCCCAGTACATTTCAGATCTTCTTTTAAACTTGCCTGCCTGGCCTTCCTGGCCCACCATCATTCTGCCCCACTGTTCATTAACTCCCTTATCACCTCTCATGCCCCTGCTCGCACTCTTCGTTCCTCATCATTGTCTTTGCTTCACATTCCCCGCTTTCGTAAAACTCGTACCGGGGGCACTCGCTTCTCGGTTCTGGCCCCTCGGCTTTGGAATAGCCTCCCTCTTGCTATCCGCTCCATCCCCATCTACCGTCACTTCCGCAAGGCCCTCAAAACTTTTCTTTTTTCCCAGGCTTTTCCCGGCTAGTCCTTTTGGGTTTTCTCTGTGAGCATGTTTGAGCCCCCAGCACCAGGAAGCCGCTTTGGCCGCAGTGCGCTTTATTAAATTCCTCTTTTCATTTCATTTCATTTCATTTCAACTCCTGCTTCATCTCCAGATAATGTTAAATAATGTAAGCAAGAGCAGCAAACAATCTGTAACAAAATATAACTGATTAACTGAAATTAATTCAAAAATTCTCTTGTATTTACCAATGTAGAAATACCACAGCAGAGAGAAGTGTCAGGATTGTTTGTGATTACATGTTTGGGTGGTGAATAACACAGAACACATGTTTGTCTGAAGCGCAGAGCCCATGTGAATGTCCAAATATTTTTGAGTGCCTACCAAAGCCCAAATGAATGTCTGATTTTCTTCAGAAGGCGAGCAGCGCACACATGGATGTCTGATGAGCAGAGCACTCATAGATGTCTGATTCTCTTCAGAGACGAGCAGAGCACATATGGATGTCTGATGAGCAGAACAGGCATTGATGGCTGATGAGCAGAACAGACATGGATGGCTGTTTTTCTTTGGGAGGCGAGTAGAGTATACAGGGATGTCTGATTCTTTACCGCGCAGAGCACACAGAGATGTCTGACTCTCTTTGGAGGGGAGCAGAGCAGACATGGGCATTTTCTTGCAGCAGCATCCCTGCCCTACGGGGGATGGTACAATTGAATGCATTCAGTTGCTGGGATTAAAACGTTTGCCTTTGAAATGGTAGCAATACAAAGTTATTAAGGCAAGATGCTCACATGTACAAAGTACAAGCCCTCTAGTGCAGTAACAGTTACCATGCAAGTCTACAACAGGTTCATTGGACCCGCCTTCTGCAGAGGTATTGTTTGCAGATGCTATAAGCCACTGAAGTCTCATTTTATTCCATTAGCTGACATAAACCAGAGCAAAATTGAGGGCTCCAAGCTGTCGTAGTAAGTGAATGGCGTGAAACTGCTGAACACTCGGGCCCGGTTGCTACCCAAGAGGTAGAGGAAGTATTTTATCATGTGGTAGCACAGATCAGCATTTTTGCGGTCTGTTTTAAAAAAAAATGGAAACCTGGCAGCTGCACAAAGTTGCAAAGTGTTGGACTCACCCCCACATGCCCTCTTTTCTCTCTTATGCCATTGCTAGGGCCACAGGTTTGCCACTGTTGAGTACTTCTCTAAACATCAGATGCCTTCAGCGACTGTGTGACAGTATTCCGCAAGCCAGAATCATGCAGTGCCTTCAAAGCGCCATCATTTGAACAAATGAGTCTTTAGTACGCATTTGTTCAGCATGCAAGTCATTATAACGATTTACTGGGGGGGGCTGAATTTTGGAATAGGTTAATTTACCATTTACAACTCCAGTATGGATAAAAGTAAGAAATGTGTTGGACTTTAAATCCAACACCATTCCAACAATGCGCCCCCCCTACGGCAGGTTGTTATATCAGCTTGCGTGCTGAACAAATGCATACTAACGACGCATTTGTCCTTTTGGATGCACTGTAAAGGCACAGTGGGATTCCGGCCTTCAAGTGCACTCAGAATTAACTGATACTGCAAGTGGATCTGTTCTATAAAATTGAATCGAAATAGTTACACGTTGATCAGGATGTGTGAGAGACATTAACATATGAATATTCCCTTTTTTCATAGGGAGCATGCTAGACAATAATTGGACACAGTGTGGAGGAAACTAGTGCTGAAATTCTGCTCTGCAGGGACTGTGAAATTTATCAGTGAAGAGTTCCTGAATTCCGCACACTCCGGGAGCAGAGTAAATATCTCCACCCGGGCCTAGCTGTTAATAGTTATTCATGCATTTAATTGATGACAACTTGGACAAATTCAGCTTGATCTGATATATATGTCCTTCCTCTCCAACAGACAACATGACCCCTGAACAGGAGAAGGCATATAGTCCTGCCACATCAGGCACATAGCCAAGGCCTTCAGGCATATGGGTGGACACTATGAGCACTTGAAGGGAGCAGGGATATGGTAGCCACCACATCGAGGACCGAAAGCTCTGGACAGAGCAGGCGCCAGGCCAAAACTGGAAGTGTCTGATGGTGGTGATCCGGGGGCAGTTCCAGGACCCTCCACAGCACTGCCAACAGTGACTCTACAGGCACAGAACTTGCTCAGCAAATGGAGTAAGAAAGGCAGTCCCTGAAGGACAATGCAGACATAAAGTTGAGCTTGGCAGGCCCAGAACTGCAGGTGGCAACACTGATCAGAATGGTACGCTCCTTACAACAATCTGTAGATAGGATTGAGGAGGAACTGTAGGCCCTCCCTCCAACTTTCTGCCCCTCCCCATTTCCGAGTGGTTGTTTTTTGTTTACAGAGTTTTAGCATCGGTGTGGATAGGTTTTGGCATAGTGGTAGGTTAGGTTAGTTTTAGTGTATTTATAGATTTTTATATTTATCTGTTGTTAGGTGTGATATAGGTGGGTAGTTTGCAAAGTGGGTGGGGGGAGAATGTTTAGTGTGAATATAAACAAAATACATAAATTATATATTTGTTTAGGTTTTAATATTTAGGTAGTTTGTGTATAGGTGTAGTTTATGTTTGTCTCATGTGGAAAAGTGAATTAAGGGAGGTGGGAGGTTGATGTTTAACCTGCCTTTTATGGTATATGTGTAGAGTAGGATAAGTTGAGGTGAGGTAAGTTAGGTTAGTTTTAAGTTAGGATAGTGTAGGCAATTTAGCATAGGTCGGTTTAGGCATAGTTTAGATAGGAATAGTTAGAGTAGTTTAGTTATTGCTAGATTGTAGAAATGTTATGCTGTTTTGCACTGAGGAAATATGAATTTTTATGGTCAATTGTGTCCCCTATCTTAGACCCCAACGGCTCCATGTACATGCTACAAGTACATGTATGTTCCCTCCACTTCAAGCTATGAAGACGCAAATACATATGCGTCCAACGTTAACATGTCCTCTTTCAGATCTGCCATGAATGGGTCGGATATTCCGTTCCTAAGTATGCCTTGCCACCGTCTTTATATGGTATACTTTTCACGTTTTCCAGCCTCTGGCAAGGTAGGCCCTGAATTCTGCCATCGAGCTTTTCCTGCTTTCTGCCTCTGAAAGCTCCAGCCTGGACCTGTATCTGTATCCACGAACTTTGTCCTACTCCCTGCGCGGCTAACGGTGCCTAGCCCGGCCTGTTGCCTGCCAAAAACTGTATTCAGCCTTCAAGTTATCTGCTCCGCTCCTCGAGAAATGCATTCCTGTCTAGTAGTTTAGGTAAACATCCTTCCAGCTACAGAGCAAAGGGCCCGGCCTTACTGTCTCCGTGCAAGTAATTCATGACTTTCGTTACCATGGTAGGCCCATGCCCCCTCGCATCTCATGTAGACACTTAGGGGCCTATGCATCAACAATGCCATTTGCGATTCCTTATTAGCGAAAAATAAGGAATCGCTAATAAGGAATAGCAAAAGGCTATGCATGTAGGAATCGCTATTCAAATAGCGATTCCTTAATATTCCTTATTACCGAATCGGTAATACCGAATCGGTAATAAGGAATACCTACCCATTCATTCCTATGGGCTTCGGAGGCCCATAGGAATGAATGTAAAGCCAGTCTGTATTAGCAATTCGGTATTACCGAATCGCTAATAGCGGGAGCACTTTCAAGGGTGCCAGGGTGTCAAAAGGACACCCTGTTGCACCCCTGAAAATGATATGTGCACATATGTTGCACACACACATGCTCTAAGGGCATGTGTGTGCGCAACATGAAACTTTGAAAAATGCACAAAAGTGCATTTTTCAAAGTTTTTGCAAATTACCATGCAGTTCATCTTCATGGTAATTTGCTCCCCCTATTAGCGAATTCGCTAATTTTTTAACTTTGATGCATTGCATTTAAGGAATCTCACTTTGGGATTCCTTAAATGCAATCGCTATTTAAGGAATCGGTATTTAAGGAATCCCTATTTAAAGAATCGCTATTTAAGGATTCCTTAAATAGCGATTTCTGCTTTTGGGTTGATGCATTGGGATTGGGTATTTTTTCCTTAATACCGGGAGCTATTACCGAATCGGTATTTTACCGACTGGATTTTGGGTTGATGCATAAGGGTGTTAGACGCTTGTACACGCACTAGCAGTCAGTATAGAATAGCCTCTGCTTGAGAGACCTTTCCTTTCAGATAATATAGTTCCTTAAACACAAGATATTAGATACGATTTGGAATTAGGTTGTCCTGACATCCCAGACTTCTGTCTCCTCATGTAGGGCTAAATGTCAAGTCCCCTTCACCCTCTAGTTACACGTCAATCACACGTCATGCGGCTGCGCGCGCATCCCTGCCATGTATTTCTGCTGACATTGCAGGATTCTCTTATGGATCCACCCACTTGTGTCATCATCATAATGACGTTTCTAGTATATGCCTTTATGCACGCCTATTGTAACGCCTTTTTCATTACGTATGTATATTCTTATCTCTCTTCTCAGCTGTAACGCCTTCTGCATATGTCTTTACTGTAATGCATTTTACTATAAATATGATAACCTGTCATTAATGTATTGCCTATCCCTTCCTGAACCTTAGTGGTGACGGAACCCGATTGCCTGGTTCGAACCATAATTCCTTTGTAAGGAATAAATTCCCTTTTATAACCTCAAATACCACGGATTCTGCCTCTTATTTTTACTGAGTTATTCTTATTGAATTTTACCGCATAAATTAAGTCTAGGTAATTTAAATTTACCACATAATTGGCGCCCGAACAGGGACACCTCTCACACCCCACGCGCCGGAGGTGCGTTGCAGACCCGGTCTCCTGCCACAGCCGGACGGACAACTACGCGTACCTGCAGGATTTCCTGTATCTCCCTCAGGCCAACGGGGGTGACTGAGGCTGCAATCAACACCCAGACGAGGCGGTGAGGAGTGCGGAGAATCCCGACCAGAGCCTAGCTGAGAGAGCAAGATCTGAGGTATACAGAGGCCCACCAGATTCCGAAGTTCCGAAGTATCTAAGTCACGAGTCGAGTCCAGTCCAGTTTGGTCTAGTCCAGTCCAGACTTCCGAGGCCTTCCGTTCCGTGCTTCCCGGTGAGTACCGTTGCTGGGGACGCATTTAGACGTGCACATTGGTTTGTGCCGGTCAAGACGGGTTTGGGTACACAGATCCGGTCTGCACTGTTTCAGCAGTGTATCTGTACTGTTTAGCAGTACATCCAGTATATTTAGTATTATGCAGTTAACTAGTTTTATTCTAATTATTATTGTTCGTTCTAAAATGTTTTGATATGTTTTTAATGTCGTGGTATGAGTGATTGTTCGATCTTCATTATTGTGTTTATTGTATTAATTGTGTTCAAATCCGAGTAAGAATCAAGTAGCAAGGTTCAAGATGCCGTTATTCTCGAAATTAAGACAGATAAAAACTAGAAAAGGGATACTCGAGGAAGCCGTTCCCATTCCACCTAGGGACACTCCAGGGTACTTTATGTACCATAAACATGGCCTAGATGCCGTATTATATCTTGATTTATGGGTGGACTACACCAAGGATTTAGCAGAGAGTCAGAGATGGCCCGCTGCTGGAACATGGGATGCAGATTGCATCATGAGAGTAGAAGAAGTATTATGGAAAAAGAAAGCCAGACAGTCACAGAAAGATGCCATTGAATTATGGCGTAAAGAATCGCATAGACGCACAGAGAAAGCGTTCAGAAAAGAAGAGAAAGGTAGAGAGAATTCAGACAAAGCCCGAGAAAACATATTAATTGACGAAGGTATCCGAGTAAAAACAGAACAAGTAGACAGACAACGAAACACTCTTATGAATGGTATGTATCCTCTTCTGGCCGAGGGTTTGCCTAAGGCCACCCAGGAGGTACCAAAAGATCTGCCACCTCCATTACTCCCGATTAAAGTACATCCCAAGACCGCAAAGGACATTTTACTTTCTTCCTATTTAGATGATGCAGCCCCTGAATATGCTAATGGTGTGCAGCCACGCACACCACCTGTTGACAACGCTCAACCCCAAGTTCATCTGCCCCCACCTCCGCAGCAACAAACTCCTCCTCACGTTCTAAACGTTCCACCTGTTTCTACAGTCCTTCCTGCATCTACACTCTCTACCCTACATCCAACAAATCCTTTTGGACTTGGCACCTCAGGAGGTGCGACAGGAGGTGCGACAGGAGGTTTTTCCACGCCACCGCCAGCACCTAGATTGACTTATAGGGATTTAGCACACCAACGTACACCCCAAACAGCTAATGACAAAATATTTAATGAGCCTCTTACAGATTGTAGATATGATCCAGTGCCAGGTAAACACGACAGAATGTTGCTATCATCAGTACGTTTACGACGAGTTTCGACCTATCTAATGACATTACCAGGAATGATTGGTCATCTAGACAAAATATATCGCTTTATCCAAACAGGGGAGGGTCCTGAAAGTATTGGCGAGGCCATGGAATACCAGAAAGTGGACATGCAAAAATTATTGTTACGCTTCTTCATAAACTGCTTGATCAGGAACAGAGATAGGCCTGAGGTAGACCCGGAGGAAATGCAAGTACTTACCAGATGGGGTCAGAATATAGCAGACGGAAAACATGATAAACAGAAGAGTATAGAAGTTATGAACCGAAAGATCAGAAAAGAAGTAGAACGAATACATGAAAGAAGATTAGAGGCAGATAAAACTGAATCAGAGGAAGAGGAGGAGGAACAGTCAGAAATGAACACAGGACAATTAGAATTACCAGCTAGAGAAACGATAGCTTATGTAGGAAAAGGAAGATCTTTCAATAATCCAATACGTCCGATACGTCCAGAATGTAACAGAATTTTTCAAACAGCTATCTCAAATCCAAGGACCCCTGAACACTTATTCCAGGCTACTGATAAATTACTTCGAGAACGAAGGGGGTACAATGTACTCGATTCTATGGATGAACAAGAATTAGCCAGGTCAGCAGTACAATGGGCTGACAGTTCTAAAAAATACAGTGATGATGCGCTAGCACACACGTTTCTGAATCTTACACCCGACGAACAGCGTTTAGCTAGTATATACATGATACAACATCTCCTTATATTGTATAAAAACGAACACTCCGATCCTGGTCCCCTACCTGATATACTGATAGAATTACTCACGAATAAATGGAGAGGTATGGGTACCGATCTAATTAAAGAAATTCTAGAATACCGACACAGATATAGTGCCTTTTTGTGTCCTGAACATGATTCAGCTCCCTCCATGGAAAGAAAAACGTATTACCTAGACAGACAGAATCCCTTACGCGAAGTACACCCAGTTAGGAATGATGATAATACTTTTAGACGCGTGTTCGTGTACACGCCTATAACTAAAATAGAACTATTGGAAATGAAAAAACTAGTGCCCAGCCATGACAAAGATCCAGCAGGTTTTCACCGTGAAATAAAGGACATGTTACTCATGGGTGATTATACCTATCCTGACATTATGAAAATATTGAAAGTATTATTGCCTGCCGGTATTTACGAGAAACTCAAAGAAAAAGAGTGGGAGGTGGGAGACCAAAAGATTGATTGGACAGCATTAGAAAACGAAGAAAATGCCCGAACTGCAGGCGTAGGGCTTGGAGACAAAACTAAAGCATTACCAGGATTATTAGTACAAGTATTACCACGTCTATTAACTACAAAAAAGGAAGACTGGGGAGCAATATCAGCTTGCAAACAGAAACCCGACGAAGACACTAGTGATTTTTATTCCCGATTTGAAAAATGTTTTGGTATTAATAGCGGCCTAAAAGCAAATAGCGAGTCATATCCACATCTTTTTGTAACAAAACTAGTCGAAAATTCCCTGCCACAGGTTAAAAACAGAGTATTGAAAGTTGAGAGCACTTGGCAAGCTAATACCCCGTCACGAATGTTACAAATGTTACAGTATCACCAGAATAGAATTAGAGAAGAACAAGACCACGAACAAAGACGTATGAAAGACACAAAAATGAAAATGCTCGTTGCCCAGTCAGTTCCAGCTGACGGTCATAAAAAGGGTGCGACACAGTCCAGTAATTCAGCGGTTCCCGTTAAAGGGACATGCAACTATTGTAAACAGCCAGGTCATTATATAAACGATTGTGCAGTTCTGAAACATAATATCTCTACGGGTAAAACCAAGGAGAGACCACGTCCGCCTAGACAGGATCAGATCCAACAACAAGCACCTCAGAATGTACAGCCTATGCAAGCTGCACAACAGACCATAGCGGTACCACAGTCACAGCCTATTGCCGCAACACAAAACACGACACAACAGATGTACCAGTATGCACAAAATGACTATCCAGATTATCAGCGATACACATGAAATAGCCTAGAGAGGGAAGTTGGCTTACCCCTTATTGAGGTCCCCGTAGATCAAGAGGGTCCTTATGTACAGAGTCAAGTATTAGGGAAAGACAGAAAGTTTTTACTTGATACAGAGGCAAGCAGAACAACTATAAGTCACGACGAGGTTCCAGGGGCACCCCTCTCAGGCTCACAAAATATTTCCCTTGGATTTTCAGGACAACCTATTGTTAATGAAGTATCGCAACCTCTTCCACTTACAGTTGGTCCATTGACACGGACTACCGATCTATTGCTTACAAAATCATGTCCAGAAAACTTGTTAGGTATAAAAACATTGAAAGCTCTAGGAGCTATAATATGTTGTTCTCCGGACGGAGTGCGACTATTTTTGCGTGACTTTAAAGGTCACTACGTGTCAAGAGACATGGATCACCGGTTACAGAATCTACCTGCACATTTATGGGCACAAGGCCCCACTGATGTAGGTTGTATGCACATTACACCATATCGAGTCACACTCAAAGCAGGAGTGGTATTACCACGAATGCGACAATACAAGTTACCTCCAGATGCTGTAGTGGCTTTACTGCAAATCATTGACGAGCTCATTGCACAAGGAGTGGTTGTGGAAACCGACTCCAATGTATGTAATTCTCCGATCATTCCGATTCTTAAACGAACTGATCCAAAAGCACCCCCAGTATATCGATTAGTTATTGATCTGCGCGAATTGAATAAATGCATTGTACCACAATATCCCGTGGTCCCAGATATCTCTTCATTACTGACAGCTATTGATTCAGAAGCAACGTTCTTTACTGTAATTGACCTCAAGAACGCCTTCTTTAGCGTCCCAATCGATCCGGAAAGCCAATATTTGTTCGGATTCTGTTTAAATGGACGAAGCTTTAAATTCGCACGCGCACCTCAAGGATTTACAGAAAGTCCTAGCATCTACAGCCAAGCACTGAAAAGACAACTTGACAGTATCCACATGCCTGTTAACACTGCACTACTTCAGTATGTCGATGATCTGCTGATCACCGCCCGAAGCGAACCCGAATGTGAAAAAGCATCACTGACGGTTTTACATTTTCTGGCCGACAAGGGGCACAAGGTGTCCCCTTCGAAGCTGCAATTCTGTGCCCAGCAAGTTGTGTACCTTGGGCACTTGCTGTCCAAGGGGGGAAGACAGCTCACACCTGATCGCATCCAGTTAATTGTAAACATGCCACCACCCAAGACACAAAAGGAGGTACGGGCCTTCATAGGCCTCACTTCGTACTGTAGGCAGTGGATTCCCCAAATACGCATTTCTAGCAAAACCACTCATTCAGTTGACAACCCAGGACGCAGCGACATCGACTGTCCTCCCGTGGACTCAGGCACATACACAAGCTTTTGAAGACTTAAAGAAAGCCTTATGTCAAGCACCTGTTCTAGCGACACCATGTTACAGTAAGCCTTTTACACTTTTTGTTACAGAACGTGAAGGTACTGCCTTGTCAGTACTCACTCAGGAACAAGCAGGATCACACAAGCCGTGTGCTTACTTTTCCAGCACATTAGATCCCGTAGCTCAGGCTCTTCCTGCGTGCCTGAAATCAGTCGCAGCGACAGCTTTAGCGATCAGACAAAGCGATTCCATAGTATTAGGACATCAATTGACAGTACAAGTACCACACGCAGTAGAGGTTCTCTTGAACCGGACACAAACACAACACTTGACTATAGCACGACTGACGGGTTATGAACTAACATTGTTTCAGCCACACATAGAAATCAGACGTTGTAGTACATTAAATCCTGCCACACTTTTGCCATTAAGTGGAACAGACCCACTGGCACATGATTGTATTGAAGTCATTACTATTACGACAAAACCCAGACAAGACTTGACAGATGTCCCATTACCAGATCCAGACCTGACACTTTATGTGGATGGGTCATGCATGAGAACAAGTACAGGAGAATTAGTGGCCGCTTACACAGTCACGACAGACACCGAAGTCATTGAAACAAATTGTATTGACACATTATCAGCTCAAGCAGCAGAGCTCATCGCTCTGACACATGCCTGTATTCAAGCCAAAAATAAAAAAGTTAACATATATACAGATTCACGTTATGCATTCGGAGTTGTCCATGACTTCGGAGTTCTTTGGCAAGAGAGAGGTTATTTGACTTCTCATGGTGCCAACATTCAACACGGTCCCCTCATTCAAGCTCTGTTAGATGCAATACATCTGCCTACTGCGATATCTATCATGAAGTGTAAAGCCCATACAAAAGTCACCGATATTATTTCCCAGGGTAACGATCTAGCAGACCGAACAGCTAAACAGACAGCTCAGAATCGGAATCATGCAACTGACTTGACAAAGACAATAGTTCCGACATCGACACACTGCATGACAGTTAAGGATCCCGCCCTTGATGTAATTGACATACAGACACATGCTACACCAGAGGAAATAAAGAAATGGACTGAATTAGGAGGGATCCAAACAGATCAGGGATGGATGACGAAGGGAAAATCTATATGGTTTCTCCCCGACTCCATGGTTCAAGTTATCATTAACACAATACATAGTCCAGCACATCTAGGAGAAAAAGCTATGTTGGACAGTATTCAAAACATTTGGTTTAATAAACACTTACGAGCTGCAGCCAAACAGAAAGTCCGAACTTGTATGATTTGTTGTCAGTTCAACCCAGGTAAAAGCATTCCTGTAGAGCAAGGTGGATTTCAACCTCCTGATCACCCTTTTGAAGTCCTCCAGATGGATTATATCCAGATGGAACGTTGTCGAGGATTCAAATATGTCCTCGTAGTTGTATGTGCTCTTTCCCGTTGGACAGAGGCATATCCCGTCTCAGATTACACTGCCCCGACTACTGCCAAACAGTTAGTTCGTGAATTCTTCCCACGGTATGGTTTGCCCCGTATCGTGTACTCAGATAACGGCCAACCGTTCTCATCCGAGCTAATGAAACACATTTCACTCTTGTTAGGCTATCAATGGAAATTCCACTGTGTCCGACATCCCGAGGCAGCAGGTCTTGTGGAACGTCATAACCAGACTCTGAAAATTCGACTTTCAAAAATCTGTAGAGAGAAAGGTGTCGACTGGATAGTAGCTTTACCAGTTGCACTATTTTACATGAGAATGGTAGCACATTCTCGCAAAGGGCTATCCCCGTACGAGGTGGTCTTCGGTAGGCCACCAAATATGTGGGGGACGCCTATACCTCGTAAAATCACTGATGTTGATTGTAATATGCTGACAGATTACCTTGCTTCCTTGATGTCTGCACTACAATCTTGCCGTTCACAGGTAGCTGCAGCCTTTCCCGACAACACCGAGGTGAAGCCCCATGAAGTGGTTCCTGGAAACTTTGTTTTCATAAGAAATTTCGACAGGAGGAGCCCGCTGGAGCCTCGCTGGCAAACGCCAAAACTGGTACTTCTAACCACGAGGACAGCAGTGAAGGTCGAGGGTCGCAAGGGTTGGTTACACTCGAGCCATATCAAGAAATTTCATGGACTACCGTCTGATTTGAACTCTCAGCCCTGCCCCCTTCCACAGACTGACTCAAAACTCCCCCTGGTTGAGAAAACCGAATCGCAAGAATACAAACTGAAACTAAGGTCTAGCAAGTCAGACAATTCGATTGTTTAAGTCCTCTCCTAGGTGAATCGGTTGAATTAGTCTCTGACATGTATCCTCTAGACCGAAATCGAGAGAGAGATAGACAGAAACAGCTCAAGAAACATGCATATTGTAAATCACTTCATAGTCACTGTATAGTGACACTGTTGATTATGTTTTTTCTAAGTTTTTTGATTATTGCTGCAAGTATACTGTTGCACATGTACTATCCTATTTTCAAGCGTGCTCATTCTGCTTACAATGATACTGCCGAACATTCTTTTAGCGAATTACCTTCACATGAGTTGCCCTATAGACTTGCGCTGCGCAACAACACATTCATTAGTATGTTACATCATTCCCATCAGGCCAGCAATGCTACAAATTGTTGGATATGTGGCCGACTCCCTCCCTATCAGAAATACAAAGGAGTTCTGCCTCTCTTTCCGTATCCATTCACACACAATGGTTCCTGTGGCGCATGGTTTAGTTTGATTAACTCTTTAGATTCAAACACTGTAGTTTACCAGAGCAACTGGGTATGGGGAAACCTGAACTTAGTCTTGCTTAAAGCCTGTTACCCTAACAAGGAGGGACTTCCCAAAAGAACAGGAACTGACCTAGAAAATGAAGTATATGGATTAGGTAATTTTACACTTAACCTCATGATTCTGAATGTTGAATCTGAAACCGCACTAGTCTTGCCTGCTATGTCCGTATTACCAGTCAAAGGTGAATTATGTGTAAGAAAGAATGGTTCAGTACACCTGGGTCATAGTAAATGTACTACTGTGATCGAATTCAGTGATAAAGGCAAGTCTACATTTAGAGCTTCTCGTCATTCCTACTTCATATGTGGTCATACCGCATATATACGTTTACCTCTAGGTTGGGATGGTACCTGTTACATTGCATTCCTTCTGCCACCTGTTTTCCTAGCCCCTCCTGATTATCATAGAAATACTCATCTAGTACACAATAGACCCCAGAGAGATATCCCGATTGTTGACTACACTGAAACAGCATGGGAACAATATACAGACTTCAATAAAGGTCTCTTTCCTTACATAGGTGTTGTCTCAAATAGTAAACTGATACGTAGATTAACCAGAACCCTTGAAGCAGCAGTGAATGAAACTACCTCTGCCCTAGGCAACTTAACAGAGGAACAGTCTGCGATGCGGATTGTTGTTCTTCAAAATCGTCTTGTCCTTGACGTCATCCTAGCCGATAGGGGCGGAGCCTGTAGAGTCATCGGATCAAGTTGCTGTGTTTTCATTCCAGAAAACGCGCCATCCGTATATAAAGCCATAACTCGTCTTCACAAGATTGCAAGCCAGATACATCAAAATCTAGGCACCTGGACATGGTCTGGTTGGTTCTGGAGCGTGTTGTCAGCCTGGGGATGGAAAGTCCTATCCTTCCTAGGTATTGGCCTTCTCATAGTATTCAGTTGTTGCCTGTGTCTACAATGTGGACCAGCGATTTGCGGCCTGTGTGCCACATCATGTATTCCACGTTCAAGTTCTCATTCAAAATCCCGGAAGAAGAAAGAAGAGCAAATGATGTTACATGAACAAATTGATGGATTCCTGAGGATCGATATTTCATGAAGGGTCCGTAGGGGACAAGGAGGGAATGAGGAAATATGAATTTTTATGGTCAATTGTGTCCCCTATCTTAGACCCCAACGGCTCCATGTACATGCTACAAGTACATGTATGTTCCCTCCACTTCAAGCTATGAAGACGCAAATACATATGCGTCCAATGTTAACATGTCCTCTTTCAGATCTGCCATGAATGGGTCGAATATTCCGTTCCTAAGTATGCCTTGCCACCGTCTTTATATGGTATACTTTTCACGTTTTCCAGCCTCTGGCAAGGTAGGCCCTGAATTCTGCCATCCAACTTTTCCTGCTTTCTGCCTCTGAAAGCTCCAGCCTGGACCTGTATCTGTATCCACGAACTTTGTCCTACTCCCTGCGCGGCTAACGGTGCCTAGCCCGGCCTGTTGCCTGCCAAAAACTGTATTCAGCCTTCAAGTTATCTGCTCCACTCCTCGAGAAATGCATTCCTGTCTAGTAGTTTAGGTAAACATCCTTCCAGCTACAGAGCAAAGGGCCCGGCCTTACTGTCTCCGTGCAAGTAATTCATGACTTTCGTTACCATGGTAGGCCCATGCCCCCTCGCATCTCATGTAGACACTTAGACGCTTGTACACGCACTAGCAGTCAGTATAGAATAGCCTCTGCTTGAGAGACCTTTCCTTTCAGATAATATAGTTCCTTAAACACAAGATATTAGATACGATTTGGAATTAGGTTGTCCTGACATCCCAGACTTCTGTCTCCTCATGTAGGGCTAAATGTCAAGTCCCCTTCACCCTCTAGTTACACGTCAATCACACGTCATGCGGCTGCGCGCGCATCCCTGCCATGTATTTCTGCTGACATTGCAGGATTCTCTTATGGATCCACCCACTTGTGTCATCATCATAATGACGTTTCTAGTATATGCCTTTATGCACGCCTATTGTAACGTCTTTTTCATTACGTATGTATATTCTTATCTCTCTTCTCAGCTGTAACGCCTTCTGCATATGTCTTTACTGTAATGCATTTTACTATAAATATGATAACCTGTCAATAATGTATTGCCTATCCCTTCCTGAACCTTAGTGGTGACGGAACCCGATTGCCTGGTTCGAACCATAATTCCTTTGTAAGGAATAAATTCCCTTTTATAACCTCAAATACCACGGATTCTGCCTCTTATTTTTACTGAGTTATTCTTATTGAATTTTACCGCATAAATTAAGTCTAGGTAATTTAAATTTACCACAGCACTTTTACAACTGCTTACTTATTGACTGCATGTGAGTAGTCATATATGCTTTGGTTGGGTAGAGTATTGCTGTAGGATTTCCTGGCAGTGTTTCCATACATGTGTAACTAGGTTTATCACCTAAGGAATAAATCCTCTCTCATTTGCAATGGAGTCGCTTAAGGGATCTTCAAATGTGATAGTGCACTGCATGTGCAATTTTGCTGTGAATGGACACACAGCCCAAAACAGATATTCCCCTACTCTTGTGCTGTGTGTGTAAGTGATGCTACATGTTTTCTATGGATGATTACGTCAAACTATAGTGACTAATTAGGGATGTGTTGGGTGACACACTGATGCCAACCACTTACACGGCCCCCCTTGCACCATTTTACTGTCACCATTTTACTGTCACCATTTTACTGTCACTTCATTCAGTCTTAACATTGACTGATTGCTGATTGCAGCACTTCATGCATGTGAACTTGGGTAACTACCTGCAGGTTTTGATGCACATAGGGTTCACATGTACAATTTCCCATGGTCTCAGCAGATTTTCCCATGGGTCTATATTATGTTATGTTATGTTATGTAAATTCGAGCTTATATAGCGCACAGCTGCCCCAGCAAAGGGGTGTCCCGGCGCTAACCAGCCTCAGAAAACGGGCCTAAACACCAGACCTGAAAAAACGCCGAAGAATAGAAAAAGAGACAGAGAAGACTAAATTGAAGGAAAGAGGAAGGTTTTGATAGCTTTTCTGAAGTCCAGCAGACACTTCATTCTACAGTTCTGAACAGGCAGGGAGTTCCATAGCTTGGCTGACAAATAGCGAAAGGACTGGCCCCCTGCACGACAACGTTTCACACGGGGAACAGTACCCAAGTGCTGCCCCGAGGAGCGCAGCTGGCGGAGGGGAACATAAGGGGTAAGCAAGTTACCAAGCAGGCTAGGCGTGGCAAGCTTCATTATCTTAAAAGAAAGACACAGCGTCTTAAATTTGATACGCTCAACCATAGGAAGCCAGTGAAGTCTCTGGATGGCGCCAGCAGAGGGGCAGGACCGCGGGAGCCCCAACAAGGCTCTGGCTGTGGCGCTTTGACCACGCTGCGTCCGAGTTTTCAGCCTGATTGGCCCCTAATAGGTGCGAAGTGGCATGGGCCAATCGGGATAGAATAGCTGACTGAACAATCAGCTGGCGCGTTGTGGGTCAAAAAACTTCAGAAGAGGCTTAAGACCCCGTAAGAGGCCAAAGCAAGTGCCGGCAACTTTTTTGGTATGGTCTTGAAAGCTGAGAGAGGAATCCATCCATACCCCCAGGTTTTTAACCACTGCCTTCGGGTTAGGAGTACTCCCCAGGACACTCGGCCACCATTGATCACTCCACAGGCTCGAGTTCGTCCCTACTAGCAAAACCTCAGTTTTTCTAGCGTTCAGCTATAAGCAATTAGTGGTCATCCATTCTGCAACACAACACAATTTCCTTGGTAGGTAGTGTCTTTAGGGTCAGCACATCCACCATGGTCAACTTGGTCCAATCATGTACAGACACAACACCCTGATTCAGGTAAAATATTTTTTTGACACTTAAACCAAGGAGCAAGTGGTGGTCCTTGCAAAAACAACTCCAAAATAGTTTATGAACCATAGGATGTCCAGACAGAGTCCATGGGGGATACATGTCATGAGACATGTGGAGAGGAGGAGTGTTTCAGCGAGGAGGAGGATCAAATTGACATTAGGGAAGATAGGCCACATAGGCAGCTCACATAAGGGTAAGATCAAAAGGTGGCTGAAGTAACGAAGGTAAACAGGTGGGTTCAGCAGTGAAGATTTATTCAGCATAAGAAGAAGGACAGCTTAAACATCCACCTGCAGGAGCCAGCTGTCGCAGCAACCGTCTTCTCCTGCGTCGTATAAACAACTGCCGTTCTAACAATGACGACCTTAACATTCTACATGACATAGTACGAACACTACACATCATCCCCCTAAAAAACAAAAAAAACTAAAAACAAATCATAAATATCACATAGTAATACATATAAAATAAAAATATTAATACTGAACAAAATCCTCATATTTCGTAGGTAAGTTTTTAACACGTGAACTCCTTCTTAATACTTTGAAATGTTTTCCATTAACAGGATGAGCTATAAAAACTGATACTTGATTATTAGTGGTAACACTCGGTTCACAAATATTCTTACTCACATCTGTATTGCACTCATTCACACATTGAGACTGCAGATTGTCAAGAACCTCATTATCCTCAGACTGAGACTGTAAATTGTCGAAAGCTCCATCAGAACCAGCAATCCATTCACTCTCCTTCTCAGGCTCGATGAGAGGAAAATTCCTCCTAGGAATAAACTTGTAATTCTGATTACTCACAACTACTTGTGATCTCTCATCAACATGTGACTTGCAAACAGAAATACATCTGAAATTCAATATCTTCCCACCTTCAACTCTTGCAGCTTTACTGAAAACTTCAGTAATTTTCACAGGATCAGACCATTTAGATAGTCTCTTGTTAGACAATCCACCAAACCTGACACAAAGCCAATCATCAACTTTTAATTTGGAAACATTTAATCTTTTTCTAGTATTGCTATTAACCATCTTGTCTTGATACTTTTTTTACACGTTTCTTGTTTTTCCTTTAACCACCAGTGATTAAAGTTTAGAACCAGGTTTCCTGCCAAGCAGCATTTCAAAAGGAGATAATCCAGTGACAGAATTAGGTGAACTGCGATAAGTTAACAAAGTAGCTCATAAAGCTTTTCTCTAAGGCAACCCACTCTTATTAGCTAGCTGACATGACTCCTTGACAACTCTATTGAAACGTTCTACTTGACCATTTGCCTGGGGAAAATAATTGGAAACTCTTTTATGTAGAACACCACATCTTTTGAGAAACAACTCAAATTCCTTACTAGTAAATTGTGGAACATTGGAAATAAGTTCTTCAGGTAAACCTTCCCAACAAAAAACATCATCCAAAAATTAAATTACCTGCTTAGAGGTGACTTTCTCAACAATTTTCAACTCTGGCCATTTTGAAAAATAGTCAACCAGCACTAAAGCATACATATCCTTGCTAGATTGATAACTAAAAGGACCTAAAATATCAATACCCAATTTCCTCCAAGGTCCCTGGGCATATTCAATATGTGTAATGTTAACAGATAATGGCTTCACAGACATATCACTCTGGGAACAGGGAGAACATTCTCTAACCCACCGGTCAACCATACCATCAATTCCAGGCCACCAGTAAAATTATCTAATTGTCCTCTTGGTTGTGGACATTCCCATATGGCCTTCATGAGCAAACCTACAAATCAAATCTCTGAGATTCTGAGGCGGTACAATTTTGTCACCACGAAGAACCATACCTTATAACAACATAGGTTCTTCCTTAACTTTGAAATATGAAGCTAGCTCACCACTTAACTTCCTTTATTCAGGCCAACCTTTGTGCAAAAATACCAAAACATTCTTTAAAACACTATCCTCTTCCATAGCTACTTTCCACTCTTCTTCAGAAATCACGTTGTCAAATTTCTCTTCACCTACAATCTTGTTGACATCAACCACAGTGTAATCCACATCACAATCATCCTTGTTTATACCTACAGTAATCTCCTTCAAAGGCAAACGTGACATACAGTCAGCATGAACATTCCTTCGACCAGGAACATATTCAATTACACACTGGTATTCTTGCAATTTAGCAGCAAGTCTTACCAATCGAGCAGTTAAAGTTCTTCCACCACCAGCCGTCAACATATTAATTAAGGGCTTATGGTCAGTTCTTAAGCAGAATTTGGTACCCCACAAAAACTGACAAAAATGATGTGTGGCCCAAGTAGATGCCAGTAGTTCCTTCTCAATAGTAGAATAATTACATTCAGAATCCCACTACATATTCACCTTCTTTGTCTTTCTGCATAAGTACTGCTCCTAAACCCACACTACTAGCATCCACACAAACAATGCATTTCTTACCAACTACATAAGATTTTAAAGAATGGAGCACCAATAATCTTCTTTTTGAGCATGTCAAATGACAACTGTTGATCGTTCCCCCATACAAATTTATCGTTTTTTTTCAACAACAGATGTAATGGATGTACAATGGTAGAATAATTTTGTACAAATTTGCCATAAAATTCTGTAAGACCTAAAAATGACATTAACTACTCTTTCAAGACAGGGGCAGGAGCATTGGCAATACTTTGTAAATGATTGAGTTTAGGTTTGATACCCTCACTAGAAATTTCATGACCCAAATACTCAACTTTGCTTTGCCTAAATTTACATTTGGAAAACTTCAAAGTTAAACCTATCTCTTGTACTTTTCTTAACACTTCATCCAAAATCTTATCATGTTCATCAAATGTACCACCAAAAATTAAAATATCATCTTGAAAAGCAATGGCTCCCTTGCAATCTTCTAATAGTTCTTTCATCAATCATTGAAAAACAGAAGCGGCACTTGCCAAACCAAATGGCATACGTAAAAACTGAAACATGACTTCTGGTGTAACGAAAGCGGTTTAGCGCTTAGACTCATCATGCAATTCCACCTGATGATAGGCACTTGCTAGATCAATGGTGGAAAAAACAGAAGCACCAGCCAAAGTGGAAATTAATTCATGGATATTGGGAAGAGGAGGTTTATCTACCCAAATTTCCTTATTCAACTGCGAAGATCTAGACACAAACAAAGATCTTCTGTGCCTTTAAGCAATAAAACGATGGGAGAAACCCAAGGTGATGATTCTATGGGCTCAATTATGCGCTTTTTAACCAAATCATTCAACATCTCTTTAAGTTTATTCCTGTAAGCTAATGGTACATTTCTTACTTTGTGCCTGACAGGAATAGCTTCATCATTTAAAATTATTCTATGTTTGAAATTTGTGTATTTACCTAATGAGTTGACAAACACTTTGGGAAAAGTTTCTTTGATTTTGTTCACGAACTTCTCATTGTCAAGAGAGACCACACTAACAGAAGGAGAAGCATTAGGGTCTAAATTAATGCCAAGTTCTTGTTGATGCGGCCAACCTAAAATGGCTACCCCTTTAGTGGCAACTTATATCTTCCCTCTAGTTCTTCTTCATTCAAATTCAATGTTTGCCCACATGAAACCTTCAAGATCAATTGCGTGACCAGAATAACCACTAGGTTGAATATCAGGAGGAAACAACATCAACCAGAGCTCCCATTCAATACTAGGCTCACCTGCAACTTGTCGAAAATGTGGAGGTGCAGCAATATTAGCCATATTGAAATTTACACAGAAAAACAGTAAGCAGAATGAATAAACAGCAAAGAAAAAGAGGAGAAAAAAATAACTTGACTGTAAAATCGTAGTAATACAACAAGCAAGAAAGGAGTGTGCATCACCGTGATGCACTAATAGCCACTGAATAGACACTGAATGGCATGCGCATCACCGCTGTGCGCAAATATTAGCTGCAAAATACTCAAGAAATGGTGTGCGCATCACCGCAGTGCGCAAATATTAGCTGCCGAATACTCAAGAAATGGTGTGCACATCACCGTGCTGCATAGGTACCCAGATGCAGATTAGACCATGTAGAGTATAGTATCCAGCGATGTTTCAGTAAAAGAACAAGGTGTGCGCATCACCACGATGCACAACAGTGTGGGGCTTCAACTTCACTAAGATGGCCGCAAAACGTCACCACGTATCGTCAACACGTTCCCAGAACGACTGACGTTAAATCTTAGGCATCAAAGAAGATTCTTATTGAAGAGGTGCACGTGCAGGATTATGCACATGCCAATAAGACAAGTCAGGAGACAGCGCGAGAATAAGCGCAAAGCACCAACAGTCAACCGCACCACTCGGACATAAATATCCGAAAAGGAGGACAAGAACACAATCCTACCAGACCTTGACTGGCTCTGGGAATCGACGCGACGTCAGCAGAAACCACGACAACGCCTCCACAGGAATACAGCTGACACAACGCTACTGAAATTATGAAAAGGTGAGTGCTGCCTTCTTCTTTCATCCACTCGTCACCAAATTCGTGAAGTAACGAAGGAAAACAGGTAGGTTCAGGAGTGAAGATTTATTCAGCATAAGAAGAAGGAAAGCTTAAACATCCACCTGCAGGAGCCAGCTGTCGCAGCAACCGTCTTCACCTGCTCTGTATAAACAACTGCCGTTCTAACAATGACGGCCTTAACACGCTACATGACATAGTAAGAACACGACAGTGGCAAAGTAAATAGAGCAAAGTCCCAGTTGAGAAGTACACTGGTATGGTCATAAGCACAGGTCAAAAGAGAGAACAGTCCCTGCATTGGTGATGGATGGTTAGTTCCTTCCCATTCTTTGGGTGTTAAGTGGCAGCATATATCCATCTCCCAAAGTCAGCGTGTGGACGACAAAGGGTCTATTGTCTTGTTACGCAAGACTTTGACAAACCAGGTTATAAGTCTAGGTCCAGTCACCATGACGTGTAGGGTGTAGGTCAGTGGGTGTTGTTCCGGTTCGGTGTCTGCAACACTCCACTAACATCCCAACTCCACTGTCAGTTTCCCATGGGCTAGGAAAATCCCCACCTGCAGTTCATACTCTTTCTGCAGCTGTCCAAAGGCTATAAGTGTCCAGTCTCTGAACATACCTCCCACTGAGGTTAGCCTCTCTCAGGCTGCCAAGCCTTCCCTACCTGCAAAATTACATCTTGAGGCTCAGACTAATGGCTGGAGAGTATGGGATTATATCCGGCATAAGTTTTAAACCCCTCTAATAACTCTGACAGACCACGCTCACCAAACCATACACCACTCGAGTGGTTATCACTCCAGGAAGCAGCATCGACCCTATCATTTCCTGCGCCCTATGTGTCGACAATCCACCCACGTTGTCCAGTTGCCACCCAGCTAACCATCGTGCAGGCCAGTGAATACTGTTCAAAATTTGGTGCTTCTAGTCCGTCTCTCTAGGGGCCCGCTGTGGACTCTTTTTTTCTTTCCCCTTTCTGTACCACTTCCCTCCTAGTCTTCTGTTTCACTTCTTTTTCTTTCCTCAGTTCATTGTTTCATATTTGAATCTGTATTTGCTGTCTTTATCTTTAATGTACTATTTTATTATCTTCTTACATGGTTGGGCTCATATTTTGTTTGTCTTTTGCTTTTTTATGATTCGTCTAGATCATTGTCTTTTTTCTTCCTTGATGACATTTCCATGTCTATGAAAGTTTTCTTGTGGAATGTCAGAGATTTGAATTCTCCCATTAAAAGACAACGTGTTTTATCGCTCAAAACCGATTCACTAGTTCACGTGTGATCATAGACGCTTACCGTCTTCGGCAACGCTTTTCCCCATCGGTATCTCCTCGGTCCACCACAGCGTTAGTCGGCTGATTGAGTGGAGGGAGATTTGGTGGTTAGGGTGACTCACTTCCGCTGGGCCATTTTCTCTCCGCCATTTTGAAAGAGGGACGTTCTAGTCTCCTTCTACTCATCCAGGCTCAGAGAGACAATGGTGCCGACGCACGTGTGCAGCGGGCATGCCAAAGGCATGCTAAAGGCAAGCCGGTCTGCGCCCGTCTGCGCCTGGATTGTGCCTAGCGCCTGTCCCCCTGGTCCTCTCTCCCAAAATACTGCAGGCACCATTAGGTATTCTTGAGATACACTAATGGCATTTAGGTTAAACACCCCCATCATAACTCCAAGCCATCCCCCTGCCCCAACCAAACTGCTTGTCTTAGACTCCAGTCAGTTAGGCAGCCAGCGTCGGTAGGAGCAGCTAGACAGACAGCTAAAAAAAGGAGTAGGGCTGGCAGTGTTCTTTCGTAACCACTTTAAAACCATATTCGAGCCACTAACTACCTCTGGTTTTGAGGCTTTAGCCTTCTCGGTACAGCCACCAGATTCAATGGCAATTAAGGGAATATTAGTATATCGTCCTCCAGGACCACAATGTGGCTTTGCTGATAAGCTCAGTATGCTAATGGAATCTTCGGTCACTAATGATAATTTCCTGGTGTTGGGAGATTTCAACTTTCACCTGGAAAAGGTAAATGACCCAGATTCTCAAAAACTAATTGATGCAATGGACGTGTTTCTACTATCTCTAATTACCAAAGGTCCAACACACAGGGCTGGACACATGTTAGATGGTATTTTCTCTAATTACGTTGCCACCTAATTATTCCCATTTTTTCCACTAACTTGGTCTGACCATTGGGTGGTTAAATGGCTGACAAAAGGTCAAGAAAACCATCATGCATAGATCCCCCATCCAGCAATCTCAGGGCAGAGCCTGGCATAAAATACGGCCAGCTAAACTTAGAGACACTATTTCCCCCGATCCATGGCAACCAGGGGTTAACCTGGAGCCAAGTGTTGAGAACTTTCCATGCTGGCTAAACTGCACTGAACACAGTAGCACCAATTACTCATAAAACCACAGTGAAAAAATATCCCAGGCCTGTTACAATGAAAACCTAAGGCTATCAAGTAAGGAATGTCATAGACAAGAACAAAAATGGAGGAAAAATTATGAGGTGGAGGAGAAAATATCTATAAAGCTGAATTATCCAGCATAAAGAGGGTATCCTAGCAGCAAAGACCGAATACTACTCGGAGCATATAAAAGCAGCCTGTGATGGAAACAAAACCCTTCTCTCAGTAATAAAAAAAAATGGTAACACCAGCGAGCCCAAGTCATGCAGTCATAAATAAAGACTTTTGTGAAACACTGGCAGGCTTTTTTCAAGAGAAAGTTATTTTTAATATTCACAACACTTTTACGGCAAAAAAGCAGCCAATCATCAGGATGGGCATGCTTAAATTGACCCGCCAGGTATAATTAGCTCCTCCACTTTTAAGGCCCCTTCAGTGGAACGACTCACAGAGTTAATTCTTCTAAAATAAATCCGGTGCGCCTCAAGATCCCTTCCCTCCCAGTATAATGCACAAGATACCTGCTTAAGTGGCACAATACTTGGGCCAAATCTTCAATAACATGTTGGCCGAAGGGATCTTTCCCTCCCAGTGGAAACTTGCATCGATCCTCCCACTATAAAAAAAAGACAATTTGGACACCATGGACCCCAACAACTATCGACCTATATCAAGACTCCCTTTTTACGCCAAGTTGGCAGAGAAAGTTATGAATCAACAGATCTCAAAATATATAGAGGAAAACTCTCTGCTGGACGACACACAACATGGTTTTAGAAAAAAATATAGCACAGAGTCTGCCCTGGTGGTAGAGACTGAAGATATACAAGAAATACTTAACAGAGGGGGGACGGCGGAATTGATCTTGCTGGATCTCTCCGCTGCCTTTGATATGGTCAGCCATGAGATCCTGGCTGACCCTATACAAGGCCTGTGGATAGAGGGCACAGAGCTGGCTCTCCTGAAATCGTTTATGGCAAATAGATAACATAATATGACAATGGGCAAATTTGTCTCTTGGCTTTTTCCCTTGCCCTGTGGAGTTCCCAGGGACTGGCATTAAGCCCAATTCTATTCAACCTTTATGTCATGTCACTTGCGTCAATTATCAAAGACTCTGGTTTTACCCTAGCATCTTATGCGGACGACACCTGAATTGTGGTGACATTGTCAAACTGTGAAAACAACCCAGGTGAGGCATTCAGCCTATGCACGAGTGAGTTGAGCAACTAGATGGATTGTGACTGCCTGAAATTGAATGCCTCATAAACTGAGGTCATCATTTTTGGCAATAAACCCTCTCTTTGGACACCAAATTGGTGGCCTCCAGAGTTGGGCACAACACCAACACCTTCAAGCAAAGTAAAGAACTTAGCATTCTTGGTAGACAACGAACTGAAATTCAAGGATCAAGTTAACAAAATTACATCTGCCTCCTTTTGCTCTTTAAGGCTTATAAAAAAATAGAAAAATTCTTGCTCCTGAACGTTTACAAACAGTTACCATGGCAATGGTCCTTTCAAGGCTTGACTACTGTAATAGTCTCTACCTTACTCTTGCATCAGGTCTTTTGAAAAGACTCCAGATTCTGAAAAACACTGCTGCTCATTTCATCTTTAAAATTCTCAAATATGAATTGACCAGAGAGGCCTTCAGGAAACTGCATTGGTTGCCAGTTAGACAATGGTGTAAATTCAAAGCATGGTCTCCTCATTCAGGAAGGCCACTTGGGGGGGGGCAGTTTTTTCAGGGCTACTGAGATGCTCTGGAACAGTCTGCCACTAACCCTGAAAACAGTCCCCTCCTTACTTAGTTTTAGAAAAGCCTTAAAAACCTGGCTCTTCACACAGTATTAGAAGGCACCTTGCGTACTAGCTCAACCTATTGCAGACACTGCTGCTGCCTTAGTTGGACTGCTCTAGCGCCAAGACGCCCCCCGGTATGAGCTCCGCTCTATAAATTACAATTACATTACATTACATTGCATCTGTCTAAATTTGAGGCTGATATATTTTTTTACAGGAGTCTCATCTCACGGCAAATGAACCCTTAAAATTGAAAAGGGGTTGTGTGGGGGAAATCTTTTTTTTCACCAGGCAATAGCAAGCAAAATGGGGTAGTAATTCTCTGCGGTAAATCGCTTTCTGTTAAATTGCTTTCTTAGACCTCAGATGATGATAGAAGATGGTTGTATGCTAAATTTGCTGATTGGGAATGCTCCAGTTTCTTTAATCAATATTTATGCTCCCACTGCTGGGAACCCCTCTTTATGGACGTCTCTTGCCCATCTTATTTCACAATACATTGATGATAATTTTATCCTTGTAGGTGATTACAATTATATTGTTCAACCCATCATAGATCGCAATTCGTTGGTCTGCTTTACATCACATAAAGCACATAAATGATTTGTTCAAACTATTCAGCAATATAAGCTTATTGATGCTTGGAGACTCTGCAATCCCACCACGAGAGAATACACTTATTATTCCCCAGCTCATCAGACCCAATCACCAATCGATAATTTTTTTATATCACACAATATCTGCCAATCCATTAGAGATGCGGATATTGGCTCCATTCTAATATCTGAACATGCTCCCATCTCTATTTATTTGGATAGTTTGCAAAAAGCTAACACACCTAGGAAGTGGCGTTTTGTTAATGCACTCCTTTTAGATTCAAAATGTAATTCCCCTTTTGTCTCCGTTTTTAATTAATATTTTTCCTTCAATCAAACTGACACTTTATCATTTTCTGTTATTTGGGATGCATTTAAATCAGCAGCTAGAGATTTTATTATTGGCTTTGTTTCCAAAAAATGCAACACTTCAAGCAAATTAACCAAAGACCTCTTAACCAAGATAAAGAGTTTGGAGCTTTCCTATTATACTTCTAAATCGAAGGATTGCCTATCTGAGCTCATCAATGCCAAGTTTCAAATTAAGTTTCAATTTAATAAGGAATCGACAGATAATGCCTCACTCTATTTTTTAAAGTCTGGTGGGCAGAACAAGGCTGGTAAACTATTAGCGAATTATCTGATAGTTAAACATAACAAGCTCAATATTCAATCTATGATGGATGAGCAACAAACATTGAAGTTTAAAGATTCTGAAATTTTAAACAAAGTTCTTCGTTTTTTTATAAGTCATTATACACACCAGAGAATTTGTACTCGGAACTTCACATTTCTCACTTTCTCTAAAGCATTCAACCCTCTTCTGGTACACAAGTAGACTTCACCTCCTCAGAATACAATGTATCACAGCATGGACTCTCTACTGCTTTACAAACACTTCAAAAAGACAAAGCATCGGGTCCAGACAGTTTCACTGTTGAGTTTTTTAAATAAATTTCACTCAATTACTCCTCCCCAAATTACATACTCTCTTAGAATTCTTTTCACATTCAGGCAAAAATTCTGGTTCTTTTTTAGATGCTCTACTTTGCCTTATTCCTAAAGAGGGGAAAGATTTACAGTACTGCAAAAACTACAGGCCTATTTCACTAGTTAATAATGATTACAAGAGTTTTTATAATGCTTTGGCCCTATGTTTGAAATCTTATCCTACCCAATTACTAGGTGTGGAATAATACAGATTTGATATGGGTCATTTTATTTCAGATAACACTTGCTGTTTTTTTTTAATTTTGCCAAAATCCTCCCACTTATCTCATTCTCTTGCAGCAGTGGCCTTAGACGTGGAAAAAACTTTTGATTGAGTTGATTGGTCTTATCTTTTCCAAACACTTAAGTGGTTTGGTTTTTGTCCAAACCTTATATCCTTGATTTTGTTTCTTTATTCACAACCACAGGCAGCTGTTTATGCAAATGGCAACACATCGCCATATTTCAATCTAGGCAGGGGTGTTCGACAAGGCTGTCCTCTATCCCCATTCCTTTTTAATTTGGCCTTAGAACCTTTTTTGTCTACAGTTCGTCAGACTCAAGATACACATGGATTTGATTTAAAAAATAAACAAATTAAATTGGCAACATATGCTGATGATTTATTGTTATTTATTTCACAACCTCAATCCTCTATTCTGGCTTTTTACAAGAAGTTGTGCTCTTCGCCTCTTTTTCCAGTTACAAACTGAATAAAGATAAATGTGAAATATTGCCTCTGACCAAATATACTTTCAAAGATGACTTCACAACCTCAAACTTTATATGGAGCCCCATCATATAAAATGTTGAGGTTTATATTTTACTCCTTCAATCCCAGCAACACTTGTGCATGGACAAATGTTCAAAGAAAATCTCCACATTAACCACCAAATGGCATCCTTTACATCTATCATGGTGGGGTCACTTAGACACCATCAAGATGATGCTGGCTCCCATAGTATTATAGATAGTACATATTCCCTTATAATAAAACTAAAAATAAAAACCTGTACTATCTTCACTTTTATGAAATAATAAGAGGTCTCTTATGTCACTACTAAAATTAATAAAGCCAAAGTCCAAAGGTGGTGTTAATTTTCCTGATTTTCCCACTTACCAAAAATTTTTTTTACCTGCCAGTCCTCGAGGTAGCTCTCTGAATCCTTTTTGAATCAATCTCTTTGGGTTGATCTTGAGTGTTCTTATTTTTCTCCTTATTCATTTCAGGAATATTTATCTTTCACTCGCAAGACACAATCTCTGTCTACTCCTATCCTTAAACACCTGTGTAAAATTTTAGAATCTGGATCATTGATACCCAGATTGTTTTCTTAACTCCACAATATGGCATAATAAGATGTGGCTGATTCATGGCAAACCATTGTACTGGATATCTAGGAGACACAAAGGTTTAATTTGGGTGCACCAACTCTTTCTACGGGATGATGTCATATCCTTCTCCCAGGCTTGTCGGCTTTTTTGACCCCCCCCCCCTCTCTTTTCAGTCCAAATACATTCTCCGGAAGCAGGCTCTTCACAATGCATACGCTAAGTCTCTATCTCACAGCACTCCTATTTCCTCTTTTGTTAATCAATTACACATTCTCCTTTGCACTTATCCTAGAGCTACTGTCATTTATACTCACTTGCGTACTTCAAATATTGCCGAAGACAAAACTAAGGTAGAATTGTTGTGAGAACAGAATTCAGAAGTAGATTGGCCGCTTCTCCTATGGAATAAAGTATGGCCAAAAATTAGGAAATCCTCTAGAGCAGCAAATGCCACATAAACACTCTTTTTTATTTATATAGGACTTCTGTCATGTCCGGTATCATTAAACAAGAGACACATTGACACTACTGATACCTGCTGGACATGTTCCTTCACACCCGCTGATTTAAATAACTTACTTTTCACATGTCCACATATGTACAATTTCTGGGAAAAAAAATTGGTGTCAAATCAACTAAAGTTTTGGTTCCAAAATTCCTTTCTCCAACACTCACTTATATTTGGGAAGCTTATCTCCTGCTTGGAATAATTGTAAATCTAATATAAAGATTGTAGACCTATTGTTGGCAGTTGCCTTTCAACAAATTACCAAAAACTAAAAAGATTTCACCAAATTATTCTTCCAAGCCCGGTGGTACGCAGTCTATCGTAATCATAGATTGGACATGGCCTTTGTACAACCTACTCACATTGCTAAGAAAAGCTTGAACTTATGGTCACCTGTTACAATGTTCATAGATGCTATTGCTAGAATCTCTTTCTCCCTAACTCCAACTCAACAAGATGTTTCTCAGCCTCCTTGACTTGCCTCATTTTGGTAATGTACTCATTTGTTTCTGTTAATATCCTTATTATATTCTTTACATGGAATGTAATATATCTTTGATTATAATAACCAATTCTCCTTTCCTGTTCTTTTTGTTTGTGTATTTTCTCAACCATGTTAGCCTGACATATTTACCCAACTATTCTGTTTTAAAGCTGTATCTCTATTTATATGATTATTTATTGCTTCACTGTATTACATATTTCTAGTTTAGGCTCTTTTAATAAGCCGACTTCTGAACTTAAGGATATCTCTGAGCTATCTAGTATAGTAAGTTAAACATATTCTGGGTTCTTGCACCAATAACAAGGATGGTATGACAGCAGGTTGTCTATAGTGCTGTGGAAGCATCGTTTTCAGGGTGTTGCACATGCTGTACTACAGGAAAGTATGCAGCACTACCCTAGTGTCTCTACTGCCTCTGTAGTGTTCCTGAGTTCTCAATTGCCCTTTGGTGAATAGATTGTCCAAGGGTTTCACTCCCAGCCTTGAGAGCTATGCAGGAGCTTTGGGTTACATGGATAATGGAAGCCAGGTATTTTTCACGATTAGGACAAAAGAATATTATGATTTTGCCAGACCCTGTTTATGTTTAAGCCATTGCTATAAATACATGGTGCACCTTACCACATCAAAATCCTCTGTAATGCTGCTCATCTGGCTCACTATTGTGGTTACCAGGAGACAGGGTGAGGACATTTCTCTTTCAACTGCAAGGTATGTGAGTTCTGGGGGCCATGCAGCAAAAATGGGCAAAATGCTCTTGGCACATGTGTACGTCCAAATCTGGTGCAGAAAATCCTCCAGCTTCATATAACAATGCAAGTCTGTTCCAGCTTACTCTTGGTTGTATGCCTGCCCAAGCTAATTTGATCATTAGCAATTTCAGAGTGCTAACGAACGCTACTGCTGAGGTGATCTGTATGTTAAGAAACGGATGGAGCAGTCTGGGGAGGATTAGCATTTTTTGATAACATTCTGACCGGCTAGTAAAAGTGGACATTTGATCCATCTGGCAATTCAGTCTCTTAGTTGGTCTATCATTACCCCATAGTTGTCTCTAAACACCACCAATCACGTTTGGTGAACTTTGATGCCCAATTAACTCACCTTGTCTTCCATCCATCTCAGAGACAACTCCAGAGGAGTTGTTGTTGTATTTTTCACCAATGGGAAGACAATGGATTTGCATCAGTTACTTTTAAGGACAGAAACCTCACCATATTGCAGGATCTCGTGAAGAACAGGTGAGAGTTGTGTTGTACAAAATACCGTTGCCTGTATATAATAGTACAAAATAATGTAGTCTGTGTATAATGATATTAGTATCCTTCTACCAGGAATGTTCAACAGCATGCAGGAGTAAGGATAGTGCAAATTCCTTCCTCGTGCCCTGTCTACTTTCAATCAGGTCCCATAGTATCCCATTCAGCCTGAAGCTAACTGTGGGGCTCGAGTATAGCAAAGTCACCCAGGATAGATCATCTTGCCCACCTGCATACTTGGTGACACCCTTTTTCACCTTGACAGGCTCTCAACATTGTAGCACTAGCTCTCTTGCACACAAACTGATGACCTATTTTATTTACTAAACACCTATAATCAGCGTGTACCTTGAACTCATTCTTCCTGTTATCAGGCATCTTCAGCCTCACCAGATCACCCATATTTATCCCTTGACACATAGCAAAAAATCCATACTGATATTTGATTTTACCTTGCCACCTTGAACTCCTGCTCTTTACATCAACCACATCTGCAACCAAATCAGTTATTTTGCATCTCCTTTCTCATTGCAATTCTGTTGTAAAAGTGTGATCATCTGATGATCTCTCAACACTTCAAAAGTCGACTTACCTTTTGAGTGTCTCATATTGAATATTATGCTTCTAAGAGCCTCCGTGTGCCGCATATCACCAGCCATCGTACACTGAATGCAATCACGCACAATAAACCTTCATCGATTATATAGAGCTGTTCTTATACATCAAAATCCTGCCGCATCAAAAACACCATTTTAATAAATGAACTGCACTTCATTATTGTCATGAGTAATTCGAAAAGTAAAAAGTAAGACACTTTAGCACACTCCTAGCATCATCATGCCAGACATAGCACACATGAATCGATTTTGAATAAAAATGTATCAACGTAGTCGAAACCTCCAGTTCTTCATCAAGGACATGAAAAAGCACTATCAAAAATAGCATTGTCACAAGGCTTCTCAGATACCTTAGCGAGCTGTATATGGCCCGTCACTAACGCTGGACTGGCTGTACCAGGCATTGGGCATTTCCCTGGGAGGCTGAAAGGGTGGGGGCCTGGTTTTGTTCATGTGGGCTGCAGCAGTTTTATGAACACTCCAAAGTTCCTTGCATAGTCAGCAGTTTTCCAGAAACAAAAAAGTGTCAAGTTAACTCTGGTGATTAATGTACCTGCTGGAGAGCGTTGGAAGTTTTCTCTAGTGGTGGCTTTGACTCAGTCAAATAAATATTTTGTTTTCCTAAGGTAGCACATTTGCTGCAAAGAAAATGTACCATGCAGATCAAAGAACAATATTTTATGTGAATGGCTCAGTGAGTTACTGCTTTTGTCACAAAGATTCTTCTGTTACTGTGCAGTTTATAAATTGCAATCGTAATCTAGAACAGTGAGATATGAATTGCCATCAAATAGCTGCATGCAAACTGCATGGTACAGGTTAAAAAGTTATGTTTTCTCCCCAGTCTTTCGTTATCCTGATGTTGAAAAACGTTTTTTTGGGGTGGAAATAAATTCTTATTATTAAAGTCAACTCTTACCACTGTGATATGTTCTACATCCGTAGTTTGTGCTTCTCCAGATTAAGCACTCTTAAAAAGTGCCTCCTAGTATGAGTGGCATATGAATCCTACACATTATAGTCTCCTTTGCCTTATGTAACATTTTCTATACACTGATTTACACAAGTATGTTTCATGTCTCTGTATGTGTTTGTGAAGTAAAGTGCTCTGACATCCTACACTGGTACGAGAGGTGCTATAAAACAAATAAAATCCAAGTTTGAGAGAGGGGCTATGTGGAGATGATAGGCACTGTTGAAGAGTGATAGTGAGGGAATCATTGAAGAGCCCAACAAAGACTGTTGAATCCTGGTGCAGAGTAGGTCATTTACTTTGCTTTAAAAGCTACTGAATACATAATGTCACATTTGTTGTAGTATGCACCCTTTTTTCTCCGATGTTCTAGGGGTCAGTCTCGTTCGCTGCACTCACTATGCACCGTAGGGGAGCTGGCCTGACTAAATTTGCCAGGGCTGCTTTGGGTTCCTACTTCAGCACTGTCTGTCACACTCTAGTTCTTATTAAGGGTGTGTGAAATCCATGGAATCTGCTTTCCTATAATTATGCAAAATGGTGGCAATATTATGCAAAATTATGTTTTATTACTTTTAGTGCAAATCCATCATTTCACTCTATAGTTCAACACATTTCACGTTAAAAAAAATTGTGCAAAAAATAAAGGCATTGATAACAACAGTTGCTAACATTCTATTGGTGCCATGCAGTCACAATAATTGTTTACTGCATACATATAGTGTGTAATTATACACATTTGCGTAATGGTGTCATTTTAGGAATTTTAAGCAACAAGAGTCAAGGGAAATTCACCAAATTACAGCATTATGCCAGCGTAATTTACATTTTGGCTACGGCTAGTTATTTTTACTTGTTTTTCAGATAGCACATTTCCCCACTTTGGCCTTGACATCCTCAACTCTCCAACAGTAGAGTTTTCTAACCTCACTCTTGATCATTGTCAGAAGCAGATGAACCTCATGTCCAATTGTCAACAAATAAACACTGACCAAAACAGGTAGCCCTAATTTGTCACGCTCCACTGATGTATCATCAGTCATTTTTTTAAAACCCCCCTATGACAGACAATATGGCATCTTTAGACAAAGTGTGTCTTCAATCCGTTTATTTGATACACTCCTCAACACTGTTGTCTACTGCTGCTGCTAAACATTAACATTACACATATTTACTGGGAATATACACTATATTCCCAATCCAATTCACCAGCAAATTGTTCTAAACTCTATAGTGGAAGCTTTGGCAAGAGATCTGCCATATGTGTTTGTCCCAGGCATCTGGAAACTACAGTCCTTAAGCTTAGCACCTAGTGTGGCCAATCCGGCAGTGCATATGCTACAACCAGTGCTTAATTTGCACCAGTGGTTTCTAGTGCTTAGCACCGGCACTTATTTCTCAGGACTGGGTCTACACAAGGAGGCTGCTCTCATGGGCTGCCCCACTAAGAATTAACAAAAGATAAACCCACGGAACTGCATCCATAAAAGGCTCTGTGGTGCTTAGTTTCAGGCAGTACCTAACCTGAAACTCTGTTTTTTTAAGCACTTTGAAAGTGGATGCAGCTACGCATGTGTGATCCTGGGCAAGAGTTTACTCACCCTGGAGGCACAAGGCAGTGTTGTGTCATCGGAATGGCGGGTGTGGCATTTTGCAATGCTATTGTATTTGCTTTCTAATATCCGTTAAGTTCTGTGGCCTGGGGTGGGGTGCACACAGCATTAGAGAAAAATGAGGTAGGGTTGATTAGGTGTAAACATGCAAATCCCTTCCCCACCCCATGCTGGCCTGGGATACTTTTGGTTCAAAGAGGACGAGCTGGAGGAGGGGCCACAGCTTATTTGGCAATTGGCGCACGTGAGAGAAGAAGAAGTAACAGGTGCAGATCATTCTGTTTGTAACTCAGAATGGTGTGCCTTGCTTCTGTCACTACAGTTGCCTCGAGCAGCAGGATTGCAAATGTATCAGTGCTGCTAAATGCCCACATCTTTGGAGCTGCAGTGTGCTTCTGTGGATTGGAGCCAGGCTGCAGCCCCAGCCCGCACATCACCGTTGACCAACTGACTGTCACATAGGAGAACGGGACATCTGCATTAGGTATGCAAAAATAGCAGCTAACACATCACAGCATTAATGGTGTAAACAGCGTGTTTCCATTTGTAAGTTTGATATGGAGATGCCATCCGAAGTCGATCTAAAAATGCTGTTGGCCTCCCTGCAAATTGAAAGAGACATTTGCATTACAATAAGGGATATGCAAATTAGCCTACTTACGTTTCAATGATGGAAGTCACCCTTTTGCAGTTAACAAAAGCAGCCATTCACCTATGTTGAGTGTGCATGTTTCATCTGCATAATTACTCTGTACAGATGCTTTAAAGGCAGCAATGGCCCCCAGAAGTGTCCATACCTGCTTCCCATCTTTATTGGCCACTGCAATTTAGAGAGGCCAGGCAGATTGATCACAGCTGCTGGAAAGAAGAACACAGAGGGTTTCTTGATAGCCTCTCAGTGCATTAATTGATTTAACCTTAAAAGTTCTGGTTTCAGAAAGGGGGTGTTCCTCTAAAGGTATTAAATGGACTTAATATGTGATCATATATATCTACAATTCTACATATTCCGGTGTGTGCTTTAAGTCTTTCCATTTTCTTTATGTATGAGTGCAAGGTGACTGGTGTGCCTGTTTGAGTGCAAGGTGAGTGGTGTGCCTGTATGAGTGCAGGATGAGTGGTGTGCCTGTATGAGCGCAGTGTGAGCGGTGTGCGTGTATTAGTACAGGGTGAGTTGTGTGCCTGCATGAGTACATGCAGACTCATGTGCCTGTTTGAGTGTAGGGCAAGTGATGTGCCTGTAGAAGTGCAGAGTGAGCAGTGTTCATGTATGAGTGCAGGGTGAGTGCTGTGCCTGTATCAGTGCAGGTTGACTGGTGAGCCCTTTGAGTGCAGGGTGAGCAGTGTGCCTGCATGAATACAGGGTGAGAGGTGTGCATGTATGAGTGCACAGTGACTAGTGTGTCTATTTGAGTGCAGGGTGAGCAGTGCACCTGTATGAGTGCAGGCTGAGTGGTCCAAAGAGAAGCCTGCACAGGTGAACATTTCTGACTCTGGTATGTGCATTTTGCAGACATCCATTATACGGCTGTAAAATTAAGTCATCTGCACATCTGAAAAGTGCACTTTTCATATACCACAGCATTACATACTTTGCATATACAAACGGTGTGTATTGTATACTATACGCATATCTTTGACATTGCATTTTAACCAAGCCTATGATATAAGCACATTTTGGAGACCTGATATATACATATAATCAGAGGTTTCAACCAATCAATCAGGGGTTTGTAAAGTGCAGCTACTCACCTGCAAAGGTCTCAGGGCACTAGGAGGGTGGATCTGTTGAGTGTCGGGGTCCTTCCTGAACTGGAGCAGTGTAGGGACTTGCTGGAGGTGGAGGCAGAGGTTGGCCCAGGCCTTGGCTTTGAGGTAGGAGAAGGACTTTCCCTGCTCTGGTCTTGTAGATGCATGGGATGGTGGCCAGGGAGAGGTCAGCATATCGGAGGTGTCTCTTGGGTGCATGGAAGGAGAGGCGGCTGTTTAGGTATGCTGGTCCAATGTTGTGGAGGGCCTTGTATGCATGAGTGAGGAGCTTGTAGGTTATTCCTCTTTCGATGAGGAGCCATTGGAGATTGCGAAGGTGCTGTGTGATGTGGTTGTGACGGAGGATGTCTAGGATCAGCCTGGCTGAGGCGTTCTGGATGGTCTGGAGTTTGTGGAGTCGTTTTTGTTGATTCCGGCATAAAGGGCATTGCCATAGTCCACTCTGCTACTAATGAGGGTGTGCCTGACTGTTTTTCTAAGTGTGGGGGGCCACCAGGTGTCATCCCATGCAGAGGGGGTGGAGCCAAGGATGAGGACGTCTGATTTCTAAAATTTGATTTTCAGGCAGCTCTTCTTCATCTGGGTGGCGATGGCGTCCATCCCTTCTTGGTATTTGTGCCTGGTGATGTTGGGTTTGTTGGTGAGGGAGAGGATGAGCTGGGTGTCGTCAGTGTAGGAGATGATGTTGAGCCCATGATTTCTGACGATGGTTGTGAGGGGGGACATGTAGATGTGGAAGAGGGTGAAGCTGAGGGAGGATCCCTGGGGCACTCCAAATCTGGTCCCTTTTGGTTCCAGAAGGTAGGGCGGGAGTCTGACTCGCTGAGCTCTGCATGTGAGATATGAGCATACCCGGTAAAGGGCTTTTCTGTGGACACCAGCGTTGTGGAGTCTGGTGGCTAATGTGTGGTGGAAGACAGTGTTGAATACAGCTGAGAGGTCTAGGAGAGTGGGGACTGCCATCTGGCCATGGTGGAGGAGGCAGCGGATGTCAACGGTGGCGGCGAGTAGGGCGGTCTCGGTGCAGTGGTTGCTGCGGAATCCAGATTGGGAGATGTCCAGGACATTGTTGGCTTTGGTGGAGTTTGTTAGCTGGGTGTTGACGGCCTTTTCAATTACCTTGGCTGTAAATAGAAGCAGGGAGATGGGCCTGAAGTTCTTGAGGTCCGTTGGTTCTACAGAGGGTTTCTTCAGGAGGGGGTTGACTTCCTTCGGCACATTTCTAGTCATCGGGGAATGTGGTGGCTTAGAGGGAGCAGTTGATCATCCGGCGTAGTTCGGGTGCGATGGCTGTGGTGGCTCTGTGGAAGATGTGGAGGAGGCAGGGGTCTGAGGGTGCTCCGGAGTGGATGCTCTTCATGGTCTTTAGGGTGTCTTCTGTCGTGAGCGGGATCCATGTGAGCAGGGTCTGTTGGGTGGCGTTGCTGGGATCTGGAGTGATGTGGAGGTCTTGGTTGTCGAAGTTATCGTAGTTCATCTTAATCTTGAGGTGAAAAAAGGTGCTGAGTCTGTTGCAGAGGTCTTCGGAGGGTGGGACATCTGTTGTTTCGCTGTTGGGTTTGGCAAATTCCTTGATGATGGAGAAGAGTTCTTTGGTGTTGAAGCATTGGTGAGGTTTCTGTCTTGGAGCAATTTCTTCTTTGTGGATTTGATGAGTTAGTGGTGTGCTATGGTGGCTGCTCTGTAAGCGGTGCGTGTTTCTGGGGTTCTGTTGTTTCTCCATGTCTTTTCATGTCGTCAGCAGGAGCACTTGGATTCTTGGAGTGCAGGTGTGAACCAGCTTGCTTTCTTCATGTGTCGTCCTGTGACTTTCTGGAGGGGGCGAGAGTGCGTCGGTGCAGTGTGTGATGCAGTGGTGGAGGTTATATGCTGCGGTGTTAGAGCCTTGCGTCGGTGGTGGTGGGGTGCTGATGAGAGCGGAGGTTAGTTGGTCTTCGATGACTTTGTTCCAGCGTCTGCAGGGGAGGCGTGCTTGTGTGCGGTGTGTTTTCTGAAGTAAAAGTGGATGCTGTGGTGGCATGTCCAGAGGAATTCCATGGTGTGGCTGTAGGAGACACTGTTTCCTTCTATAGGAAGTAGTCAGTAGAGGCGAGGGGTGCAATGAGGTCACTGATGCTGTCAGTGAAAGGAGCTGAGGGGCCGGGTGACCTGTAGATGAGGGTTCCGCAGAGAGTCGTTTTAAGGTTGGGCTGGATCTGGAAGTGGAGGTGCTCCATGAGGGTCATAGTGTCATCCTGGCAGGTGGTTGTCATGTGGAGGGTGTTTTTGTGGACGATGGCGATGCCTCCTCCAGTGTGGGTGGGGTCAGTCTTTCCGCAGTATCTTGTATTTGTCGGGAATGGCGGTGGCAATGTTAGGAACGGAGTTGCGTTGGTCCAGGTTTATGTGAGGAAGGCAACGTCGGGCTCATGGGTGTTGAGGAGGCCCCAGATTTCCATGGTGTGGTTGTGTAGGGAGTGCACGTTGAGGAGAATGCATTTAAGCGGTTTGTGAGCCGTGATGTCTGGTAGGCTGCTGCTGGGGTCTGGAGGTGAGTGAAGATGCATCAGCTGTGTCGACAGGACATCGGACCTTGGGTGCTGCTCGGCATTGAAAGATGGCAGTTGTTGCTGCGTCTGGGGTTGAGAGCATGAAGGGTGCTGGAGGCGTATCAGCGGTGGGTCCGAGGACCAGGGTCCCTGGCACTGGTCACAGTCAGGTGGCGGACGGGCGCAGACGGGCTGGCCTGTGGCATGGATGCCATTAAGTAGGGGTCGAGGGGAGAGTGGTTGTGGAAAGGACACACTGGAGGGGGGAGGGGCCACTGGGGCAGCATGGAGTGAGAAGAGAGCAGAGATTGGGGAGAGAAAAGAGGAAAAAAGAGAGAAAAGAGCGCAGACAGAGAGAGCAGAGAGAAAAGAGAAACAAGGGCACAGAAAAGCCAAAAGCAGCAGAACAGCGGAAGAGCAGAGTCCTCTCCCACTGGACCACCATGGATGAGGCGCAGGCAGGAGCCTGAGGGTGGAGGAGGGCCTTGAACACCTTGCAACAAGCGCTCAGGAAGCACGGAGGGAAGCACTTAATGGTGGAGCTGCACAGGGAGAGCAGTCACACTGGCCAGATTATATTGGGCATATTACAAGACTGAGGGCCACATGTATCAAGCATTTTTGCATTTGCAAATAGGTCAATCTTTAGAAACAGCCCATTTGCAAATGTAAAAAATGCTTTTCACATGTATTAAACCCTATTTTGCGATTCGGTAACCTGTTACCGAATCACAAAATGGGTTTGCGATTCGGTATTTGGAAGGGGCATGTTTAAGGCGTCCCTTCAAAATACCAAATCGAAACAGTGTCTGTGGATGTTAGGTGATCGTGAACGCGGTCACAAAACATTTGCATTTTACCACTAACTTCAAGTTGGTGGTAACCCATTCACCCCTGTGAATGTATGCAAAAACATTTTTTAAGACGAGGCAGTGGTCCCACAGACCACTGCCTGCACCTAATAAATGAAAAGAGAACTGTTCATTTCTTTTCTAAACACAACCCATTTTTCTTTAAGGAAAACTGGCTGCATTAAAAAAAAAAAAAGATTGCTTTGTTGAAAAGCAATCACGGACAAGGTGGTCTGCTGACCCCAGCAAGTCACCAGACCCGTTATTTTAGCGATTCCAAGGGGCTTGCAATTTGTGACCTATTTCATTAATATTAATGAGGTAGGTCAATTTGCGGTACCCTATGAATCGCTATATGATATATAAATTTGTAATAGCGATCATGTAACTGTGATTCGCTGAAAATCCCAATTAGGTGAACACTAGTACAAATGTTCGTGTAATGATTTGCATAAATCAGTTACAGGTCATGTATATGAGAGAGAGGTGTATAATGAACATCTAGCAGAGTCCAATCTATTCTTCATATGATAGATGCCTTCATAGTGGGCCTGTGCCTCTGAGCTCTATAATGTCAGATATCCTTCGGCAACAAAATGTATATATATCAGTGGCGAATTCCCAAAATCTCAGAGCAAAAGAATTGAGAAGTGTGTATGGTGTGGTTCTGTCTTTTACTGATAGACTGGTCTGGGGCAGTTTATGGTGTTATTTGAAAAATCAGTCCTGGGGAACTCAAAATACAACAGAAGTAGATAGTCATGTCAACATAACTTTAGTGTCAGGCCTTTCATGTTAAGAAAAAGTTCATTATCTTCGGTTCCAAAAGTCATGGCATCCAGACTTGTTTGCGGTATTGCCTTGATATTACTAAGATATCCTTCCCAAGGAGCTAGGAAACCAACACGTGTTTCAGGTCAACCATCTTATTACCAAGGTAGGAATCAGATCGGGTATTACATCTGGCTTTCACCAGTGCCAGTTGAGGCTGTGGGTGGACCCAAAAGAGTAAGTGGGTGGCACCAGTAAAGGAAGTGGGTGAAACTGGGGGAAGTCGGGGTGGCATCTTACATAATTTCGAGCACCTGGACTTAATATTTTATAAATTAAGTGCTGGCTCTAACCTTCAAGGATCAACACCAATGGTGTAATCAGAGAAAATAGCAACTTTGGTAATTCGAATGTAAAGTATCCATGTGCAAGCAGGCATCACTTTTCTATCAATTAATATTGTTGTTCTGAAAGACTATGTGTGTAAATAGTTTAAAACAGCTCACAATCTTCATTCGCTGGTCAAAATACACAACTGTCCTGGCTTAAGGAAGTAACAAAACAGGATAGAAGACAAGTCACTCTGAAAACCGCTACTCTGTTCTGTCTCCCACTCATACAACTTTTTAAAACGTATTTATTATGATTTTTTGGATAGCACGTACAAGGCAGAATCATGTCAGAGAGCTTTACATATAACAGTAAGCAGACCACTACAAAACACATAAGCTGTACAGTGATCGAAATAGATATAGGGCATGAACGCTGGGCTCTTAAGCTGCAGAAATAACCAACACAGAAGTTGAATCCAGTTTAAAAAATACAATAATAACCATAACCACATACAAATGGTCTACAAGTATTGTCCAGATGCATGCAAGAAACATGTAAAACAATAGCGGGCAGGAATCTCAATGATCAGGTGACCAAAAGAAAAAGGATTTTTGTTAGTAATTTTTTAAGTGGTAACTTTTTGTGTCAAAATAGAGACAATTTTAAATAAGAACTGACACATCTCCCAAATAACAACATGGCTCTTTGTCCTCGGATGCAAGTACACTGGAAAGGAACTCAGTCAGCTGATGACTTGGCTTGATCTCTGCGGAGATTAAATGCACTAAACTCTCCATTTCTTCAATGCTAAACAATTGTTTCTCTTTCCATAGTTTTTTTAAGTTCAAAGAAATTTATTAAAGAAAAAGACAAGGTGTCAAGAAACATTATACAATGTTAAGCATTCATCAATACATTCCAAAAGTACTACATAAGAAATATAAAGAGTTGGACTAATTACACGTAACCATAAATATGCAGGAATTGACTAAATTAAAACAATAAGGCTATATCAATAACTGTATAAAGAAATGTGGAACAATTAGGGAGCTCAAGGTGGCTTAAGAACCTCTTGTTGAGAAGAAGTAGGCAGAGAGAAACATTTGGCACTGGCATCAATATATGTTACAACTGGTGACCACAAATTAACACGTTTCATAGCTAGATGAGAAGGATATACAAAAGCAGTATCTAATCTATGGTTATGACAAACAGTGAACCACCAAGGCTTATAGGAAATTTTTGTAGAATCTTTCCATTTAACAGTGATCTGCTGAAAGGCAATCGCTAATAACAAATCAATAATTTTAACATTGAAAGAAACATTATCCCAGATAGGGGAGAGGCTACCCAAAAAAATGTGGATAAAAGAAAAGGCAAATGCGGTGTTGAAAATAGTGTTAATCCTGGACCATACTCGCATCCAAAAATTATGAACATGTGAGCCTGAGAATAACATATGGAAAAGATCAGCATTAGGAGAAGAACACGTCCAGCAAAAATCTGAAGTGGTTGGGGCTCTTTTACACAATTTAGCCGGCGTGAGTAAAAGCCTGTTATAAATGAAAAAAAGTGTTTGTGTGGTGTTTGCTGCTCTAGAGGATTTGCGTATTTTAGTCCATATGTCTTTTCACAACGATAATGACCAAGAGGTACTAAGGTCTTGTTCCCAAGCCACTTCAATTTTAGTCTTTTGTCTGTTAATATCAGAGTTATGCAGAAGATTGTAAATAGTTGAAGCTGTGGGATTGGTCTGTAATAATGTGTGAAGTCCTGAGTGTGACTCTGGATTGAGAGAAGTAGCTTGTGGGATTAGGCACTGGGAGACAGATTCCAGCACAGCCTTCTTCAGTGTATTATATTTATGAGAAAAGGAGGCTGGTAAAGAGAAAGTCTGTTTGAGGATATTGAAGGGTAAAAATTCCAAATTTGAATCAGCTGATGAATCCAAACCAAACCCTTATTTCTCCAGCTTTCCCAATAAAAAGGTTTGTTGTTAATCAATACATTTTTATTATGCCAAATTATAGAGTTCAGAAAAGACTCCTTGGTAACACCAGCATCCTGTGCAGGTACTGCAAGTAGCTTGGAAGTATATTTTAATATAGGGGTAGAGATGGACTGTGGTTTGCGGGAAAAAGACAGATACTCGCGAAAAGAATAGGGAGAAAGGAAATGACGCTCAATTAAAGTCCAAAGGGGGCAACCGTCCGTAGAATCGAGCAACCAAGAAGAAGCCTGGTGAAGTAAAAAAGCTTTATGATAAACCTGAAAATTTGGAAAATTAACTCCACCCTCAAATTTAGGGCGAGTTAATTTTTGTAGGGACATTCAAGGTGGTTTCTTGCCCCATAAGAAAGCGGATAAGATGGAATTAATTTTCTTAAAGAACTTTACTGCAATTGGGATGGGAATATTGGAGATAGTATAGAGAACAATGGGCGATATCATCATCTTGATAGTGTCTAAACGACCCCACCAAGACAAGTAGAGAGGATGCCATTTGGAAGTCAAATCAGAGATATTTTGAATGCATTTGTTCATACATAAAGCTACTGTTTCGGAGATTGAGGATTGGAAATACAGACCTAGATATTTGATGTGATTAGAACCCCATTTAAACTGAGAGGCTTGAAAATCTGAACTGAACGTATGCGCAGTTAACAGTAATATTTCACACTTATCGTTATTTAACTTATATCCAGATATGAGGGAGTAAGAATTCACTTCTGCTAAGAAAGCTGGAATTGAGTCCTCTGGCCTGGAAACAAACAATAAAATGTCATCCGCATAAGCTGCAAGCTTAATATGAACATTAACTTTTTGAAAACCGTATATAGCCGGGTTCTGATGTAACTTGGATAAAAATGGTTCTAGAGCTAGGTTGAATAGAAACAGGGAAAGGAGGCATCCTTGACGCACACCTCTTTTTAAATTAAAGAAAGGGGAGAGTAGACCATTAGCACAGACTGCAGCACATGGATTAGAGTATAAGAGAGATACTAGGGTTATAAAATTAGGGCCAAAGCCAAACCATTTAAGAGCGTAAAAAAGATAGTTCCATTCAACTCTATCAAAAGCCTTTTCGGCATCTAGCGCGATTGCTGCCAGGGAGTGATTTGTATGTGAAGACTTGGATAAAACGTCAAAAAAGAGTTGTGTGTTATCCGTGATAACACGACGTTTCACAAAGCCAGATTGTTCCTTTCCTAACAAGTTTGGTAAATAAGAATCCAAACGCATGGCTAAAGCTTTAGAAAAGATTTTGTAATCAATATTGACTAATGAAATAGGTTTATAGTTTTTGCAATATTTGGGGTCCTTACCTTCCTTAGGAATAAGACAAATATGAGCTTCCGAGAAAGAACCAGAGGAACTTGCAGAGGAATGAAAGAAAGTAATAAGTGAATGCAATTTGGGTATCAAGAATTTAGAAAAGTTAACAAAAAATTCAACGGTGAAGCCGTCCGGACACGTTGCCTTATCCCTTTTAAGTTTTTGAAGAGCGTCCAACAACTCACTCTGAGTGAGCTCAGCCTCCAAGGGAGAAAGATTCGGTAAATCCTGCTGGGGTTTTTGGATGGTTGAAAAAAAGTGTGAAAGAGAGTGGTCCGTAGGTTGAAATTCCGAAGAATATAAAGATTTATAGAAAAGAGCAAACTCATTCAAAATCTCATCATCTTTGAATTTCAAGACCGCATGTTCGTCAAAGACTGATTCAATATTTAATTTGTTATGACGGGTCTTTAAATAGTTGGCTAACAATTTCCCTGCCTTATTTTTACCCCCATAAAATTTTGCACTAGACTTCAGCAAGTAAAGTGATGGGTCATCAGTGGATTTTCTATTAAACTGCATCTTAGCCTTAATAAGGGAACTTAAGCAGTCCTCCAATTTGGAGGTGTAATACACATCTTCCAGTCTCTTAATATGCTGGAGAAGGTCTGTAAGAGTTTTACGTGCTAATTTACGGTTTTTTGCAACATAACTAATGACAAAATCCCGTGCAGAGGCTTTGTAAGCATCCTAAATGGTCGAAAGAGACAAGGATTCTGTGTGATTCCTCTCAAAATAGTCAGTGGAGAAAGAAATAAAGGATGCCGAAAACTGTGGATCCAAGAGAAGAGCATTGTTGAAGCGCCATCTTCTGGGCGCATCATTCCTGGGCAAAACCTCAAAGCCTATCGAAACGGGAGCATGGTCCGATAAAAGAATTGGTCCAATATCTGCATACGTAAGAGACCGTGAAATATTGTGGGACACAAAAATGTAGTCAATTCTTGATTGAGTGTGATGGGCCGGGGAATAAAAGGAATATTCTCTAGTGGTTGGGTTACAAAGACGCCAGGCATCTAACAATTTGTGTTGAGTAATAGTGTGAGTAAACGACCTGTGTATTTTATTGGGAAGAAAAGGTACCTTACAGTTTCTATCTATAAAGGGATCAAACACTTGGTTACAATCTCCTGCTAATATAAAATTATCATCAATACAGGAAGAGATCTGCCTAGCTAAGTTAGGCCAAAAGGAAACATCTCCATTGGTGGGAGCATAAACATTGAGGAGAGAAATTGGAACATTTTTCAGCAACAACTTAACAAAGATCCATCTCCCCTCATCATCAGATTCCTGTAGTAAACTCGTAATAGGAAGGGACCTGCGACATAAAATTGCAACACCATTTCGCTTACCATCCCCAGGAGAGAAATATACTTCACCCACCCAACCTCTTTTCAATTTCAAAGACTCAATATCAGTTAGGTGCGTCTCTTGCAGAAAAACAATATCAGCATTCAACTTAGCCAGATGGCTCAAAACTCTCTGTCTCTTTATAGGAGAATTTAGACCCCTAATATTCCATGAAATTAATTTAAGTGCCATGGATAATTAAAAAGCCTACAAAGAGTAATAATATGAAGCAATAGTCCAAATCAATATGAGGAAAGAATATAAATACCAAAAATGACAGAAAAAAGAGAAATGAAACACTAAAACCAAAGCGAGTAAAAAAGGAGAATGTCAAGTAACAATAGTTAACGATAAAGCTCCGGTGAGATAAGATAGAATAGAAGGTCAAAAAGTGCCCGTAGAGCAAGGATTGAAAGAAGAGGAAAAGCAAAAATGTGATAACAAAGAAAAAAGGAAGAAAAGAATTGAGGAAAAGGAAATAGAAAATGTGAGTAGCCTGGGAAGAAGAGAGAATAAATGATACAAAAAAGAAAAGCGGAAAAAATGATACTTTCAATGCCCAAAGAAACAAAGAAGAAGCAAGATAGAACGAGTTAATAGAGAAAAATAAGAAAGCACTGACACGAGCAAGGAAAAGGAAGCATATAGCCACAAAAAATAGCAGAGTAGATGCAATAATAAAGACACCTAGAAGTTCATGAACAAAAATAAGCAAAACAGAAAATAAGACAAAAGACAAAACAGAACACATACCTACATAAAGGAAACATGAAGGTGGGGGTAGATAGAGCCACATGGAGCAGACGAACCGTCAGAAGGAGGCCAAAACTGGACCGGACAGGGAACACGCCAAGACGCGAACAAGACTGTAAAGATAAAGGAGTCTGAAGTTAGTGTGCAAGCAAATATAAAACAGTGAACAATGTTTACAAATCAACTAACTTGAACTAAGAACCACAAGCTCAGAACTTAATTGTGTACCCATTAACAAGAGTTAAAGAGAAAACATCCGGTGAGATGTGAGGAGGAAGAGCGCGATGAATCCATATGGTCTATCTTGTGTGAATTGATGAAGCTTTGAAGACGAATAGGATCCTCGTAGGAAGTTGTACTGTTATTATAGGTAACTTTGAATAGACAAGGGTGGTACAGGCCATATCTGGCTCCCATTGAACGTAAATCAGCTCTCATATTAAGAAAGGCCTTGCGTCTGGCAGCTGTAGCCCTTGAATAATCCTGCGCAAAAAACAAAGTTGAGCCAGACTAAGAAATTTTCTGAATGGATTTAGCGGCTGAGAGAACCTTCAGGAGATCCGTATATTCCAAAAAATAAAGAATGACTCCTTCTTGGACGTTGCGGGGAGGCACTGTTCGTAGAAATTCGTCCTAGTCTGTGAGCACGTTGGATATTCAACTCAGGGGCGTCTGGCAAATGAAGTAACTTAGGGAGGAAAGTTTTGAAAAAACCAATGGGGTCCGAACCTTCCGTGCCCTCCACTAGGCCATATAGACGTAGATTGTTCCTCCTATTACGATTTTCAAGATCCTCAGTCTGCTTGTGGAGCGCATTAACTTGTGACTGTAAAGATGGAATAGTCTTGGAGACATCAGCAAAGGATGACACTTATCGGATAACACCTGCAATTTAGAATTTGTCTCTTCAACGAAGGGTCTAAGGGCCCTTATCTCTTGTAGAAGCAGCTCCATCGAGAGAGGTGAAGAAGATTTGGGAGGCGAGGGAGGGTCTTTCTTTAGACGGTTAACATTAGTCTTTCCTGAAACTGATGGAGCGGGGTCCATTGTTGCGCTATGAGTTTCAGATGCCAGTAACCCAGAATCCTCCAGTTTAGAAAGTTCAGAGAAGAGTTTCAAATTTTTAATAAAAGTACGCTTTGGTCTAGTTGAGGTGTAAAGAGAGTCTTTTTCCTTACCCATAAAAAAACAATGACAACCGTGCAGTGGGCAAGCAGCCAGACAGTATATGTAGAGCCCAGGAGCCAGAAAGGTTTGCATGCTGTGTGAAAATTCAATTTCTTTCAATGTTGAATAAACATCCAGACGTGAAAAATATGATAGTTCGCCTTATAGACGAAGAATAGCCCTCGACACCCCGTTGGCAAAAGAACAATAAAGTACTCCACACACGAGGAGTAACTTATGGTGAGGTACGTAACACCGGATATCACAGAGACTCAGAGGGCTGAAAAAATGAGGCATATAACTCCAGGAGGACCACACTTCAAGTACATCAGCCGAAAAGTACCTCAAAATTACCTCATTCAGATCCAGAATAGAGGAAAGCGACCACAAACAATCAAAGTGGCGGCCATTTTGAGAAGAGGACAGTCATCCATATAGTATCTTCCTCCTCTGTCACAACAAGATGAGATTTTACAAAAAAAAGGGAAACATATTGAGCAAGCAGGTTATGGGCATCAAAATTGTAAGCCCAGCATTAGGAAAAAGAAAATAAAAATAATGAACTCGGCTTGCGAGTGAAGAAGAGGCATTCACAACGCGTCCTCGCACCTAAAATGGCCTCTTTCCATAGTTTTAACCAACTCAGTTCAAGGATACATAAAACATTGTCATACTCATCATGCTCTTCGACACTGTTTCCAAACGCAAGAATGCCATCTTGGAAATCCATGACACTCATACATCTTTTAAAAATTACACATTTTACTTTGAAAAGGGTCCTCATGTTAGGCTTGGCCAATTCAAATGGCATTGTCTTGATTTGAAAAATGCCGGAAAGCTTTATGAAGGCTGTCAGATAGCAAGACTCCTATTCTAACACCATGTAAAATGGTTTGTTAATTATCAATTAAACTTAGTGAAGCAACTGGACTGACCCACAGTGGCAATTAACTCACCACTCTGATGTGCTCGACACTGATAAGGTAAATTAGCACATACAGTTCACCATCTCTCTTACATGCTACTAGAATGGGAAATACCCATATCAAAGACTCAAAGAGCCAAATGATCTCCACTGTGCACAGTTCAATTATTTTAATCTAATTCTCACTAACACTGAGGATATGCTTCCTAATTTGTGTTTCACAGGTACTGCATGTCTTACACATGTAGCATGCTCAAACCTTTTCAACTCACTTAGGCATCTTCAAACATATGCTGACTATTCTCCAACACACCCACCAGTCCACAACTGTCTCTCTGATACAAATGTTCCCAACTCAGCTCCATTTGTAAAATAATATATTATTTTTACTGGTGACTACAACCCAATATATCCCTGCCCTAAATAGCCACAAGTGTTTTTCTTCTCACTTCTTAAATGCAAAGTACAGTTAAACGAATATTAAATACTTAAGCCTAAAACTAAAACAATGTATTATGTTCGAATCAACTGGACTGCCAGCAAAATTACTCCCTTTTAGAATTCCCCAACCCTTTAGTCTGAATAAATAGTGATTCTGAAATCAGAGTCTGACAGTTTCAGAATAATTCTGTTGATGTATAAACAACCTTCAGAAAGCTTTCTCCATGCTCTTTTGCAATCTCTTTCCTCCAATACAACAATGCTTTCTAATTCCACACACCTCTCTTTCCCATAAGAAAATATTATCTCTAGATACTATGTAAAACACAGAATAAATTTGAAAGAGGACAAGCAGAGCCCTGCACCACTGATTAACCGCTCCTCGCTAAAACCTGCACTTTGACCATACTTGTGTAGATTTTTTTTAAACTGAGCATTAGCATTCAAATGCAGTGTATTTTCACTTCTAGTAAATATACTTCTTTGATCTCATGCACACACTTCCATCCCATTTATGTAACAACTTTGACCATTCTTACAATCGCTCAATGGAATCATGAATGTCAGTGCTTCGCTGAAAGTAGAATTCTTACAGTGACCTCTCGTATCTTTTGATTATTGCATTTATAGGCCAACTGGTCTCTAATTAATTGTTCTATAAAAGTTTCAAATTCGTTTGGGGGGTAATAGTACACTCAATGCTGCCATGTAAGTCGCCACAGACTCACCTCTGTGTCTTTCCCTAACAAAACACTTAGGGGTTTATTTATGAGCACCTGCGTCACTTTTGTGCCGCCGTTGCATCACTTTTTGTGACGCAGCGGTAGCGTACAATATGCACAACGTTGCGCCCTTTTTACAAAGTGATGCATCGAGGCAGATGCGTCACATTGTAAAGCCCTGCACCACGTTATACCTGCACCAGGTATAATGTATGCAGGATGGGCGTTCCCCCGCAAAAAGTCTCGTAGAAGTGAGGCAAAGAAATCTATGAGATTTCAGTGCGCCACTTCTAGGACGTGATTGCGTCCATATCCTGAGCTTGCCTCACAGCAGGCGTAAGACTGGTGCAGTGCTATAATTATAGCCCTCCCCTCTGCATTGCTGGAGTAGTGTCGCGCTTCTGACACAGATCCAGTAATGAGCGACAGATACGTCAGTAATATGGACGTATCTGTCATTCCTTGCGACATGATGCGTCATACAGTAAATGTGACACATCCATCATGTCACAAGGAGGGCGCAGTAAAAACTGGTGCATCGCTGTTTTCATGCAGCGATGCAACAGTTTTCATAAATAAGGCCCTTAGGGTCTTACTGCGAGTATGGCAGTCCTTGGATCGCTGTACTTGCGCTCTGATGGCCACCACCTCATATGGTCCGACCACCGTATTACAATGGTGGCAGTGGGACCAACACAAGGCTACTGCCTCCACCAGGATCCAGTATCCCGCTTCGGTGGAAGTCTGTGAAGGGGCTGAATATGCTGACGGTGCCAGCACCGCCAAGCATATTACGAGCTGCATTTACAGCGCCCATTGCAGGGCTGGCACCCCGCCATGAAATGGGTGTCAAAAACTGCAGGTAGAGCAAATCTGGCCATGTGGGTGAGTGTGGGAGGCACATGTTGAGCCGCCCTACAATTGCACGTTCGCTCACTGTGTGGCATGCACAACATGGTTTATGGCACACCGTTCATGTACGTGCTGCAGGCACTCTAATGGCGGCTGATATGCTGTTTAGGCTCTCCTATGAGCCTAACATACCTAACATAGGCTGCTGTGACCCCACCACCGCACCACCAACCAGCCCTGGATTTAACTCATAATCCGGCGGGTAAATTCACCACGGGTTTGGTCGTTTTCCTGGGACCTCCGCAGTAGTGGTCTTGGAGGAAGACCGCCAAACTTGTAATAAGGCCCTAAATCCTGATTTAAAATCAAGCCTGGTTGCTTTTTAGGGATCGTATAATGGAAAGTGCCTCACGGCTCAACTGACATGTGCACCAGTTGTTTGCACCTTTAGCGCACTTTGTTATCACAGAAAGGGACATATATACTTGCGCAAATCCGTTTATAATATGAACATGCCAGTACAAAATATGTGCTAACATGTTTACAAGGGGGTGGCATACTCTTTGCATGGGAGCCTGGATCCATGCAAATGAGGGAAACACGGGGTCCCATGAAGTCCTCTTTGCAACAGTAGAAGGCTGGCTGTGGCTGGGCTACCGATCTCAGGTAACAGCAAGTATTCTTAGTAGTGGCTATTGTCCCTCTTGGGGAATGAATCTGGACTCTGATGGCACTCCAGAGTACAGCAAACTCAGGTGCAACTTTTGGCAATCGAGGATCGGTCACTTTGGGCACCCGGCGTGATATAGGAGCAAAACGTCTGTGGTGGCTACCAACTTTCCGGTTTGGGCTTCTTCAACTCCTTTGTCCCTGGAGCTGGTTTTAGGGGATCAGCCAACTGATTATTGGAGTCACTGCTTGGATCTGGGGCTTGTAAAAAACTTTTGCCTGTGCCAGGAGCCACAGGCACAGTGGAAACTTTACTAGCCAAAGTGAGCAGGTGAAGTCCTTCGACGGTGCAGCCTCTTTTCATGCAGTTTTAAGCAACAGGGCAGTCCTGCTTTGGTCCTTTATCCATATCTAATGTGATCGAAGGTCCAGGGTGCCAGAGGTACCCATTTTATCCTGGAAAAATGTCCAGAGTGGACAACGCGATTTCTTGCCAATGAACTAGTAGGTCCCCTCCTCTTTGATTACACAGTTCCAGTGATGTGTGGTAAATCCCAGAGTGCAATATTCTTGCCAATCCCAAGATGTCGGGACCTTCTATCGACTGTGAGGAGTTTGGTAGCCCACCCCAGAGGTGTGGCTGCCTAAGGGCTACACGCTCACAGGAAAACCGGCTTGGAGACAACTTGTCTGCAAGAACAAATGGCAGCCTGCTCAGGAGTGGTATCTCCATCGGCCCTACAAAGGCAGCTTACCCTTTGAAGCACGCCTTTTGAACTCACAGCCAGAGTAGGTTTCCTGGGAGAGGAGGTCATACCTTACTCTGCGGTAACTGCTTTTGTTCCTAAACCTGGGAGCCATTTCCATGTCTCCCCAGGTGGGCAGAACGCGGTCTGTGTGCCAGAGCCTGTGTGAGGCGACTGACAAGCTGGGGCAAAGATTGATAACTTTCTAACAGTTGCTTAACTTTAATAGTGACATTAATTTCGACTTGGGTATCAAGTCGGATTTAATGCCATGATTAATTTGATAACATAAAGTACCCAATTATGTAGTCCCATTCAGAAGTTAGCCAGGCTTGGATGCCAGCCGGGAACACTGTGCTAACAAATGGGGCTACTAACTATTCCACAGCAAAACAACAACTTTGAGGGTTGCAATGCTAAGACATATACAAACCTATATGTCTTGCTTAACTATATATAGCTCCCTGCTATAGGGATCTATAGGCCTTCCTTAGGGAAAAGATACAAATATTAATAAGGGAAGTGATAGCTTTGCTGTTAGTTTAAATAGCAAAATCAAACAAGCAGTGTAAACACTGCCCTTTCAGTCTGCAATGGCAGACTGGAAGCCATTTTGTCCCATGTCACATTCAGGGTGGCATAAATAGTGCTCTAGCCCTGGGTGGACACTCTGTCTCATAAGCTCTTGGTACCATATACTAGTGACTAATAAGTAAGTCAGCACTTGCCAGTTGGGTATAACCAATTCAGCAAATACTTTGTGGGGGTTAGAACACTGTCACCAAGGTCTGGATAGCAGGCCTCAGTGCATTCTTGAAGTCAAAAAACCAGCAGCTAGTAGTCCAAATGGAGGTAAACAGTGGGGCGAAGCCTGCAAAATGCCAGTTTCCTTACACAGAAAATACGTTTTAACGTTTAAAACTTTGTTTTTTCGAATGCAAGAGGCTCTTTTAACTGTCAAAGGTCACATCGAATAAATCTCTCTACCATCTACGAATGTGGTTCAGTTCACACCAGATACCAAGAGCGCAGGAGCGAGTGGTTCACAGGCCATAATATGAGCCTGGAAAATGCACGTTGAGTGCAAATCCAAAGATTTTCCATATTTTCACTTATTTATGCTGACCAAATCTATTCAGTCACAATGGAGTCGATTTCTAAACTAAATGTAATATATCTATAGTCACTTTGGAGTCTGTCTGCAAATTAAATGTAATGTATTTATCATTGAATAGAACAAATTCAATTCACCAAAATCATAATATATTATAGATCTTTAAAAACAATCCATAAAAATATAACTCCGAATTTAGTATATGTACAGGGGTGTGAATATCAACAGTAAATGAAGTGCAACAAACAGTTACAGTGCTATAAACAATAGGGGTGCATATGTATACTGGATGTTCTAGATAGAACAAATAGTGTCCAATGAACATATCATGGTTTGCACATCCAAATCAGTGTCATCAGTTCATTTCAGACAATGCCTGTTCAGAATGTCATCCCATTGGTACCCTTCAAGATGGTAGTGTATGGGACACGAATTAAGACTACAAAGCAGTTGCCTTGTGGTTGACCGAGGATCCATTAAAAATGAAACACATATTTTATATATTGATAAATTCATGCAAGGAATCTATCAAGGGTCAGCCCGATACTGAAGTTAGTGGTGTGGGCAGTAAACGTCCTGTTTGGTTCAATTGAAGGTAAACTGTAAGAACACCCAAATTATGGCACAAAAAAAGTATTACATTGCAAAGATGACCCTATAGTTTGCAATATAGCTGAGAAACTATCCAAGATGTAAGACACAGAATATATTAGATGTCAAAAATCTAACACCATCATAGTTGAACAAAACTGGGTATCCAACCATGTTTCTAATGAAATGCAGGGCCAGACTGGGAACTTCAAGCAGCTCTGGCCAATTTTGCCAAACCAGCCCCCCGTACGGTGCATAGTAAGCAAGCGCAGCAAGCAAGACTCACCCCTACTAGAAGGGTTGGGGGGGTCCCCTCAAGACAATTTGGGGAAAAAGGGAACAATGGTGCATTCTACAACACATTGTTAATTATATATTCATTTGTATGAACTTTTGAATCATTTGAAAATTATAACCTTACAGTGCACTTGGACACAACAATGATTGTTGGGGCCCTTCAATGATTCCCTAACTATCACATTCCATCAGTGCCCCTCACCTCTAGTTGGCCCTTCTCTCATGCATATTTCATTTGTATTACAGCACCTATTATACCAGTGTAAGATGTCGGAACACCTTACGTCACACACAGATACCGAGACACTGAATCATACATGTGTAAATCAGTGTATCGGAAACGTTACATAAGGCTAAAGGGACTAGAAGGTGTAGGATTTACACATCATCCATACATTTGGGCATTTTTTTACAAGTGTTTGGCCTGGAGAAGCACACACTCAGAATTCAGATCTTAACACAGCAGTTGGGGTTGGATTTACTATTAAGAATGAGTTTTTGTTACTATTAACAGAGAAAGAAATCAAAATTTGCATAGGCATAAAAGTTATAATTCTAGTATTACTGCTGCATTTTAGAAGCAACACATATCAATATTCTGCATTTGTGAATTCCTGTAAAGATTGCTATGAGCAATTTCTCACTGTATGAGCAACTTCTGCGAGGACTAAAATGAATATAAAAAATATTTTAAAGGGAGTGGTTGGTACCTTGTAAAATATGAGTATTAGGCGGTCTTCTGATTGAGGTATTAAATGACAATGAGTCACGGCATGCAGCCGTTTTATGTCGAACATCACATGTTTGAAATCCTTAAAGTAAATGTTTAGCTTCCAATATGAATACAAATGAATTGCTCACCTCATAAATGTCATAGCAAAAGTGTATTTTGCTGCCATGACAAAGAATGACTAAAAGGTTTTATCTCAAGGAAGATAGTTTCTGACCTCTAATCTTTGACAAACATTGGCAACAGAAAACGTGCTCTAAGTATCCAACACAGAGATTATTAGAGTGAAATTGCATTTTCTAACATTCAAATCTGGTGAAACTAAGTAAAGCGCCTCTTTGTGCTGAAGCCAAGTGATTCACGAGAGAGAATACTTACTGAATGCGAGGATTTGGATGTATTATGTGATATGGCTGTGGAGCCTTATCATGGAATACACTTGCAAATATTGTATTCGGTCCAGTTCAGTGCTTAATTTGAGCAGGTGGCTCCCAGTGCTCTGCACCAGAACTTAATTGCCAAAACCAGTATTTATGACAGTCTGCCACAAGGTGGCAATGTTTGTCTAACTTGTCATTGGCATACTAAATATTACCTTTTTTGGAATACTAAATGTAACGGTAATTGTGAAGTGATGTAACGTAGCAAAATCTATATTTATGAATAACCAACCATCTGTGATTCCATATGTAAAGTTCTTGAGTTCATGAGAGATAAACACAAGAAAACATATATATTTTGCAAAATATGCGTACACTCACACCACTCCCTATGCTTAGAATGAGTATCTAACTGGAAATTTAATAGCATGATCAATAATATATAAACGTGCAATGTCCTTATTAGACCTGTCATCCCTAGGATTGCCTTTCCCCAACTTTTTGTCTGTTTACCTCCACTTTTTGCAGTATCTTTTTGTTGTCCCTAGGACTCTGAGAACTTTACATTTGCTAACCAGTGCTAACGTGCATGTGCTTCTACCCTGAACATGGTGACATTGGTGGATATCTGATTGGCATATTTAGTTTAATTCTAAGCCCCTTGTAGAGTGGTATACCATATACACAGGGCCTGTCATTCAAATGCTACTAGTGAGTCTGCAGCGCTGGTTGTGCCACCCACACAAGTAGCCTCTCAAACCTGTCTCTGGCCTGCCACTGCAAAGCCTGTGTGTGCAGTTTACTGCCATTTCAACTTGGCACTTAAAACCACTTACCAGGCCTTGAAAACACCCTTTCTATTACACATACGTCACCCCTAAGGTAAGACCTAGTTAGTTCCAAGGGCAGGGTGCTGTGTAACTAAAAGGTAGGACATGCAATTTTATGTTTTGCATGTCCTTACAGTGACAAATAGTGAAATCTGTTTTTCACTACTGTGAGGCCCACTCCTCTCATAGGCTAGCATTGTGAAATCCTTAAAATACTTTTAAGCTGTATTCCTGACTAGAAAGGAGCAGCTTACTAACTTTTAATATCTTTGGAATGGTAATGATACATCCTCTTTAGATGTCAAGTTGGAATTAACATTACTGTTTTAGAAATGCCACTTTTAGAAAGTGTAATAGCAACAAGGGGCTTGGCCCTAGGCGGCTGGACAGGGCCGTATTAAACTAAGAGCAAGAAGAGTCCTAGCTATCACCTTTCAAATGCCGCTACATTAATTTAATGAACCAACAATTCACTTGATATTGGCTTAAGACATTTATTTGCTGCTCATTTCTATGTACTTTACTCCACATTTGATAAAGTGTCAGAGAAGTTAGAAACATTTCAGTCTAGAACAAATTACACTTATTTATGCCACAGATCAAATAAAAAAATACAAACTTCGTGGTGAAGTAGTGTGATGTAAAAATTAATACATGAACAAGTGAAACAAAACAACAAATTATACAAACATTATGTCACCAGTCTTAATTCACAAACAAGGCAGCTACTTGGATATCCTTTAACATCCACATTGTATAAATAAGTTGAGTAGCTGCTATCACAGGTAACAAAACAATCAAACCCAGTAGTAAGACAATTAAAAAAAAACTTTCCAGGGTGCGGAAAAATGTAATCAAGTACAACAGTCCCTGTGTTGTGTAATGCTGACGCGTTTCGATTCCTGGGGTGGCTTATGGGATTCTCTTCAGGGCGTGGACTGGTTTATCTGATCAATTTGAGTAAGCAATTCGCGTGTTGCAGGTGAAAAGATGCAAGTTAAAATGTAAGTATCACGACTTGCGCCAATCGCTCTGCAATGTTTGGCACATTGCTCTGGTTGTGAATATGTCACACTAGGCAATAGATATGCTGACGAGATTACACGATTATGTGCTTTAAATACATATTTGATTAACATGGACCAACAAATTGATCAAATTGGCCAAACAGAATGCAGGTTGATGTATTCATCAGTTAAATAATGGGATGAGGTGAGAAAATTACAGGAATAAGCAAGTGACTCAGAGTAAAATGGGTGGATCAAATTAGGATGTACACGCAGATCAGAGGATGAAATGTGGATTTATACGGACGGAAGACCAGTAATGCCAGATAGTCTGGTATCACAGATCGCAAGCGTCTACGATGGTCAACACACATAGTTAGAGATGCGTTGATTAGATTGTTTTGTTGAATATGGTTTAATCCTAAAATCAGGGTTATTGCAGAAAGTCTCTGTCAAAGGTGTGCAATATGTCGGCAACAGAATGCAGGGAGAAAAACAGTGGTTATTATGGGATGAATTGGAAATGATGCAGGTCAATTTACAAGGATGCAAATTGACTTCATTGAGATGCCTTCTTGCCAGGGACTAAAATGTGCTCTTGTGATTGTTTATCTGTTTTCTCGTTGGGTTGAAGCATACCCAACAATACATAATGACAGCTTAACAGTTGCTAAATTGCTTCTCAGAGAGATAATTCCTAGATTCAGTTTTCTAGTCTCTTTGGAATCAGATAGAGGAACTCATTTTAATAATGAAAAAATGTGGATAATTTGTGCAGCATTACAAATTGAATAGAAGTTGCACTGTGCCTACAGACCTGAGGCTTCAGGTGTGGTTGAGCAGATGAATGGCACAATAACATCTAGATTGGCTAAGGTTTGTGTATCCACGACACCTAAATGGCTTGATGCATTGCCATTGGTGTTGAAGCGTTTACGAAGTATCCCTGACAAAAGAACAAGACTGCCCCCACATGAAATTGTGATGGGCAGGGCTATGAGACAGCCAACAGTCCCAGCAAATCAACTAATGAACATTACTGATGATTTGGTACTGGATTATTTCAAAGGATTGGCTGATGTGATGCATTATGTGTCTCACAAAGTTGGAAAGGTTGCAACAACAGCACAGCAAGAACAAGGACATGAACTGTGTCCTGGGAACTAGGTGCTTGTGAAGAAGCACATAAGGAAGTCTTGCCTAAAACCACAATGGCATGGTCCCTATCAAGTGATACTAGTGGCAACAGCAGCTGTTAAGTGTGGAAGCTTTCCAAATTGGATGCATGCAAGCCATACCAGAAGAGTCCCAAGTCTACCTGAAAGTGAACAGCTTGCTGATGAACAACGAAGAGAACGTAACAGCGTTCCGAGGTGAGATGAAAATCTAGTAGAGTGGGCACAAGATACTGGGACAGAAGAAAATGATTCTGTGATAATCTCTGTGAACAGTAATAAAGATAAGTGAAAAAGAGATTCATCAAGAAAAAGGATTGAATCCATTGCAAGTGATATTGACAATGAGAATGGAAAAAGAACAAAAAGGGGACACAAGTGGCCAAAAGGAGCAAAAAGAATAAAATAATCAATAAATACAGAAGTTCCAAAAACAGTAAAAGAAATATCTAGCCAATCTGAACAAAGTGAAGCAGAAGAAAAAGAGCAAGTGAGAAGAACAAAGATAATTAAAGTACCAAATAAGAAATATAGAGCACCTGAATGGACATATGTGGTGACTTCTTCAATGAATGATTGGGAAAAAGAATTTCTTGAATTTTGTTCACAAGGCATTTGCTCATACAAGCCACCCTAGATAAACTGTGTTTCTGAAAAGGGTGTAGAAAAAGAGAGAGGAGATTTATGAAATAAATGAATTCTGCTGAATTTTGAAAAAGTTCTGAAGCCAAAGTCGAAAGCTGCAGAAGAACAGCTGAAAAAGAGCTGAAGGCTCTAAAAGGTGTGGGGTGCACAACCTAAAACTAATTTAGCAAAATCTAATAACATTTAGTTTAGAAATTATTTATTACATTTTTAGATATTTTTGACTAATTTATGATTTTTAGAATGGATAGAACTAAATCTGAGACTGGTAAACAGAATCAGGGCATGCGCAAGCAAAGATCTCTTAATGTATGTCTTGCATGTGTTACATTAACAATGTTCGTATGTTTGGTATTAACATTTGTAGTACCATATCTTATGTTTATTAATGCAGTAAATACTACTAACAATAATGAGCATGCAACAAGTAATGCTAAAAGGAATCTGTAAGAAGATCCAGAGACTAATATTGAAGAATTAACTGGTAGTGTTTACATGTGGATAAATCAATTAATGATTTATCATTAAATGTTCACTAAACTCCTGTACGAGTATGTGGATACTATGGATGTGAGAGATTGTTACGTGTGCATGCAGTTGCCTACGTCTGTGTCAGAAGGGGTGACTTACCATCACCTACCTTCAATATATGGTATTTCGTGTAGTGTATTAACCAGTTTGTTTTATGGTAAGGAGATGTTTCAGTATTTTTATTAACATTTTGACTTAATTTTTTCAGAAGTTTCTATTAGAAAGAATATGAATACAGCGTGTAGTGCTAGAAATGCAGACTACACATTTTTTGCATTCTACTAAGACAATAGACACAGGATATGCACATCGAAATAATCTAACTTGTAAATTACATAGTGTAGAGATAGAATGCATTATTTCGGTGGAAGATAGACGTAGAAGTTTTAAACAAAGAGCTGCAGAGCAGAAAAGAAGAGAAATGCCATGGGCGCATAAAGAAGGTAATTACAAACAGGGTGAAACTTATGATGCAATGACTCATAGAGGGAGCTTTGCTTGCTAAGGCAGAAGACTGATTATAATAATAATTTTGTTGGTTCCACTGAATGTGAACATATTATTCTTATTACAGGGGTTTGGGATTGAGAGGTGTACTGATCCTATATTCCCTGGAGTTTATTATATGTGTGGGAAAAATGCCTACTACAGGTTGCCACCACATTGGTATGGGTGTTGTTATATGGGTATGGTTTTTCCAAACATTTATCATGTTGGTAAAAAAACATGGAACCAATGAAAAAGGACTAACACGGAATAAAAGGGGGTTGAGTGCTGCAGAAATTGTGGGAGACATTTTTAGAGCATTGATACCTTCATTTGGGGTGATTCTAAATTCACAAAAGATTAGAACATTGTCTACAGGGGTTGATCGTTTATCAACAGATACTGCTGGTGGGTTCTTGATGGTTGACACAGAAATGGTTGCTATGAGAACTATCATTTTACAAAATCGACTCGCCTTAGATGTATTATTGGCAAAAGAGGGCAGAGTCTGTAGAATGCTAAAAATTCAAAAATGTTGTACATATATTCCTAACAAAAGTAAAGATCAAGAGGGGTATATCAGCAACATTACTAAATTACATGATGATCTGGTAGAAATGAAGGTTGACGGTGCTTGGGAGAATCTGAGTAAGGGTTTCTCTTCTGTAGGTAACTGGTTTTCAACATTTACTAACAGCTTATTAGGGAGAATACTAACACCAATAGTTGCTGTTGAAACTGGCATACTAATGGCATTTTTGCTTTATCAATGCTGCAAGAATAAAACAAAAAATGCAAACCGGAGAGAGTGAAAGAGGAAAAGAGAAGACATAGAAATGGAGGATCGAAAGGGTACGTATTCTAATGTGATGAAAGATTTACAGGGTGTTAGAATAAAATAGATGCGAACAATGGACACTGCATTCTGAAATGTTATCAGATAGTAATCTGATAAGGGTTGTTGTGATGGTTTGGAATACCATCAGATGGGGGATTGATGGGGCACGATTTAAAAAAAATAAAATCTGCTTGATGAATTCCCCTCAAATGCATGTATTTTAATAATATACACAAAACTACTAAATTAACATGAGAGTGTATAACATGAGAAATGTGCACAGGGTACGAAAGTTGATTTTCTTAGTTGAACAATGATGAGAATAATGCTAACTGAATGTTATTCAGTCTTCCTAACTGCAGAAAATAAACAACAAACAATCTGCTTTTATTCTTTGTGAAAGTAGTGTAGGTTATTAGAAATAAATAATTCTCTTCTTTGCTAAAAGAAACATTAGGGGATGTGCTTCCGTGCTCCTTTATTCTAGTCCCTCAAAGTGTAACAAGTGTTTCCTTAGAGTTCTTGTCCTCTAAATGTTTCAAATGCTTCCTTAGAGTGCAGATTTTTAGCCTATTTCTGAATAAAACTTTACATTTCTTTCCTGTCTCAGCGAGGGTTAAAGAACACATGAATGTAATTGTAACAGAGAATGATTACATTAGTAGCTAGATTATTTCCCTCCCTTCCTCCGAAGGAAGTTGTACAATTTTTAGGCAAAGAGTGTTAAGAAATATTACTTAGGTAATTGTTAGAAGACAGCCACACCATCGTATTTGGCCAATTAAAATGTTTGTAGAGAGTAGAGAAAGCAACATTTTAGCAGAAGAAAGGAAATAGCGTACTATAAAGATTCCTGTGGCAAAATACCCCTCGGCTCGTACACAGAATAGTGACCTGTTCTGCGTTCATGGTATGCTGCATGCCATGCTGATTCTTGATTCTCTGACTGGCAGATCCTGCTGTTTCCTACAAGACTTTCCTGGAGACTTTGCACATCATCGGCTGGTGGTGCTGCCTTCGCTCTACCCTAATGGCCATGGGGTTAGCCTTTCAGACTAATTGCACATTGTGCATTAGTATTTCATCTTGTAAGTGAGCTTTTGTTTCACTGATGTTTCTCTCTCTCTACTCTATACCTGATATTCTGATGTTTATTGAATGATCTGTGATGATTGTTTTGAATCTATTCTGCATTCTATGAACCGATTTATGACATTCTAGTTGTATCGTATTTGTGATTGACCATTCATATTATGAAATAACAAGAAAAACTAATAGAAAGAATAGTGGCTGTCTTTAATACGGTGTTATTGAGTCATTTGAATATGTTTACAATGACCAATGATTAGCATATTTCTTCATTGCAGGTGCTCATGGAGAACTAGCATTCCATCTTTCATTATTTAGTCCCTTTTAGCTCTACCAAAGATTAATCGGAGGACCTCTGATATTGCTAACTGTGTGACATTGACTTATGGGCCCGTCATTAGATGGTATTCCAAACCATCACAACAACCCTTATCAGATTACTATCTGATAACATTTCAGAATGCAGTGTCCATTGTTCGCATCTATTTTATTCTAACACCCTGTAAATCTTTCGTCATTAGAGTTACGCTTCTGATTATGGTATAGTGGTTGGTGTGGATAGATAACTAACAAAAATCCCCCAACACTTCCGCTGCATCAATACTGTCTCTAATACCAAAGTGCAGGGTCAAAGCGATCTATTGGGAAACAATAGAGGAGAAGGAGATGGCCAAATCTGGGGGTACCTTGACTCAGGATTTTATTAATTTTAAATTTGTTCCATTTTATGAGGAAACTATTGATGAAATTGTTCCCCCTTTGGCACGTTAATTATTTATACAATTTTGATATATAAGACTTTACCCACCAAACTGTTTTGTAACAAGTGGCGCAATAATGTTCCCTCTGATGACCTTTGTCCATCTTGCAAGGCCAGTTCTGAATCTATAGCTCATTTGTTATTCTCGGAGGGGCAAGTCGATTATTCCCCTGTGTAAACGAATTGGTCCTGCCCACTATCTAGAGGTGCTGAGAATTTTATCTACCGACACCCGTTGGGTAATAGTCTTTGGCTTGGCCAAATACTGCCATGCACTATGGATCAAAGGTTCTAAATGTATTGTATGAATTGTTTTATGTACCTTTTAAACTGTATTTCTGGAAGCCTTGTCACCTTTTAATAATGTTTTTTATCTTTATATTGTCTTAACTTCTGCTGTGCGATGTACTTTTTAAGATCTTTGTGATCGAAATAAAGTTATATACATGATATGATATGATACTGACCATTAACCACGGATGACCCCAGAACTAATAGAAAAAGATGTGGTCTATGGTGTCCTTATAATGAGCGATCCATAAAGCTCTCACATTGCATCTTTATTTGCATCTCTATTTTGACTTCTTCATGCACAAGTACATTAGTTCTGATGCATTAGTAGAACTTTCTAAATACACTACCCCCATTCTGAGGTATGCTCAGAACTCACACAATCCCCTCCTTACCTGCACTATTATTGTAGTTCTGAGACATGCATAGAGCACAGAGGTAGCAGAGCATGCTTTTATTCTGACATGCACCAATAGTTTTTGCTTTTCAAAAAAAATTAAGTAATACAAAATGTATCACACTTGAATGAGACATCAAACATACCATTACCCGCTTCCCCAGTTAATTAAGTACCGAAGCAAGTAGATACCCCAGCCTAGCGAGCTTGTATACTGACCTGCAGTACTGTACGACAAATGACTTCAATCTTGATTTACTGTACACTCTTTTGTCTGGTTACTGATACATCCACTGAGGCATCACCATACATCTCTACTGTGAATTAAAGTGTGAAGTGATATCACACTACTCCGGCCCTCAAGGCACTCTTAACAATGCATTTGCACAAAACATTCTGCATGTTGTTGTGTCAAGTACCTCTTCCTACTAAGCTCACAGCTTGGGTTAACATGTGTTCTTCAGTGATCCGAACACCCACCAGATTCACAGATTTCAATCATGAATGTGTACCAATGTGGTTTAAGAGCATTTGTTTTTACCCACCTTTAGGTAATCTGGTTTAAATAAATGCTCAGTATAAATTATATTTGTGTACCTTGTAGGAAAGTGACTCCAAACACAATTAGGTATCTCAGAGGGTAAATGTGCCAGCTGCAAAAAGTGGTGTGTAACCTACATTATTTCCCAGAGGTAAAGCCCCATGATCTTAATTTGCTTGCTGCACTGACCTATTTGTAGCACCTGGTATATTTAAATCCAATCATGGTCCCCTTGGTGCTCCCTAATTCCAAGTCTGTATTGTTCATCAGTTAAATTAGACTTTTTTTAATGTTTCTGATTGCAAAGTCAGAGCTCATCAATTGATCAGTATGTAACTTGCTGCCTGTCCTTTCCCCCTCCTCAAACACTCACCAACAACCAACTAACTTACACAGGGGACACAATTCTTTTGGTTTTCCCTGCCCGCGCTGTTTTTACTGACTGTCAGCCTATGGCTGGGGGTGAGACTGCATCCCCCTGCTTACCTTGGTCTCTGGACAGACTACATTGTGCATTTAAGCGCCGGATTTTCACAGTGCGGGACACTATTCTGTTGGCTTTCTCTGCCCGCACTGTTTGCACTTACTCTTCGCCAACGACTGGGATGGAATTATGTCCCCCAGCTTTCCTTTGGCTCAGGAGGGGCTATATCACGCATTTAAGCACCAGAAACTCCAGCAATGTGTGACACACAGGAGACACGCCAGGGTGAGTGCACAGACAAAGACTGGGCCAAGAGCGGGCCCATCTGTGCCCGTCCTTGGCTGACCAAGGTTGGGCAGGGACACCTCTCTTAGCTCCTATATTCATTTATTAATTTTCCCTAACCCTTGAGGCTGGTGAAACTACTTGTCTCTGAAGGGACGGCCTGATGGGGTAAAGAAAAGCTGCAATGTTGTCCTCCAAGGAGCGCCCACTAACTGCAAGTATTACAAACTCTCTTACAAATGCCATGGGAGCGCTCAATAGCTAGATTAAACGTGTAGAGGAGAGCTTGGTGGCCACTAAGAAAGCTATTCTAATGAACCTGATCGCTGGTACCATGGCAGGCTCACCCTACATCATGTGACAATATAAACAATGAAGTTATTCCTGAAGACTCTAACCCATGTGATTTTAATGATAACCTTGTGATTGGTTTTAGAAATACACAGAATGAAAACACAAGACCCCCTCGCCAAAAAAAGCTAAACAGTAATACCAGATCATCTACTTCACACTACAAAGCCTGCAAGGGATCCCATGGAGCTATATTTGTCACTGCCCTTGAGGCAACCTTGACAAAAAGATTTTGATTAGCTATTAGCTGTCCTTAAGAATATAGATTCCTCACTTTAAACTTAGGTCGATTAAGGACATATCAAGGTGGCCGATAAGGGCACAGACCCGGTTGACCCTTTACAAACACAAATACCCCCTCTTATTGGAACCGCTTATGCCGGGATCCACGCTGCACCAGGGAGCGGTCACCAGAGCAACAAGTTACATCTTGGAACCGTTGACTCTAACATATTGCATGATGATGTCCCTATTACAAGTATTACCTCTGTAGCAGACCATCTGAGAATTGCTCATTGCCCAGTAGATATAGGCCAAGGCAGGACAGATAGAGGTAGTCAGCAGAAGCAAAGATTGGACCAAAGAGTGTTTATCAGGGTTCTCCAGTTACCCCCCGAAGCCACCCCACTGGTGATAGTTTAAAAAAATTTCCCAGCCCTAAACCCCTACCAGGTCGAGGATAATTGTCAGTTAAAAACTAAAGTTGAACATTGAGTGGCAAATTCCTCAGACTTATTCAGCTGTGAAACCCTAGTTGGAAATATAATTAATGTGCAACGGATCTACTGGGAAGGATCCAATCCAAAAGAGGAAACGAAGGACTGCATATTTATCAACTTTAGGAATGAACACCTTTCTGGGACTTTATTGTTGACCCCAGCCCACTTTTTTCCCCTAGATGTATTATGGCAGTGCCTTTGGGTTTTCCTACAAATCAGCAGACACAGTGTTATTTAAACTCCCTATTCATGAGACCCCTGTTGACAGACCATATGAAATACTAACATATAATCACTTCATCCCCCCAGAACAGGTTGATTGACTGTTTAGTATAGATACATTAGCAGACCTTGGTCTGCGACCTGGAAGAATTGGGGGCATGAACCTTAAGTGCGATATTGAAGAGTGGCCACCCTTTGGAATGTGTATTTGGAAACAATTCTTCCACGTTCCTGTGTCAGCACTGGGAAGAGGATTGAGCTCTTGATTGGAGAGACACAGAGCACAGTCCCTACAGTGGTCGAACATATGATTATCAACAACACCAATTCTGCCACGTCTACTTGCTCTGGGCCAGCCCTAGATGCTGCTGTACGTTCTATAGAACACAAATGTAAATTTAAATATAATGTTTTGGAATGTGGCCGACGTTCTTAATAAGGTGGAGAATGTTGAGTGGATCGAATTATTCAAGGACTTAAATTTTTGTCTATGTACAAGAGACTTGGGTCTGTGAAGCAGTGCACATTGAAGGGTTTCTTTCTATTCACACCCCGGCGGCTTATTCAAGAGGGGGGTTTCTATCAAGGTGGTTTGTTAGCCTTGATTTCAAGTACCCAGGAGAGGAGGATCAACAAAACATACCTTGACTCCCCCCATTTTCAAATCATCAGCCATTTGTCAGAATCCAGGAAAATGCTTGTCATGAATTTTTATCATAATTTAATCTCTCGTGACATAGATATAGCAGCTTCCCTTGAACAGACTCTCAGCAAGATCTTAACTGAGCCCAGTATGGATTTTATTGTGATCTGGGAGGATAATTTAACTGTAGGCTGTGCCCAAACGCTAAATGTTCTGTTTGTGTGGTGATGGGTTGTAATATTGAGGATTACTGCCATTTTCAGCACAGTACGAGATTTTTAGTTCCATTTTTGAATAAGAATTCGCTTTTCTTGCTATTGACCTTGAAGCTTACCCTGGACCAGGATATATTAGTTACACTGGAAGAGGCTCAGGTAGCCTTATTGATCTTATTGTTCTCTCCCAGCAATATAAGCCCATGGTCATCATTTTTTAAATATTGCAAAATTGTTTGAGTGACCATTACCCCCTAGCTATTTCTTTCCATAATTAGTAATGAGAGGCAGCAGGGCACCTTTGGCATAATGTGAAAAGAACTCATACCATATAAGGGTGTTCTATGTAAAACGGCCACGGAGGACCCAGGGGCCATCCTGGAAGAAATAGTAGAGAGAAGTAAGTAGCAGGTAATGGTCTGCTTGGATAGTGAATCGGATCCTAAATGTATGTTATAGGCATTTACCGAAATCCGCAACTCTGTCACTGACATTTTGACAACTGAAAGAAAGGCTAGCGAGCTTAGGCCGCAATGGTGGTTTGATGGAAAGTGCTCAAAGGCTCACCACAAACTTAATCTTGCCTTGAAACATGTGCCCTGGAATAAAGGGATGGTGAGACTTTGTAGACAGAATCACAAACAAGCTATTGTGCATAGGAAGGTAGCTCTCAGGAGTGAAGACTCGAAAAATGTTTAGAAACTAATGTAAGTAATTATGTCTGCTTTTTTTGGAAAATGGTCAATGCTCCCTATTTTGGAGGCAATCATAATGCCCCATTGATGTTACTGTTCCATCACATACATGGGTTTTGCACTTGTCCTTGGTATATGGTAGTCATGCTGAATCTGATAGCTACCTAGAGATAGTATTAATTAAACTATCCAGTAGCGGTCTGGAGCTAACCCCCCACTCTGAAAGAGGTTAGATGTGCAATAGAACTGAGCACTAGAAACAATGACCCCATGCCCAATTGGTGGCCCTCTAATCTTGGAAATCCTCCTATTCCCAAAATTTCTGTTAAAAACTTGGGAGTCCGGTTAGACCATGCCCTCACTTTCAAAGAACATGTTGGCCAGACAGTTGGTACATGCTTCCACATTTTGGGCCTTCTTCAGCGAGTCTTCCCTTTACTCCCAGATTCTGTAAGAAAGAAACTAATTCAGGTTCTCATACTGAGTCGCCTAGACTATTGTAATGGTTTATTGCTTTCTGCTAATGAAGCGTCAATCAATAAATTACAGGTGGTTCAGAATACGGCGGCGCGACTGGTTCTGAATATGCCACCCAAATATGCTTCCCGCCCTCTTCTCTTAAAACTCCACTGGCTTCCAATACGCCAACGGATTAAATTTAAGATTTGCTGTACTATCCACAAAGCATTATTTCATCTTGGTCCCAGCTATCTGTCAGAAAAATTCAGTCCCTATCTTCGTCCGAGATCTTTGCGTTGCAGTACCAACCACCTATTGATAGTCCCTAGAATTAGGAGAGCGAGATTAGGAGGGGAATCTCTATCCTACCTCGGACCAAAATATTGGAATGAACTTCCCTTTTTTTTAAGAGAATGCTCAAATCACTTAGCTTTTAGGAAATCACTTAAAACTATTTTGTTCTGCTTTTAATAAAATATAAACAAAATTAATCTTACAGCCTTCGTTATACAGCTGATATGCCTCCACAAAAGCGCAGAGATGCTCCTCGTGGCCGATTCTGGCGCTATATAAACCCTTAAATAAAAAATAAATAAAGGTATCTTCCAACCTGAAAACATCCTTGGCATGTCATCTTTAACTTCCTTGAGACCACTTGTAGAGCGTGAATTAGTCTCCAAATTGTTGCCAAAATGTAACAAGTAAGTTTCATGCGTAGATGTGATGAGGTAGACGTAGCCGAGTAGTGTCTTTTAAGTAATTTATTTATTCCATAAGAACAGTGGTAGCAGCCCCACCAGGAGCAGCCTGCTAGCTGCTCAGCGCATCTTCCAACTGTCAACACTCACACCAGGCAACCAAGCATTCTACTCATGTCCACCACACCAACATTCCACACAGAACACTCACACTGGCTGAGCAGCTAGGAACCAGATAACAGGGGACATTATAACCATAGCAAGAAGATACTACACATGTCAACACAGCAAGTGCACCCACTTGCCAGGCCCAAATCTTCCTTTTTACAACATGTAAGGCACCCCCAAGGTAGGCACAAGGTAGCCCCATGGGCAGGGTGCAGTGTATTTAAAAGGTAGGACACGTACTGGTGTGTTTTACATGTCCTGATTGTTAAATACTGCTAATTTATTCTTCACTGTTGCACGGGCTATCTTTCCCATAGGTTATCATTGGAGCTGCCTTGTAACCTCTTGCAAGTCCAACTTTCGATTGGGAAGAGATATAGATTTGGAGTTTGGGTCCCTGAACCCATAATTTAAAAATACATATTTTAGTTAAGTTGGGTTTTAAATAGCGTTTTTGAAAATGCCACTTTTAGAAAGTGGACATCTTCTTGCTTTACCATTCTGCGCCTCTGCCTGCCTGTGGAATCCATGTCTGGTTTAGACTGACAGTTGGGCTGTTTGTGCATTCACTCTAGACAGTCACAGAAAAAGGGAGCAGAGGTGGGCCCTGCATATCACCAGGCTGATAGGTCTTCCTGAGCTAGAGTGGTGGGAGGAGTTGTCACTAACACCTGAAACGGGCTGTGCCTGTCTTCACACAAATATGTCTCCACCCTCCCTGTAGTGTATCTGGAGCGAGGTCAGGGAAAGGCAGGGTTGTGTGCACTACAAAGACTTTCCTTTGAAGTTTGCCTACTTCAAAGGCAGAAGCTGGTATTAAGTACTGGAGCTGTGACACCTTAACTTGGGAACATAACTGGACTAAGAGGATATTCTGCCAAGAAGAAGAGCTGGAGAAGCTGTAGAAGGGCATGTGCCACTCTGCTTGTTTCTGTGTTGTGCTGGCTTACTGCATGCTGCTTTTGCCTTGGGCAGTGAAAGGACTGGACTTTGATTTCTCTATCCTGCTTGCCAAAATTCTCCAAGGGCTTGTGTGTGCTTTCCTCCAGTTAAGAGGTCTCAGGGCCATTAAAGACTTCTCCTGCAGCCCCTGAACCCCTCTGCTGGGTGTTCAGACCTGCCAAGTGGCGCCAATTCCAGTTCTGAATGAATAAATGAATGATACATCTTATAAAGTGCACATCTTGGTATTGTAAAGATAAGAAGAGAGCAGAACGAGGGCCAAGACTGACAGGATCATTGGTTAAATAAGCAAGTTTTGAGGCTCTTTCTAAATGTCAGGTGCGTTGGTGCTAATTTCAGTCCCAAAGGCAGACGGTTCCAGAGTAGAGCTGTGGTTCTAAAGAAGCTTCTACCTCCCCAAGTAACCCTTTGAAGGGAGCCACCCTCAGCAAGTTAGCTGAGGTAGACTGAAGATTTCTGCTGCAGATATAACGCACTAGATTTGCCTTCAGATAGGCAGGTGCTTTTCCATAGATTGTCTTGTACGCTAGACAGAGAGCCTTAAAATAAGTACTATGGCAAACTGGAAGCCAGTGCAGTTGTCTGAAAGAGGCCATGGCTGACTGATGTCTGGGGATTCTAAGGAGAAACTGTGCTGCTGCATTTTGAATGATCTGCAGTTTTTTAAGTGAGCCTTTGGAGAGGCTGATGTAGAGACTATTGCAGTAGCCCAGTCGCAAAAGACCTAAAGCTATTACCACCGATTTCAGTAAGTCAGCTGGCAGAAATGTTTCAATTTTCTTGACAATTCTGAGCCAATAAAAGGCAGAGGAAGTAGTTAGGTTGATTTGTTCTTTAAATTTTAGTTCACTGTCTAGCATAAACCCCAGGTTTTTTACTTTGGATGCTGGCGTCAGTGCCATACTCAAGTCTGTCAGCCACCTGTGGGTGGACCAGAGTGCTGGATTGTTACCGAACTGAGGGGCATATTAACAAGGGCTTTATCTCCGCTTTTTTGGCTTTAAAAGCCAAAGAAGCGGAGATAAAAATATCGCCCTATCAACAACAGGGTTCTAACATGCAAAATCGCATGTTAGCACCCTTTTTCACTACGCTTCCTTTTGCATCTCTAATGAGATGCAAAGCGGGCATTCCAGAGCAAAATAATAGGAGAAATGTCGCTAAGCGACATTTCTCCTACTATCAAGCTTCACGCTAACCCTGTTAGAGACAAAAAAAGCAGCGCTAACCACGGTTAACGCTGCTTTTTTACGTCTGCTAATTTTCAGACTTAGTACTCACAACTGATTGAATCAACAGAACTTTCCAAATAAATTAAGAACTGTAAAAATCAATTAACATAAATGTTTATAAATTAATACTGGATGAACCTGGACAAGTATTTACTTCAGCCGAAGTAAATATAGTTTATTTCATAAACATAGATTGTGATTAACAATCTTACCATAGAAACAATTTTTATCATGATACTACAGGCACAAATTGAAAAGGTGAAGCAGTGCAACCCAGTGAGGTGATCATAGCCTAAAAAGGTGAAAATTACTTGAGTGTTAAACCAAAGGTCATAAAAACAACAATGAGGGGCTTCCAGCAATGTGAGGAATCTTTGTTGCCCTCTCTTTGTCAGTGTCGACGGCGTTTCAACCCGCTCTAGATGTGGTGTCTCTTCAGGACAGTTATCTGGGGGCTATTGGTTATTCTTGTATATCCACAATGTAATATACCGGGACCACTGATCGAAGCAGGGGTACAAGGGGCACTTAGCCATATTCAAGGGGGCTTAATAATGACCACGTTGGTCCGTTACTTCAATTGGCAATGCGTCAATGACGAATTAATTTTTCGTGCTTCTCTTCCACTTATGTCCGTTAATTCAATTGGCAGCATGTGAAAAAGAAACGTTTATTGCACTTCTATTTGAAGGAGGTGGGAAAAGGACAAAGACGAGTTAATCGTCAGACCGAAATCCTACTCAATAGTAGGATTTCGGTCTGACGATTGTTGTTTTTATGACCTTTGGTTTAACACTCAAGTAATTTTCACCTTTTTAGGCTATGATCACCTCACTGGGTTGCACTGCTTCACCTTTTCAATTTGTGCCTGTAGTATAATGATGAAAATTGTTTCTATGGTAAGATTGTTAATACCAATCTATGTTTATGAAATAAACTATATTTACTTCAGCTGAAGTAAATACTTGTCCAGGTTCCTCCAGTATTAATTTATAAACATTTATGTTAATTGATTTTTACAGTTCTTAATTTATTTGGAAAGTTCTGTTGATTCAATCAGTTGTGAGTACTTTTTTGCTCTCTATTGGCAAATGTGGTAAACTTAATAAGTTCCTTGTGGACATTGTTCTTGCTTTTCGCAAAATACCCAGTTCACAAGGACATATGGGTCGCTCTTGTGCTTTGAAATAATAATTTTCAGACTTAGCCATGTAATCCAATGGGAGGTGGATTACATGGCTAAGTCCACCATGGGCTAGCAACAAGGATATCCCTATCCTTGTAGTTTTGTCGCTGCATTACCAGCGATAACCTCCCAAAATAGCGGGCGTTAAAAAAATGAACACTAAGCGCCCTTAGCGTTAATTTTCCACGGTCCTTGTTAATATGCCCCTGAGTGCTCTCTGTTTTGTAGGAGTTAATCTTTAAGCAATTGCTGGTTATCCAGCCACTTACTGCACTCATGCATTTGTTGAACTTATCGCCAGCCCCTGTTTAATTTTTGGCCACTGATACTATGATTTATGTATCATAGGCGTACAATGTCAATGATAGACTGATAGATCTGATCTACGCTGCAACTGGTGTAACGTACAGATTAAATAAAGTCGGGGACAGAGAGGATCCTATAGGAACCCTACAAGGCATGTAGAATGTTCCTGAGTTAGAAGTCCCAAGTGATACCACTGAGTGAAAGGATTTACGCAGCACCTGTGCTGAATCGCCAATCCCTAGGTCCTGCAAACAGTCAACTTGTAAATCATAATTGACCGTATTGAAAGCCACTGAGAGATCAAGCAAGATCAGCACTGCATTACCTCCCTTATTGAGGTATGATCTAATATCCTCAGTGTCTGTGAGCAGATCCGATTCGGTGCTGTGAGTTTTTCTGAAGCCAAACTGCGTATCATCTAAAAGCTGATTAGCCTCCAGAAAGGGGGAGAGTTGGATGTTCATAATTTTCTCTGCTAATTCAGCCGGAAAGGGAAGTTGTGCATTTGGTCGATAGTTATTGGGATCAAGGGCATGTTTCTTTAAAAGAGGCAGCACGGCCGCAGCTTTCCACTTGATAGGGAAAATGCCAGTTTTGTAAATGGTGGAAAAGATAGCTGCAAGATGACGTGCTAAAACTTCTGGCAGCATGTGAACCATCCTAGGGGGCATGGGTCGCTAGGGGATCCTGTTTTGATCTTTGGTATAAGTACAACAATCTGTGCTGGTGGACGAGAAGTGAATTGCCTAAAGCTAGCTGGATTAGGGCTTGAGTTTGTGGAAATGGTTGATGAGCCACTGTTGTTAAAATTGTTAAAGATATTTAGGACTTTCGCCTGCAGTTCTGGGCCCTTGGAGATGGCTTTGATGCAAAGAAGAGAAGAAAATCCACATATTGCCCTTCAGTGCCTGTTTTTCCTGACACAGCACTGCCGTGCGTTTGAAAATCCAACACATCGCTGTGTTGCGGCAGAAGAATCACTGCAGGGTCTGCCTTGTGGCTGAAAGATTGTCGCAGCCTGAGTCCTGAGCACTGTGTCTCCGATGGCTGAGACACTCGGTCCGACTTTGACACAGGGCCTGCTGTGCGGCGGAGGCAATTTATGCATCACCTGCCACTGGGCTGGAAAATTGACGCAGCGCCTGTTTTACCATTGCCGCATCGACCCAGCACATCCGGATTTTTTTACGTATTGCAACCTGTGAGCCAAGTTATTAATTGAATAGGCTCAGTAGTAGGGAACCAAGGCCGTGTGTCTGGAAATCTATGCATCACCTTCCCTCACAGTAAGAAACGACTTAGCACCTCCCCTAGCAGTAAGGAACCAATGAATCACCTCCCCTTTGTTGCAGTAAGTAACTAACGCATCACCTCCCCTGGCAGTAAGGAACAGACACATCACCTCCGCTGGAAGTAAGGAACCAACGCATCCCTTCCCTTTTCTGGCACCTCACCTCCTCTGCACCTATTTTCGTCTTTGAATTTTGAGGCATCCCAGGTACTTTGTGATAAAAGTGATGCATCCATAATATCCTATGGACTTAACTGTTCTAAACCAAGGGACATCTTGATTTGTGTATGTTGGATTTTTCTAATTTTGGTCTTGTTTTATTTAGATAAAGATTGGTTATTTTTCTAAACTGGAGTGGGGTCTATTTGTAGCGTTTTTACTGTGTTACTGCGTGTGTTTTGTACAAATGCATTACACATTGTCTCTAAGATAAGCCTAACTGATTGTGCCAAGCTACCAAAATCAGGTGTTATCTCGGGTATGTACCTGTCTTACCCTAACTAGAAGAAAGGTCCCCAATTAGACAGGGTGCAAGCCACCGCCAACTAGAGACCCTCATTTCTAACATTGTTAGCAGCAGTGGGATAGGACCTTTGTTCGTACTTGACAAACAGTGATTGGTGTACACTACTACCAGAGCGCAGAGCATTATGCAACTGCATACTGTTTTTGATTTCCGGCAGACCATGGCGGTGTGCTCTGGCGGCCGCGGTCATCGAGGCTGCAGGGTGACCGGAGCGGTAAGACATGCAGTACCCTCAGGTCACGATGCAGGCAATGTCTCGGTGGCGTTCATCCAGTTGTGTCGGTGAGATCAGGGCTGAAGTGCGAAGCTGAGTGGTGCTTGTTGCGGTGTTGACAGTCACAATGTAAGCTTCGGCAGCCATTGAGGATCGGCAGTCGATGAGGCTGGTGTTGTGGGCTTCGATGTGGGATGGGGCGGTGCTGCATGTAGCTTACGAGCAGTGCCCCCAGACCGCGGTGCAAACGCATTGGCAATGTCAGCTGGCCACGCCATTGTCAGTGAGACCAGGGTGGCGGAGTGAAGCTCGGCGGGGCAGAGTGAGGTACCCATAGGTCGCAGTGCAAGCAGCAGCTCGGCGGTGGTGGGGGCAGCAGAAGTCGTCGGTGAGACCAGGGTTGAGGTGCGAAGTGCGGTGGTGCCCTCTGCTGTGCCTTCCGATCAAGGAACCGCTGGCAGTCTTGGTGACGGCATCGGGTTGCGGTTTCCCTCTGTGGCAACTGAGAACACAGTCCCAAAGGCAGTATCCAGAGAGAAGTGAAATCTTTGCTGTCCCTGAGACTTAGTGAACAGGAGGCATGCTCTGTCTTGCGCTTGGAGATATTCAGCAACAAGTGAAGAAAAGTTTAGTTCAGTCCTTTCACTGCCCAAGGCAGAAGCAGCAACTACAGGCCAACCCAGCAAAGCTATAAAACAGCAAAGGGGCAGTACTCCTCCTGGCAGCTCTTCCGGCTCTTCTTCTTGGCAGGGTCATTGATCCGAGCAAGTTCTAAAGTTCTGTTGTCTGGGCCCCAATATTTATACTCAGTTTCTCTTTGTTCTTTTGGGCAAAGAATATCTGTGCTCAGCCCAAACCAATTCTGTCCTCTCTGGTCCAGCTTCCTGGCAGGAGGTGGAGACAGCATTGTCCAAGGCAGACTAGGCCTATTCAGGTGCAAGGGAATCTCCTCCCACTACTCTAAATTCAGCCTCGGTCTATTCAGCCCAGTCCTGACTCACCCAGGAAAGGCAGGACACGCCTCAAACCCCCCGGTGACTTTCTTAAGAGAATGCACCTCCCCAGCCTTTGTCACTCCAAAGCCAGACAGTCAATCCATAGCCCAGCAGAGGCACATAGGATGGCTAAGCAAGAGAATACCCACTTTCTAAATGTGGTATTTTCATACACATAACATAAAAATCCTCTTTACTAAAAGATGCATTTTGACATTCTGAGTTCAGGCATACTAAACTCAATTTCCTTATCTTGTCCCAATGGGAAGTTATACTTGTAAGATGTTACAAAGTATCCTATGGGACAGATAGTATTTCAATAGTGAAAAACAAAATACACTATAGTTCACTAACAGGATATGCCACACACACCAGTGCATGCCCTACATTTCACATGCACTGCACCTCCCCATAAGGGTACCTTGGGCCTACCTTAGGGGTGACTTGCCTGTAATAAAAGGGAAGGCTAGGGCTTGGCAAGTGGGTGCAATTGCCAAGTCGACATGGCAGTAAAAACTGCGTGCAAACACTGCAGTGGCAGGTCTGAGAACCCTTTGAAGAATTGCTCATGTGTGTGGCCCACTAGCAGCATCTGATTTACAGACCCTGGGCACACACAGTGCACTGTACTAGGGACTTAAAAGTAAATCAAACAAGCCTATCATAGAACACTAATCCATAAAGACAATTTACATGGAGAGCATATGCACTTTAGCACAGTCTAGCAGTGGTAAAGTACCCAGAGTCCTAAAGCCAACAAAAAAAAGGAGGGCAAAAAGCAAAAGGTCTAGGGGTAAACCCACTGAAAAAACCAAGTCTAACAGCTCCAGAAAACTCCCTACCCTTCTTTATGAAGATGACTTTGTCTTAATGTCAGGAACTGGTGTGGGATTACAAAAGTTGTTGAATAGGTTTATCCAATTTATGAGTGAATTGGACTTTAGGACAAACACTACCAAATCACATGTCATGGTAGGAGGGAAGACACGCACTAGTCTGAGACCACACCACATCAACGGCGAAAAACGTCATATTGTTCCAACTTTTACGTATTTTGTAAGGTTTGATCGCAAAGGCACATGGCTGCATCTAATCAAAGTCAGAGATTCTCGGGTTGATCAAACCATTGAAGCCCGTTTTAGATTTGCAGGGAAGCTGGGCTCTAAATCTCTGGATGCTATGATTAATATATTCATTGCTCGCTGTTGCTCTACTGTGATATATGAAGCTGGGTTTTGGGAACATTGTGACACTTTCTGCTTACAGGTCAATAAAACTGTGTTCCTGAGAAGGCTTCTCTCCATACCTAAAAGCCTTCCTATATTTCTCTGCTACACAGAGCTAGGTTTATTGAGCTTGGAAGATCGTTTTTAAGCTAGCCCGGCTTGTGCTATGGCACTCAATCTGGTCTAAGCATGAAACTCTCCTTAATAAGGAAAGAGATAACGAGCTCTTTTGTCTTTATAATGCACATAGCAGCTTAATTATGAGAGCCCTGTATCACTTTTGCACCATGTAAAGTGGTACATGCGTGACGCAAGGCTCTCCAAGATTTTTGAAGCCGCGCAAAGCCACCCTGCGTTGCTTTGAGTGGCCTTATACATTATGAGTAAGTTAATGCAGCGCAAATCTCTGCATCGCCTTACTCTGCACCTGGGAGGTGTTCCATGGGGGTTGCAATGGGTTTTCACATGCAACACCCATGGAATTTTACACTGTCCCAGTTTTACAAACTGATGTAAACCTGGGGAAGAGTCAAATCCATATGCCTCCTGAGATAAGGCGGAATGGAGGGAGAAATGGTAATTTCTCTGAATGTTTTCCCTTTCTATGTGTGCTGCATTCTGCAGTATGCATAGAAAGAAGAAAATGCCTCCTAAAATGTTGTGCAGAAAGGTACCCCTACCTGCAACAGAGGAACCCTTGCACCATAAATGGTACGGGGCATACCTTCCCTTTCAATTTGGTGTAGGGCAGCGCGAATGAAGGTGCCTTGCTGCGCTGCCCAGGGCTGGCTTTAGGGCGGTGTGGGTGCTGGCTTCCTGGGGGCGCCGTGTTTGCAAGTTTATTATGTTTTTGAAGCACCTTCTGCAGCGTTTCTTTCCCCGGCAATTACCAGGCTTCACAAAAATGTCAAAATAACTCGTGTGATTAATTATCTTCCTGTAGAGAGCTCAGTGTTTTGTATAGTTGAGGTTTTGACCTCTGTGAAGTGAGTGCAGAGGGTTAATATGCCTGCTGCAAAGAACGTGTACCAAGTCGATTTCAGAGTGCATATAACGTGAACACATCAGCAGGTTACTGCTTTTAAAAGAGACATCCTTTTGTTGCTTGCAATTTATAACTTAAAGTCCTAATATTCAACAGTGAGCTATTAACTTTCATCACAGAACTGCATACACACTGGAAAGCATACATTAGAACATTGATTAATGTTGCATAAAGGGTTAATTTGACTAGAAATCGATTCTTATTATTAAAGAAAACTCCCAACTATGCTGTTTCTTTTTCGTCTCTGCGTTTGTGCTTCTCCACACCAAGCACTCTTAAACTATACTGCCTACAAGTATGGATGACATGTGACTCCTACACTTTTAGTCCTTTGGCTTATGTAAACATTTCCTATATTCTGATTTAAAACACGTATGCTTGATTGTCTCTGTGTAATGTGTGTGTGATGCAAAGTGCTCTGACACCCTACACTGGTATGAGTGGCGCTATATAACTAATTCAATGTATCTGAGAGAGTGTGGTTATGGAGACTGTTAAAGGGTGCTAGTGAGAGAATCCGTGGTGGAGGTGGACAGTGGGGGGGGGGGGCAACAAACACTGTTGCACAGGGCACCACCAGCGCTAAAGCCGGCCCTGGCGCTGCCCTATGCCAAAATGCCATAAATGAGGCCCATAGTTTCAGGTGGTTCAGATATGTTAAGGAGCAACTCGTCATGTTAAAGTCCGCTGACTTTTTATAAGCAGCAGACAATTTCCACTGTTTCTAGATGCCAGCTGCAACAAGATTTTTGGGCCATCTGAAAAAGCTTTATGATGGGAAAGAAAAGGGTGTCTGACTACTTCCCATTAGTAATCACAGATTCAACGATACCTTATCTCTTGTTACCATTTCAACACTGCCGAAGATTTTATCTGATAAGGTTCAGGTTTAATATAATTCACTTTTTGGTTTCGTACCCTAGCAATGTATATTTTGACTCTGCCCTTGAACTTTGCTCCTGTGACTCGTCCTCAGTGCTGTCTACACTGCACTTTTTCTTTTGTTGTAAACTTAATGTTGTACCTAAGAAAGGATTTTTAATCCCACTGCTGAGGTATTGGAATATTAGAAGCCATGTTTTAATTACAGCTTTTACACACGGAATACATTTGCATGTTGATTAATAAATTTATTTCTGCAGCTCTGAAAATAAGGAGTCAAGGGGCATATTATCAAGGGGCGACGATAATATTATCGCCGCTTTAGAGCCCCTTTTCGGGCGCAAAGCGGCGATAATATTATCGCAGTATCATCAAGAGCACGCTAGCGCGTGATTCCTTGATGTATCGCCCCTTTTTCACACGCCTCGCATCGATAATGAGATGCAAAAGAGGCGTGGCTGTGAAAAGCAACATGGGATAATATCGCGTTTGAAGCTTCACGATATTATCAAGGAGGGTTAGCGATAAATAAAATCGCGTTAAGTATGCCTTAACTCAGGAATTTATTGTCTGTTAAATTCCTGACTAAGGCATACCTAACATGGGGGGTGGATTGTGTGGCTAAGACCACAGGCCCTATTATCAAGGATATCGCCGTTTTCCACCATGGAAAACGGCGATATCCCACCTATCTCTGGAATTTTATCGCCTCGGCGATGCGCATTGTTGATTACGCGCTAACCGGGCGATAAATTCCAGAGATAGCCGGCGATAAACATGCAAGCGCTAAGTGCGCTTTGCGATATTTATCGCCAGCCCTTGTTAATATGCCCCCTAGTGATGAGGAAGGTATTATTACGGTAATGCATTGTGGTGATTCGAGGAACTCTATCGTATTAGATGTTTACATTTGCACAAGGCACTTTGTGATCTCCATTGAAGAGATGGGTTGGCTTGTGACGATCACGAGCTTCCCGATTATACTTTGGATTACATTTACACAGGCACTTTGTGGTCTTAATGATTGAGATGAGCTAGTTTGGGCTGAGGGTAATGTCGAGCTTAGCGGAATTCCCTGTCTTTTATCTGCATAAGGCACTTTATGTCCCAGTCATTGAAGAGGGAGTTTTCATGATTGAAATATTGTATCGACATGTAGTTTTAACAGGAAACAAAATGTTGTGATGGAATGTAATGTTTATTTGTTATGTCTGAGCGCTTTCATGGTTTTTATCGAATAAAGATTAACTTGATTTGAGACTAGTTTACAAACTTGATATAGTTGAAATTAGAGAAAAAATATAAAGGGACCAAATATGTCTATATATTCACTGGCACTACTCATAGAGATTATAGATCTTTAAACAAAAATTCTGCTTATCCTTAAAAAAGATTTTAGGAATATAAATACATATAAGCATGTCTACAAGCACATCCCAAAAGTTACGTCTACTAAACTTTATGTGTGCATTTGGGGACTGAGGGCACTCCCAAAGGTTATTGATACCATGTCCCGAGCACAAATGAACATGCACTGGCAACAGTAATAGGTATGGGTTGAGGTAGGTGTATGCGTTTTTTGTATTAATAACCATACATTGTTATGCGATATGTTTGGATGCGCTAACACAAAACATGTAGCATCCAGCGAAAACTCAACTGTGCTAGCGCGCGCACACACACGCTAAATGCATACAGGCGCATGCAGACATAAGTAAATGTTGGTTGGATTCATGGAGGAATTAATGGCTGTGTGCTTGCATACGTATGTTATTGGATTGCTGTGTGTGCATACCATGTTGAATGGATGGTTAGATAGGGGGATACGGTTGCACAGGTGAATGGGTGCAAGTGTGGGTGGAGGGATTGGTGAAAGTGTGGTGGTAGATTGATGGATAAAAGTAGGAGTAAGCAGGTGAAGTAGAAATATGGGTAATAGTGTGCATAGATAGGAGAGTGAGTGGGACAACTGATTGAGAAGGAGTACAAGGAGAGTGAAGGAGTATGTAGGAGGAAGTCAAAATGTAGGAGCAAATAGAAGGAAGAATGGGCATCAGTAGCAGTAAGGGTAGGAGTTATTATAAGTAGGTGTAAGTATGAGAAAGAGGAGGAGTAGGTAGAAGTAAATGTAAGAGAATATTGGAGTAAATGTAGGAATGGTCAGAAGTGAGGAGGAACAATTAGGAGCACGTGGAAGCATAGTAGAAATAAGTGGAAGTCAGAGTAAGTGTAAGGAGGAAGAAGAGTGCCTCTAGGAATAAGAGTAATCAGAAGTAGAAGTAATGGTTAGAATTAGGTTGGAGTTAGACTAGGAACAATTATTACTGATTAGGAGTAGGTCTGGGCAGGAGAATGAGCAGGAATGCGCTGGAATGTGGAGGAACAAATAGAAGTAGAAATCAGAGTAAAGGTAGGAGTAGGTGTAAGCAGGTGCAAGAGTAGTCATAAGTGGAGGTAGGTGTAAGAGGAAGAGCAAGAGCACATGTAGGAGTAAGATTAAAAGTAATTAGGAAAGATAGCAGAGGTAAATCGAATTGGAATAGTGGAGCAGAAGTAAGTAGGACTAAGAGTAAACCCACATCGGTGTCAGAGTAGGGTTAGTATGTGAAAATAGCAGAAATAATAAATAGGAATAAAAGGATAAAACTGAAATACTAGCGAGAGTATGAAGTAGTGTGAGTAGATGCAAGTAGGCACAATTCGAAGAAATTAGAAGTGATAACATGAGTACATGACTGAAATTATTTTTAAGCAGGAATAAAAGTAGGATTAATAAGGGTTGGAAAAGAGTAAGAATGGGTAGGAGGCCGGATTAAGCAGAAGAAAAAACGTAAGAGCAAGTAGGAGTAGGGTTAAGTAATAACCGCCTAAGAAATGAGGAATTTTCATACAGCTGCTCTTTGTGCACAGTGCTGATATCATGTCATAGATGAATGCAACTGAATGTTATGGATACTTTCAAAAGTGCCACACCCTGCTTTCTGTCTGCATTCATTAGTGGATACCACACCATCACCATTAAGGGTACTGTACAGTTAAATCAAAATAAAATAAAGATTCGTTAAAAAGACATAAAACTACGCAACTCCTTCACCTACTAGCTAATTGGCAGACTTGATGCATTGTTAAGTTCTTATGAACCTCTAAATGTGCATTATTTATTGTTTCATCCTGACAATAAAATATTGTTGTGTTTCGAGATGTGGCCATTTCCCCACCATACAAAACACACAAAGGAGAGGAGGAGGAAAGCAGCCGTATGTCCTCCTGACACTAAACTGTAAACACACAAGGTACGGCAGCACTGATAGCAGGTCACTTATTAGTGTTACTGCCTAGCATGCTTGGATTGTCATGCCCGGTAAGCCTAGAAAGTGCCCTTAGACTAGAAGTGGTGTAGTCAAAGAAGAGAAGGAAGGTCCATCCTTGTGGAAGAGGAAGCCTCACAAGCAAAATTGTGAAAGAGGAACTTCCATCTGAAAGCAGGTACCAAGTAGGTGGGATAGCATGGTGGCCCTTTTGACAAATGTGTGACTACACAGGACACCGTCCCTCTCTCCGGTTAAGGACCCGGTATCCCCCACAATTTAGGGTTATTCTGACTTATTTGGTTCAGGTAGGATTCACTTGAGCACACTTTTGGTTATTTTTATATTATGATTATGCTTTTTGAGGTAGTATCACTTTAATTTAGAAGAAATTAGGCCATCTTATCGTAAATTAGGGATCCTTGGCCCTGAAGAATGTCCCAGACCCATTTTGGGCTTTTTTGTAGGGCAGAAACATCTTGACCAGTATTGCGGTGGTGAAGTGAGTCATTGGTCTCACAAGATCGCCCGATAGTGTTTTTTTCCTAATCAAACCTGGTGTTCTTACTAATAAAGAGCCGGGTTTCACTAAGGCATTTTTAACTCACTAACCTGGATCCCTTCATGTCCAGTAGCTTTAATCTAAGAACTCCCTCCTACAAGGAGTCCAGTAGGAGGTTGAGTCCGCCCTGGAGGATCATCCTTCCAGGGCAGGGAGAGGTTGCCAATGATGAAGCATGACAAAATTGTGTCAAACTTATTGGAGCATAACAATCCAAGCATGCTAGGCAGTAACACTCATAAGTGACCTGCTGTCAGTGCTGCCGTACATTGTTTGTTTACATTTTCTCACCATTACATTTCAATAAAAGCACAGCACTGCATAAAAACAAACATGGTTTATTGGTTCATTAATACATGTTGTCCTCAACACAAAACTTGAATGATTCAGGGTACATGTAGACAAAAGTAATTAGCTTATCCTGAAAATAATCATGGTACTCAACAATTGAAAGCCTTTGCAGTACTCAACTACATTAGCATCAGTAATGGAATCAATACAGCCACATACATAGAGGAGGTTTCGTAGAGATGCGTTTTAGCTCACAGTACTGATTACATTTCAAATGCGACTAAAGCTGGATGCTAGCAATCAAGTCAAAAGAGCAGGACACTACAGAGATGCATTCACTGCTCAGCAAACAGACAGCATCAGCCCTGGTAGTCACAACTGAAATAACACATTGTATTATTGAGAACAGTATCTCTGCATCTCATTCATGGTAGTCACCCATCTGGAGCTAAACCAAAGGAACACTGTCTTCAGAACAGTGTCTCTGCATCTTGTGCGCTATAATGAACTTGAAGCTAAAGTATAGCACAATGCCTACATGTGTTGACTCCCCATCAAACAGCCTGCGTCATTCAAGATATTCCACAATATTAAAAAAAAAGGATGTTGCACTGTGCAATTTGAAGCCATTTTAGCACTCAGCAGCAATTTCAGTAGCAATGTCAGATACAAATGAAACTACTTTGCCAATCACCGTAGTATGGAACAAACATCTACAAAATGGCTAATGCCATCAATTAAAGATAGAATGACACTTTCACAACCAATGGCTGATGGAGCTGACCTAAAGCCTCTCTCTGTATATTGTGTTCATAAGCACAAGTAAATGTCTTAGCTATCTCTAGTCAGACCTAAAAACCAAGCTACTAATATAAAATATGAACTAAGGGCCTCATTTGTGGCATTTTGGCTTACGCCAAAGCGAAAGTGCAGGAATGCACCATTTTTAAGCAATACTGTGCATTCTTGTCCTTTCAGCCTAGCTCCACTGTAGGCACCCTTGCACCAAGCCTTTGGCTGTCTACGTTGCAGGTAGCATTGTTTTTGTACAAGAAGGGGCACTTTCCTGCACAAAAACAATCCTACAAAGCATTTTCTTCTTTTAATGTTTGCTCATGGAAAGATGAAAAAACAAGGACAAATTAACATATTTCTCCTCCTTACGCCTCACCTCGGGAGGGCTACAGATTTGGCGCTTCCAACGGTTTTAATCACTTTGTAAATCTGGGGCAGCGTCAAATTCCATGGGGTTTGCTATAAAACCCACTGCAACTCCCATGGAATGCCTCCTAGGTGCAGAGTAAGGCAGCACAGCGATTTGCCTTATGTCACCTTATTAACTCAAAGCCACGCACATACCACTTTACATGGTGCAAAAGTGAAGCAGGGCTCTCATCCACAAGCCCCACTAGACCTTCCTATTTTATATCTGAATTATTCTCATTCAAAGTTCATGTTTCATCCTTTTGCCCTGCCGTACTGTATTATTTCAGAATCCATTTTATCTTTTCATTTTGTCTTGCTAATTTTATTCTAGTTCGAAAAAATATATGTTCCCACCACAACATGACCTGTGATTGTTTGACCTTCATTAAGGTCGAACAAATTCAGGAAGCCTTTTCTGATATTTCGTAATACGTTTTGTCGGTGTCACTCCTTGTAATGGTGATGCGTATAGTAAATACATCTTTGAAGCAACCCAAGCTATGCAACGCTGTGTTGCTTGTAAGGAAGGAAGACACAGCATAAAAGGAAGGCGGTACTCATTAAATTTTAAGGGGCATATTCACAAGCCCCTATCGTCACCACAACGTCACTTTCAGTGACGTTGTGGTGACGATAGGGGCTGCGCCTTATTTACAAGGCAGCGTTAAGCCATTAAATGTGGCTTAACGCTGCCTTGTGAATAGGCCCCCTGTGAGGCTGGGTTTAGCATTAAAGGGGTGTGCAGTGGGTGTTGTGGTAGGCGTTCCACCGCAACATCCATTGATATTTACGCTGCACCCTATTCACAAGGGCAGCGTAAACAGGAGCTAACGCCAAACTTAAGACCAGGAAAACCCTGGTCTTAAGTTCGCGATACAAGGAGAAATGCTTTATTTCTCCTCGTTTTTTCATTTTCCATGTGCTTGTGGAGCACACATGGAAAATGCAAAATGCTATGGTTTGTTTATGTACAGGAAGGTGTACCTTCCTGTACATGAACAAACCTTTTTTTTTAAAATGCCGTTTTGTAAACTTACATGTGTGCTGCATGAAGCAGCACACAAGTAAGTTACAAACTGGCATTTTAGGTTTTTTATATATGCAGGGAGGGACACCTTCCTGTACATAAACAAACCTCCCTGCTTGCAGGCACACTGGTGCAAGTGTGCCTGCGTTGGCACTAAGTTGTGAAACTTAGCGCCATCGCAGGGGGAAAAGCAAGGCTGCACCATGTCCTTGTGAATATGGTGCAGCCTTGCTTTTCCGAAGTGACGGAGAGAGGCGTTAAGCCAAGAAGGCTTATGCCTCTCTTTCCTTGTGAATGTCCCCCTAAGTCTCTTCTTTGGACCCAAATTCTGGATGTAGTAGTGCATTTCACTCTGAAATTATATTTGATTGATTTGTTTTTAAATGATAAATCTTTTATCCAGAATTTCAATGTCCAGTATACTATCTATCTATCTCGCCTCCGTCAAAGTATACCATCGGGCTGTGTGCCGTGCTCGGGCTTTGTATTATACGGCCGAAGTAGGCCACAGCTCTAACCCCTCGAAAACTATTTTCAAGTTGATGAAGGATCTTCTAGCTAAGCGCCCCGATGCTCCTACGACGGGCTCTACCGCTCACTGTGAGGCTCTTGCGGCGTTCTTTCAGGAAAAGGTCCAAAACATCTATATGACCTTTCCTTCTACAGGACCTCCAGCTGAGTCTCCAGTTTCCATCTGTGGAGTCGCAGCCCTGCACTCGCTTCCCCTGTTGACATTAGAAGGGTTTAACATCTTGGCAAAGCAGGTGAAATCTGGGTCCCCCGCCGACCCTCTCAGTTCGGCTCTCTTTAGAGATGAGTCGTTCGTGGGTCGGACCGTGATACACTCCCTGATTAACATCTCGTTGGAGTCGGGCACGGTCCCCCGTAGCTGGAAGCGGGCGGTGGTCTCTCCCATCCTTAAGAAGCCCTCATTGGACCCAGACAAGCCTGAAAATTTTCGGCCCATCTCTTTGCTTCCCTGGCCTACCAAAGTAATGGAGGCCTATGTCAACAAAGTTCTCTCGGTCCACCTCATCCAGTTTAACATCTTGGATCCCACCCAAAATGGCTTCCGTGCGGGTCATAGCACGGAGTCTGCCCTTCTCTCCATGGCCGAACATCTACGCACAGTGATGGATGCGGGGCAGACAGCGGCGCTCGTCTTATTAGATCTGAGCGCCGCGTTCGACACCGTGTCCCATCCTATCCTGTTGCATCGCCTGGAGGAGGTCGGGCTGGGTGGCTCTGCCCTCCAGTGGTTCCGCTCCTTCCTAAACGATCGTTTCTTTAGCGTTGCGCAGCCTCCGTACCAGTCCCAATTCCTCCCTCTGAGACAGGGGGTCCCGCAAGGCTCCTCGCTGAGTCCCACTCTTTTCAATCTGTATGTGAGACCGCTGGCTGAGATCGTCAAGCAATGGGACATGACTATGGTCTCGTATGCTGACGATACTCAGCTAGCGGTGACTATCAGCGGGGATGCAGATCGGGATGCCCCCAGGTTTCAGAGTGGACTTAGGGCGGTGGCAAGCTGGATGAAGAACAACTGTCTCCAGCTCAACGCGAAGAAAACTGAGATCATGATCGTTGGCAGGAAGGCGGAACTGTGGGGGGACAAGTGGTGGCCCATTGAACTGGGGCCGGCCCCTTTCCCGGTCACTGAACTTAGGAATCTTGGAGTATGGATGGATCCCGCTCTAAGTTACGTGGGCCATTCGAAGAAAATCGCGGCCGGTTGTTTTGGCATTCTGCGGTCGCTGAGGCCCATTCTTAAGTTCTTTGACCGTGGTACCAGGCAGCTGATAGTCCAGGCCACGGTATTATCTCGCCTGGACTATGCCAGCTCGCTTTTGGTAGGGGCCAATATGGCGGAGACTACCCGCCTTCAACGAGTGCAGAACGCTGCGGCTAGAGCCATCGTAGGCCTACCCCGAAGGAGCTCTGTTTCAGGCGTCTTGAGATCCTTGCACTGGCTCCCCATCAAATCACGCATCCAGTTCAAGGTGTTGTGTCTGGCGTTTAAGATCTTGAGGGGAGTTGGTCCGCCAATTCTTGCTGACCTCCTGTCGTGGTATGTTCCTTCCCGCGCTTTGAGATCGGGAAGCCATGCGCTTGCGCTGGTCCCCCGTTACAGGTTGTGTCGGGCGGGTGGTCGCTCTTTTAGGGTGAGGGCGGCCGAACTCTGGAATTCCCTCCCAGTAGACTTGCGGCTTCGGACTGACCTCTTGGCCTTTCGCAAGGCGTTGAAAACGTTTCTTTTTAATTAGTTCTTTTTTGGTGTTGTGTTTTCTGCTTTCTGTTGCACTTTGCCTGCCATGCGCCAGGACGCCCCTTAGCTGGGGCAGCTGTGCGCAATACAAAAGTGCATAACATAACATAACATAACATACTTACCCTAGAGCAAAAAGGTGACAGTTCTGTTTACTTCCCATCTGTTGTTTTTAGTTGTCTTGCTTTTTTAATGTATTTCTAGCGACAAACATTTTTACATTAACCTTTACTAGGAAAAATATGGCAACTGTTCTCTAAAGATGATGATGATATCTTTCGCCAATATGTGTGGCTCCTGCTATTATGTCAGTCCTGCCCTCTAAAAAGCGCATTTAACGATAACATTCGGTATTTCTATTTTCTGGATTTGCTAAGTACTGAGAACATCATCTGTATTATACCAGCGAGGAGGGACAATTAGCGGTCTAGTTCTGCTTAATGTTTTACCGTTCATGCATAAACTCCAATCTTTCCCATCAAAGGGCCATAATGCCATACTTTGATGATGTTAATCTTTTAACAGTGTCAATAGACGTCCTGCAGAGGGTCACCTGATCAATAGCTTTGAAGAGGCAGCTGGGTTTTTCATTTTTACAAGTGCCTGATCTTTGCGTGTTCCACTATTTCATTTGACTCTGTTGTAATTGCCAATGAGAGGGCCTTTACTTTGGGGAGTGAGAAACCTAATAGATGTCGCTGCACGTATATTGCGTGTTGTGTTCTTTGAGCTGTTTTCTATTTGTTCCTGCCCTGTTATGGCCTTTCAAGTGATGTCGTTTTTCAAGGTAACATTAAAAACAGCACTATGTGACCTGAATTCAATATGAATGTATGGTTAGTATAATTATTTCAACATGAGTATTGCGGACTAGTAGAAACTTGTGCTGGACACAATACAGCCAAAAAGGATGCATTTAACCATATATACTGATATTTAAAACACATGTTTGTACCTCTATTATTCATTAAATTCATACTACTTACAGAGAAAATGAAAACACAGATGATGCTGAAATGCTCACTAAATGAAGCAGCTGCAATTCTGCACTGACGAAGGAGATGACTTTCCCATATAACACAACAAACCTGGCAGTAAGTACACCTCTGTCACCAATCAGCAATGCCTGGATGTAGTTTAAAGTGCATCACAGGGTCCAGAAAGGCATGATCCCCTAGCGCCAACGCAAACACCCTTTCACCCTAGTGTAAGGGTGTCTGCTTGCAGGGAAAGATTGTTTATGTGCAGGAAGGTACGCCTTCCTGCACATAAACAATTGTTAAATGCCGTTTTGCAACTTCTAAGCATACATAGAAGTTGCAAAACAGCTTTTCTTTTAAATGATTGTTTATGTGCAGGAAGGGAGACCTTCCTGTACATGAACAATCATTGGCCTTTTGCTGTTTCCATGTGCGCTGCACAACGCAGCACACATGAAAACAGCAAAAACAAGGAGAAATGAAACATTTCTCCTCGTTGCACCAGGGTAAGACCAGGTTTTCCCTGGTCTTAATTCTGGCACTGCCTACTATTTATGCCTCCCTTGTAAATAGGGGGCAACGTCAGAATCAATGGGCGTTGCCGTGGAAGGATCAGTGACAGAATATCGAGGGACATAATATCGACTGGACACAATATCGATGCCAGAATATCAACAGACAAAATAGCTACCTATCTACAAACAGGTAAGTGCCAAAATATTGATTCCAAAATCTAGGGGCCGATTCCAATCCTGGAAAAAGGCTGTATGAATCATCGTACGGAGCGTTTTCTCCGTACGACCCGTACCCGGTAAACTGTCCGTACAACCTAGGAAGTACGATTCATACAGAAAGCCTATTTCCGTACGAATCGTACAAAAGACCGTACAGGTAAAAAAAAACTACGATTCTGATCCGGAACAGCCTGTACGCGACGTCCGTACGTATTTAAGCAGCGTTTTACGGCCCAGCAAGTACGATTCATCCCTACGTCACTCCATACGGCTCTTTTTTTACAGGAGCCAATAACAGCCGTAAAAGCTGAGTCCCCAGGGGTACGAGTCGTACAGGCATACACCCCCGTGCGTTGTGTATGAACGGTGCGTACCCCCAGCACGTATGTACGGTGCATACCCCCAGCGCATATGTACGGTGTGTACCCCCAGCGCATATGAATGCACCGTACCCCCAGCGTGTATGTACGGTGCGTACCTCCAGCGCGTATGTACGGTGCGTACCCCCAGCACGTATGTATGGTGCGTACCCCAGCGCTTATGTACGGTGCGTACCCCCAACGCGTATGTACGCACCGTACATACGCGCTGGGGGTATGGTGCGTACATACGTGCTGGGGGTACGCACCGTACATATGCATGGGGGGCCTGTACGATTCGCACCCCGGGAACAACTTTTCCCGGGATACGAGTCGTACAAACTTCGCTTCGTAGCGGGCAAAGTCATTCACCGTGTACGGGCCGTTTTCCGTACAAATCGTAAATCGGAAAGCCGGTCCGGATCATACTTGTACGCTCGGACTGTATTTTTACGATTCGTACGGAAAAGAGTCCGGGTCCGTCTCGTACAACTTTTCCCGATATGATTCGTACGGATCGGGCCGATCCGTATGTACTTTTTCCCGTACAAATCGTACTTCACGGGTCGGACGTGACTTGTACGATTCGTACGGAAAAAAATCAGAACACGAGTCGTGCAGAAAAAACAAATACAGGATCGGAATCGGCCCCATAGTTGTTAAAAATATAGTTTACTAAAATATCGAATTTTTAAAATGTCTTAAAATTGATATTAAAATAATTCAATATTATATATAATTAGGTAAAACATACTTAAAATTAATTTAAAAATATTAAAATGAATAAATAATATATAAAATCCCAAAAAACAATTAAACAAACAGTTTTTTTAAATATATATTAACTTAATCATATTAAAAGATAATTATTTATTTTTAATTGTAAAATTTTAAAGACATAATTTAAAATATAATTACATATATATATATATATAAATACACATATAATATAAATATAAAAATAATTCAGATATAATAAATAAAATAAACTTTTTAAAAAAATAATATTTTACACTACATTAAATATAAAATAGTGAAAACGTTACATAGCATAGGATATAAAATTACTATTCCCACTCCATCAAGTTTAATAGTAGGGAAAGTGTTGGATAGTGGGAATGTAAAAATTACTATTCCCACTCCAGTGAGTGTAATAGTAGGGAAAGTGTTGGATAGCGGGAGTGTAAAAATTACTATTCCAACTCCAGTGAGTGGAACAGTAGGGAAAGTTTTGGATAGCGAGTGGGTAAAAATTACTATTCACACTCCAGTGAGTGGAACAGTAGGGACAGTATTGGATAGCGGGTGGGTAAAAATTAATATTCCCACTCCAGTGAGTAGAACAGTATTGAAAGTGTTGATTAGCGGGAGTGTAAAAATTACTATTCCCACTCCAGTGAGTGGAACAGTAGGGAAAGTGTTGGATAGCGGGTGGGTAAAAATTACTATTCCCATTCCAATGAGTGTAAAAGGGCGGGAAAAAATTTGCTATTCCAACTCCAACAGGTGTAATAGTAGGGAAAGTGTTGGATAGCATAGGGGAATAACTTAGTATACCCACTCCTGCAATATAGTTAAAATTAATTAACAATTAATTAATTAATAAAAATGTATTTACTTCCCACCATTTTCCCCTATAAACGTCACCTTCAATATTGTAAAATATTAACATAGTTAATTAACAATTAATTAATTAGCTAATGGCAATTAACAATAAAAATAATAACCATCATATCTAAATTAATTCACACAATTAACACTATAAAATAACTTTTAATAAATATTATTAACAACATTTTTTTATTAAATTCGAAGCCTACTCCCCCTATCAATGCTCAACCTGTCCCTAAAAAAAATTTACACAATTAACATATTAACAAATTAATAATTAATAATTAATATCTAATTAATTACTAATTAATATTTTTAACACAATTAACATCATTAAAAGTAATTATTACATGTTGTTAATCAATTAATAATTAATTACAAATTAATTAATTGCCTCAATTAACAATATATATAATTAAATATTAAATTATTAAATAATAAAATAATGAATTAATTAATTTCAATTAAATTACTTCCCACCCTATTCCCCCATAAAACAACAACCCGCTACGGAATTAAATTACACAAAAATGAATTTACATAAAATTAATTAATTCAAAATAAATATAAAAAAATATATTATAATTAAATTACCTCCCACCCTATTCCCCTATAAACCCACAACCCGCAACGGAAGTAAAATACGCAAAAATTATGTAACATAAAATGAATAACTTTAAAAAAATCAAACATACATTACAAAAATAATATATAATTTTAACACATATACTTAACACACTTAACATATACATAACACTTTAAAAAAAATCGATATTATGGAAAACGATATTTCTAAATTCGATATTATGGAAAATTATATTTCTTACCTCAAACTAGATATAATACACAACTATATGTTGGGAATTCTTTATTCTGTCCTCTCGATATTTTTGTCTCGATATTGTGTCCTCTCTATATTTAAAATTCGATATTTTGGGTGTTTACCGCAGTGGAACGCCCACAGCAACAACCATTACCCTCCCCTATCAGGCCAAGCATAGCGTGAAAGTGGGCCTTATTTACAAGGCAACGTTAAGCTACTTGCAGCGTTAAGCCACGCTAAGTGGCTTAACACTGCCTTGTAAATAAGGCGAAGCCCCTATCACTACAGGAACGTTGTAAAAAGTGACATTCCTGTGGCAATAGGGGCTTGTAAATATGCCCCTGAGTTCAAAGGTAAAACCTTCAACTGTTTTGAACCTGGTTTCCTTATTCAAAACCGGTTCCATTGTTCTTAGCTTTAACTTATGCCTAGGTACTGGTTAAGCACAACCAGAAGTAAGTCAACTCAGCGCACTAAAGTAGTCTCCAGTCCAGTTGCAGGCTCTATAGGCAATCCGCTGTAGATATCGTATAGTGGCCCTGATGCAAGTGATATAGGATGCTGAAGAAGCTGAAGGATGCTGTGGATCCTGATCCAGTGATGGGGGTCTTACTGGGGCCACTCCTCAGTCCACAAAAATGGTTGGGTGACCTTGGCCGCAAGGGTTGATGTACCCTGAACTCCATCCAAAAAACAGTGTCCACTAGTCTACTAGTCTCTGATTTCAGAGCTGCCCATTAACTGAGGCTAGTGTATATTTTGGGTGACCAAATTACACTCCAGTGACTCTCTTGGGTCATGCAGGCTTGGATGCAACTTTTGAACATCTATTTCCCTGGATGTGCTTTAGCACTCAGTAGCAATCAAGCAATTATGGCTACCAACTTGCCAAGGCAGGCTTCTTAGGCTTTTGTGGCCCTGGATCTGCTACGGGAAGTTGGCCAACTGACTCTTGTAGTCACCTACTCTTTCTGGGGCCCGGGATGCCTTTTGTTCGAGCAGGGCACCACAGGCAGAGTCCTCTCTTTGCTAGCCCAAAGATTAGTAGGAGCAGTCCAGTCTTTGGTGCAGCCTTTCTTTGCAGAGTCCAGGGAACAGCAAGGTAGTCCTTCTTCAGTCTTGGGTGACAGGGGTGCCACTTTTAGGCCCAGACTTTCCCTCTGGGTATACGATTACTACTAGTTAATAGGCTACCAAGTCCCCTCCTGCCTGATGGTCACATCCTGCATATTGTGGCATCTAGATATCCCAGAAAGCAATATCCTACCAACTCCCAAGATGGCAAAACCCCTTTCTTGGTGAGTGGAGCTTAGTAGCCCAACCTATAGGTGGGGTTACTTGTTACTTGAGGGCTACATCCCCATGGGGAAACTATCTGAGCAACTGTTTCCCTCTCTCTTTCCCAGATGCCAACTTGTCTACCACAATAAAAGAGCAGCCTTGCTTGTTTGTGTTCATTATTTGCCATTCAAATATGGCTTCAGCTTTGAAGTTTTCCTTTTTGCGTCACACACTGTTTGGCCATCATGCCAGGGAGAATTATGACCTGTTCCAATGGAATGGCCTTTGTGTTCCTTCCTTAGAGTCATTCGCACCTGCCCCCAAGAGGGCAGAATGCTGTCTATAGGCCAGCAAGCATAAAAGGTCACTGAAAATTTGACAGAGTCACAACTTTCTACTTTTGACATTTACTTAACAGTTACATTAAAATCAACTTGGGCATCAAGTTGAGTTTAGCTGTACAATTCTTTTGATACCCTGATGTACAAACTTTAGTAGTCCCATTCAGAAGTTAGCACAGCTGAGTTAGTACAACTGTGTAGACCTGTACTCGCCAATTATTCTCTTGTCCCCTCCAATATTTTGTATTGGGGGTGTCCAAAAATTAAGTACAAGCAAATGTCCACCACAGAGGTAATCAAATAAGAGAATCATAACCAAATACTCTTCATTTGTATCTCATCCTTTTTGCCATTTGGTCAATTAATTTAATCTGTAATGGACTACTCTAAATACCGTTGACGCGCTTCGGCCTACTTCTATTCACGGCATCTTCAGGATGGAATAGAAAAAACAAGAGGCACATTTTAAAAACACTAAATAAAGGCTAATTCCCAGGCATATATCAAATCATCTGCACACACACCAGCAAAAAGATTTCCAGAGGAATGATAGTCCATGCTTAGAAGTTAAAAACTGAAAATTATAAAAAGTCTTTACACAAATTATGGCCGTCACATGCTGCCAAGTGAAAGTGCTTTGTTAATGTCAAGCATGGAAGTGGTCTAGTGCAGGCCTCCGGGTGTCATCTAAGTACCATTAAAGGTCCATGACATGATAAAAGTCCAGACCAAAAACCCTTTGTGACGCCAAAAGTGATATGTACCTTTGTCCAATCTAGTATTCCAACAAACAACTCTTACCCACCATGTTCATCATAATCCAAGAGTCCCCCGAAATAGGGGAACATGGTGCCGACTGGTAACGTCGGCCATGAGCTCTCTGAACTCCACGGCTCATTTGATCGACCCTGCAATACTTACTGGGTCTCCTTCCTTCTTCCTCACTCTGCCCTTCGCTGAGGCCCAGCGAGGTGTCCGAGGAGAAAGCCTGCGGCGGAATAGCAGTTCTTTTTCCTTCGCAGGGCAGAGACATGCCATCACGGCTTCTCTTTCCCGGCACGGACCGCCGAAGGCTCTCACTGAAGCAGCAGGAGCAGACGTGTGGTTGGAGGCTGCGGCGCGGCTCAACAGAGGCCGCCGCGTCATGGCAAAGATTGGTTTCCAGGGCATTTTTGGCAGCAGTGGATGTAGGGTGTTCCGTGGAGGTTCTGGACTTCACTGGTCTCCCCAGTTACCTCCTCGCAACCTGGATGCTGGCAACAGGTGTGACGCTGACTCCAGAACTTCCATGAACGCGGTATCTAAGAAGTCCTGGGGATAAGACACTTGCGCAATGGCCTCCTGGATACAGTCTCAACAGTGGGAGGTAAAGGGGTCAGTGGGAGGCTGGCTGACCCACTTCATTAGTCCCCTTCAGGTCAGCCACTTAATAGATATGTGCTCAGGAGTAGGCGTATCTGGGAGAAGTGGCTCTGTGGAACTTCTCCTCAGCTAACATCCTTCCTTCTTGAAAAAAGAGGCCCCAGAAAACTTTAGTCACACATTCAGTAGTAAAAATGGCTGGGATGATGGGGCCAAGAGGGCAGAACAGATTAAAATCACCTCCTTCCTGCGCTCCTACTTTAAGGTTCAGGCCAAAGCAGAAGAGTCGACGTTGCGACCAGTCCCCCTCTCCCCACCCCCCTTGTTGGATTCTGAGGCTGTTTCCACATCTAAACCGCATAAAAATAGCAATAAAATGGAGACTCTAGGGCTCAAAGAGATTCTTGTCTCAGAGAATACATTTCAAGTGCTAGAAGACAAAGAAAACTCGGGACAGGGTCAAGAACCCTTAAGAGCCTCAGCCCTGCAGCCCCTTCTTCAAGACCTGGAGTCTCAGCATAACGGGGGTGGGGGAGGTCAGTTTGGGACTGAGAAATTGCTATTTACACTGATAACTGAGGTTAGAGAGAAGTTTGCCGTCTCTGAAAAAATATTCAAGATACATGTGAGGCTCTTGAAGTAAAGATTGACTCTAATGGACAGAATGGGCACATTGGAAACATCGCTACTAGAACTAACAAAAGAAGTGGAGTTAAATCAATAAGACGCTGAAAGCCAGGGATGAGGAATTAAGAGACAAACTTGAATCGCTCTAGAACAATGCAAGAAGGAACAACCTTAGGGTACTGAACGTACATGAGTGACTCAAAGGCAACAACATTAAAAGATTGAAACATTAAAAGATTTACAATTAAACTCCTGAAAGAAGTTATGCCAGAAGACTCAAAGGTGACAACATTAAAAGATTAAAACATTAAAAGATTTACAATTAGACTCCTGAAAGAAGTTATGCCAGATATAGATGTAGCTAAAATGGAAGAGAATATACAGAGGGTACATCATGATCCATTTTCCAAAGGAGTCGCTAGGAAAATGCCAAGAAGAATCTTGGTTAATTTTAATACCTTCTCCCATAAGGAGAAGAGTCTTTCAGCAGCCCTTTAAGCAGGGTGCTACAAGAAGGGGGACTGTTCTTTTCGCATTAGATCAGACATTTCCAGAGCCACACAAGATAGGCAGTGGGAGTTAGGTACATTTATTCAGGAGCTCAGGGAACTGTGAGCCACAGCACACATTCATTTTCTTGCCTCTCTCAGACTGATGTGGAACAATAAAATGCACAACTTTAAAGTCCCTAAGGAAGTAAAAGCATTAGTTAATCAAATTAAAGCACAACAGAAGTAGTGGAATTACTAGAAGCCGTGGAGCAAAGGATGATCTTTTAAAATACCTAAAGGCAACAGGGAGGGTTCCCAAGAGAGGGGTGGGAGGGTCACTAGCAAGAAAAGAATACATAAATAATATGTTTACTTATCACTGGGTGTAAAAGCTTGTGGGAAAAAACAAAAACAAAATGAGTCCTCATTAGTTAAAAACGTGCGCAAGTTAAATTTATGGCCTCTCCTAGGTCTGCCTCGAACAGTCATCCTTATTGATGTGGACTCATGGGAAGGTAACCCTTTCCAAGTGTTAACGTAGTGCGTCAATGGTCTTAGGGTCAGCTCAAGAAGAAGGAAGATCTTAGAGTACCTTAGGCTCTCAAACAGTGATGTCATTCTCTTACAAGAGACCTACCTATTAAAAGAGGAGTGGGACGATATCTTCAAAAGCTAGAAAGGAATTGAGCACTGTGTATGTACTATCCAGGAATATTGTGTAAAGGGGGTGGCACTTATTTTTAAGAAGTCCACTAAGGCTAATTGGGGGAATATATGGTCCATCTGGTAGGGAGGTGGTTATGTAGGCCCTCCACTCAGAGATGGACTGTTAATCGTACACTACTTTTAGACATAGAGCAGTTGAATGAGGCCACAAGGGAGTTCTTCAGTTTTAATAAAATGTCCACCCCACTGCAAATTGTCTGGGACACGTATAAAGACTATTTAAGAGGTATCTTAATAGGCCAAACAGCAGCCCAAAATTAGAGAGTAAGGAATTATATTTGTCTCCTTGAATCTTCAATACAGACCTCCCTTAGAGAGGTCAAGAATTCTCCAGATACCCCCGCCCTGTTAAACACTAAAGACCAATTACAGAAGGCAAGATTCGAGTTGGCGGACTATTTAGAGGCAAGAGTAAGAAAGAAACGGGAGGCTAGTAATCTCACTCACCATGAAAACGGAGAAGTTTGTGGAAAATATCGGCCTGGAAAAATAAAACGGAACAGACAAGGAATATGATTAAGTTTATCAGAATTGAGGGATCCGGGGGCCTAGCCTTGGGTGAGGTAGAGGTCTAACATGCCTTTTGTATTAAAAAATCAAACCCTCTACACAGAAGAAATGGAGGCAAGGGATGATCAAATCGAGGCTCACGTCCAGGACTTAGATATTAATCTATACAAGCAGCCTCTAAAAATGAGCTGAATGGTCCTATTAGTCCAGAAGAAGTCTCTGAAGCAATCAATAATTAAGTACAGGAAAATCAGCTGGCCCAGACACCATCCCAAATTAAATGTATACCACCCTAAAGAAAGAACTGGCTCCCATTTTGACTGAATTGTTTAACCTGGCATTTGTGAACAAACAGGATCTGCCCAACTCCTGGCACGAGGCGACCATAAGTATCATTTTGAAACAAATCTTATAGGCCGATCTCCCACCTAAATTGTGATTATAAGATTTTTGTACAGATTCTAACAAAGAGGCTAGGTAAGGTGGTTGACGTCCTAATACATAAAGGTCTGAGCAGTTTCATCAAGGGCGGCAGCTACATGAACTGACTCATGATCTTATAGGGTAATAGATTTGGCCAGCAAGGAGTCTATTCCTTTGGAGTTTTGACTTTTGACACAGCCAAAGCCTTTGATAGGTTTAGCTGGCCTTTCCTCTATAGAGTAATGGAGCAGCTCGACCTAGTGGAGGCATTCCTAGGGGCAGTCAGGTCCCTCTACAAATCCCTATGGCCAGGATTTTAGTTAATGGTAATCAAACGAGCCAGATAAAAATCGGAAGAGGGATCAGGCAGGGGTGCCCTTTATTCCCACTCATTTTTAATTCTTTATATGGAACCTTTAGCAAACAAAATAAGAGCAAATGAGAAGATAACTCCCTTTGTTTGTAATGGATGGGAGAAAAAAATTGGATTGTTTGCAGATGACTTGATGATTTACACAGGTAATTTAGCCAAGTCCTTTCCATGAATAATTACCACTCTGGGTGACTTTGGGAAGGTCTCTGGCTATTGTATTAACAGACAAAAAAAAATATTAAGGTATGGAATTGTCTATTTGCCAGCGACCTGATAAAGTCCGAAATAAGATATCTAGTAATACAAGTGGTGCACGACTTAGAGAGACTGGCCCACCTTCATTTGAACAAGCTAGCCTCCAGTGTTAAAACATTGCTTAATGTATGGGAGACCTTCCTCTTTCAGTTATAGGAAGATCTAATCTGTTGAAAATGTCCATTCTTCAGAAATTTAACTTCATATTTAATGCAATCCCCTTAGTATTTAAATCAGCATGGCTCAAGAAGCTCTAGGGAAACTTAAACAGCTTTATGTGGAGGGCTAATGGGGTGTGAAATGCTTGCACAGGAAGAAGGCACATTGTTGTGTAGCAAGACGCAATCTTCTCCTATGTTATCGTGTCTTCAATTTAAAGAATATAAGGCGACTGCTCTTGGATAGTTCCACCTTCCCCCCATAATTTAGCGCTTTAACTGCTGATTTGGCGAGGAGCGTGAACTTCCTTCTTTCTAAATTTGGTCATCCAAATGTTTTTTGAGAAAGTGAGACTTAAGATCCTTGTTGATGCCTGTAAGCTTTGGTACCAAATTAGATGGCTACTAGGAACTCCTTATCATAGCAGTTCTACCCTGATTTGGAATTCTCCCGGTACACCACCCGGTCTCCGGGATAAACTTGACTCCCCCTTGACTGAAAGGGGAGTAAATAAATGGGGCCAACTGTTAGTAGATTCCCAATTGGTATCCTGGGAGCACAGAGTGGAAATTATGGAGGGCAGTTTATCAAAATTCAAATATTATCAACAACGAAGCTGGGCAAGGGGTTTGAAGAAAGCTGCCAAAGGGAAGATTCACTGGGAGTACAGGATACAGAAATGCCCTCTCCTGCGTAAAGACGTTTTGGACTGGTACTAGATGTTGGTGGAGGCAGGAGATGAGGAATTTACTCTATCGAATGAGATCTCGAAGAAAGACCTCCCAAACCAGGATATCCACGCTTTGTGGCAAATGTCTATGGGGGTGATTACGATGGCGGGTGGACTTAAGTCGCCCGCCATCGTAGCGGGGATTGGGACCGCCCGCCTGTCATGTGGCGGTCCGGCACTCCACATTACGATGCAAATGCCACCATGGCCAAAAATGCATGTACTGCATTTACCTGCACTACGTGGCAGGCACCACGGGGTGCCTGCCACTTAGCGCATGGAAATGTGGGGGGATACTATGTGTAACCCCCCAGTACACCACCACCTCCACCCAACACAAGGGGGGCCCGCAACGGGCCCCCAAAACTAATCCCCGCCAGCCTTTCCATGGCGGCTTTGCTGTTGGTTGGTTAATTAATAAAAATTAATTAATTAGTAATTTATTATAGTAATTGTGTAATTAATTTTTGGTGTGTGGTTTCGGGTTTATAGGGGAGAGGGTGTTAATTAGTTTATTTTTTATTAATAATTATTTGTTAATTGATATTAATTAAATTAATTAAAATATTAGTATGGCAATTGTGTAATTAATTGTAGGTGTTGTGGTGTTTATAAGGGTAATGGATGGGAAGTATTTTGTGTTTAATTAGTTAATATAAAGTTGTTAATTAAGTTTATTTATTTGATATTTATTTTGGGTAATTGTTTATTTTTGTGTGTGTTGTTTTTACTTTTAAATGGGTAAAGGGTGGGTATTAAATACATTTTAACTACTTTGGTGCCGGGTAAAATAATTTCCCGTACAACTCGTATCCGTATTTTTTTACGTACGAGTCATACAAGTCCCGTACAAACGGCGAAGTACGATTCGTACCGTAAAAATACATACGAATTGCATCGGGAAAAGTCTATGAGACGTCCCTGGACAGTTTTACGTACGAGTCGTAAAACTGAAGTCCGAGCGCACAAGTCCGATCCGTACCGGCGTCCCGAATACACAAGCATAAGGAAAACATCCCGTACGGAGCGAACTTTGTACGACCCCTACCCCGGGTACACTTGGGCCCGGGTTACGACTCGTACGGCCCCCCACCCCACCCGCGCATGTCTGCCCCGTACCCCCCACCCCAGCCCCCTTGTATGTAAGCGCCATACCACCCACCCCAGCACCTGCGTATGTACGCCCTGTACCCCCCACCCCAGCACCCGCGTATGTATGCGCCGTACCCCAGCACACGCATATGTACGCGCAGTACCCCCCCACCCCAGCACCCGCGCATGTATGCGCCGTACCCCAGCACCCGCGTATGTACACACCATACCCCCCCACCCCAGCACCCGCGTATGTACGTGCCGTAACCCAGCACACGTGTATGTACGTGCCGTACCCCCCACCCCAGCACCCACGCATGTACACGCCGTACCCCAGTACACGCGTATGTAAGCGCCGTACCCCCCACCCCAGCACCCGCGTATGTACACCCCATACCCCCCACCCTAGCCCCGTACTTGGACGCATCGTACCCCAACACCGTACCCCAGTATCGCGTATGTACGAATCATACAACACCATTGCATATGTGATCACTGTACAACAACATAGCTATGGACGCACCTTACATACGCGAAAACAACTCGTACTGAACCAAGACACTGTAAAACAGCACAAGGAGGGTCAATTCGACTCGCACAACACCACAAAACACATCTACAGGACAAAAAACAACTAAAAGACTGACCTGGCACATCCAAACAGTCAAACAGAGGCCCAAACACACAACCACCTCTTATAACACACCCACCAAAAATTCAAACCCAGCCACACCCACAAATGGACCAATAAAATGGGCCCACAATCACAAACCATGAGCCTTTGCAACAGACCCACTGCTGACAGACATCACACATAAACAACTGCACCCATACACCTTAACTTACACACTTTCACACAACCTCCCTCACACAGACCCCCTCTACACATACACACACACCTACACATTCACACCCACACACCCACAACCATCCACACCCACACCCCACACCATGCCCACAGACAGGAATCCAAAGTTCACAAGGGAGGAGCTGGACATCATTGTCAACGAAGTCACAGCTCTTTGGAACATTGGTCAGACAGACCAGCATATCCCAAAAAAATAGCCTGTGGCAGAGGATCGTCGATCGGGTGAATGCTGTTGCGCCCATCAGAAGGACCAGGAATGAATGTCAAGCCAGGTGGTACGATCTGCGCAGGGCAGTCAAGCACAAAATGAACAAGGAATACGCCCAGAGTAACATCACAGGAGGTGGGCTGCCCCGCAGACCGGTACATTACCATCCCTGGGAGGAGAAGGTGATGACCCTGCTTCCGCCGGTGGGAGTACACGGAGTCGAAGGAGTTCGAGAGCCTGGTGAGTACACAAACAACTCACGTAACATGGGGGGAATGGCATCCACACCCCAACTACAACAAATGCACTCACCTACCCCTAAGCCCTCACCTGACACAACCACACTCTAAACAACGCTCAGGCCACTAACATGAGTATGCCCCATTCACAAAGCAAGGCCATGCCATGTCCCAGCCTACACAAACCACAAACCCAAGACAGGATGTCCGGGATGCTGGGAGGGTGGGGATCACTAAACATATTGTACAACTCAGAAACAGACACCATTGCCCTCAGCCCATATGGCCCAGGTACATACCCATGCGCAATGTGCAGGGACTGGCAAAGTACTGACAAGGTAGCTGACACTTGGCCCTGCTGTAGGCAGCACAAGGCCCTTCTGTGACAGCTGCAAACTTGAACACAAACACAACAAGCTCAGAAATCTAGGACAGGAACTCACACTCACTGACATGGCAGCATGCACCATGGTGGGACAGATACATCACCTGGGAGACCCACTGCCAAATCACACCACACCCACCAGCAGGCACCGTCAATCAATCAACAATCGATCAGGGTACTTGTAAGGCGCGCTACTTACCTGTCAGGGTCTCAAGGCGCTGAGGGGGGGGGGGTTCCACCACTGCTCGAAGAGCCAGGTCTTGAGGAGTCTCCTGAAGGCAAGTAGGTCTTGGGTCAGTCGTAGGTGGGTTGGGAGGGTCTTCCAGGTCTTGGCGGTGAGGTAGGAGAAGGATCTGCTGCAGGCGGGCGTACGTTGGATGCGGGGGACAGATGCAAGCGCGAGGATGCCGGAGCGGAGCTGGCGGGTGGGGGTGTAGAACCTGAGTCTGATGTGCAGGTAGGCTTGTCTGGCGGTGTGGAGTGCCTTGTGTGCGTAGCTGAGGAGCTTACAGGTGATCCTCTTGTCCATGTGGAGCCAGTGCAGGTCTCTCAAGAGGGGGGTGATGTGGCTGTGGTGGGGGGCGTTGACGATCAGTTGTGCCGAGGCGTTTCCGAAGCGTTGTAGCTGCCGTTGGTGTGTGGATGGGAGTCCTGCGTAGAGTGCAGTGGTGTAGTCCAGTCAGCTGCTGACAAGGGCCTGTGTCACTGTTCTACTTGTTTAAGTCAGGATCCACCAGTAGATCCGGCAGAGCGTGTGTAGGCTGTCGTAGCAGGAGGAGGAGACGCCGTTGACCTGCTTGGACATGGAGAGGGAGGATGCGAGGATCAATCCTAGGTTGCGTGCGTGTTTGGTGGGTGTCGGTGATGTCCCCAGAGCGATCGCCCACCAGGAGTCATCCCAGGCTGAGGGTGTGGGTCTGAGGATGAGGACCTCCGTCTTGTCCGAGTTCTGTTTCAGATGGCCGCTCCGCATCCAGTCGGCGATGGCCCTCGGACCCTCGTGGATGTTTGTCTTGGCGGTGTGAGGGTCCTTGGTGAGGGAGAGGATGAGCTGGGTGTCGTCGGTGTAGGAGATGTTTTTGAGGTTGTGGTGGCTGGCCACTTGTGTGAGGGGGGCCATGTGGCTGTTGAACAGCGTTGGGCTGAGGGATGATCACTCACCCCTTACACAAGCACACACCCCCGGGGCAGCCAATGGAGTCACACACTCTCACAATGGACATGTGACACAACAAGATCAAGCCACAGCCAAGAAAGCATCCAAGGCCAAATGCGACATGTCCAAGACCCTGGATAACATTTCAATCAGTCCCCTGCAACATACCCATCCACAAGTGAACATTGATGTGAATGCTAGGCACATACAACTACCTGGAGGAACAGTGGCAACCAGAACATGTATGAAACATGGATGTCGCATGAAACAGCATTAACATTGTCTCTCTCTCACACACAGGGCAACGTCATGGATCTCCCCCCAACACTGGGGGGGAACAATCACAGGCCCAGGCTCGGCAGGAAGATGATCCCACCGGCAGCGACGACTCTCAGCACTCTGTGGTTGACCCCAACCAACCTGGACCCTCTGGTGCCCAAGCCCCTGCAGCACCTGCATCAGGTACATCTGTGCCAACCACCACCCCCATTCTTGCCACATCCCAGGAGACACCCAGGAGCCCTGCCCGCACAGAACAACTGAGCCAGTCTGACCTGGAGGGACAAGGTACTCCGGCCACCCAGGAGGAGGCAGACAACCCTGCAAATGCCATCCCTCAGGGGTCCCGTAGACCGATGTTCCCACAATGGCAGGCCAGTCTCGGGTGGGCAGGGGTGGTGGGAGTGGAGGCAGGCGGAGGCACGAACCTGACCAGCCAGCTGAGGGAACCGGTATGTCACACATATGCTACATCTTGGACACATACCGGCGTGACACCAGGGGCATCAGCCAGGTAGTGGGGACCCTCAACGAGAATAAGAACCAGCAGGCCGAGCAACACACCAGTCAACAACAACACCAAGGAGGGATGGAGGCAAAACTGGCTGAGCTCCTGGCGGTGCAAACTGACATAAGCCGTTCACTCCGTCGGATCGCCGACAACATGGGCAACCCTCCCTGTGCCACCAGGCGAAGACCAGCACCAGCCACAGGGAGGGAGGAGGAGGAGGATTCGTCCGACGGAGTGTCCCAAGCATCGTGAAGGCCTGCATCTGAGGGTCCCGCAAGGAAGGTGGGTCGTCCACAGAAAAGACCGTGAGAGGCAGCGGACCATCCACATTTCCCAGGTCACCTGGCCTGGCACCTGGCCCTCATGCGCAACAGCAGCACCTCATCCAATGACATTCTCTGCCACATGGACTTGCTGGTCACAGTCTGACCAATGATGACCAACACTGTGGTCTGGACTCTGATGACTCCAAATGACAAGGATCCCATCTCCCCCTGTGAACTTTGGATTTCATGCACACTGTATAGCACCTATTGGTCCACACTAAACAGGCCCCCCACCGAGAATAAATCTTAATTTCTACAATTACATGTTGCATTCATTTTGCATGAGTACACAACCTACGTGTGGGGAAATGTCAAACTATGCATGAGTGTTGAACTAACTCCAGCCATCCATACCCTGGAATCTGAGTCTGGGACAGGACACACATGGGTCACAATGTATCATACTATACAGACATGGAGCACAATACTCACCCGTGATGGCCTCAAGATGCTGAGGGGGGCATGCATTACTGTGCGGACAGACCAATTGGGAAGAGTATCCTGAAGGCGTAGAGGTCATGGCTCATGTGGATGTTGCCGGGGAGGGAGTAGCAGGTATGTCTTGCCAGGTGGGAGAACTATGTCCTGCATGCTGGAGTACGGTGGATGTGAAGAATGGTGGCCAGGGCAAGGTTGGATGCACAGAGTTGGCACAACGGGGTCTCGGATGACAGACGGCCAAGGTTGGTTTGGGGTCTGGGGTTGTGGCCTGCCTCCTGAGTGTGGGTGAGGAGTCCGAAGGTCATCCTGCAGCACACAGTGATCCATTGCATCTATCTCTGGTGGACGTTGATGTGGCTGGGGCGCAGGATGTTGAAGCTGAGGTGTGCACATGCAGCCTGGATGTGGACAAGTTTCCCGGGAGTTAGGATGTACTTGCTCCGTAGAGGGCGGGGCAGTAGTTGACACGGCTGGTGTCATGGGCCTGGGGGATGGTCTGTCTTTCCTTGGAGTGGATCTATCTGTGGATCATGTGCATCATGCAGAGGGTGTTGCACCCTGAGGTACAGATGCTGGTGATTAGCATGGCAAATGTGAGTGACGAATCCATGATGCACGCCATCTTGTGTGCGTGGGCACTCTGTGCATGTGCAGGGCTCTTGCGGGTGGGACACAAGCAGTTGACCCAGCTGTAAGGGGCCAATCCTCAGATGATTACCTCAGTCCTGTACAAGTCCAGCCTCAGGTAGCTGATGTTCAGCCATTCATCAATGGATCTCATGCCTTCTTGAATGTGGGAACTGGCAATGGCTGCGTCTTTGGTGAGGGTGAGGAGCACCTGGCTGTCAATGGCATACGAGCTGATGATGAGGTGCTGTACGCATGTGATGCCGGATAGGGGGACCTGGACACTTTGAAGATTGACACGCTGAGAGATGATACCTGGGCCATGTGCCAGATGATGCCACTATACTACATGCTGAAGGCTTGTGTCCCACTCCCATGGCCTTGCTGGTGTACGGAGCCGGTGGGGAGTAGGAGGGACATGACCTGGTTGGTGTGACAGGGCTTGGAAGGCGGGGCAGCGCTGTGTAGGCAGTTGGAGTTGCACACTCATCATGCAAAGGTGTTGTGTGTGCGCCTAGGGTATGCCTGAGAGCACGCGGTAGCTTTTCGGATGGACAATGCTTAGAGGGTGGCTGCAACATCAGACTGTAGTGTGATGTGGGTCATGTAAGGACATGAGGGTCGTGCAATGTGCACGTTGCATGCGCTGACGGTCCAGCCTTTGGCACCGCGTGGGCGCAACAGTGGCACAGACAAGCTGATGCCAGCCAAATGAATGGGTGGAGGGAGTGAGGGAGGAGCATCTTTGAGGTGTGTGTGTTGCCGAATCTGTAAACTTTGTGGGCCCTTGCTGCAGGGGCCGCAGCAGCAGGCAGCATGTCCTGGAAACTATGCCACAAGTTGCACACAAAGACAAGGATGTCAGAAAGGACAACTGCAACAGGCATATGTAAAGGAAGGAGTGACCGGTTTCCCATGGCACACCCAGAGACAATGGATGCACAATCACCAAAGATGACTGACACCGGATCATGAAACTGAAGGCCGAGCTGCGCAGAGGATACACACCATCAGCAGGTGTTGACGGCCTGTTGTGGTCACCAACATGCCCAAATACATACACAACCATGGACATCATGCACAATAGAGATTCTAATCCCTGAAGAACTGCATGCATGTTGCTAAACTACACATAGACTCATATGCACAATCTTTGACAACTATGCCAGAGATGCCGCATGCAAAGTGGCAAGAGACCTGCATTGACTGAGATGAGGCACCTTGGAGGGTGAGGAACACCTTTATTACTCAGGTTCACACCTAGGGAAATGCATCAATATGAACAGAATCACAGGTCATTTGGCTGAACATGTGGGACCTACACTGGACACCCCCTTCACAAAACAGATGCTGTAAATCCATTGAACTGGCACACAAGTGAAGGGGGTGAGCCAAACACCCCTGCTGCACACGGAGGGGCTGCAATTCCCCATTGATCCTCTCATGTGGATGTCCCACACTATGTCCACCCGTAGCATCCCGTATGTTTCAGAGGGAAGTTGTACACACATTGATGCCTACATCAGAATCCACAGTCCCATTACAGATGACTGTTACGAAGGGTGACTATCAATACATGGGAGTCATGCAACATGTCATGTGCCCCATGGTGAGTCGACATGTATGTATAGTAACACAACATGCACAGGAGCAGTGCCCACACATTCCAAACACCTACCAACACCAAAATGCCGTGCAGCAATCCTTAACCAAAAAGACTTTTCATCATGTCCGTGCATGGGACGCTGATTCAGCACACGTTGCAATACTCATGAGGAATAGCGGGAGGCCAACGATGACACGAGCAGACAGCATGCAAAACTACCTGGGGATGACAGACAGACAAGAAGTCAGGGAAAAGATTGTCATCCGCATGCATGGCCATTTACTCTGCAGGAATAAGTGTGTCACCATGCTATATTAAAATTGAGTTTCTAAGCTAAAATGTGTGGAAGGACATCATCACTCGAGTGACACATCTGAACACACCTCTAAGTCACTTTGCATTCAGTCAGCTGGACACACACATTGCAACACATGCCACACAAGGCTCCAGGCATGCACACTCAGACCCATGGACTCACCATTATGAAAAGCAGTTGCGAATGAGCTGACTCCGGATGTCGTCCTCCTCCTCCTCCTCATCCTCACTTGCCTCGTGACCAAGCCCTTCATCCTCCACGGGTGGATGTTCCTGCTCATCCGGATCCAGGATGAGTGGCAGAGCCTTCTCCACTGCCATGTTGTGCAGCATGCAGCACACGAGGAAGATCTTGCAGGCCTTCACCGGTGCATATGGGAGGGACCCGCCTGTCTTGTGAAGGCACCGGAATCTGCTCTTCAGGAGGCCAAACGTACTCTCGATCACTCGCCTGGTCTGCCCATGTACGTTGTTGTAACGGTGATCTGCAGCTGTTCTGGGGTTGCGGAGAGGCGTCATCAGCCATGGCATGTTGGGATAGCCAGAGTCCCCTACATGGAAACATCATGTAAAGAAGTGGGTCAGGAGATGCCGTAAGATACAAAGATAGCGCTAAACAAAGGACAAACCGTATACCCACCAACAAGACATGCTCGTTCATTGTGCAGCCGCAGCATAATTTCTGGCACCCTGCTATGCCTCATGATGTAGGCATCGTGTGCTGACCCTGAAAAACGTGCACAGACATGGGAAATCAGCATGTTAGCTAGACACACCACAAGGGCATTTGTAGAGTGGTAATGTTTATGGTTGAGATAGGCGACCTCCTGTGCCTGTGGTGGTACCAAAGCCACATGTGTCCCATCAATAGACCCAATTACATGGGGCATGCCTCCCAGGGCATAGAACTCACCCTTGACACCTGTCAACTGCTCACGAGTAGGAAAATGGATGAATTCATCCAGGTGCTCCAACATGGCTTCTAAAACATCATGCAGGACATGGCTGAACATGGTCTGTGACATGCCACCCACATCAGCTATGGTGAATTGAAATGTACCGGTGGCAAAAAAAGGTAGGGCTGCCATCACCTTCATCTTGGGGGTCAGCGCAGTAGGATACCTGTGTCGCGGTTGGAGGTGTTGTTCCAGCTTTGCGGTCAAGTTCTCAATCAACTGTTGCGAGAAGCGGTAACGTCTTATGCAGTCACGTTCCCTCATGGCACCCAAGTCTGGCATTGGTCGGGGGAGAGGCGGTGCCCTGCAGAAAATTGGAAGGAATAACGAAGAGTGAGTACATAACAACATCAATGTCAATGAACAGAGCACATGCTCAACTGCTACTACACATCTGCTAAATACAGAGTCTGGTCTGTGCAATACATCCAGGACACGTATGCCAGCCAGGTGATACTGCCAAGACAAGCCAGCTACACCCGTTGATAGCCAAGTTCTACATGACATGCCCCGAAACTAGCTGTGGGCCAGTGTAAGTGAACAGCCAGAGACATCACAGGAGTGAAATACATACACATATCTGCATTTGAAGGATGTCATCTCATACAGACTGCTTGCGGCAAGCTAGACGCACAGGTCACATGTCATTGAAAATGTACAGATCACACACATAGCGATGAAGGGGTACACATGAAAAACGAAAACACAGACATGAATACGGCGCAGATATGTCCTCATGTCAAAAAATCATCTTCGAAGCATCCAGACACACGTAACGTGTGAATCCACATGTGGCATGGTGTGCGTATATGTGTGCCATTCCCATCTACACACAGACACATGTTGGATGCAGCAACAGCAGATGCAGTTGATGGAACACCAACAGCAAGCTCATGGGAACACATGACACACACAGGACATAGTCACATCGGGCCACGCTGGTACTTAGATGTCAGGTGTTAGTGTCCCTGTCCCTGGCATCAGGGGACAGTTGCGGGTGTTGGTGACTGTGCCATACCAGTGATGCAGTGCTTGACACGTTTGTACTACATGCACACATGTGCAAAGTGGGAAGGGGAAGTGTGCCACATACTGCCCCATCACACATGACATGTGTACACAGGTCATCACACATCTATTGTGCTAAAACATGAGGAGACATGTGCCATATCACTGCCTGACACACCTAGGCCCTGCACATGAAGGACTGCAATGACAATGACTTGATGTACAGCCGTGCACGAGTCTGATACCTCCATTCCTTTCGTGTGCGCCTCCTATCACCAGTGTAAGCCGTGAAATGCCCCGTACACACGCTCTGAGGGCGTGTGAACGGTCCGTATCATTACATTGGTGTTCCTGCCGGAGTACGGGTGTGTGTACGGACCGTACACACGTACGTGTACGACCAGTGTGTACACGTACGTGTACGACCAGTGTGTACACGTAGGTGTACTACGGTCGTACACGTACGTGTACACACTGGTCGTACACGTACGTGTACACACTGGTCGTACACGTCAAATGCACTGTGCAAATGGTGCCGTAGGGGTACGTGTGAAACGCACGGTACCTGTGTGTGGATTGCTAAATTACATAGGTACGCATGAGGGACAAGTATTAGGGCCTAAATGCATGCTGGTTGTCATGGATACCGATTTTCCAGTTCAAAATGTTCCATCAGGTGGCCTGTAAAAGGCAGTTGGCAACTAAATTCAATGTTGCAAAGTGATTGGTGACTTCACATTATGCTCAAATTTTGAACCATGCAAAGGCACTCACTGGTGTATGTTTGAAGGGGTTGGAGGAAACGTAGGATGCAAATGAGACTGACCAATCACTCTGTACTCCTGTAAATGAAACAGCCCAGCAAGGCAGATATAAGTCAGCCAGATCCCATGAGAGGGCACTTGCCTGCACTACCTTTCAGTCGACACCACTGCTGCTGCCTGTGCTACCACTGGCACCATGTCAAGGTCTGTGGAGAGGGCCCAGCCATTCACCCAGGAGGAGAATGAGGCATTGTTGGATGTCATCCTCCCACAGTACACCAGCCTGTATGGGAGACCAGGGGAGCAGGTGAGTGCTGACTCCACTACCTTTGACTGTGCACCTTTTTTGTGACTGTCACTTCTGGCATTGTGTCCAGGTGTGACAGACATGCAATGTTGTTTAGAGTGGGTCCCGGGGGGGGATGCTTATGTCTCCCATGCAGAGCATGATGCAGTTCCTGTGTGCACTCCTCACTTGCATTGTGCTTACTGTGACATTCACTGCATAGTACATGGCACATTCAGCCTGCCCAATCCTTTGGGCCATTTTTGTTCTATAGTCCAGAGGTGATTCAGTGGCCCCCCCGGTGTGACAGGTGACTGTACCCACAGATGTGTGTGAGTTGAGTGGAGCTGTGGTGAGAGTGGTGAGAGTGTCCAAATGATGAGTACGCACCCTGGACATTGATGTGTGTGAATGTTCCTTGTCATGTGGGTGAGTGTCTATGTGGAGTGTTGCACCACAGCTGCATGGAGGAGGCAACAGCTCCACCCATCTGATGTGAGAAGTAAGCCGTGCGGAGTGTCTGACTTGCTGAGCTATCACCACACATGTGACACCCCACAGGCAAGTGGCACATATGCAGAGTGAGGTTTGTATCCGCTGTTGCCAATGGCAGGTGATTGATCTGTGCCTGTGTGTGTCTGTGTACTCTGCTGAGGTTGCGTCAGTGGCCTGGGGCATGTGACTGCTTGGAGGTGCTGTCCTTCAGCCTTGTGTTGCATGTGATGCACATTGTGTGCCATGATCAGGGAGTGTGTTGCAACCCTCATGCCACCTGTGTACCTTCAATGTCATGTAGTGCATTGAGGCTTCCACAGAGGCTAATGTCCCTATGACAAAGGTGCTATTTGTTGCCAGCATACTATGCCCTGTTCAACATATCAAAGATGTTCAAACGTGTGTCTCTGTGACATGGAGCAGGTGTAGTGATGTTGTCTCACTTTGTCATCCTCACAGGTAACTGCCTACGAGAAGGGGCCGTGAGATCGGTGGAGGGTCGCAGTCGGCACCTAGCCCAAGTGAGGAAACGCTGGCAGGACATCGGGTGCTGGACCCGGAGGATCGCCCGGTGCCAGCTGAAGGACTCACCTCCACGCAAGCACGGCGGGCGCCGACGCCTGACCCACCAGATGAAGCGTGTCCTGGCGGTGGTCTTCCCTGACTTGGATAGGCGGTTACAGGAGTTGCAGCAGCAGGAAGGGGGTAGGTACATGTGTGTTTGTTGTGTGTCACCAGCTTTTGGAAGTGCTCAGTCGCCTGGATACACTGCGAGGGTTAATTTGTGCAGTGCATATCCTGTTCCCCAAAGACAAACGGTGCTGTTCTTCCTCCCTTCCCCTCCTTGACATGTGTTCCCTGGTCTGTGTGTAATCACTATTGCACATGGTCATCTAGGCTGGCAGTTAATCCAAGTGCACATTGCTTTCTGCATCATGTGGGGGGTTGTCTGAGACATGTGTTGTTACCTTGCCTGTGCCCTGTCCTGTTCAGTCATTTGTGGGTCCATATTAGTTGGCACTGATGCTGAGTCTCAACACAGGAGTGTGAGTTTTCAAATGAACAGACATGCAGCATGCATGACCGATGTTGTGGCCTCAGACATGATGTGCATGAGTGGCAGATATGCATAGTGCCGGGACGGTAGCTCATGTTACAGTCAGATCATTCCAGGACCATGGAGCAGTGTGCCCACTACAGTGCCCTAAGACACCCTTGCCACAGAATCATGTGTGTCATCCAACACTGTGCCCATTCTCTGTGTGTTCAGCATAGGTTGGCCTCTGTGGCATTGTTCCCTGGCCTCATTTGTATTTATCTAAAGTGTGCTACATGTGCCCATTGTACAGGCTGACCCCATTTTGCTTGTGCATCCTCACACTGGGCAGTGCCTGTGTGTCTATGTACAACTATCTGTTGATGGTTGTTTGTTACAAATATGTGTTGGCAGCCTCACGAGGTGATGTGGAGTACATTTAGGAATTCTTGATGCACATTTTAGTAAACCCAGATTATGAGGTGTAACTTCTTGATCTGTCTCAATTAGATTGTCTCAGGTATGGGGGGTTTGTGCGGGCAAGGCCTACATGTCCAGACCTTATGTCTCCTTGCCAGGTCTGACCCTTGTGTGATAATTGTCTGGACAGACACTCAACATGCAGTGACCCAGTCATGTTGTGCAGGGTTGAATGTTTGTGCTTTGCAGCATGTGTCTAAATACATGGCTCATGCTCATCCATTTTTGCCACCAGTGCTTGGTCGAGATGCTACGTAGTTTGGTCTGTGTGTGCTGACATCTGTGTGGACATTCTTGCTTGCCATGAGGGTGTCTCCTCAGTGCAGGTGCTCCTTATCCCGACACAATTGCAGGCCCATTAGCTAATGCATTGACCTGTGTTTGGACATGTGTGCCACTCCACATGACAGGCAGTGGGTCAGATGTGTTGCCAGCTGTGTCATCATGGTACGGATGGCCATGTGACAGGTGGCATGCTTCAAGTTGTTAGTCAAGAAGTATTGTACCTTGGCACTCACCACACTTGTCAACATGTCTCAATTTTTCATATGCTTGACTTTGCTAGTTTGTTGTGAAGGACAATAATGTGCCTGCATGACAGATGTCTCCCAGGGAAGTGCAAAAGAAAGTACCTTTACACTTTCCGTGGAGAAAGGCACAGTTCGATTACCACTTGTTTTCTGATTATACATATCCATGTTCACACAGTGTGTTTGCATTTGGGTAAGTCCTTGGTTGTTGCTGATACCAACTTACGAGTGTCAAGTCATCCAGACCACCGTGTTGCCATGTATATGTACTAACTGATACCCCATTTCTTCTTTACAGTGGCTTAATTGAATTCGGCTGGCAGCTCATACAATGACTGTGTAAATGTAATTTTTTGTGCACCTCATTGTGTGACTTCTGTTATACAGGCAAATGTGTGTTCTGTTCACAAAGTGGCACATTCACACATTCTAAACATGTACATTGTGTAAAGTGTTGTGAGTCCCAAGGGATCACAATGTTTTTTGTTTGGGTTTCAAAACTACTCACAGGTCTCAGAGTGTGGGGACACCTTCAGCATTGAGGTCTGTTATTTGGCCTTGGGTGCACCAATACTGTTTCGTTCACAGTGAACAAGAGGTGGCATGCCTTCATAGTCTTGCTGTGCTCAACTGTTCCCAGACACTAGCTTCTCAGTATAATTCGATATCAAGTTATTTGCTGTTGTGTCATAATATCCATTGTTTCCAAGTGGCATGGTGGGTCAACCAACTGGGGAGTGCAGGGTTACATGTGTGCGGACTATTCTAGATGTTACTCATGATGCATTTCCTGATATGCACTGTGACATTTTTTGTTTGGACTCATGTGTCAGATGTATACAGGTGACTGATTATTTTCTGTATCTTCACCTTGCCCACAGCATCATCGGAGGGCACCGAGGGAGACACCTGCACGGACGAGGAGGAGGGATCCAGCACCGCTGCCACCACTGCTGGCGAGTCTGTGTGAGCAAGTGGCACGGAGGGCGAGGGGAGTCAGGCGGAGGACCTGTCTGGTGGCAACACTGACTACGACGCTGACGGGTCCGAGACTGAACTCCTCGAGGGGGCGGAGGCTGCTACAACACCTGGCAACATCTGTCACCGCCCCCTCCATTCCCATCACCGCCCTCCCAGTTGCTCCGGTCTCTTCTGTCCGTGCTAGGCAACACCGTGTCTCCTTCGTGCCAGGCACCGCCCCCACTGCCCCTGTCCCCCCTGCTGCCCTCACTGCAGAGTCTGTGGACATTCTGCGGCAGTTGCAGGTTGGACAGACATCGATGCTGAATGTCCTCCATGGCCACACCAGAATGATGACGCAGATGGTGTCGTACATGGAGGGCATGTCATTAGCGATGTCTGACCAACGGATGTTGCTGAGGTCTATGGACTCGTCACTGACGGCAGCAGTGAGTCTCCTGCAATGCTTCGTCCCCACCCCTACCCCTGCACCATCCACACTTCCCACTACCATGCCTGTCCCAAGCACACACAGACATTCTCAAGCACGCACCCCACCAGACACAGGCAGCACACCAACACGTAAGGGCAAGCGCACTCCTCCTGGCACGCACACTCAGGGGGATGAAGGCACACCCACTGGGTCTGGGGCACACAGGCATACATGCAGCCACAGTCCAAGTCCGCATGCCGCACTACCCAGTCCCTCCAATGGCACTCCCCTCGGCTCCCCTACCACACAATCTGACAAGGAGGCCTACTTGACTGTGCTGGGCCTCAGCCCCTCTGGCTCTTCAGCCCGCAAACGGAAACGGCACTCCACGGGTAGGGGAGTTAAGTCCCCCCCTGTCCACCCCCTCCCCCAGTAGCGCTGCACCCCATCACTCCGACCCCTCCCTCCTTTGAGCCTGTGTTTTCTTCGGGTGCAGGGGATATGCTGGACGACTTGGCAGCAGTGTGCAGCGCTGAGCTGACCTCCACCTTTGGTGCTGCCCCACCCCCTGTGGTGGAGGCGTCCGTCCCTGCACCCACCACACCTACCCTTACACCTCCTGTCCCAGCGGTGCCTGGTCCTTCCCCACATGATGCCCCCCAGTCGACGAACCTGAGGGTTCTAATATGCAGGCAAGCTAGGGGAGACGCGTGGCCATGTGTCCCCCCCCAAGGACTTCTGATCTGGACTGGCCATGTGCCTTTGTAAATAGTGTCCTTTTATAATTTTTCATTTAATGCTGAATAAAGCATTTTCTTTTCACTTTGAACACTATTGCATTTCAGGTATTGATGTGGGTGCTGATGGTCCAGGAGTTGGGGTTGTGGTAATGTGTTATGTTTCAGGAAAATGTTGCAGTCTGATGCTCATGGGGTGGACCATGGTATCTGCGTGCCATCACAAGGTCTCTGCAAAGAATCTTTGGTCGTGTGTGCTATTTGTGTTTGGAGACATTGTCCCAAGGAGTGTTCCTTCCTCTGTGGCACCTGACATCTTCCCTGCAGAGAGTTGCACATCTGTTGTGCTGACCTCTGTCTACATTTCCTTTGTTGGTGACGGATCCCTTCAACTATGGCCATGCCTGCTCAGCAATGTCTCCGGCTGCATCGTCTGTGCCATCCTTGCTAGTCACTGTACTTGTGTATTGAGTATGTTGAAATGCCTTAATGGCGACATTTACCATTTTCCGCACTATGCATGTGTGTTATCCCAGCCTAGCACACAATTGGCACTTGTTCTGCAGGGTATTTGGGCACCTGACTGACAATTGTGGGCATTGTATCTGTGGAAACTCCACCCTATTCCTTCCATGAGAGGCAACATCTTGGTGGCTGTCCCAGCACCTGTACATTCCTATCAGTCCTGGGATGTGCATGACAGTGTGTGTTCCCTTTGGCTCTCTTAGTTTAGTGGGCATTGACATGACTATACAGTCTTGTGGCATGATCTCTGTGTGTGTATTGTGCTGCATCTGCCAGGGGTGGGTATGCATGTGTCATTTGTCCTCACACCCACATGTGTTGTGTCATGCAGTGGGGGAAAGACATCCATCCTCATGGGAGTGGGACACTGCTGTCAGTGATGTGTTGTTATGGAACTATCAACATATTCGAACATTAGGGATGCGTACATACACCCATGGAGTTGTGGTCATCTGATCATGATGTACACACACCCATGTCTCTGTCCACTGCTGGTATTCCTCTGCACCCACCCCTCACATGTCTTTGTCCACTGCTGGGAGTGATAGGCACCCACCCCTCACATGTCTCTGTCCACTGCTGGGAGTGATATGCACCCACCTCTCACATGTCTCTGTCCACTGCTGGGAGTGATGGGCACCCACCCCTCACATGTCTCTGTCCACTGCTGGGAGTGATATGCACCCACCCCTCACATGTCTCTGTCCACGGCTGGGAGTGATAGGCACCCACCCCTCACATGTCTCTGTCCACTGCTGGTATTCCTCTGCACCCACCCCTCACATGTCTCTGTCCACTGCTGGGAGTGATGGGCACCCACCCCCATGTCTCTGTCCACTGCTGGGAGTGATAGGCACCCACCCCTCACATGTCTCTGTCCACTGCTGGGAGTGATATGCACCCACCCCTCATATGTCTCTGTCCACTGCTGAGAGTGATAGGCACCCACACCTCACATGTCTCTGTCCACTGCTGGGAGTGATAGGCACCCACCCCTCACATGTCTCTGTCCACTGCTGGGAGAGATAGGCACCCACCCCTCACATGTCTCTGTCCACTGCTGGTATTCCTCTGCACTCACCCCTCACATGTCTCTGTCCACTGCTGGGAGTGATAGGCACCCACCCCTCACATGTCTCTGTCGACTGCTGGGAGTGAGAGGCACCCACCCCTCACATGTCTCTGTCCACTGCTGGGAGTGATGGGCACCCACCCCCATGTGTCTGTCCACTGCTGGGAGTGATAGGCACCCACCCCTCACATGTCTCTGTCCACTGCTGGGAGTGATATGCACCCACCCCTCACATGTCTCTGTCCACTGCTGGGAGTGATAGGCACCCACCCCTCACATGTCTCTGTCCACTGCTGGTATTCCTCTGCACCCACTCCTCACATGTCTCTGTCCACTGCTGGGAGTGATGGGCACCCACCCCCATGTCTCTGTCCACTGCTGGGAGTGATAGGCACCCACCCCTCACATGTCTATGTCCACTGCTGGGAGTGATATGCACCCACCCCTCACATGTCTCTGTCCACTGCTGGGAGTGATAGGCACCCACCCCTCACATGTCTTTGTCCACTGCTGGTATTCCTCTGCACCCACCCCTCACATGTCTCTGTCCACTGCTGGGAGTGATGGGCACCCACCCCCATGTCTCTGTCCACTGCTGGGAGTGATAGGCACCCACCCCTCACATGTCTCTGTCCACTGCTGGGAGTGATATGCACCCACCCCTCACATGTCTCTGTCCACTGCTGGGAGTGATAGGCACCCACACCTCACATGTCTCTGTCCACTGCTGGGAGTGATATGCACCCACCCCTCACATGTCTCTGTCCACTGCTGGTATTCCTCTGCACCCACCCCTCACATGTCTCTGTCCAATGCTGGGAGTGATAGGCACCCACCCCTCACATTTCTCTGTCCACTGCTGGTATTCCTCTGCACCCACCCCTCACATGTCTCTGTCCACTGCTGGGAGTGATGGGCACCCACCCCCATGTCTCTGTCCACTGCTGGGAGTGATAGGCACCCACCGCTCACATGTCTCTATCCACTGCTGGGAGTGATATGCACCCACCCCTCACATGTCTCTGTCCACTGCTGGGAGTGATAGGCACCCACACCTCACATGTCTCTGTCCACTGCTGGGAGTGATAGGCACCCACCCCTCACATGTCTCTGTCCACTGCTGGGAGAGATATGCACCCACCCCTCACATGTCTCTGTCCACTGCTGGTATTCCTCTGCACCCACCCCTCACATGTCTCTGTCCACTGCTGGGAGTGATAGGCACCCACCCCTCACATGTCTCTGTCCACTGCTGGGAGTGATAGGCACCCACCCCTCACATGTCTCTGTCCACTGCTGGTATTCCTCTGCACCCACCCCTCACATGTCTCTGTCCACTGCTGGGAGTGATAGGCACCCACCCCTCACATGTCTCTGTCCACTGCTGGGAGTGATGGGCACCCACCCCCTGTGTCTGTCCACTGCTGGGAGTGATAGGCACCCACCACTCACATGTCTCTGTCCACTGCTGGGAGTGATATGCACCCACCCCTCACATATCTCTGTCCACTGCTGGGAGTGATAGGCACCCACCCTCACATGTCTCTGTCCACTGCTGGTATTCCTCTGCACCCACCCCTCACATGTGTCTGTCCACTGCTGGTATTCCTCTGCACCCACCCCTCACATGTCTCTGTCCACTGCTGGGAGTGATAGGCACCCATCCCTCACATGTCTCTGTCCACTGCTAGGAGTGATAGACACCCACACCTCACATGTCTCTGTCCACTGCTGGGAGTGATAGGCACCCACACCTCACATGTCTCTGTCCACTGCTGGTATTCCTCTGCACCCACCCCTCACATGTCTCTGTCCACTGCTGGGAGTGATAGGCACCCACCCCTCACATGTCTCTGTCCACTGCTGGGAGTGATAGGCACCCACCCCTCACATGTCTCTGTCCACTGATGGGAGTGATAGGCACCCACCCCCATGTCTCTGTCCACTGATGGGAGTGATAGGCACCCACCCCTCACATGTCTGTGTCCACTGCTGGGAGTGATAGGCACCCACCCCTCACATGTCTCTGTCCACTGCTGGGAGTGATAGGCACCCACCCCTCACATGTCTCTGTCCACTGCTGGGAGTGATAGGCACCCACACCTCACATGTCTCTGTCCACTGCTGGGAGTGATATGCAACCACACCTCACGTGTCTCTGTCCACTGCTGGTATTCCTCTGCACCCACCCCTCACATGTCTCTGTCCACTGCTGGGAGTGATAGGCACCCACCTCTCACATGTCTCTGTCCACTGCTGGGAGTGATAGGCACCCACCCCTCACATGTCTCTGTCCACTGATGGGAGTGATAGGCACCCACCCCTCACATGTCTCTGTCCACTGCTGGGAGTGATAGGCACCCACCCCCATGTCTTTGTCCACTGATGGGAGTGATAGGCACCCACCCCTCACATGTCTCTGTCCACTGCTGGGAGTGATAGGCACCCACCCCTCACATGTCTCTGTCCACTGCTGGGAGTGATAGGCGCCCACCCCTCACATGTCTCTGTCCACTGCTGGTATTCCTCTGCACCCACCCCTCACATGTCTTTGTCCACTGCTGGTATTCCTCTGCACCCACCTCTCACATGTCTTTGTTCACTGCTGGGACTCCTAGGCAGACACCCACCCACACCCTTGGTGCTGTACACTGCTGTCCTGGCCATGAACACACCCCAATATACTGGTTATATGCTGCACCAGGCCCTAAGCCAACATTTGTGGCGTGTGTACGCCTTGTATCACTAATGTACTGGTGCCCTAGAGGTACGGGTGATGCGGTCCATACCCCCACATTCATAGGTTGGGTACGGTCCGTACCACACGTACCCCTACATCACCACTACAATGGTGGTACGGGCCGTACCCACGCCCTCAGAGCATGGGTTATGGCCCGTACCAGCATTGTAGTGGTGATGTAGCTGTACGCGCCGTACCCACGACCTCAGAGCATGTGTACGGCTCGTCCCACGCGTACCCCTACATCACCACTACAATGGTGGTACATGCTGTACCCACGCCCTCAGAGCGTGCGTACGGCCCGTACCACGTGTACCCCTACATCACCACTACAATGGTGGTGCGGGCCGTACGCACGCCCTCAAAGCGTGGGTACGGCCCGTATCAGCATTGTAGTGGTGATGTAGGTGTATGCGCCATACCCACGCCCTCAGAGCGTGTGTACGGCCCGTCCCACGCGAACCCCTACATCACCACTACAATGGTGGTACGGGCCATACCCACGCCCTCAGAGCGTGTGTACGGCCCGTACCATGCGTACCCCTACATCACCACTACAATGGTGGTACGGGCCGTACCCACGCTTTGAGGGCGTGAGTACAGCCCGTACCACCATTGTAGTGGTGATGTAGGTGTACGCACCGTACCCATGCCCTCAGAGCGTGTGTACGGTCCGTACGACGCGTACCCCTACATCACCACTACAATGGTGGTACGGGCTGTACCCACGCCCTCAAAGCGTGGGTACGGCCCGTACCAGCATTGTAGTGGTGATGTAGGTGAACGCGCCGTACCCACACCCTCAGAGCGTGTGTACGGCCCGTCCCACGCGTACCCCTACATCACCACTACAATGGTGGTATGGGCCGTACCCACACCCTCAGAGCGTGTGTACGGCCCGTACCGCGCGTACCCCTACATCACCACTACAATGGTGGTACGGGCCGTACCCACGCCCTCAAAGCGTGGGTACGGCCCGTACCACCATTGTAGTGGTGATGTAGGTGTACGCACCGTACCCACGCCCTCAGAGCGTGTGTATGGCCGTACCACGCGTACCCCTACATCTCCACTACAATGGTGGTACGGGCCGTGCCCACGCCCTCAGAGCGTGTGTATGGCCCGTACCACGCGTACCCCTACATCACCACTACAATGGTGGTACGGGCCGTAACCACGCCCTGGGTTACGGCCCGTACCACCATTGTAGTGGTGACGGGTACGCGTACGCGGGGATTGGTGGGCACGCCCCCTGAAGTGACCAGACCCTGGAGGTAATGTATGGACAGTATATGGTGTTTTTAAAATTAGGTAGAGGTTATGTTTCCTGCCCCTCGCCCCCCTTTTGCCCCTGGGTGTTGTGCTGACCTTCTGCGGCGTGCGCGGCGGTTTCGGTGCACCAGGTCGTAGGCTAGGAGGGCCGGGATGACACGTAGGATGGGGTCCATGGCTGTCCGTCGCGTACCTCTTCTCTTTCTTCTCGTCGTCCACAATTTCCCGGGTGTTTTTGGCTGCCGTAAAAAATTATCCGTGCGGAGTGACGTAGGCACGAATCGTACTTGCTGGTTCGTAGAATGCTGCCTGACTCCGTCCAGACGTCACGTACGCGATGTCCCGGATCGGAATTGTGGGTATTTTTTCGTCGCCCGTAGTTTTTTACGAATCGTACGGAAATGGTATTTCTATACCAATCGTACTTGCTGGTTTGTAAGGAGGATTTCCTGGGTATGAGTTGTACGGAGAATACGCTCAGTACCACCATTCGTACCCGGGATTTACCCGATCGGAATCGGCACTTTTATAATTAGTAGCTCATAGTAATAGTTTTTAATTTAAAAATAAGTTTTAATTGTAATTTAATGTTGTGGACATTATAGTTTTAAGTTGTGTGCAGTTAATTAATGTTTATTTGTTTTTTTAAATAATATTTTCTGAATTGATTATTAATTATGTTAATTATGGAAGTAAGTTTATTTCAAAATGTTGAAGTGTGTTGTTATTGGTGTGGTGTTATAGGGTATGAAATAAAATAAATAGATTTATGTATTAGTTAATGTTTTTGTATGTAAGTATATTCTAGTTTAAAAGAATTATATTTTGTATGTATTATTTAATTTTATATTATATGTGTAGGTATTTATTATATGTAATTAATATTATAGTATATTTTCTTTTTAAATACTGAGGGGCCCATTACGGGGGCCACCCGCCACCGTAACGGAGCACGGGACCGCCCGCCGAAGCTGTGGTGGTCCCGCCATGCACATTAGGAAGCGCCCGCCACACTGTCGGGAGTATCCTGCACCTTTTCCATTGCGGGTGAATCTGCTGGCTGCAGACCCGCCCGCATTGGAAAAGGACTATACACATCATTGCCATGCACTACATGGCAGGCACCACGTAGTCCATGGCAATGAGGGGTGTACCATAGGTACCCCCCATGTGCACCTCCCACCCCCCTTGAGCCTGGGGGCCCGCAACGGGCCCCCAAAGCAAAGACCGTATGCCTTTCGTATGCCTTTTTGAAAGGCATACGACCGCCAGCATTGTAATATGGATGGCTGTGTCTGATAAGCAGGCACTTTTTCCGCAGGTCGACGAGTCGACCGGCAGAAAAGTGGCGGAAGGTCTTTCCGTCCGCCGTGGACTCCCTAGCCATTATAATATTGCGGGGGGTCTTTGCTGTGTGGATGGCGGGCGGATCGCATCCGCCAGCCCGGCGGCGACTACCGCCGGCCCGGCGGGGCGATCCACCCGCCATCCTGATGGGCCCCCTAATATTTTTTCAATTTTTAAAATATTATTCATTATTTAATCATTTTTCTTAATTTTGTTCAACTGTTGGAGGGTGAATAGTAATTTTTGCCTCTCCGCTATCCAACACTTTCCCTACTGTTGCACTCAGTGGAGTGGGAATAGTAAATGTTACCCCTCCGCTATCCAACACTTTCCCTACTGTTGCCCTCAGTGGAGTGGGAACAGTAATCTGTACCCCTTCACTATTCAACACTTTCTCAACTGTTGCACTCACTGGAGTTGGAATAGTAATTTTTACCCCTCCACTATCCAACACGTTCCCTACTGTTACACTTACTGGTGTAGAAATAAAAATGTTTACCCCTCAGCTATCCAACACTTTCCCTACTGTTGCACTCAATGGAGTTGGCTAAGTAATGTTTACCCCTCCGCTATCGAGCACTTGCCATACTGTTGCACTCACTGGAGTGGGAATAGTTTTTTTACCCCTCCGCTATCCAACACTTTCTCTACTGACTGTTGCACTCACTGGAGTGGGAATAGTAATTTTTACCCCTCCACTATCCAACACGTTCCCTACTGTTGCACTTACTGGAGTAGAAATAAAAATGTTTACCCCTCAGCTATCCAACACTTTCCCTACTGTTGCACTCACTGGAGTTGGCTAAGTAATGTTTTCCCCTCCGCTATCGAGCACTTGCCATACTGTTGCACTCACTGGATTGGGAATAGTTTTTTTTACCCCTCTGCTATCCAACTCTTTCCCTACTGTTGCACTGATTGTATTGTGAAATTTAAGTTTTAATATGTCTTAATTGTTTAATGTTTTAATTTATTATAGATTTTTTATAAATATTTTAAATCACTGATGTATATTTTTGGTTTGTATATAATTTTAAACCTTAAACATACATTTAAAATAATAGTGTATTAATTGTTTTAAAGTAAATATATATGCATGAATAATTATGTTTGTGTTTTTATTAAGTTTATTGGTTATATTTTTTTTAAATGTATATTACATTTATTTTATTTTGTTAAAATTAAATTTAAATTTAATAATTGATATACTTAATATATATATATATTGTATATGCATATAAAAGTCGATATTTTATACATCTATATTTATTACATCGATATTTTTTAGTCGATATTTTTTTACTTAAACCTGTTTAAGTATGAAGTCAATATTTTTGTTGTCTATATTTTTTACTCAGTGTTTTTTACATCGATATTTATTACATCGATGTTGTGTCAGTGAACCAAAATCTCTACGTGTGTGTCACCCTTACTTATAGACTCTTCTTATTAGACCTCTTCTTATATCTAAAAGTATTCTTTTATTTAAAAAAAATGGCTACCTTATGCATGGCAACGCCTCTAAGCACTGCACAAATTGTGTCTAACCTGACAGGCACCTACAGTTAGGAACAGCTTTTGCCTTCCCTGGGAAGCCAGAAGAGGCAAGCATCCTCTCGATCACTCACTGGAAGCAGGTGGAGGTCCTGATCAATTACATATATCAAAGCATCCTAATACGAAAAAACTAATCCCCAGTTATTATATTAATGCCCACATTTTTTTCAAGTTTTTCAGACCCAAATTAGTAGTATGGGATTTTTCAATCATCCTTGCTTCTATTTTAGATAGAAAAGTATTGGTCAACCAAGCAGTAGAATCATTCTGTGCCACAAACCGTATTGACCAGTATATATTATTTTCAGAATGGTTTCAGGATTGGCAATGCTCAACAAGAGGTGCTCCATGAATCTTGCATATTATGCGTGACCTATGCTGTAAAATTAATGATTTCAACATTTGGCCAATATAGTCTTCACATTACATAAACATTTTTCATATTATAATTTGAACCCCTGGTCTGGATCACCGTAACGTTTTTACTATTCCTAGTAAACTGACAGGCTGTACAATTTTGACATTTAAAATGCCCCACTATGGGGGTGACCCTAATAAAGGTAGTATTTGCTGAGAGTTTTCTTGAGGTCTTGATGATTTGACCAAATATTGCTTATGATTTTTACCTTCCCTAAATGCAAAAAGAGGTTTCGGAATATTAAACTCTGCAAGCAATTTTCAATTCCTCTGAAAGATATGTTTGATTTTCTGTGCATTAGGATTATAAGTTACAAAACGTGTCAATGGGTTACTGCTAAATTTCTCTTTAGGTACTGATAAAATATGCCTCAGGCCTGCCACAGCAGCATGTAGTGCAGTCTTAAACTGCCATTTTGATCTGTCAAAATAAATGTTTTTCCCAGGTCTAAACCTTCCTTTTACATACTTATAAGTCACCCCTAAGGTAGGAACTGAAGGTTCATAAGGCAGGGTTCATTGTATTTAAAAAGTCGAACATATGTGCATATGTTTTACATATCCTGGTAGTGAAAAACCCTAAAGTTGTTTTTCACAGTATTGCAAGGTCTATCCCTCCCATAAGATACCAATGGGTAATTTCACTTAATAAGTGACAATTTAAGTTTGGGAGCAGATAGGAAAATTATGTTTACACTCAAATGAATTGTAATTTAAAATCGGCTTTAAGGGTAAAATAGTTTTTAGTCACAGTTCTGAAAATGGCACTTTTAGAACATTGGAATGTTCTTCTCCTAACTATTTGTGCCTTCTGCCAGTATCTTGGGTCATGTGACCATGAATGGTGGTGCTGGTGTTTGTGTATTACTTTCAGACAGTGAAACAAAAGAAGATTAGATGTGGGCAGAATGGGCTATCCTGCCAGGATTGTTGGGGGCGGAGCTGTACCTAGCCTCACTTTCATTTCACCTTTGCCTACTGCACACACAAAGGAACATTACACTAGTCTTTTGTCACCACAGACTTCTTGAAGCCTTGACAGGGGAACAGGAGAATCTTCCAGAACCATTTGTGGGAGTAGTATAGGGAATCCATCCACTTCAAAGGCTGGTACTAGATGTAATAGTGGACCTCCTGAGCCACTCATCAGATCATTCTGGACCTGTGAAAGACTCACATGAGTTACTGCTCTGCTGCCCTAATGCTTCAAGGACTGCCCTGCTGCTGGAAGTACTGCTATGCTGCCCTACTGACTAAGGACCGAAACCTGGACCTTACCTTTACAGCTAGCTCTGAAAAAGATCTCCGACAAAGTGACCCTTCAGGGGACCCATAGGGCATTGCAGCGCCGGCCCGACGAGGAGCATCGCCCCATGATGAAGCATGTCATCCTTCGGGTTGTGTGAGGGCATCAAGTAAAAGTCTCTCCGACTCCTTTCCACTTTTCCAAAATGACTACCCCTTTTTTTAATTCTTATTTCAGGAACAGTGACTCTCCTTCGTGACATGTTTTGGTGTCATTTTATAAAAATATTGTCAAGAGGGGTGTAGGATTTTTCTTGTGCCTTGTTTTCACTACTGTTTTTGTGCTGCATAAATACTTTACACATTTCCTCTATGTTAAACCTGACCGTTTGATGCCAGGCAACCAGAGGGTTAAGCACAGGTTAATTTAATGACTTTTGTGTCTCACCCTGACAAAGATTCTGTTTGTTATTTAAGTGGGGCTTCCATATGCATCTCTATCCTAGCCTGCATCACTATCCCTATTCTGAGGTATGCTGGGAGTTCACACATTGCCCTCTTATCTTTTCCTTACCTGCACACATTATTGCAGTTCTGAGACATGCACAGCCTTCTCAGAACGTGTTTTTATCCTGACATGCCCCATTGATTGAGTACTGAGACAAGCAGATACCCCTACCCTAGCAAGCCTGTGTCCTACCCTGCACTATTGTCTAAGTACACAAAACACTATCTTGATTCACTGTTCACACGTGTGCCCGATTACTGATGCATTCACTGAGGCATCACTACTCATCTCTATTGTGAATTGCAGTGTTCAGTGATATCACAATTCTCAGGCCCTCAAGGCGCTCTTAAAAATGCATTTGCACAATACATGCTGATGAATGTTGCTGTGTCAAGTACCTCTACACAGTAAGGCAGCTTGGGTTAACACTTGTGGTTCAGTCATCCGAACACCTACCAGATTCCCAGATTTCAATCGTGGATGTGTACCCATGTGTACTAAGACCATTTGTTATTATCCACCTTTAGGTAATCTGGATTAAATAAATGCTCAGCATAAATGATATGTGTGTACCTTTAAGAGAAGTGCCTCCTATCACAATTAGATGCGCTGTCCTCCTCTGCGACGGGTACTGTTCCTGCTTTGCATAGAATATGGCTATTTCTGTGTCGTGTGTTGATCAGTTACCTGTGACGTTGGGATTTTCTGTTTAGTAGTCAGTTGCTGGATCACTTCCTTTTCGATTTCCTTCGCGTTTTCTACTGCCTGTCAGTGAAATGGGTTCCCAAGATATTCCCTTGTTTGCTATCGCTGTTTGATGCTATTTTCAGACGTGTGCCAATCTAGCCAACTTCTGAAATGGCAATAATGTGCGGCGATGGAATAATTGCCCTCGAAGCCTCTCTATGCCCTTGTTAGCAAAAACCCCATGATGCCCTGCAGCTGTAATCATATAACCGTGACATTAGTACAGTATTCATCCGTTTGCTATTAAAAATACAGACTAACCATCAAAGTCAAATTATCAACAACAAGAGTTAGCGCTAATAATTGCTTTAGCAGGAGGTAATCATTGTTGGAAATTACCATGAGATGCCCGGTAATTCCCACCAATGATTAAAAGATTAACAACAGAAAACACGTCTGGTGACCGGAATATTGCATTTTGTATCACTCTATTACCAGGCACAAGCAAAATGAGTAACACATACAAATATTTTAAATGTTTTAACATGGATTTTTGTTAAAAAATCTATATAAAAAAATGGCAAGGACACTCTGATAAATCAATTTTATTTCAAATGTTTTACAATGGGACCATATACACAAATACTTTTCTAACAAAATTAATTATAGGGTGCTGTACATGGATAACTAGTGCACTCTTGGGGGTTTACTTATGAGAGCCCTGCGTCACTTTTGTACCACGAAAAGTGGTACATGCATGACGCAGGGCTTTCATTTCAATTTATGAAGCCAGAGAAAGCCACCCTGTGTGGCTTTGAATGGCCTCATAAATCATGAGTAAGGTAATACAGCGCAAATCGCTGGGCTGCCTTTCTTTGCGCCTGGGAGGCATTCCATGGGCATTTTGCAGCACACATAGAAAGAGGAAAACACCTCTTAGGATTGTTTTTGTGCAGAAAGTTGCCTCTTACTGCACAAAATACTGCTGCAAGCAACAAAGGCACCCTTGCACCATGGTGTAAGGGTGACTGCGAAGGCGCTAGGCTGCCGAAACAGCACCAGCACAGGTAGAAAGGACAGGAATGCACTGTATTGCTTAAATACGTAGCATTTCTGGCCTTTCACTTTGGCGTAGGGCTGCGCAGCAAGCTGCCTTGCTGAGCTGGACTGCACCACAATCCCATAAATAAGCCCCGGGGTGTTAGAATGGCACCAGTTTCAATACCTATTCATATTCATGACCTAGAGGACATGATCCGATTCAGCACTGATGGAAACATTTATTAACACGTTTTTATCTGAAATAAACTGATTTAGCTCAATGTATTTCAATGGCTTTACAAGGCAGTCGATTGCACACAATACATCTACCACCATCTACTAATTGAACTTCGCTCTTCATTAAATCTACATTGTCCACTGTGGATGACATCTTTCATTGAATTAAATTGCAAATGAGCAATTGCGTTCTCTCTCTTTCAAGCCAAGTTTGCAGAGCAGAGCTGTTGAAAAGCACTAATAATGTCAGCAGCTCCCCTATTTACAAAAATGAAAGCTTTGCCAAATCCCCCAAAACCGTAAATTGCTCTAGTCAGAATTGTGCATACACATCTCACTAGCGTTCATTCATTTGTTTTTATCATTTGTTTTTTATCATATAACATACACACAAGTTTCTAACTTGATAAGATTTCTCTTCCCTCAGACAGGTGACTAGTATAATTTATAAATAATTGTATTTCCTTTGCACCCATTCACAATCATTGTTATCCCATCAAAGTAACAATATATGATTACGTGACCATGAGTCACTATAAATAGTCATTCATAAAACAAAACATTATGCGAGATTCGAATGGTTTCAACTTTTTCAAGCAATGCAAAGACATGATCTTCATTAATTATGGTCAATATTCACATCTGGATCAACTTTAGATGAGTCGTTTTAAAAATCGTGACTTGTCTCAATTGATGAAACTCGTTGGAAATCTGGATGAGACTGAGTTTGAAGCAACATAAAGTTGTGGATCCCTTCCAATTTACCATTTTAAAAGGTAATTGAAAGAAAATAAACATCTGGGGCTAAGGATCTAAATGATTCGGCGTAGCATTTTCACAAATATTTTTCTAAATTATTGGGGTAAATGATGTATGCTAATACCATATCAAAAAATTTGAAAGGATGGCTATCCTGCCTGTTAGACCTGGCATCATTGGCATGAGTCTCTCCTCCATTTTTTTCCTGTTGGCCTCCTCTGTTTATGATGTTTTTGCTGGAATATTGCTTTGGGCACTGTGCCACTGCTGATCAGTGCCACAGTGCAAGTGCTCCCTATGTTAAATTGATACATTGATTGGTGTTACCATGATTGGCTTGGTTGACTTACTGTTCAGACCCTAGTCTAGTGAACCGCGCGTGCCAAGGGCATGTAAGTTAACTGCTGCTGGTGGGCTCGCAGCACTGGTTGTGCCACCCACAGAAGCAGCTTATAAAATGTGTCCCAGGCCTGCCATCGCAGAGCCTGCGTGCAGTCCCTGACTGCCATGTCGACTTGGCAAGGAAACCTACTTGCCAGTCTCTAAAACCTTCACTTTGCCACATTTCAGACACCTCTATGGTAGGCCCTAGGGCTGGGTGCATTGTTGGTAAAAGGTAGGTCATGCCCTGATGTGTGTGGCATGACCTAATAGTGAATTACAGCCATTTTCATTTTTCACTATTGAAGGGCTACCTGCCTCCCATAGGCCAGAATGGGCAGACTGATTATTAACTCCATTATAATCTATCTGACTCAGGGAGCATGGTAGCAGGTCGTGTTTAGTATCCCTGAACTCAGAATTTAATAACACACCCTTTAGGATGGATGGTTTTTAAATTCTGTGTTTGAAAATAGCCCTTTTAGAAAGTGGCTATTTTCTTGTCCAACTATCCACCGGTCTCTGCTGGTTTGGTGTATGTGTCAGGGGCTGGGTGGCTCCAGAGGTCTGAATGAGTCAGTGTGGGGTGAATGAGGCATCTACACTTAGAGTGGGGGAAGAGTAGTCCCTGATAGCCTGCCCTGCCTGACACAATGCTGGCTCCACCTCCTGCCGGGTGACTGATAGCCCTGCCCCTGCCAGTGACAATACTGGCTCCACCTCCTGCTGGGCGGCTGATGACCCTGCCCTGCTCAGTGAATAGGCCAGGTGCCTCGGCCTGGCAACACCCACAACAAACCTAGGATGGGGGGAATTTCCCTGCTTGGACAAAGGGAACAAAGCAGAAAAGGGGTATAAAAGAAGGACCCCTGAACCAAAGAACTTAGATCACTTCTGACAAGGAAACCTCTACCAAGGACAAGAAGCCTGCTGATCCAAGGACTTGCCTCCCCCTTCTGCCAGTGTGCTGTTTGCTGGGGGGAACCTGAAGCTGCTTCTTTATTTTTGCCAAGGGACAAGGAGAGAGAAACTTGGTGTGTACTCTCAAGCTTGCAAGAAAATCTCCAAGGGCTGGAAGAGTGCCAGCCTCCTGTTGAAGTCCCAGGGCCAAAGGACTTCACCCTCTACTGAATTGCTGGTTGCTGGAAAGTGTTATTTCCGGTGCACAGGGGAAATCTGCAGTCTCGACGTCGCCGCCAAATCCAGCTCGACATCGTGAGTAATGGCTCCAGTGTTCCGAGCCTTCGACGCCGGCCGGCGGGCCCGATCGACGCCGGTATCGACGCCAGTGAGTAGTGAGTTCGGCTCCAGCTCCAAGCGACCCCGTCTCGACGCCGCTGCTGATCGCATCGACGCAACGCCCTTCTCGACGCCGTGAGCGCTGCTCCGGCCCGACACCTCTCGACGCCGCTGCGGATCGACCCGAATCCGAGGCACGATCGACGCCGACCTCGACGCTGACATCTCGACGCCGTGGATCATCATTTTCTTCTTTTCCAAAGGTACTGTGTTTGTGGGGTCTGTTGCAACTCCAGGCTCGACGTAGCGCTCCTCGCGGTCGACGCCGAACCTTGGGAATATCGTAAACTCGACGTCGTGTGACTCCTGTGGGGGAAACATTGTTGCCAAGAACTGTGTTTCAGAAGAATACTTACTTTTGTTGCTAAAGAACTATTTCCTAAGAAGAAGCTTTACCTGAACTATTATTTTTCCTTCCAAAGAGTATTTATTAAGATTGTGGTATATTTTTGTCGTTATTTGGTCTTGTGCTAAGCCTTATATAAAAATACTATTTTTATAATAACTCCTGTGTTGTGTCCATTTGTAGTGTATTCACTTTATTACTGTATGTGGTCATAAATGCTTAACACACTGCCTCTGAGATAAGCCTGTCTGCTCTGCCAAGCTACCAAGGGGGTGAGCAGGGGTTATCTGAGTGTGTAATCCCCTTGCCCTGACTAGAGAAGGGGGTCCCTATTTGTCAGAAGTGTATACCTCTGCCAACTAGAGACCGCTGGTTCTAACATTGGTGGTCAGCGTTGAGGACTGAACTTTGCATTTGTGACTCATGTGCAGTGATTAGTGTACGCTACATAGTGAAGGCAGACCATAGCGCAGCCACAATCTGTTTTGGTAGGATCTCCTATTTTTGTTCTCCGCTTTCCTGGAGCTTATTTTTTAAACACTGCCAGTTTTGACCATGGAGGATGCCGGAGCTGCTACCCCTGCTGATATTGTTGTGGAGGAATTTGATAAAAAATTGATAAATACCTACGGGAAAAAGGCGCTACAGCAATTTTGCAAGCAGTTTAAAGTTCCTACCACAGGTCTCAGAGTAAAAGAGGACTTCCTTAAAGCGCTGAAAGCCTGGTTAGAGGCCAGAAATCCCTCTGATCCGGTGGTGGTACCGGAAGAGGAAGAGGAAGAGGCCATGAATGGGCACGGGGCATCTCCCGGCAGCAGTGTTTCCTCTAAGAGCCTTTCTCCTGAAGAGTTGGAAGACAGGGAGAAGGAGAGGGAGTACAAGTTAGAAATGGCAAAACTTAAATTAGGAGGGCAGTTGGAGTTAGAGAATGCAAGAAGCAAGAGAGAAGCTGAAATGGAGAGCAAAAGATTAGATTTTGAAAGAGAGAAATTTGAACGTGAGAAGATGTTGAGGGAGATGGAGCTTAAAACTAAGAGTTTAGAGTTGAATCACTCTGGTGGCAGCACTCCATCTGTGCCTGCAGAAAGTAGGTTTTATTTTCCCAAAGATGTGATAAAAGATTACAGTAGAAATGAGGATATTGGTCAATGGTTCAAAGCATATGAGTTAGCATTGTTGTCCCTGAGAAAGATTGGGGAGCGGGGTTGTGGGGTCGCTTTGTCAATGAAGGGAGAGATACCTTGTTGGACATGCCTGCTGAGGAAAGGATGTCTTATACTCATATGAAAGATGCTTTAATGTTAAGGTATGGTTTAACTCCAGAAAAGTACCGACAAGCCTTTAGAGAATGTAAGAAGTTGCCTGGTACTACGTGGGTTGAATATGTGTCCTTTTTTTGCAGAGCCATGGATGGTTGGGTAAAGGGTAGCAAGGTGGATAGTTATGATGCTCTTTATGATTTGTTTGCATGGGAGCACTTGTCTAATAACTGTTTTCCAGAGCTACGCCAGTACCTTATTGATAGCAAGATATCTAACCCTAGAAAACTTGCTGAGGAGGCGGACCGCTGGGTCAGTACCAGGGTCCACAAGGGTCCAGTGGGAGACTCAGCCAAAGATGGGCAGGGTCCCAAGCAGAAGAGTGGGGGGGACAGGGGTAAACAGAGGGAGTTTCAGAAAGGGCCCCAAAGTAATCCCCAAAGGAACCAAGGGAAAGGTTCCTTTGGGATTTTAGGATTTTTCTCAATTTAGTAGTCCTAAGTTTAGACTTAGGACTACTAAACTGAGAAAAATCCAAATTTTAAGACTTTCGGTATTCACAGAAGGCATTTAGGAGTCCTAAAGTTAGGAGTCCTAACTATACTACTACTAAACTGAGAAAAATCCTAACTTTAAGGCTTTCGGTATTCACAGGAGGCATTTAGGAGTCCTAAAGTTAGGACTCCTAACTTCTGTGAATACCGAAATGAGTAAGTGCCTTCTGTGAATACCAAAATGAGTAAGTGCCTTCTGTGAATACCAAAATGGTAGTAAGTTTAGGATTTTGTCTTAAGTTAGTTCTGTGAATCGGGCCCTAAGACCCTACCTGTTTGGGACTCACTTCCGGGTTCAGACAGACCACAGGCCCCTCAGATGGTTAATGCAGATGAGGGGTGAAAACCCAAAGCTGTTGAGGTGGTCCATTTCCCTACAGGGGATGGACTTTACGGTGGAACACCGCCCTGGTACAGATCACGCCAATGCTGATGGTCTGTCCAGATTTTTCCGCCTTAGTGATGAGGACTCCCTGGGTGAAGGGTAGTTCTCCCCACATTTCAGCTGGAGGGGACACGTGTTAGACCTGGCATCATTGGCATGAGTCTCTCCTCCATTTTTTTCCTGTTGTCCTCCTCTGTTTACGATGTTTTTGCTGGAATATTGCTTTGGGCACTGTGCCACTGCTGATCAGTGCCACAGTGCAAGTGCTCCCTATGTTAAATTGATACATTGATTAGTGTTACCATGATTGGTTTGATTGACTTACGGATGACATCGCTGGTGGCAGGGTGCTTTTCTTTTCGAGCAGCAGGACTTACGTGAGAGGTGGAGGTGGACGATCTCCTTCTCGCTGTTGGCGGCGCAAGCTGGGCACTACAAACGGAGTGAAGGAGACTACAACTCCCAGGGTCTCCAGTGGTAGCTCCGCCCCCAATTACCGGAACTTCCGCGCCCGGAGGCGCTAAAATCGAACAGCTCCCGCCGTGTCACGGGACGCGCGCGGGCGGCGCCGGGCTGAGCCCGGGCAGAGGGCGGGCCGTCTGTGGCCGTCAGGGGCCGGAGGAGGCCGGGCTGGGCCCCATCCCTTGATGTTTGGCATCGATTTTATGCAAGCCGTTTTTCCCTAGGTTGTCTTTATTATACTTAAAGTAGTTTCTTCGTATTTTGTACTTATTATTTGTGTATTCTTAGTGTTACAATTGTATTTGTTTTCTTTTTTTATTAAGGTTGTCATTGTTGTATTTGACTGACATTAGATATGGGGAAGCATACGGTTGCTCAGGTCCACAATGACCCAAAGCCAAAAAATGCTCCACTACCAACCTTGACAGCAATTGATCGTATGCTTCAAAAAACAATTGGGGTGGTTGCATCTGCCATTGAAAGTACTGAAAGGCGCCTCTCGCTTCCAGTAGGTATGCCCCCCCTTTGTCTGCTAATAATGCATTGATCCTTACTACCAACTCTCAGGATTCTTTAATAGTACCATCTTTTATTGGTCTTCCAGAGGCTCGAACACTACAAGAAATAGGGGATACTGTAACTCCCCAGCAACAAATAGATGGAGACTCTATGCCCATACAATCTAGGCTATCTTTGTCCCCGGCTATCTTTTCCAGTAATGATCCGCCTGAGCTCCCACTTTTGCATGAGAATCCCACAGTACAGGTGGGACCAGATTCACCTTTAAGCCCAATCTTAATTACTGGTTCAGTGCAAAGTATCATCAATGATACACCACAAATGACAACTGGAGGCCAGAAGGCTAGATGCAAACAAAAACATAGCAACAAGGAAGGGCCACAATTAATAAATGGCAAAGGAAAGAGATCCTATAAACCATGCAAAACCGCTAGTAAACCTAATGTGGAACAAGGAAAAAAGGATAACAACAAACCATTAGCTGCCCCTTCTAACATCTGTATGAGTGACCTATTAATAGGGGAGAGCTTTTGGGGAAAAATGGAGAATATGCTAACTGCTCTTCTTGTACCTATCATGACAAAATTAACAAATATTGAATCTAGGGTTAATAATATGGAAGAACAAGTTGTGGGCAATTTACAGGGTTCACAGGGTAATGTACTTCTTACCCTACCCCCTGCTGTACCACAAATAATTTTGCCCGACCCGAATAGCAACCCCAAAAAAGTATCAGAGGTGCTTGGTAGTTGTATGCAGCAGGAGTCAATTGGCTCAAGAGGCATTAAACCTGTCGGAATAAATGCACCAGGACCTTCTAATTCAATTTATAATAAAAATGTAACTACCCCAAGAACTGTTGCTGACACCAGGGAGGTTATTACCACATCTAGTTTACCAACGTTGAATTTACCCCCCGAGGCTCTTTCGTATACTGTGGTGTTAGCAAATGTTCCTCCTCTTCCTCCAAATGCTTATGAACATTGGTCAACCTTGAGGAATAAGGCCCTTCACTTCTTGTCTATCAAATTTGGGTCGAATAGTGCTCTGTTCTCAAATTTTAAGATGATTAGAAGAGTTGGTTGGCTTGGTTCTTCAGCTATCATTGAGAGGGGACTGTGTGATTGTATCGTTCCGGTCTCCCTTATTGGTTAATAACATACTTGAGAAATGTTATACTGGCCACTTAGCTACTGACTATGTTAACATTGTTCCCCTTTACTTTTTGTATCCCCCCTTACGACAGGAAAGGCTGCGGGGTTATTGCTCCCATTTGTTCAAGCAGGGGCGTTTTGAAGGAGAAAGATATAGCATACCAACGTTTAATAATTTTGACATTCTTAGTGGCTTAGATAACAATGATTGACAGCAAAGTCACTCTCCCCAAAACACTTAAATTATTGTTACAGAGCCTATGTCGACTAGTGATCCTTTGGATAATATCAAGGGAGGAATGGGGGCAGTCAGTAGCCTACTAGAGATTGAGGGTAATGCAGGGGGGCTGATGTCACTGGAGGCAGAATTAGCGGAGAAGAGTGAGAGTAGACCACTGCCTCTGTTGGCAGATTCCACTCTAGTTCCTCCTGTCTGTCCCTCACCTGATATTCTGCCTTGCAACGTATGTTCATGGAACATTGCTGGCATTAAATCCAAAATTGGTAATCCACTCTGGCAAGACTTAATCCAAATGCAAGATCTTATTTGTTTACAAGAAACATGGAGCAGGGATCCGGTCCATCTAAACGGGTTCAAAACGTTCCATACTCCAAATGTGGATACCTTTCACGGAAGGGCTAAAGGGGGATTGATGACTTATGTATCTAATAAACTAAATCTTATAAAGATAATGGAGCCAGTTAAAGATTCCTATTTTCAAATTCTGATAATAGTCTTGGACTTAGCCACCCCGATTGCCTTGCTCAATTTATATAATAACATCCCCCCAGGGGAAGTCCCTACTGTTTTTAAGAAATTGGCCAAAGCAGTGTTCTCACAGGAAAAAATCTTTGGTTTTACCATGTTGACACTTCTTTTGGGAGATTTTAATTGTACTCTCTGCAACATGATGGCAGATAATAGATGTAGTATAGGACGAGAAGATGCAGTGAGTCAGTCACACTTCAATCATTCTACTTTGGGAGAACAATTTAATGAATTAATTGGTCAACTTGATCTGGGTTTTATAAACGAGGTCTGCCCAACACCATTTTCTCTTCCTCCAACTTTTAATGGGCGAGGTTGTACCTCTACTATTGATTTTGCACTAATTACAAATAGGCACGCTGGAAGTATTGTCACTTTTAACGTATCTGATACTGTTTTAAGTGATCATTTTCCACTTTGCTTAGCCATTCTGATCCCAAAGAGGTCCGCCCCAAAAAACAGCACAGATAGAGACAGATTGTGGGAAAATCTCGCCATTGGAAGTATCAATGGCTATACGCTTAAATGGGATAAGGTGGATCAAATTAACACGCTTAATAGTGTGATTACCAACTGTGCTTCTGATTTTTCAACGTGTCTAGCGGAGGTTACTACTTCTGAAAATATACTTGCATCCTTTTTGTCAATTTGTAATGAGATTAGAACTTCCTTAATGAGACAACGTAGAAATAATAAAACACACAGGGGTGGCTGGTTCAATTCCAGATGCACCAAAGCGTACTCTCTTTTAAAGAAAGCAGTGCATAACCAACCTAGGTGTGTAGAAGACGTATGTAGATCTAGGAAAGAGTATAAACTCGCTGTTAAAGAAAGAAAAGATGAGTTAAGGAAAGAATCATGGGAAGCGTTGCATCAGGCGTCGGTATGCAACGATTGTGCAAGTTTTTGGAAGATCATCAGAAATCCTCTATTTAGAGAAGAGACCTGTCCCACTCTAGAAATAGCTATTTCTGAGGCCGAGTGGATTGATCACTTTTCTAAAGTGTACGAGGGAGATAGAATGCCTTCCCCCTCTTGTAATCCCTCTAACTACTCATCTCTGAGAAATATGCAGTTTTCCTTGCCAGAGGTTGAAAAGGCTATATATGCAAGCAAGGGTGGGAAGGCCCCTGGCCCAGACGGTGTACCCATAGACGTATTTAAGGCAATTATGCCTCTGTGGGCCCCCCTTCTGGTCCAGGTGTTAAACGCCAGTTGTGCGTCGGAACTATTGCCCACCTGGGTGGAGTCCATAATTGTCCCAATATATAAAAAAGGGGATAGACACGACCCGGGCTGTTATAGACCCATTTCCCTTTTAGATTCCTTTACAAAAATAGCTGGATGAATAATTCTGGACCGCCTACTCTTGTGGGCTGAGGATAACTCTATTTTATCCGACTTACAATATGGTTTCCGCTCTGGCCTAGGAACAGTGGAACAAGGCCTACATTTTCTGATGCTGACTGGGAAGTACACTAGGGCTAAGAGGGAGAATTTGTTTGTGGCTTTTGTTGACCTCTCAGCCGCTTTTGATTGTGTGATTCATTCTAAACTATGGATGTTATTGGAACAAATTGGGGTTGAAGAAAATATTATTTATTTTCTTAAATGTTTTTATAGTGAAGCATCTGCTTGTGTACGCTATGGTCGTAAAGGGGAATGCACTGGTAAAATCCCAATCAGGAGTGGGGTTAGGCAAGGTTGTGTCCTAGCCCCATTCCTTTCTAATTTGTACATAAATGGTTTGGAGAAAGCCCTGTGCAACAATAGTTTTGATCCCCCATACGTAGCTGGCCGCCCAATTCCGCTATTAATGTACGCAGACGATGCAGTACTAATGTCCCGTACTCAAGTGGGTCTACAGCGCGTGGTGGCTAGTTTTGCACTCTTTATGAAAGAATTGGGCTTAAGAGTTAATATTGCAAAAACTTTCATCATGCACTGTGGCAGAAATGTAAAAATTAAGAAGGCCATTTTTATTGAAGGCCAGCGGTTGGTTCTAACTAAGCAATTCTCCTACCTAGGTATTTTGTTTACCCAGAAGGACGTATGGGGTGAGGCAATGGTAGCAAAAAACAGGCGATGATTCGCTCGACTGCTGCCCTTAGATCCTTCTCGGGAAAATTAGGCACCAGACCACCCGCAGAATTAATTAAAATTTACAAGGCTAAATGCGTATCTCGTGCAATGTATGGTAGCGGGATTTGGGGGTTTGTGGATCCTATCCCGCTCCAGATAGTTGAGAACTCCTTCCTGAAGTTTATCCTCGCAGTTCCTAAGAGTTCCTCTAACTATAATTGTCATGCAGAATTGGGACTCTCTTTTATAACGGACCTTATTAAGCTAGAACCTGTGCTATTATGGCATAGGGTATGGTCAAAAGAAGAACCTAAGCTTAACAGAGATATATTGTCAGATGTCTTAAAATTAGAAGGATATATGAGGATACCATGGCTGAGTTATGTACAAAAGTTTTTGACCGATATGGGTAAGTTGGATTATTTTCTAAATCCTCTTACTATCTCAGCAATTTCACGGAAAGAGCTTAAAAAAGAGGGCCTGGTCTTTTTAGAATCAACAAGAAGTGCTGTGGAGGTCTTAAAACCCATTGTTTTACAACATCAATTAATTTTAACATCTTTTAATATTCAACCCTACTTGATCCATGTCCCGGGTAATTATGATAGATTTTTATTATCCCGTTTTAGATTTGGACTTTTTCATAGATTGGTCAGTTTCCCAACAATCAATGATTGGTCTCATGAATTGTCTCCCTGCCCTTGTGATGAAATCTCCCCCCAAAGTACCATGCATGTTGTTTTGTTCTGCAAATTTTACCATCAAGTTAGGCGAACCATTTTATTGTCGTTTTTAAGGGTGATTGGGCATCGCCAATGTCGCCGTGCCATGTATGATATTCAACGCCTGGATAACCACCTTTGTGTTGCAACAATTACCCTGTATTTGAAAAAAGTGATACTTATCAGGAAAAGGATTTTTTTATAATGTATCTTTCTGTAACCCTTGGGTATTATGTATTTTTAATTGCAGGTTTTTTTAATGATTTTATGTTTTTCTTTGTATTTTTGTATGTATACTTTTATGATTGTTGTTTACAATCGAATAAAGTTTTTCTGAATCTGAATCTGACTTACTGTTCAGACCCTAGTCTAGTGCACCGCGTGTGCCAAGGGCATGTAAGTTAACTGCTGCTGGTGGGCTCGCAGCACTGGTTGTGCCACCCACAGAAGCAGCTTATAAAATGTGTCCCAGGCCTGCCATCGCAGAGCCTGCGTGCAGTCCCTGACTGCCATGTCGACTTGGCAAGGAAACCTACTTGCCAGTCTCTAAAACCTTCACTTTGCCACATTTCAGACACCTCTATGGTAGGCCCTAGGGCTGGGTGCATTGTTGGTAAAAGGTAGTTCATGCCCTGATGTGTGTGGCATGACCTAATAGTGAATTACAGCCATTTTCGTTTTTCACTTTTGAAGGGCTACCGGCTTCCCATAGGCCAGAATGGGCAGACTGATTATTAACTCCATTATAATCTATCAGGGAGCATGGTAGCAGGTCGAGTTTAGTATCCCTGAACTCAGAATATAATAACACACCCTTTAGGATGGATGGTTTTTAAATTCTGTGTTTGAAAATAGCCCTTTTAGAAAGTGGCTATTTTCTTGTCCAACTATCCACCGGTCTCTGCTGGTTTAGTGTGTGTGTCAGGGGCTGGGTGGCTCCAGAGGTCTGAATGAGTCAGTGTGGGGTGAATGAGGCATCTACACTTAGAGTGGGGGAAGAGTAGTCCCTGATAGCCTGCCCTGCCTGACACAATGCTGGCTCCACCTCCTGCCGGGCGACTGATAGCCCTGCCCCTGCCAGTGACAATACTGGCTCCACTTCCTGCTGGGCGGCTGATGACCCTGCCCTGCTCAGTGAATAGGCCAGGTGCCTCGGCCTGGCAACACCCATAACAAACCTAGGATGGGGGGAATTTCCCTGCTTGGACAAAGGGAACAAAGCAGAAAAGGGGTATAAAAGAAGGACCCCTGAACCAAATAACTTAGATCACTTCTGACAAGGAAACCTCTACCAAGGACAAGAAGCCTGCTGATCCAAGGACTTGCCTCCCCCTTCTGCCAGTGTGCTGTTTGCTGGGGGGAACCTGAAGCTGCTTCTTTATTTTTGCCAAGGGACAAGGAGAGAGGAACTTGGCGTGTACTCTCAAGCTTGCAAGAAAATCTCCAAGGGGTGGAAGAGTGCCAGCCTCCTGTTGAAGTCCCAGGGCCAAAGGACTTCACCCTCTACTGAATTGCTGGTTGCTGGAAAGTGTTATTTCCAGTGCACAGGGGAAATCTGCAGTCTCGACGTCGCCGTCGCCGCCGAATCCAGCTCGACATCGTGAGTAACGGCTCCAGTTTTCCGAGCCTTCGACGCCGGCCGCCGGGCCCGATCGACGCCGGTATCGACGCCAGTGAGTAATGAGTTCGGCTCCAGCTCCAAGCGACCCATCTCGATGTCGCTGCTGATCGCATCGACGCGACGCCCTTCTCGACGCCGTGAGCGCTGCTCCGGCCCGACACCTCTCGACGCCGCTGCGGATCGACCCGAATCCGAGGCACGATCGACGCCGACCTCGACGCCGACATCTCGACGCCGTGGATCATCGTTTTCTTCATTTCCAAAGGTACTGTGTTTGTGGGGTCTGTTGCAACTCCAGGCTCGACGTAGCGCTCCTCGCGGTCGACGCCAAACCTTGGGAATATCGTAAACTCGACGTCGTGTGACTCCTGTGGGGGTCACATTGTTGCCAAGAACTGTGTTTCAGAAGAATACTTACTTTTGTTGCTAAAGAACTATTTCCTAAGAAGAAGCTTTACCTCAACTATTATGTTTCCTTCCAAAGAGTATTTATTAAGATTGTGGTATATTTTTGTCGTTATTTGGTCTTGTGCTAAGCCTTATATAAAAATACTATTTTTATAATAACTCCTGTGTTGTGTCCATTTGTAGTGTATTCACTTTATTACTGTATGTGGTCATAAATGCTTAACACACTGCCTCTGAGATAAGCCTGTCTGCTCTGCCAAGCTACCAAGGGGGTGAGCAGGGGTTATCTGAGTGTGTAATCCCCTTGCCCTGACTAGAGAAGGTGGGTCCCTATTTGTCAGAAGTGTATACCTCTGCCAACTAGAGACCGTCGGTTCTAACACTGCCTGTTTCCAAAAACAGTGATGGGACCACACCCTAAATAATTATCTTTTGGCGATGGTATGTCTGTCTTGTACAGTTTTTCCACGAACCATCTTTGGAGCTTTATTAGAAAGTGTAGAAGAGAATTTTGTGATCCCTAGCCTACAGTCATTAGCTAATATCATTTTACTAGTTACCTGTATTTATTAGTCCAGCAAAGAAATAGCTCTCCACTGTACTGCTCATTTGTATGGCAGAATATCCTATTTCAGGTTTACAAACCATTCAGAACATGGCCGCTTACAAGATCTGCAATCAACCTAGTAGCTTCCTCTGCATCCCCTATTCGAAATTTCTTCTGTGGCTACCAGCTCGCAAATAGTGCAACATTCAAACTACTTCCCAACCTGTATCTTGCCTTGTTTGTCGCAGGTCTGCATTATTTTTTTAAAATAGCTTTTTTCTATAGACCAGCCAGAGCTCTCAGACCAGCCAATCAGCTCATTATCACCACGAGGCACATCCACGTGGTGCAAATGGGAGTCTGTTTCTTTGCTCACCTTGCTGCTGCTCATTGGAGTGCCTCCTGTTGAATCCACGACTTGCAGCAAATCTCAAACTGGTCAGTAAACGTCTTAAAACCTACCAGACTACACGACGTCGGCATACAAGGGACCACCCTCGACTGGATCCGATCGTTTCTCACTGGCAGAAGCCAAAGGATCAGACTGCCACCCTTCCTCTCCGAACCCACGGAAATCAACTGCGGAGGGATCATCGCTCAGCCCAACCCTCTTCAACACCTACATGGCCCCCCTCGCCACCATCCTCCGACAGCACGGCCTCAACATAGTTTCGTACGCCAACGAAACCCAGCTCATCCTCTCCCTCACCAAGGACCCCACCACCACCAGACTCAACTTCCAGGAAGGAATGCAGGACATCGCAGCCTGGATGAGCAACAGCTGCCTAAAGCTCAACTCGGAGAAGACAGAAGTCCTTGTCCTATGAACCTCCCCATCGGCATGGAACAACACCTGGTGGCCCACCGCCCTCGGCAGCCCACGACCCCCATGAACCAAGCCAGAAACCTCGGCATCGTACTCGATTCCTCCCTCTCCATGAACCGACAGGTAAACGCCGTCGCCTACAGCGGCTTCATTACCCTCTGCATCCTCCGCAAGACTTTCAAATGGATCCCCCCCTGAGTCTAGGAAGACAGTCACCAACGCATTCATTACCAGCAGGCTGGACTACGGAAACGCCCTCTACGCCGCATAAACAAGTCTCTACTCTGCAAGCTCCAGATGATACAGAACACTGCCGCCAGACTCGTCCTCGGTATCCTTCGACACGAGCACATCAGGCAACACCTGCGGAAGCTTCACTGGCTCCCCGTTGCGAAGAGATCACTCCTACATCGCGGACAAGACCTGGAACGAGCTCCCAATCGACATTAGATGTGCCCCCTCCCTGAACACCTTCAGGAAGGCTCTCAAGACTTGGCTCGAACCGAACTGCTACCCCCACCCCCAGTGAGAGCCTCACAGGGGAGTAGAGCGCTTACAATTCCCTGATTGATTGATTGATTTTTCCAGGTTAACCTCCATTTTTCAGCCTCTGCTGCTATTAAAGCTTCATCTTTTCACCCTCACTTTCATTGTTCTCCTTATTCTTCTTTGTTTTGTGCGGGGATGTATAAAATTCCATTAACATAACAGAACGTAAAACATAACATTGCGTCACATGCATCTCATGAAATGACATGACAACACATGAGATGGCATGACAAGACATGAAATGACATGCCACAACTTGATATGACTTGGCCTATTTGACATGACACGAAATGACATGGCAATACATAACGTGCATGTTTGATAAGTTTGGCAAACTCAAAATGTATATTTAAATGCATAAATATATTGTATTGTATTGTATTGTATTGTCATTTATATAGCGCGGTTGCTGCCCAAGGGCGTCCAAGCGCTGAAGCATAAGACAGAACTGAGTATGACGGATGGGTTTAAGGTTCGGTGGACCTCGCAAACAGGTAGGTTTTGAATTGTTTGCGGAAGGAGAGTAGGTTTGAATTAGTCCGGAGCTGTAGGGGGAGTGAGTTCCACATCTTAGATGTGTGGTGCCAGTGAAGATTCTAAGGACCATTCAATTCCTAATGAAAATATTTGGGCACCAAGAAAACGGGACAATACGAGAGAGATCACTATGATAAAGGGCATAAAACACAACTATATTTTAGCCGTCTTCTGTCAACATATTTCTCTCTCAAACATTTGATCAGTCATTGCAGACAAATGGTTGCCCACCTAAGATGGACCATATTCATGTGCTAGTTTTGTTTTACAGTGAGAACATGATTATTGGAAACCACTCTTCCAGTGAGTTAGAACGTATCTTTAATAGGTTCCAACTATATTGTGATCTAAACAGTCAGACAGTGAATCATTAGATAAGCATAATCATGCAGGTGGTCTCTGCAGTAGAAATTTACACGGGTACATATTTGGAAAATTAGTATAGATGGTGCAGGGTTACTATCATTTAGGACTTTTATAAAATAGTCAACTGAAGTGGAGACCTCTATATAAAACTAGAAGTGACATGGACAAATCCATCAGCCATCAATTGGCTGCACTCCTACAACCAATAGTAATAGTCAATAACTGTAAAATTATTCTATATTTAAGTTATTGTTTCTCTAAATAGAGGCAAAGGCATCTAACTTGGGTGGATGTGGCCACGGGATCTCTGTTGAGAGTACAAATTTGATTACAAAAGGCTATCCCTATTAAGGCATTTAGATATGACGTAGGGGTATGTGCAGCTGTGGCCAGAGTGGACCAGGAATCTACATGTTTCTTGACTCAAAAAAAAATAACTGAAAGCGGTCATTTTTTATATGTGGTTCATGTGACCTATATTGAATGGGGCTATTTGAAATGGTTAATGAGAACGCAAGAAGATGAAAAGAAATTGGAATTACATTTTCTCCCCTGAACCGGAATGAGGTGTTGTTTTATGTTGTTTCACCTTAATCAGTTAATAATTATGGGCATTGTAAGATAATAATTATAATTCCTATTTCTAAAGTGCAAACATTTCACTTCTTAAGGGTTTTCAAGGAGTTGGGGGCTGTCAGGGAGATTAAGTGAGCTATTGCCCAGAGTCACATGATGCTGAGCTGAGCAGACGCCGGGGATTGAACCATTTAACCACTCTGGTCGCTGCACTAAACCTCTCCATAAGATCATAGGTGTTCCAATAGAAGGAGGGCTACATCTAATGAAAAGAACAAACCAGTGAGCATGCAACATTGAGATGTTCGACCCTCAATGAATTAACATAACATTCTATTGAACAATTAAAAGCACAATATGGTGATTTTAGCACACAATGAGCTTGTAGAAATACTTCAACTGATTCAAAACAAACGTGGTGGTAGATATGTTGCTAAGGGCCTTATTATGCGCACCAGTGGTCTGGCTGCCCAATTACAAGTAGGGCAGTCAGACCACCATGGGACTGCTGCTGCCACTAGGGATCCATGATCCCTCGTGGTCATCAGGGGTCTAAGGCCCCTAGTAAGCTGGTTGTGCTGCTGCGGCACCACTAAGCATTTTAGAACTTTCCTCACTGCTACAGTATTGATGGTGGTGAGCCTGCCATGAGAAGTGTTGCAGTGAGGAAACAAAGGGGGCCCTACAGGGCCCCTGCTGCCTCTGTGCCAGAGGATGCATGCAGGAGGACACATGCTATGCCCCCTGTATGCATGTACCTCCAGTTCCTGCAGGGCATAGACTTGACAGTCCATGCCCTGCAGGAACTGCCTTTGGCACTCCCATTGAAGTGCCTTTTTCCAAGACACCACAGTTGGACTGCCCAAGAACCACTCTCCAGAGACAAAAAAAGTTGTAATCTGGCAGGCGGTATCTTATGGCTTTGGCAGTTTTGGAGAGGGGCAGCGGCATGGCGGCCCTACTCCAAGTCCGCCAACGTCATAATAAGGCCCTAAGTGTTTTACAAGTGTGTTTCTCAAATATTTAAAAAACAACATATCCGCAGGAAGCGTGTGAAATAACTGGAACTGTTGTGTGTTTTGATTCATATTACTGGTTAATCGTTTAGAAAAAAACAAACTGAACCCTCTTGTGCAGTGTCAAAACAGAGGCATCCAGAATGGATTCCACTTTGCATTGTAATTAATACCGTGAGCCATTCTTGAGAATGAACATGGGAAGATTTCCATTCCAACATTTGCAGAATCTTGTTTTCAATGTTTTCATTAGTTACCTATCTATTTCATCATCTTGCTGTGATCTTGATGTTACTACTTCATTTGAACACAGCCTAATACTATCAAGATTTTCCTGTATATACATCCAGCCATTACTTTACGCTGTCAACCCCATAGCTGATCAGCTCTCCTTGTTGACAAGAAGCCTAGCAGTGGTCAGACTGTTTGCCTTGAGAAAGAGCAGTGCGTAGCTGAAAACTACTTTCTGAAGTATTTATTATATTTCAGAAGCAGTTATGAATAAAGACATCAAGTTAAGTTTTATTTTTTATGGGATGCGCCACAGGACATTTCAGGGCATAAATGGTGCCCTGTTATTCAAAATCATCTCACATAGCAATAATGTTGTTTCTCGCTACAGTCCTGTTTCATCAAATTAAGTAAGATAACTGTTTGACTTTTAAAGGTGTTTGGACAGAAATATTGAGTCAAGAATATTAGGATCTCATATATATCGTGGACATGAATATTGAAGGTAAAAATATAGTTTTAAGTACGTGTCAATGTAAAAAATATCGATGTAGTAAATATCACATATGATATTGTTTATTAGTGTTAAATAGTATGTTATGTATTTTTGTTTACTCTATGTGAAAATATGTTTTAATACGTTTTATTTTTAGAATAGTTTTTATTTAATAAATTGTAATATTAGCAAATTTTATTTGTTTTAATGTTTTTATTCAAGAATAAAAAAATTTGTAGCAGGATGTTGGTTTAATGGGGGATAAGGATTAGATTTAAAACAAATACGTAATTTATTAAATTTTAATTAATAATTTTGTAGATTGTCAATTTTGTTTATTAATTTGAAAATGTTTTTTATTATATTACATTTTCATTTATTTTTAAAATTAATTTGAAATAAGATACATTTGAACGTTCTTTTAAAATAAAAGAATAATTATTAAAACATATTTAACATATGTTTGAAAAATGTTACATTTGATTTTTGGATTTTTTTTCTATCCAATTTTATTGGCATTTTGTATAACGAAGAAAACAAAGTAACAATTGTATCACTGTGACATGTAAGACATTTCATTACAATTGTAAGTATTATCCCCCATCTAGTAGGTACAAAAAAGAAAAGGGCAAGCCCTTTGCTCCATGAGTAATCAGTCCAGTGAACCGGTCCATTTGCCCCATATTCGTTCATGTTTGTTTGGGTACCCTCTTGCCTCATAAACCGCTTGTTCCTGGACAGCACACCAGTCAACCCCCCTGCGCCATTTTGAAATAGAGGGGGATGTTGAGTCTTCCCAGGCCATTGCAATGTCCCTTTTAACAATCAACATGGCTATTCCTAGAAACAACTTGTCGGCTCGGGAGCCGTCCATCCCTTCCATCACCCCCAGGAGGGAGCAAAAGGATTAAGGGGGACTTCCCACCCCAATATGATACTCAATTCAGATCCAATTGAAGCCCAGCATTTGAATATTAGGGTGCCGGACTAGACCATATGAAAGAAGTCGGCTGGTTCACCTTCACGGCGTGGACATTGCGGGCTTGGGAGAAATCCAGCTTTGTGCAGCCTCAACGGTGTATTTTTGGATTTATTTAACTTGAGTGCCCATACTGAAGGGGGGCCCACTGCGGGCCCCCAAAGTACATCCCTGCCTGCCTGTGAATGGCAACTGAGCCGCCATACACATGCTGGCAGGGATGCAGCATCCTAATCTAGCGGACAGTACCTGCTAGGCACCGCCACCATTTTATGGGTGCAGGGTGGGCCCGACAAGCAATCGTAATGATTGCCTGTGTCAAACCCGTGGCAGACGGACTTCCCGTGCACCAGATAAGGATGACGGACGGAGAATGGCCGCACGATGTCGGTGAATTCATCGCCGGCAAGCTGCTGGAGACGGATTCACTGCTATCCTTATAAGCCCCATAGTTTCAATGTATGCAGATGATAACTTGATTTATTTGCGGGCAGATCCTGCTATTCTACCGGTGATTATGTCGGCTTTGGATCTTTTGGCCGCATCTCTGGACTACGAGTCAAGTGGGGGGAATCCTGTTTGTTTCCTTTGTTTCAGACACCTGACTCTCCGCACTATATCGTGGGGGGTGCCCCACTGTTCTAGAGGTATGACACTTTCAAATATGTGGGTGTACAATTATATCATTCTGATAACAGCCTCATCGAGGAGAATTTAGCGAAGGTCTTGGCCTCGATTCGTCAGTCATTGCCCTTCTGGACACAGCTACCTCTGTCACACTTGGTGAGAGTGTCTATTGCTAAAATGCTGGTTCTCCCACTACTCCTTTACTTCTTTGCAGCACTCCGAGTGATATTGAAGAGGCCACTTTTCCTAGACTTTCAACATTTGTTGGCCTCATTGATTTGGGTGACTAAGAGACATAAAGTGAAATGCGCGACATAATAAGCTGCATTGGAGGAAGGAGTGTTGTGTACGTGACCACACTAAATGCAGGGCTTCCCCATACCGACCATACTAATGTATCGATGATGCCTATTGTTTATCCTATTTAGGGGTTGCAACTAATTGTTCCAATGACTCGAGGTGTTGTTTCTTGATTTATTCTGGATGCGGGAGGATGTGGTGGGCTACGGGGAAGCAAGAGTGGATTTTTGTTATGAGATAATTGTCTAATTCTCATTATGACAGTTGGTCCTTTGTTGCTGTTGACGTCATGGGTTACAACAAACAAACGTTACAACAAACAAGTAGTGGGCAAAAGAACGATGGATTTAACCCAGATCTCTTGACTGGGGGAGAATGTCTGCATTGTCAGCATTCCGTCCATCATTTGTTTGTTGTAACGCTTTTCGCCCTAAGTGGGATGGGTATTCCCAGACGTGGGACCCGTGCTCACTACGCCACTGGAGTCAAGCTATCCTGGCTGATGACGGCTGATAGCCAGAAACCGGTCCTAGGATGCTTGATTCCGGTCCAGGGAAGACATGGCTTGGCAGTTCGGGCTGGACTGTTCCCATGAGGCACAGGGTCAAGACTGATTTGCATATGGCCATGTCTAAACTGGGGTGGTGTAGTGGGCAAAAGAACGATGGATTTAACCCAGATCTCTTGACTGGGGGAGAATGTCTGCATTGTCAGCATTCCGTCCATCATTTGTTTGTTGTAACGCTGTTGACGTCATGGCATTGTGCTCCTTTAGTTTTTACTCATCCATATGTAATTGTGTTGCTGCACAGGCTGACTGAACCAGATAAGTCTGCACCACATTACTGTCATATCCTGATGTGGAAAATGTATGCTGTAAGTGAAATTTAACAAAATTGTCAATAACATTATTTGCAAAAAAAAATTGATTGTGTAGTATTAATTATGTATTTTGTATTTGTAAAATATTATATTGAAGGTAAAAAAATAAATTTGCTTAGATTTGAGTGGGGATAGTGAATTTCATCCCTTTAGTCAGGGCCGGACCGGGAACTGAAAGCAGCCCTGGCAAATTTTTCCAGAGCAGCCCCCGTCCTGCACGTAGCGAGCGAGCGCAACTGCTACTAGGTGGGTTTGGGGACGTTCTCCCCTAAAGAAAATTTGGGAACACGACAGACCAAAATGGTGAATTTTACAGCACATTTTTCATCACATATTCAATTGTATCAACTTTCAAAGCACAGTAAATAGTAGATGATGACCTTACAGAGCACCAGGTTACCCACCCAGTCATATGTACCCATAGACACTCACTGACAGACTCTCTCACTGACAGACTCTTTCTCAATGACAGACTGACTGACTCACTCTCACTGACAGACTGACTAACTCACTCTCACTGACTCACTCTCATTGACTCACTCTCACTGACAGACTCTCACAGACTCTCACTGACAGACTCTCACTGACAGAATCACTGGCAGACTCTCACTGACAGACTCTCACTGACTCCTTCTCACTGACAGACTCTCCCTGACTCATTCTCACTGACAGACTCTCACTGACTCATTCTCACTGACAGACTCTCACTGACTCACTCTCTGACTCACTCTCATTGACTCACTCCCTCACTGACTGTAGTACAGAATGTCCCCTTCACTGTACTTCCTAATGTAGCCATCTTTGTACCGAATATGACCACCATCTCTGTGCTTCTGTACTACAAACTATGCAATGATTGTAGTACAGAATATGCAATAAGTGTATTAGAGAATGGCATTGCTACCCTACCGAATGAGGCTATTGTACTACAGAATATGTCATAATTTCACTAAAGAATAAGGCTATTATTGCACTGTAGAATGGGCATTAATGTAATGATGTTTCGTACTATGGTATATGTTCATTATTGTACTACAGAATGGTCCCATGACTGTACTCTACAGAATATACTATAATTGTATTACCAATGCAATCACTCTCCTACAGGAATGAGGCCACAACTATACCAGAGACTATGTCATCATTTCACTACAGAGAATGACTATTATTGCCCCACAGAATAGGCATTAATGCACCGCAAAACATGCTGTTATCCTACTGTAGTAAATGTGTATTATTGTACCACCACAGAATGTTCCCATAACTGTACTGAAGAATGTGGCCATAGCTGTATAGAACATGAGTATCGGCTAAAACTATCAATCAAATATTCTTTATCTATACTATCATCCCACTCAAATGTGCTTAAATAATCAGAGATGACAGCACCAGACCGATACACAAAAATAACCACACGCACAGAAAGGCAAACAAGAGGCAATCAGACATTTAAATACACATGGAAACTCTGTCAGACAAGCATTTAGACACTGATACAGAGGCAGACACAGTCATGGTGGTGCCATTTTAGCACACAATGTAGCTAGACACAAAGATCCAGACGGATGCAATCACACAGAGACAGACAATGTACACACTGTGACATACACACATACACGTCACAGCCAGAAAAACAGTGATACGGTTATATCCTAAGAAATATATTAATATGTAAGTAAAATGTTAGCTACCCAAGAGAACTACTCTCCTCATGGCTATTAAGTAGTTTGGAAACTACTGCAATTGTCTTTTTTGTATAGCTGAATTTTATATTAATGACGTAGTAAAATGTATTTTTAATTTTGTATAGTAATTTTGAAATTAATGAAGCTGTAAAATGTTTCTTTTAGATTTGTATTTTTACGAGTATATTTTTACTTGAGGATGTAAATGATCATAAATTGATCGAATAAATTTCTTCCTATAATATGTATAAACAACACACACGATGGCACAGTGGTATACAGGTCAAACACATGCTGTCAATCAGATGTACAGACAGTACGGAACCAAAGTGACACACAGCAAAGACACAGTATCACACAATACATACACAATGACATAAAACATGCACACGGTGACACTGCAGCATACATCATGGATACAGTGAAACACAGATCAAAAGCACAATGACACAGCACAGAAAACAGTCACACAACACACAGTACAGGGCAGGCGCATAGTGATATAAAGCACATAAGTCATGACGCGCAGCACGCACAGTGATGGACACCACATCACAGGGATGCAGCAGAGACCACATCACAGCAAAACACACATCTGTGGCATGCACACACCTGTTGCTGCCGACTACACCACTCTCACAACAACATCTAACACACCCAGAGTGTACCACAACCACAATTTTACCACCAGACCTCAGCCTAGCCTGTTCCTGCCTGTGGAAATGATTATTAATGCTCTGGGAATATTTATTCACAGCCCCGGTCTGTTCCTGCCTGTGAAAATGATTCCTGTTACAGGAACATCTCTCCACAGACCGCAGTCAGCCCTGGCTGATTCATCCTGGTTCTGCGCTGCACATTGGAGTAGAGTAAATGTGGGCAGCCATGCTGGCCGCAAATCACATTTTAATTTTGATGGTGGGAATGCGGGGTCAGGGGTCAAAGTAATTAAGCCCTACATTCTGCACTCCTTCCCTACCTCTGAGACGCATCAGTCTATATCGATATGGCTTTTTTTCTTCTCAATTTTCAGCCATGAATCCGATGCACAGAAGTCACGGTGCTGTGCAACAGGGCTACAAATATTGCAAAAGGCAATAGCTTTTTTCTTCTGCACCGATTGACGGAACACTGGGTTTTCTGCCTGGGGCAGAACAACTGCTGCTATTTTCCTTTTTGCTGTTTGACTTTCTAGGCTCGCCTCCAGTGAGAAGGTCAGCCACTTACAGAAGGGAGCGGTCGACATGCTCGATGCCTGTCCACAAAGCAGAAACAGGGAGACCCTGCTGGCTGTGGCGGTAAATTAAAATGATGGTGAGCACCATGACTGCCAGACCGGCCAACCCCACTGGACATTGCTGGCGGCTGCTGGAGCCCAAAGCACACACTGCACCTCAGCAGAGCCTGTGTGAATCTGAATGCAGCATTGCAGAAGGCCTGACTCAGAGTATGAGGAGGCGGCGGCCCGGCGTCAACCAATTGCCGTCACCTTGGCTCGCCTTTCAAACTAAGTAAATTAGTCTGAGTGTGGTGCCTCACTCTGTTAATCTATCGCCCACTGATAGATTTGCTTTTTGGCGCTTAGAGCGCACTCAGTCACCTGCTCACTAAGGCTGCCTTGCCCATGCAGCATGGTGCGTGCTGTGTTGCCAGCATCTGTCCTTCGAGTGAGTCCATGAGGACAGTGTGTATTGACTGACTCCTCCGCGACTATACACCTGTTATTTTTATTTGCCACCTCACCTTGGTTAGTTTTCACCTACCATGTACTTTAACACGACGCCAGGAACTCCCTCGAAGCCAGCGACGTGTGAGCCCAGCGACGCATACATAATTATCCTTAAACATGGGCACTTGAGACATAAGTTAAAGAACTTCAGTGAAGCAAGGGACTTGACACTAATTTTGATAGACATGTGAAGCAATGAATAACTTAGCTGGCCGGCTTAGTCCGTGATCTGACATGAACTCGCAGATCCCAGCAGTAGCAGGCATACATTAATTGAGGCGTCTAAGCAGTTAGAGCAACAGGGGCTCGACAAAGTCAGTGCAGGACAGATAAGACTTCCACCTGGGTTCGAAGTTCGAACAATGGGTCTTTGGAGAGAGGATAGGACTAGGAGTAGACGTATTCCACGAAGAGAAAGGGAAAAACTTAGTACGAAAGAGGAAAAGGAATACCATACTCTGTTACAGGATTCCCTCCTTTTCGTTTTCAGGTTCCACCCTTTTCCTCCTGCAGCTTTCCCTCGCCACCTTGCTTCAAGTTTACATTTTCGTTTACATTTCCATCGATCCTGTCCCTAGCAGGTTTCCACACTCTTTCTTTACTCATACGGGTTTCATTCTCCAACCTGTTTCAATCCTAGTCGTTTGAGAACTTCAACTGAAGAAGTGCCTGAAAGAGTGTCACTGTGCCAGTGAATCTAAACACGTTTTTGTGCTATCACCCAGCAAATATAATAGTCAAAGTATTTGAATGTAACAGAATGCTTGTGTCCTGGCTTCGTATTTTTCTAGTGCTTTGCACCAGTTAACTTCTTAAGAGTCCCTTGTTGCTCAAATGGGTGTGATTTCTCATAATTATGTTTCCCTCATCTTCCTTGCTTGAATCTGCTCACGAGAAAATGTCGCTCATGCCGGACTCCGGCTCAGCTCTTGGTTCTCTTTGATCTTCGAGCCCAAAACAAGCTGATCCGTCAAGAGGCTTCTGCCTGCCACCAGGCTCTAACCCCATGCACCACAAATAAACACAGGAGAGTGATCTTCGATGCAAGAGAGGCCTGCGTCGAGGTTGACCTCCACAATGTGGAGGCAAAAATCCTGGAATTAATACCAGATTCCTCGCTTCACCGAATATTGTAACCATTGACAAATACTTTATTTTAACACGCCTTCATTGTCACTTATGAGAAGACCTTCAAATATGTGTGTTTGCAGGCCACAAAAACCGCTGGTGTTTAATTGAATACACTGTAGTGTTGCTGCAAGATGACAGAATTCTAACATATAGGCTGCAAGCGACAAGTGGTTTGCCTCTCATCCCACCAGTGACACTGCCGTCAAGGCAGGGACATGAACATATCTACTTACAGGTTTAAAAGCGGTCACTGTTAATTAAAGCCTGTCACTGTAGTGATGTCATCTAATGTGAAACACTGCCGTGTGTTAATGAAGTGTAGTTGTTTGAATTATGCAGTGACTATCATATTTTCATACGATGTTGATTGCATGATTTACATGCAATAAGATGTCCGGGCTCGGCTCATGCACGGGCTCCACTAGGTACCAAGCAGCCAGACCCTTGGCTCGGCTCTCCCTGTTAGCCGTTGAAATGTCACTATGGTACTAAAGTTATAAAATTGTCACACATACCTATCTGAAACCTTGGCAGCTGTGTTAGCTTAGTTCAGTAACAGTTCTCCTACTTTAATTGCGGCCTGCCGGTTTGGCCGCCCGCACCATGCGCACCAAATCAAAAATTGTAATCATGATGATGATTGAATCGTCATCATAATTACAAATTTTGATTTATTGCCTGCACCTGCTGGAGCAGGATTTTCTAATGAAAATCTATAGGGTTTTGAAGCTCTGGTTTGTCTATTTGTCATAAGTTAACATTATTAATTATTAATTACTAATTGTTTGTTTTGTGTATATGTTTAAACTTACCAACATACTAATAAGAAGAAAACCGACACGAGGGAATGCTTTTGTATTGCTATTTAACAATGTGCATGTTTTATTAAATAAACGTTGCTGAGTGCTGTTTATTTTAAGCACGAAACGCTTTTGAATTAATGCTTTTCTGTGTTGCTAAAGCTAGATAATTACATACACATAAGGGTATTAGTGAGGTTAACACTGTTTAATCACTATGCTGTGGTAACATTGTTTTTGTCTCTTTTAATTAAGATGGTCCATTTTGGCCTAACCAAACATGTCCGCCGTTTGCAGCCTGGCCTCGAGTGAGAATTTGTGATGAGAAGGCCTTGCTGAACACATTTGATCACAGTCCTTGCCTGGTTAAAACTTTCCGTGAGGACAGCAGCAGTTCTGGGCAGGTTTCCAGATGTATTGGACAGCCTTGGAGGACAAAGGAACTGTTAAGAAAGAACTCTGAGCATTGTGTCATCGCTGAAGAAATGTGGTTGCTAAAGGATACATTTTTATTTTTGGTTCCTGTTCTGTCTTTTTATTTTTGTGATTTCCTGAGCGGAGATTTTCCAAATGTAGCGATGCTACATCCTTTCCTGCTCGCTCTGCTCAGTGGTTCGGCGGATGTGTAAACATTTAATGTTTCTTTAATATTGCAAGTTTCATTATAAATATACTAGACTAGAGAGGGTCTGCGTTCATTGCATTCGAGATTTTGCTTCCCAAACCTTCGTTGGTGAAGATCGATGCTGAAAGGACGGTGACTTGGGAGATTTCTACTGAGAGACTTGTCCTGATGACCCATTCTGACATTTAGCTAGAATAGGTAATTATGAGAAAATGATTTATTCTGATTAATTTCTTTGACTAATTTTAGATAAAGAATCATAATTTTAAATATGGTGTTGGTGATTATTTCTTGTCAATTATTGAGTACTCTATTTGATTATTGATGTATAGATTGTTTAGATTATGACAATTGCAATAGCTAGGTCTTATCGACCTCGGTGTAGTTGTGGGGTTTAGGAGTTTTCTTTCCACAGGTTCAATGCTGGTAGAGTATTTGAGTGTATGTTAGTGAAATGGGCCCTAGTGTATGGTGAGTGTATGTGCGTGTAACTGTGAAATTACTCTATCCGTGGAAGTAGGGAGATTTTGTACACCCCAATCTGCATCAGCTGCACCCACTTCAGGGACACCGCTCTCTGTTTATTTTTTTTTTATTTTTTTTTCTTTAATACTGAGCGTGGCACTAACTTCAGGGACACCGTGCTAGGTTAAATTTTTTTTGTTCTAACTTTAATCATGAGTGTTGGGCCCGCCTCACAGACACTGTGCTCTGCAATTCAATGGGTATTGCTTTAGCAGTACTTTGGACTGTTGGTATTGTAAATGACAATGCCTTTTAATTTTTTATAAAAGGCATTGACATTTACAGTGCCAATAGCTTGAAGGCTAGCGATTGCGAGACCTATTACACACACATCTATCTCTTGACACTAGCTGAGAAGGGAGGCGAGGTTTAAGAAATTGTTCTTGGCATGCAGAGCACAACTTATCTCCACTGCACATTTACAAAGTATTCTTTGCATCATAAACAGCAGATTTTGGGCTCTCGGAGCCCGGCGATGAATGGAATGTTACCAGCCCCAGTTTTTTTTTGCACTATGCTTGTTTAATTAGCTTCTGTAACTGTGGATAAGTCAGCACTCTGAATCCCATTTCACCTGAGTTTTTTGAGTGCATCTATTTACGCACGTTATTTTTTTGTATTTTGACGGGTTGTTTTACTCATTGGTGGGAGTTTCTTCTTCTAGGGTTTTATATGTCCATTCTACATTGAGGAGTCTGGATTACTGTACCTTTCATCTCGTTCACCGCACATTGTGTTTCGTTTAATGCTCATTATCTTGTACCTGAAAAAATTTAAATTCACTGCACATTTTACATTTTATATTGCAGTTTATTTCACCCTGTTCTTTTTAGCTAATAGTTTGCTTGTTTAAGTTACTGGCCGTGGCGAGAAGAGGGCCACAACTACAATCCCCAGCATTCCCACAATCATGTGATCACTCATGGTCCCGTCATTAGCTCTTCTGCTAAAGGAATCATATTCCAGGACTAGTTTGGATATTCCAATGCCCACTATCTTGACCTTAACAGATATGGCTCTTCCCCCTCGTGTGATCCCCATGGTTAGAGCTACTCATTCAATCCTGAGCGTTACCACTCTAAAGCTCAGCCCGGTATGCAAGGGCAGCAACTGGAGGGCTTTGTGAGACAGGCAATCTTTAGCTGTATTCGTGCCTCGTAGGGCAGCCACTTAAGGGATTTTGGGACTGGGGATATGTGCGCATTTCTTTTGGTACATGTAACCAATCTGGCAGCAGCGTTCAATGATGCCCTTAGTGGGGCCAAGGTATATTTGGGGAGGCCACAGAGCGTAGCACTGCCATAGTCTAGCCTCGGCAAAACACGCGCTTGGACAAACTGCTTGAAGTCAGCTTGTGGAAGGAATGGTTTGAGATTCCTGAGTATCCTCGTCAGGTGATTAGCTCCCTTGCACACATTGCTAATATGATTCTTCATGTTCAGATGCTTGTCCAGGGTGATTCTGAGAGATTTGGCAGAGTCAATAATGATGGGGGAGCAGTTGAAGGCAGTGAGGTGGTTCATCCAAAGGTCTAACTTGGGGATGGGATTCGGAGGAGAAATGAGAAGGAATTTTGTTTTGGAGGTGTTGAGCAGGAGGTGGTCTCGGTTAACCAGTGTTGAGTAGTCGTTAGAGTAGTGTTGAGTGATATGAGGTCATCCGGGGAGGAGATTTTCAGATAAAGTTGCGTATCATCCGCATACATATGGAAGAGAATGTTCGTGGAATTTAGAGCATTAGCTACTGGCTCCAAGAACAAGTTGAAGAGTATAGGAGATAGGGCGGACCCTTGGGGGACCCCCATGGATACTGTAGAGGGCTGGGAGAGAGAGTGGTTTGCCTTGACTCTTTGGGATCTGTGGTGGAGGAAGGACGAGAACTATTGCAATACCCTACCAGAGAGGCCCATCCTGTTCTTCAAAATGAATAGGAGGTTGTCGTGATTGACAGTGTCAAATGCAGACGAAAGGTCAAGGAGGATTAGGAGGCAAGATTCATATTGGTCAAGCATTTTTAAAATGTCATCCATAACGTGAGAGAGAGCCGAGTCAGTGCTGTGCCCACTCCGAAAGCCAGGCTGATGTTGGTCCAGGAGTTGGAAATTCTCTATGTGAGCACAGAGTTGTGATTGAACGCATTTTTCTAGGAGTTTGGCTAGAGTGGGGATGTTGGAGATAGGGCGGAAGTTGTTAAGGTCATCACTATCTGCGTTAGGTTTTTATAATATAGGTGATACTTGAGCTGCTTCTAGGCAATCTGGGATCATGCCTTGTGACAGTGACACGTTGACAATCTTTGTCCAGATGGAGATGACGAAATACTTGATTTCTTTGAAGATGGAAGGTGGCAACGGGTCTCTGAAGTGATTAGATGGGTTGATACTCTGAAGAATCTTGTTAATATCACTTTCCCTGAGGGGAGTAAAGGTGCCCCATGATGCATTGTTCTTGGTACTCAGGCTGAGTGGTTTGGAGCTTCCACCGATTGCTCTTTAACCAGTTCAAAGATTTTCTTGGGGCGATTAGCGGATTGATTAAGTTGGGAACTGAAGTAGTCGGCCTTAGTGCTCTTGATTTGTTTGTTATAGAAACTCCTAACCGCTCTAAGGATTTTTAACTGATCCGAAGATGGTTTGGCTCTCCAAGATCATTCAATTGCCCTAAGGTTGCGGCGTTCTGATTTTAAGTTGTCGTTGAACCACGGTTTGGATATTTAAGCAGCAATTTCCCCCTATTTGATGACCACGTATGGTACCACGGCCTGTTCCCTCTCCCTGGGCATTGGCGAACGGCTGTGCTCATTAGGATCTCCAGGTAATGTCACCAAAGACACGTGTTCTCTTAAATTACTCTATCCGTGGAAGTAGGGAGATTTTGTACACCCCAATCTGCATCAAGTTCCTGGTAGCAGAGTGATGATGGTTATTGATGATTGTCTCGATCTGATTAGATTGCTTGTACATTAGCTTATTGATTATTGATTATTGGTGATGTTGGTATATGTACTAATACTATATGTTGGAGTCGTCATGTTGAGTTATATGTAGTGCTTCTGGAACTTGGGAGCTAGTAGCAGTTCCGTAGTAGGGCAGAGGGAAGTATATGCTGCTCTCGGGAAAGACGGGATTGTTGGTCCTGTACGTATGCAGGAAAGTCACATTGTCTGGATTCGGAATCAGTGACATTGTTATATGTTACTATTAGAGATATTTCTGGTATATAAGGAGTGCGTATGGTAGTGAAGGTTATCTGTGAAACTCTGGTTTTAAGTCCCAGGGATCCGTAAGGTTCGCCGTTAAAGCTTATCGCGGGAGAAGTAATAGGTATTCTCTGAGCTTGTTTGAGAAACTGGGTAGAAGTAAGCTGCTTGGTTGATGTGTGTTATAATTCTGTAGTGGAGCAGATTGTTCGCTGTTCTCGGGAAAAGCAGGATTCTGTGTGTATGTACTATATTTTCTTGTATGAATGTGCGTGAATGTTCGTATTAGTTGATTGTAAGACTCTTTGGATAAGACCTAGAGGAAACAGTTAAGGAATGTATGAAAGAATTTCGTTGATTCTGTGCAATAGATTTTCTTTACTATTCTTTACTATTCTGTGGTTAGCGAAGCAGACAATGGAGATGTTTATATGTTGTAACTAATAGATTTTGTGGAAAGTTGACACGGAGTCTACTGAGAAATTTTGTAAAGGAGGGGTAGACGAGTGACAAGAGACAGGAGACAGAAGCGACTGCAGCGACTGCTGACGTCAAACAGACCGCGCTCTGATTGAATATTAGATCAGGATAGTGCTCGCGCTGAGATTGGTGCGTTGGTGTGAGCCGCGCAAGGATTGGAAGAGCTATTCTAGTGACGTAACGTTTCAGGATTGGTGCGTTAGTGTGAGTCGCGCTGTTATTGGTTGAAAAATCATATTGTGCAGTTGTATTACGGAAGGGATTAGAAAGTTTTGGTAAGCGTTAAAATGTATTACCAAGAGGAGAAAAAGAAAAAATCTTTGTTCAGAAAATTGGTTCGACAAGGATAAAGATGTTAAAACGAGAGAGGGTGAATTGTTACCTCCATCGAAAACGCCTGCATCCTTCATGGCTGCAAGATATGGGTATCATACCTGTATATGGTTGGAAAATTGGGTTAGGTATACCAAAGAAGATGGAGTTTTAGCATTTCCAGAACATGGTTCATTTAATCTGGCCGTGTTGAAAAATTTACGGGAAAAGATGTTATGTCTTGACCCAAGACCAAGGCCGACACAGTTCGAGGCTTTAGTGGAATGGGAAGAGGAAGTACATGAGCGAGAGAAACAGAGGTCTGGAGGCAACTATAGGTATATGTTCGGGAGGAGACATGGTCGTGAAACTCATCATGATCGAATGACGAGATGGCGAGATGCTAGTATGTCAGAGGGATTATATCCTGTGAGAACAGTTGAAGAGGGAGCAGAAAGAGTTCCTGAGGCAGAAGTGAGAAGATATGGAGTTAATGAATATGAGGATGAGGTTTTAAATGACATGATTTACAAAAGACCACCTCCATATAGACCGGAACCAGAAGAGAGTACACCAGTTGTTTCTCCGATAAGAGATACAGTGCGTATCATTGAGACAGAAAATGTGACACCTGAGTTAAGAAGTGGTAATCCTTTCAGGGAGAGAAAGAATAGAAGCAGTGGCGAAAATACGAGAGAATTAGCTAGAACTACATCGGAGTTGACTGAAAAGATCAAGGAACTGACAAAAAATCTAGACGCTGTTACGGTACCCGTAACCATAGGTCCGGTTATGCCTGTTTTTGATAAGCAGAGGACGGGTGAGAATGGTTTGGTTATTCCATATGTTGGGAATAGATTGACAAGTTTGGCTGGTCCTTCAGGAGATTCAGGAAAAAGGGCAGGAAAATTCAGACATGACACATGTAATGAAGGATTAGAGGAGTCTAATTCAGGACTGGATGCTGGTGAAGCTAGTTGTTCAGGGATGCCAATTTTAGAACCGCAGAAGAAAGTGGTTCCAGTGAGAAAATATACTGAAATAACAGCTGAAGATTTGAATGAATGGATGAAAGTTCTTCAAAAGAGGGATAAAGATTCACAAGCAATTGATGTTGCTAGGTTACGTGTAGAATTAGAAGAGCTTGTTGCAGGGACAGTTCCAACAGAAATTCTAAAAAATCATCATGATGGTGAATTATTGTTTATGTGCAAGAATATCACCTGGAGAGCGAGAAATACACATGACAGATTAAGAGCAATAGCAAATGACTATGGAGTTGACATTGATAAAGTGAAAGTTTTGCAGAAGTCTTACAGGATGGATTTCACAGACAAAGATATTGAAAATTTGAATGGTACTGGTAGAACAGGACAGATTAAAGAGATGATCGCTTTATTGCGAAAATGGGGTGATGTTGAGAAGTGGAAGGATAGATGGTACAAAAAGAGAGAAGAATCAGGGTATAGGACTTATTCAGCATTTCCTGTGAGAGAAAAGGAAAAACCAGTGGATACTTATCCTATGAGAGAAATACCTGGAGGAGGATATGTACATGTTCAATGGACCAGACAGGATATTTTATCATTTACGAATGATTTTCCTCGACTGAGAGAAAAGCCCGTCGAGTGGTATAGGCAGGTAGACAGGTTTGTGAAATTGTCAAAAGTGCTGTGGATTGACCTGAATAGTCTGTTTGATATAATTGTTCCAGCAGACTTGTGGGCTGAGTGTAAAATAGTTGTGAGTTGGCCTACTGAGGAATATCCAAGAGATCAGAGAACAGGAGCACCAGATCCAGAAGTAATGAGAAAGTATGAGCAGGTGATTGTATACCTGAAAAATAAAGTACCTCCAAAAGAAACAGACTGGGTTAAAATAGATCGAACACATCAGGAAGCAAAAGAATCAGTTCATGCTTTTTACGAGAGGCTGATACTGGCATTTAAGCAATTCAGAGGAGATGAACACCTGGGTGACAAGGATTTGAGTCATTTTGTATACAGATTTGTATATGGCCTGAGACCTGAGATTAGTGAAAGAATTCGTGAGCATACTGTGGATTGGCAGAGTAAGAAAATAGATGAGATTCTGAGACATGCAAAATACTTCAGTGATGAGATTGAAGCAAAACAGAGAAAGCTGAAAGAGAAAGCAATGTGGGCACAAGTGAAAGTTGCGGAAAGACAGGAAGCACAGTTGGTGGAACAGGCGAATAATGCAGGAAATAATGCAGGGAATAGACCTAGGTATGCAGGGAAAGGAAAGGGGAATCTTGAGGAAGCTAAAAAAATGTTCCCATGTCACAACTGTGGCCAACTGGGACATTGGAGATCTGAATGTACCAATCCACCACTAGTGAATAATGAGGGAAAATCCTTAAATCAACAGGTGCAGAACGAGGGGAATAATCAACAGCAGCAACAGCAGAAAGTTGTGAGACAGCAGAGTCAAGAGCCAAAACCGCCCTTGCCGCAGAATAGAGGAGCACAAAAGTATAATCCGGATTCGGGATTCTACAATGATGAGCAGGTAAACAAACCAAGGCGTTCTAACCAGGTACAACAGTACTTGTTAAAGAATGAAGGGAGTGAGTCTGAGGGTGATTATTGACGGTGCCGAAGAGAGGAGGAAGAGTGCATACTTGGTGCAACTCTAGAAATAGACCAGGCAGGACCATTTGTGGATGGAAAAATAAATGAAGAAGGTGTTACTTTTTTAGTAGACACAGGTGCGACAAGATCAACTGTCAGGTCAACAGATATTAGAAATCTTCCTCTCTCGGATGAAGCAATCCAAGTAGTTGGTGTAGCCAATACACAAATCAGAACACGTCTTACTGAACCAGTAAGAGTACAAATAGGGAAATTCTCAGACATGCACAGATTTATCGTCTGTGACACAAGTCCAGTGAACTTGTTAGGTAGGGATTTGTTATGTAAAATGAACTGTACAATTTTTTGTACACCAGATGGAATAGCTTTTGAAACACCAGATGAGGATGTTTTGTACCGAATGACTCTAGAAAATAGAGAGAGTGAGTTAATTGGTGCATATGCTGTGTTTGATCCGGAGGATTTGCCTCAAGAGCTGAGAGACACAGTGAAAAGGACAGTTTGGGATTTTACTGGAGAGGATGTGGGATTGATGAATAATGTAGATCCTGTGAAAATTTCAGTGAAAGAGGGAATTACTTATCCTAACATTCCTCAGTACAAAATGACACCAGAAATAATTGAGGGAATAACTCCTATAATTGAGAAAATGATTCAGCAGGGAGTTCTGAGAGAACTACTAAGTAGTCCGTGTAATTCACCGATAATGGGGTTAAAGAAGCCTAATGGGAAGTTCAGGATTGTACAGGATTTGAGAAAAGTTAATCAAATTGTGGTGGCATGTTGTCCTATTGTGCCAAATCCATCAGTGATTTTGTATCAGATTCCACATGATGCTGAGTGGTATACAGTGATTGATTTGTGTCATGCTTTCTTTTCAATTCCATTGCATCATGACAGCCAGCCGATTTTTGCATTTAGATTTGGCCAGCGTATTTTAGCATGGTGTCGTATCCCACAGGGGTATACGGAGAGTCCTTCAATATTCAATCAGTTATTGAAAAAGTCATTGGAGAGTTTGATCATGCCTGAAAACTCAGTATTAGTGCAGTATATTGATGACCTACTTGTGGCATCAAAGACACGTGAAGCTTGTGAAGTAGATACTATAGCTTTACTGAATCATCTGGCAGATGGAGGATTAAAAGTATCTCCAGCTAAATTGCAATTCTGCAAGAAAGAGGTGCATTATCTTGGACACAATATTGAGAAAGGTCTGAGAAAAGTGACTGATGACAGGATCAAAATTATCAGGGAAATGAAAGCCCCAAAGACCCAGAGGGAAGTGAGAATGTTCCTGGGAATGGTGGGTTATTGTCGTCAGTGGATAATTAATTTTTCGCTGATAGCAAAGCCACTGATTAAGCTGACTAAAAGTGAGATGATGGAGTAACAGTGGCAAAGTTACTGTTAAGAGAGTTGATTCCTAGGTACGGATTTCCGGTAACGATTGAGTCTGATAGAGGTGGACACTTCTATAATGAACTCATGAGTTTGATTTGTGAAGCATTAAGCATACAGCAGAAGCTACATTGTGCATACAGACCAGAGGCTTCTGGTGTGGTTGAGCAGATAAATGGCACAATCAAGAACAGGATTGGTAAGATGTGCTTAGCCACTGGCATAAAATGGCCGGATGTCTTGCCTCTAGTGCTAATGACTATTAGATCTACTCCAGATAGAACTACTGGTTTAAGTCCGCACGAAATCATAATGGGACGTGCAATGCGACATGCATATGTACCTGTCAATAAGTTGATGACAATAACTGATGACATGATTTTGGATTACTGTAAAGGCCTGGCTGACGCAGTTCATTCTGTGTTTCACCAGATTGGAGAAGAAGCTACTACACTTGAGAAGAAGCAAGCTCATGATCTGAGTCCAGGAGACTGGGTGAGGATTAAAGTTCACAGAAGAAGAAATTGCTTGGTTCCGAGGTGGGGAAGACCAAGACAAGTCATTCTAACTACGACGACTGCAGTGAAGTGTGCTGGTGTGAAAAACTGGGTGCATGCGAGTCATACTCTGAGAGTTCCAAACCCAAAGGATGGGACTGGTAGAGAGTATTTTGAAGAATCAGATTCCAGTGATGATGAAGACCCAGAACCAGTGAGAAAGAATCAAAGTTCAGGAAAAGAAGCAGAAAAGGCTTCAAGTTCAAGAGAAACATTGAGAATCTCAGAAAGGAGATCAGATTCTGAAAGAGAGCCTGAAGTTCCAAAAAGCAGTGGAGGAAAAAGAAAAGAAAAGAGCAGTTCCACAGAAATTACTCCTGAATCAGAAGAGGAGGAGATTGAAGAACCACTTGAGATTATATCTGAAGAAGTAGGGTCAGAAGAAGATAGAGAGGGACAGATTGCGGAAGACCCCCGAGGAGGTGTAGGGAACACTTCTAATAAGCTAGGTGAAGGGACAAGTAGACAGCAAGAAGATTGCGTGTCGGAGACCCGAGGAGGGAAAGAAGTAGGGAAGTCTCAAATAGTGTTGAAAAAGACTGTGGAGCGAAAGAAAACTGCTGAAGAACAAGAGGCATTTGAAACAGAATCGGATGAAAGTGAGAATGGAAAATCAGAGGGTCGAGTTCTGAGAAAGAGAACTTGGATTGGAGAAAGAAATAATACAGAAGCAAGACCGAAAAAGGTCGTAAGAGGAGATTTTTGGCCTAACAACAGAGTAAAGAGGCTGAGATACAGACTGATAAGAGGGAATACATCAAAAGCTGAACAAGTGAATGAAGTGTCGAGTCAAAACGAAGTAAAAAGGAAGGAGCAAAAGGAATCAAGAGAACCTGAGGAAATAAAGAGAATTAGAAGACCCAACCAAAAGTACAGATCACCGGAATGGTCTTATGTGGCACTGTCTGAAGAAGGAGAAGAAGAAACAGTGACTCGAGATATTCCGGAGGGGATCTTGAGAAAAGTGGTTGAGGAAAAGGAAGAATCTGTTGGAATCTTAAAAGTTATCCTGACTGACATTGGAGAAGAGTCAGATGCACAAGATGTTGTTGATGATCTGATACAATTTGATGTTGCTGAAGAAGGAGGAGTGAAACGTGATGAATATCCAAATTGAGTGAACTGAAGAAATCACTTGGAGAAAGTGAAAAGGAGAAAGTCTGAAATTCAGCTGTCTAAAGTAATCCAAAGTTTAAAAAATTACAGTAGTGGAGTAGTAGAGGCTAAGTCAAAAGACAAGGTCAAAGTAGTAAAATGGCTAACATAGAGAATAATCAAAGTAGATGTGCCTTCTTAAGAAGATGGTGTAGAATGTGCTGCTGCTGTACTGGATTATTAATGCTACTATGGGGTATTTTAGCTTTATTAGTTACATTTAGAGTTTCAATAAGTACATTTGAAATACATACTGAGAATGAGACAAATGTAGAAAAGAATTTGCAAAAAGTAGTTCCAACTAGAATTAGTAATACTTACATGCATAAAGATAGGTCAATTAATGATTTTTCTAGTAATGTTTTTTCAAAGTTGTTATATGAATATGTGAAAACAATGGAAGTAAGGGATTGCTAAGTTTGTATGCAATTACCTGCATCTGTATCAGAGGGTGTTACTTATCACCATTTACCAGCTACGTATGGAATTTCTTGTAGTGTATTAAGTAGTGTTTTTTATTTGTTAGGGAAAATAGATTATAAGATGTCTAACAAAGATAGTATTTTTGGGCACTTGCCAATGAACAAAGAGCTGAATCCAGCTAAAGAAGCTAACATTTTTGGTGAGATTTTATTGAGAAAGAAGAATTAACATTAGATTACATTTTTAAGAATAATTTAACTTGTAGTTTGGAAGAAGAGGAGAAAGCTTTCCTGAACATGGTGGAGGAAAGGAGATTGAGTATGCATGAAAAGGCAGGGAAATATAAAGTGAGTGAGACAATTTGGGACATTGAGATGGGAAAAGAATTGAGAAATGGAGCTAGTCCAACTTTAGCTTTAGATGCACCACAGAAGGGTAAGCTGTGCATTACAAGAGGGAAATCCCAATATGATACATATTTTGTTGGGACTAGTGAATGTCATGATACATACTTCATTGCAACAGGATGGGGTTTCAGAGGTGGAGAAGATACAATTTTTCCAGGAGTGTATTATGTTTGTGGGAACAAGGCTTATTACAAGTTGCCTGACCATTGGTATGGCACGTGTTATGTGGGCCTGGTTTTTCCAAAGATTTTTCATATAGATAGAATAGAAGATGTAGAACATATTAATTTACTAATGCGCTTCAAGAGGGAAACTTGGTCTGAAATTGTGGGTGATATTTTTGGAGCTTTAATTCCAGCAGTGGGAATTTCTTTAAATGCTAATGGGATTCGGAAACTGTCAACAGTGGTGGATCGCTTATCGACAAATACCGCTGGAGGGTTTCTTTTGGTGAATACGGAACTAATTGCCGTGCGTGCTATGTCTATGCAAAATAGACTTGCTCTTGATATTCTATTGGCTAAGGAGGGTGGAGTTTGTGGAATGCTGAAAGTTCAACATTGTTGCACTTACATTCCAGACGAAAGCAAAGACCTGAAGGTCTATATCAAAAATATTACTGAATTGCATGAAGAATTAGTACCACTTGAAGCTGAAAGTATCTGGACTAAAATAGCTAATAAGGTGATAGCTGTTAAGAGTTTTATTGCAAAAATAGGTAGTACTATTATAGGTAAGATATTGTTTCCTTTAACTTGTATAATTGTTGCTTTATTGATAATGAGATTGGTGTGTTTGTGTTGTAAAAACAGGGGAGGGAAAAATAAATTAATTAAAAGAAACAATGAAAAGAGAAATAAAAGGTTGAAAAGAGAACCACAAGAAATTGAATTAGAAGAATTAAGGGAGAGTGTCTACTTAGAAACAAAGAGGGATGATGAAAGAGTGTCTGGTGTGTAGTGTTGTGTAAGGAGGAAAAAGACATTTCCAATTTCTCCTAAAATGGGACTAAATTTTCACTAAATTTTTTTTTGGGGTTATTTGGTAATAAAATCACCAAAGGGGGGATTGCTGGAGCAGGATTTTCTAATGAAAATCTATAGGGTTTTGAAGCTCTGGTTTGTCTATTTGTCGTAAGTTAGCATTATTAATTATTAATTACTAATTATTTGTTTTGTGTATATGTTTAAACTTACCAACATACTAATAAGAAGAAAACCGACACGAGGGAATGCTTTTGTATTGCTATTTAACAATGTGCATGTTTTATTAAATAAACGTTGCTGAGTGCTGTTTATTTTAAGCACGAAACGCTTTTGAATTAATGCTTTTCTGTGTTGCTAAAGCTAGATAATTACATACACATAAGGGTATTAGTGAGGTTAACACTGTTTAATCACTATGCTGTGGTAACGTTGTTTTTGTCTCTTTTAATTAAGATGGTCCATTTTGGCCTAACCAAACATGTCCGCCGTTTGCAGCCTGGCCTCGAGTGAGAATTTGTGATGAGAAGGCCTTGCTGAACACATTTGATCACAGTCCTTGCCTGGTTAAAACTTTCCGTGAGGACAGCAGCAGTTCTGGGCAGGTTTCCAGATGTATTGGACAGCCTTGGAGGACAAAGGAAATGTTAAGAAAGAACTCTGAGCATTGTGTCATCGCTGAAGAAATGTGGTTGCTAAAGAATACATTTTTATTTTTGGTTCCTGTTCTGTCTTTTTATTTTTGTGATTTCCTGAGCGGAGATTTTCCAAATGTAGCAATGCTACATCCTTTCCTGCTCGCTCTGCTCAGCGGTTCGGCGGATGTGTAAACATTTAATGTTTCTTTAATATTGCAAGTTTCATTATAAATATACTAGACTAGAGAGGGTCTGCGTTCATTGCATTCAAGATTTTGCTTCCCAAACCTTCGTTGGTGAAGATCGATGCTGAAAGGACGGTGACTTGGGAGATTTCTACTGAGAGACTTGTCCTGATGACCCATTCTGACATTTAGCTAGAATAGGTAATTATGAGAAAATGATTTATTCTGATTAATTTCTTTGACTAATTTTAGATAAAGAATCATAATTTTAAATATGGTGTTGGTGATTATTTCTTGTCAATTATTGAGTACTCTATTTGATTATTGATGTATAGATTGTTTAGATTATGACAATTGCAATAGCTAGGTCTTATCGACCTCGGTGTAGTTGTGGGGTTTAGGAGTTTTCTTTCCACAGGTTCAATGCTGGTAGAGTATTTGAGTGTATGTTAGTGAAATGGGCCCTAGTGTATGGTGAGTGTATGTGCGTGTAACTGTGAAATTACTCTATCCGTGGAAGTAGGGAGATTTTGTACACCCCAATCTGCATCACACCCGCGACGGTCCAGTGAGAGGTTGAGCAGCTGAGCAGCTGAGCGCGCAACTCAGGCCAGTGAGGCCACCTCGCTCCGCACTGCCTCCGCCCTCCGCCCTGCTCACAACAAGTCAGCAGGTCACAACAGCACAGTCAGCAAATCAATCAAATAAAATTAAATCCACCACCACCACTGCGCGAGGCGCAACGCCCGCCCAGTGCCAACTGTGCTACCGTCACCATGAATCATTAACTGGTGTGGGAAAAACTCACCTGCTGTTGGCGCTGGCGGCAGACACAGAGGGGGCTACAGCTGGCCTAGGAATATTCAAATTAAGGCCGCCCGCAAGCTCCGGTCAAGTGCCCTGAGTGCCTCTGTGTCTCAGTCGTCACTCGTGATGCTGCAGGACAGGCAGTCTCATGCGCACTTTTAATTGCGCTGGGCCCAATGGGCATGCGGCATGATCATGATGACATCAGCCGCACCTAGAGGCGCGCATACGCAGCGGAGGAGGAGACAGTGCATCATTCTGCGTGCTGCACACAAGAACCTCCTCCTCCTCCTGAATATTGGGTAGGCTGTGCTGTTTTCCCTGCAGCTGCAGGCTGTCCACTCCCTGCACCACGGAGGCTGAGCGGGGGCACGTCGGCGGACACTACAAAGAGAGCGTACTCGGAGTAGTCGTCTGAGTCTGACAGTCAGTCTGACAGTCAGTCAGACTTCTCTCTTGAAGTGGCTCACGTCACTCACGGTCAGACCGAAAATTGTCCCCAGCCACAAAACCGGCCCCCTGTCGGAAAACCGTCCCCCATCCCATCCAGCCTACCGGGGGATTGCCCGGGGCTCGGAAGTACCAGTCCGGCCTTGCCTTTAGTGTCCAACAACTTCCCCAAGTTGGTTTAGATTACAGTGGCAATAGTAAATCTCACCCCTTCACTGTTCAACACCTTCTCTAAGTTTGTTTAGGTTGGAGTGGGAATAGTAAATGTCCCCCCTTTACTGTCCAACACCTTCCTGAAATTGTTTATGTTGGAGTGGGAATAGTAAGTCACCCCTTTAGTGTCTAACATTTTCTCTGAGTGTGTTTATATGTGAGTGGGAATGATAAAATGTCGCCCCTTTAGTGATCAACATCTTCCCCAAGTTGGTTTATATTGGAGTGGGAATAGTAAATGTCATCCCTTTAGTGTCCAACACCTTCCCTAAGTTGGTTTAGGTTGACGTGGAAATAGTACATGTCACCCTTTTAGTGTCAAAAATCTTCCCTAAATTGGTTTAGGTTGGATTGGGAATAGTAAATGTCACCCCTTTAGTGTTCATAGCAAACACAACAAGATGATGGATGGAGTGCTGAAACTTTACACTCACCCTCAGTCAAGATCCCCTGAAACCGGTCCCAGGATGCTTGTTTCCAGCCCAGGGAGGTCCTGGCTTTGCAGTTCTGGCTGGATTGTTCCCATGAGTAGCAGGGTCAAGACTGATTTGCATATGGCTGGGGCCAAACTGGGGTGACGTGGCAAGCAAAATACCGATGGATTAAACCCAGATCTGTGACTGGGGGTGTGAGACTTTGGGAAGTTTCAACACTCCATCCATCATTTTATTTTGTGATGCTACTGTGTGCGCCCTAAGTGGCTAAAGGTATACCCAGACGTAAGTCCCTTGCTTGCATTCAAGGTCGCCTGTCTGATGAGGGGTGATACCCTAAAACTAGTCCCAGGATGCTTCTTTCTGGCCGAGGGAGGCTCTGGTTTGGCAGTTCATTCTGGACTGTTCCAATGAGGAGCAGGGTCAAGACTGATTTGCATACGGCTGGGGCCAAACTGGGGTGGCAAGCAAAATAACGATGGCTTAAACCGAGATCTGTGACTGGGGTGAGTCTTTCGGAAGTTTCAACACTCCATCCATAATTTTATTTTGTGATGCTGCTATGTGTGCCCTAAGTGGCTAAGGGTATGCCCAGACATAGGTCCTTTGCACATTGCACCACTGGATTCAAACTAGCCTGGCCAATACCCTGAAACCGTCCCAAGATGCTTGTTTCCAGCCCATAGAGGACCTGGCTCTGGCCGGACTAGTCCCACAAGGATCAGCGTCAAAACTGATTGGCATATGGCTAGGTCCAAACTGGAGTGATGTGGCAAGTAAAGTGACAATGGATTAACTCAGATCTGTGACTGGGGGTGAGTGTTTGAAACGTTTCAACACTCCATCCATAATTTTATTATGTGATTTTGTTTACCCCTTTAGTGTTTAACACCTTCCCTAAATTGGTTTAGATTGGAGTGGGAATAGTTAATGTAACCCCTTTAGTATCCAACACCCTACCCAAATTGGTTTAGATTATTGTAGGAAAAGTAAATGTCACCCCTTTAGTGTCCAACACCTTCCCTAGGTTTGTTTAGATTGGAGTGGGAATAGTAAATGTCACCCCATTAGTGTCCAACACCTTCCCCAAATTGATTTAGTTTGGAGTGGGAATAGTAAATGTCATCCCTTTAGTATTCAACACTTTACCCAAATTAGTTTTGATTGGAGTGTAAATTGTAAAAATCACCACTTTAGGGCCTGATGTTCGGAATGCCTCCGAATCATATTTGGCTCTCCCAGATCTGATTCGCAGCCCTTTTTTCCGACCAAATCGTATAAAGGTCCGGCCGACCAAGTACGATGCGAAGATCACGTACACGCTGACCGAATCATTTCCAGGACTCGAACCTGTCCTACAACTCATTTGTCGGCGTATCGTGCCGCGCTAGGAAGCCGAATTATGACCGAGCGAGTACGATGCACGATTCGGACAGCCACTTTGCCTCGGTCACAGCGAGATGAAACGGCTGTCGGCAGCATACTTTGGGGGGGTCGTAGCAGGCCCCCCTTCACACGGGGCCCTCCAAATCTGTCACGGGGGTGTGCCCATGGGTCCCCTCGATCCAGGCATGCACAGTGTGGCGGGCACCACAGGGTGTACTCTTTTCCCCACCACCCCTTTTCTGCCATGGGAGCCTGTATACCCGCCTGTACATGGGCTCCTATAGAGTTCAATGGGAGTCCGAGCAAACCGAGTCCGTAAGCATACAGCAGCATCGTACACCCTCGTTCGGAATCCCGGAGCACATCTCGCTCCGAAAGCCCTCCAGATCCGAGTAGTACGGAGGGCTTTCCTAGTGAGATCGGATTCGGGCCCTTAGTGTCCAACACCTTCCCTGAGTTAGTTTATATTGGAGTTGGAAGAGCCAATGTTATCCCTTTAGTGTACACACTTCCCTGACTGGTTTAGATTGGAGTGGGAATAGTTTATGTCACCCTTTTAGTGCTTAATATTTTCCCCAAATGTATTATAATAAAAGCATGTTACACATATTTTTTAATTCTTTTTTTGAGAATTAAAATTTATTGTATATTTTTTAATTTTGTCAAATATATTAGAAAAATAAAAATATTAGCAATTTTAAACAGAAGTAAATAAAATAATGTATTTTTAATTGTAAAAAAGCAGAAATAAATCAAATTGTATACATATTTGTATAATGTACATTTTCACATGTGACTTTACAGTCAATATCTTTTTTGCACATTTTTCAAACTTTTTATATACACTTTTTAAAAATTGATTCACATATTTTATTTTGAAATATATTTCGGACATTTTAATTAACATTTATTAAATATTTTTAATATATTTTGCATTGCTTTCTATTGGGAAATTGTTTTTTGTTTGTTTTGCTAGTCTCCATTTTGCAGGCTATCGGTGTTTTTTGGGGTCATTTTTACATGAGACAAGTTGCGGTTAGGTGCTGCTGTTTGTCGGAATAGGTAAGTCCCTTTTTAGCACCTTTTAAGGGTTTTGAGGGTACGAGGGATGTAGGATGGAGTTTAAAAAGTTAGGTATAGTGTTGTTTAAGGGTTTTTGGTATGTTTAGATGTTTTTTTGTTACTGTTTTGCACTGTGTTGTTGTGTCACGTTTTTTAAAATGTACTATTAATGTATGATTATGTTATTGCTAAAATATGTCATTTTATGTATGTTTTGATGATTTAAATGTTATGTAGAGTTTATTTGGAACAGTAATGTTTTGTATGGGTGGGTTTTTAACATTTCTTTTACAGGTGTGTGTTTACGAACAATTTCAATAACAAGTTGGAGTTTACAATTTTCTTTAAGGAAATGTGTTTTAGTATATTATAAGCTAATTGTTTTTACATAGATTTCCATATTTTTTGTTTTTTCTGGAGCAGGTATTTTTTTTAAATATTTTTTTTCTGATTTTTTATGGGTGGGTAGGACCACCATGAAAAAGCTGTGATAAATGGACATCGTAATCGCTATGGCGGTGACTTCATTGTAGGGATTACTTTCCGACTGCTGCCCTAATAGGCTCTTAGGGCCTGTCAGTCAGAGGCGGCCATTTTATACCTCGCCTGCTGCGCTCCAAACCCCGGTATCATAATCTGGCAGTTGGACCATAGCCCTGGATGTTGGATGGCCTGCCACTGAAGATCTGTCGGTGGCGGTCCACCCAACATCCTAATAAGGCCCTTAGTATATATTTTTGGAGGAGTTGCCATATACTTTGATTAAAGTGATAGTAACCACTGTGTATGGCTGTGTGGGGGTAGATTTTGAGCATTATTTGAATAGTAGCTTGTTCAAAGTCTATGATTACTTCCTGGGGGTTGTAGTTCTTTGTTTGTTGCGTCATATTGTTTAGGAGTTCATAGAAGCTACTTCTGCTTTGTTTATTAGGGAGTAAGGCATATATGAAAGAGATATTGGTGTTTTGATATTCACCATGTATGGCGTATATCTATCTGAGTGAACGGTTTGGGACACAATTTGAAGGTACCATCCATCATCCAGGTTTGGCATTGGCTTGTGTTTCATCAAATTGTTTGCAATGGAGAAGATTAGCACTAATTTTGTATTATTTTATTGTCATGTGAAAGAATACTTGTTAAATGGTCTGGCATGTCTATGTTCTGGTATCTTCTACGAGCAGGTAGGGTGTCACTGGTGTTTTTTTAGTGCATGTAATTAGATGTTTTAAAATGAGGATCGATGGTAGTTGGCCAGTTATGTGTTCAGGGACATTGGGTATTGTGGGCCAGATTCACAAAAGTAATCTGAGACAAAATCCTAACTTTACTCCTTTACTCCTTTCCGTATTCACAGAAGGCATTTAGGAGTACTAAAGTTAGGATTCCTAACTTTACTACTCCCTAAACTGAGAAAAATCCTAACTTTACGACAGTCGGTATTCACAAAAGCCATTTAGGAGTAGTAAAGTTACGAATTCTAACTTTAGTACTCCTAAATTACTTTTTCTTGGAGCAGACGTATGGAGTGATGCAGTGTATTAGGAAGAGGCCTCCCCATGCATTGCTGGAGTTGCGTCATGCTTGTAACACGACTCCAGCAATGAGAGACGTTTGCGCCGAAAGATGCGTCAAAATTTCTGAAGCATCTGTCAATCCTTGCACCATGGTGTGCCATATTGTGCATTCATGGTGGTGCAAGGTTTTCGCATGCAGGCGCAGGGAAACTGACGCATCTATAGAGATGCATCAGTTTCTTGTAAATAAGCCCCTGAGACCTTAAATGAGAGCTTCATGTCATCCATATATTGGTGGAAATTGCTGTTTTAGCTGAACATGACTATCCTGAGGAATTTCCTCTAAAGGCTGAAAGGAAATTGTGATTGCATTGGACCATAATGTACTCAGCATGTCAGTTGCATGCACTCAAATCAAATGCAAGATGGTGGAGTCTAAGCCATTTTGTAATGAGAGGTTACTGAGCAGGGCTTGTTCATTAACTGTTTCAAATTCTATGGAAATTAGAAGGATGTCAACCACCTTGATGTTAACTGTCTCTCTGCTACACTGTAGTCTCAGTTTTGACCAGCTGTCCTGTAGAAGGTGCCTAATTTTGGTTCTTCCATGAAGTTGAGTGGTGACTGTCTTCTTGATAGTCTTGGCTATTAATGGGCAGAGTGTGGTCAGAATGTAGTAGGCTTTCTCCAACAGTGAAAGTATTTTCCTAGTTTTGAAAACAAATAAGAAGATATATTGGATTAGCCAGACATCAATGATGTCCAACAATGGCTTGAGTGCATTATTATTGATGGATTTAATCACAAGAGGATGCGTTAATGTCGTCTTTGTAGATAGGGATTTGAGAGTTTATTGTAAAGTGGTGAGGGAGAGAAGTTTATTGTTGCCTCGGTGTCCTCAGAATGTTTCATGAACCAAAAATAGTTAGGGCAAAGCACAGTTATGAGAGAAGCCCCTGACATTCCCTGGAAGCTATAGCACAATCAGCAGACAATCTCCAAACAGTGCAAGCTAAGTTCAAGCAGTACCTACAGTTTTAAACACAATAACATTCCAAAACCTATTTTACAAACAAGAAAAAATGAAACAAGCAAAAATACACCAAGATCATAAAAACAGGTTAAATGGAACTATAGAAATAAATGTGTGACCTTTTGAATGAAAAGCACCAACAAAAGGTAAACCCCCAATCCAAGGTCACTATTGCAGTTGAATGGGACCTATGCACAATTTTAGGATGAATTTGATGGAACAGAAGATGACTGCACCAAGTAGGTCACCCCTGTTAAAGGGTTTATCTTCAGATTTCATCTCCAAGCTCTGTAAACGTTTATCCTGTTTAGGGCTATAGCACCAAGGTCCTCAGGGCAGGCTTCTAGGAGCCAGGTCTCTCTCCAGCCAATCTCCTGCAGGGTTCTGTGCTCAGTGGTCAGCTGGACCTCCTTGGGATCAGGAATTGCCCACATTTGGTAGCCCTGAGGCAGGAAATACAGTGGTCAACAAGTTGACATTTGGAGAGCAGCTCTAGTCCTGGGAACCTAAAGGATTTACTAGTCCTTAAATCCATGTGAGTCTTCTTTTGCCAGCAGTTGTCAGGGTTTTTCTTCCAGCAAGACTTTCTTCTTCAAACAGAATACTCCCAGGTCCAGGAATGTTCCGAGGGGGCGTCGGTAGAGGTACCAGATTTATCATGTGAACTAGCCAGTGATTGAAGAAATTCAACCACATAGTCCCAACTATTGTCTCCTACATCTCTTCCATCTTTTACACCACCTCCTGTAACCCTTACTGTAAAATTACAGAGGCTTCTCTGTTAGAAAATGGTGAAATAAATGCCAAAATCTGGGATCACTGTTCCTAATTAGAAAAGGAGAAGTTTGTATCAAGGTTAGACACATCTATAGAGTGGCAGTCAACAAGACTGTTTCATGTTGCCCTCACACATCCCGAGGGATGTCATGCTTCCTGCAAGGTCCTATTGGTTGCCCAAAGGGTCACTTTGGCAGAGATCGTTTTGTGTTTATTGCTGTATGATGAGTGCAAGAAAGGTCTAGGTGGGGTGGTTTTGGGTGTGTTGTGACAAAAACCTAAAACTAATTAGGAATATCACTAAAACGCTTAATAACTTGATTCCCCATCAGATTAAAAAACCTTTTCTAGGTTAGTGCTATTAATGGGATGTTGAAGTACCCTAGAAGCTTATCATTTGTACCCGTACGCAGGGTCAAAAGCTAGTCAACGTATTTTGTGCCCCTGGTGGTCAGAATAAACCTTGGCGCTTCTTTAGGACAAAAATAATAAGGGTGAAACTTTCTACCCCACAATTGTGTCAATACAAGTGTAGTACCTATTTGTTTTGGTGTTGGCTGTCCAACCTGTTGGGAGAGAAAAAGAATATAGCTAGCCAATACTCATGTTTCTAGCATAAGAACTTCTTATTAACCAGAATGTCCCATCTTGTGGAGCAGACTTATATAAATAAGAGTCAGAGGGAAGCACATACAACATAGAAGAAGGTAGATCAAGAGGACATCGTGCAACATGCATTTAAAAACATCTTATTAGGGTATTACATACAGAAGAGGTATCAGTTCAGTTCATAAGGCTTTATTCGGAGCTTAACACAAAGTCCATAAAAGCACATACATTACATTTTAAAAAACACATCATTTAAATACAAACAGAAAAAGAGAAAAAGATAGACCCTAAAAAACATCCTTTATACTACAGGGTCAAACAAGCAGTTAAGATACAATTGAATAACAATTAAAAAATAATACTAGGCCTTGCCTTAATGGCTTGGAGAAGAAATGTAGCAGTAAAAAAGCAGACATCGGGTGAGGGGTTAAATAACAATTTCATGGTGTCTTTACCTGTCCTAACTCCATATTTCTTAAAAACAGGTTTTAAAAAGGCTATACGAAAGTTGCCATAGAGTGAGCAGAACAATAAAAGGTGCAAAGTGCTTTGTGCGGTAGAGTGATCACATGGGCAAGGGCCAATCGGGTGCTTTTTAATACTTGGGAACGCCACTAAATGGTGAACAATCCCGAAACGTAATCTGGTCAGAACGAACCGATGGGAGGGTCTGGTTACGAAGCTCAAATACGGTTGGTAACCTATTGAATCGCAACAACTTCCGTAAAGCATACAAGTAGTTAGATTACTACTGACCCTCTCACGTCGCTCGGACTTTTGGTTCATAAAAACAGATTTCATCTCGCTTTTGGTCAGGCTAGAGGCGGCATAACTATCCTCAAATAGGTTAAGACCATAAATCTCCAGAAAACTACTCGTGACAAAATTAACCCATGGAATCTTTAGACGGTTATCAATCGTAAAACAATCCTTAATAATATCTCTGTTTAAGGAGGTCTCTTCCTTTACCCAAATTGCACGCCACAACAGAATTGGTCTAAGGGCAACTGAATCTGAGAGATGTTGGATTCCGAACTCCCTATGCACCAAATCCGTAGAAACTGAAATGGGTAAACATAATAATCATTTTAGGAAGATATTTTCCTCCACTTGTAGACTCCCGGTCAAAACGTGCCCCCAAACACCCGCGCCATAAAGAGCAATTGAAAGACACCTCATCTGGTAGATTTTCAACATATCTCTGAGCCGCTTATCCCCGATTTTAGAAGCGAACGTAAACACCCCGTGGGCACATTTCGCCATTCTAGCCCTAACATGGGTGATTTCACTGGACCAACTACCTGTCTTGGAAAAGGTTACACCTAGGTAGTTAAAAGTGTCGACCGTTTGGACCTTATGCCCTTCGATAAAATAAGAATGCGGTTTTTTACGGCCTTTACCACATTCCATAACGAAGGTTTTGGATTTGTTAATCATCAGCTTCCTTTCTTTAATGAACAGGGAAAACCTGTCCATTAGGCGTTGTAGGCCGATAGGGGTCCTAGAAATAAGAACGGCGTCATCCGCATAAAGTAATACGGGAACATAAAAATCAAGGATTTTTGGTGCGTCTGCCACAACAGTCTTTAAAACAGAGTCAACCTCATTAATAAAAAGTGTAAAAAGTAGGGGGGCGAGCACACACCCCTGTCTGATACCGCGCCTAATAAGAAACTTTGGGGTGCACTCCCCTCCGGGGCCGTATCGAACACTTGAGCTAAGGTTAGCATATAACCTAGCCAGGAAATAAACAATGCCCTCCGGTGCCCCCATTTCAAGTAATTTCTCCCATAGGATTTTGTGGTTTACCATATCGAAGGCACTGCTTAAATCTGCAAAGCAAAGAAAAAGGGGGCCTTTCTTAGCCTTCGTATATTTCCCTATGAGAAGTTCTAGGTTGAGGCACTGTTCTACTGTCCCACGACCCTTCCTAAAACCGTATTGGGAATTTGCCAAAATGTTATTCGATTCGGCCCATTCTTCTAATCTGACAAGAAGCACCCGGCTCATAATTTTTACGGAGGAATCTAAAAGGGAGATAGGACGGTAATTCTTAGCATCCCTTCTCTCCCCCTTCTTATAAATAGGAATAATAATAGATTCCTCCCAGGTATGCGGGACACCGTAACAAACAGCTGCATTGAATACTTTGGTTAATAACGGGCCCCATATCTCAGGTTCTTTTTTATAGACGTCTATGGGCACCCCATCAGGTCCCTGGGCCTTCCCTCCTTTGCTAGCAGAGATGCAATCCTGAACTTCAGATGAAGATATATCTAAGGGAATGATTGGCCAGACACCTCCCCCTGCGTCCAAAGGTATAGCTGAGTCAAAAATCAGGGAAAAGTGAGAGACCCAACTTTCCGCGCTGACGTTTGCCGTCAGTACAGGCATCTCCTCGTTCTTTAAGAAGGGACAATTGACTGTCGCCCAGAATAGAGAGGAATCTGATGTTTCGGCAGCCTGATCTAACTTGTCCCATGCCTCTTGTCGTAGTTCAACCTTTCTGTTAGTAACTGCAGCCTGGTAGATGGCTCTAAGCTCCCTGATCAGGATTTTGTCCCTTGGTTTGACTGCCAGAGCCTCTTTTAGGCCCTTGAGGGCGATGGTACTAGCATGGTCGAACCACCCCCTTTGCCGGCATGACTTACCCTTAAGATGCTTGGTAAGTTTAGCTTCTATACTGAGATTAATGTTAATAAACTTGTGCGTGATTACATCAGTTAAGTCTCTGCTCTCTAAAATTAAAACGATATCGTTAACACAATTGGTAATAATGGAGTTGGACATAATATCCGCCTTATCCCCCTTCCACATGATTCTGGTTCCGTTGGGTCGATGTGGTTCGATATTAACTACTGTATTTGGTTCAGGGCCATATTTTGCCTTCCAGAGGACGGCCTCCATAGTCAGGCAGTTGTGATCGCTGATTAGATTATCAACTACCAGGGGGACTGTACACCATGGGTTAAGGCTAGAAGAAATACAAATAAAGTCAATAACAGTGTTAGCATTTCGGCCCGTGAAAGTAGGGAGGGTTTCACCAATAGCGCCTTTCTTATTACCCAACATCTCCATGTCATAAGTCATCAGAATTTTGTTTAATGAATTGCCATAGGGATTATGAGGAAAATGAGGGACGCCCTCCCCCCGACAATTTACAAAACCACAGACCCTATTTGCAGAAAATGGACAAGCGGAAGTATTAAAATCCCCTAGCCAGATAAAATCAAAGACAATATCATTACCCGAAACAATGTTTGCCAGAGCAGACTCTAAGGCGAACACTACCTGTTGCCTAGTATTATCAAACACATTATTATAGAAATTAATTAAAAGGATATTTCTATCCGGCTCCTGACAAAGCCATAGGATCTGGGAATGGGCCCCAATCAAAACATATTTCTTTATAGTAAGCGGTACTTCCACTGAGATCAGTGTCAAGAGCCCACCCTTGGCTCTTCCCGAGTTGGAAGCTATGGCCGGCAGTTGGTAGGAAACAAAACCATTATAATTGATGGGGGCCACACTCCAGGTTTCCTGAAAACATATAATGTTAAAAAGATTGATAAAATCAAACCAACCTAAACAAGCGTCCTTATGTAAAAGTCCCGCAACATTCCAGCTAGCAATAGAGCACGGGCCACAGTTAGCTGGAGTAGTAAGCTTATTTAGTACTGACCAATCCCTATCATCAGAAACCTGACTTTCGAACTCACAATCCACTAGAGAATCGATAGGGCTACCACAAGTACCAATAATATTGATGGGCTCGACAAGATCAGGTACCCCAGGGACCAAACTACGCCTCCCCTTTCCCAGGGAAGCGTCCTTGAACCCAATATCAGCTAAAGGGGGTACCAGTCAGTCGTTACAATCAAGCCCGCTCAGGGGCTCGAATCTATTGAACATAGGGATAGTGGGGCCAGCACACAAGTTCGGATCTCTATGCCTCCACCGGTGACACTCAGCATCAGATTGGGTAGCAAGGTCTCTATAAAAGTACCCAAGGGGGCGTAAAGAGATACCTTGAACACTTGTAGGGAGAGATGCGGCTTTAATCAATACAGTGGAGGTAAGTTGTGGGTTCCGAAAATTAATGACAATACAGTCTCCCTCACAAGTCTTACGGGATTTGCCAACCCAATTGGTTCTTCTAGTACTTAAGATATCACTTGATAGGGCTACAGGGAAGCCACACCGTCGGTGAAGCCAGTCCACGGTCTTATTCTTTAATGACGAGTGGGATTCACCAAAGCCATAGTTACTACCGGACTCTCTAACTGGGGGAACATTTGTCAGGACTGCCACGAAAGGTGCACAAGTCAGTGGCAAATCCGGTTGAGGGCAACTAAGACTGTTAGTATTTACATTGGGGCCCAACTGCTTCCCTGGTGCTAGATCAAGGGGTGGTTTAATGTGACCCGGCCGCTGGGGGGGGAGTATTGGGAACGGCAGATGGTACCTCACAAACATTCCCAGTACAAAAATTAGAGTTACTACTACCTGCCGTTAATGGAATTGAGTTAGGAGTGATTGGGATTACCTCTGCAGGACCTTGTTCAATAACATTTGTTTTGGCTCCTGTACCAGCCTTAATAAATGAATCCAATAAACCTCCCAGTCTGACTACTTCATCTGTGATTGTAGCGAGTTTAGTCAAAAGGGGTTTAACCAATAAATCAAACTTGACATCTATGGCGTTAATCAAGAAATCAAGTTGCTCATTATCTAGAGTGATCTTAGTACCATCCAATAATGCTGATTGATCTCGTTGAATATTGGATAGTATGGGGTCAGCTCTCTTAGTGGGGCGGTTCCCCCCTCGTTTAGGCTGGATAATTTTGCTATAATTCCTGCATGAGCGTAATAATCTTTGTGGCCTAGGGGCCGTCAAGCAAGGAGTGGGTGAAACAGCTTGGTCAGATTCCGGGGCATTAGAAGGGCCAGGGGTATCACTGACCACGCTTGTATTATCCGTTGGAACACCCAGAGTCGAACAATCCATAGGATCTGGAGATGTAATAACATCTTGGTTGATACTAGACTGGGTGACCAGTCGGTTGAACGGGGGGGGGCTCGTGCATTGTGACCCTGACCGTCCTAGAGACTTCCTGCGTTCATGGTTGATTTTGTCAACCATCTTAACCAAATAATTATCCAGAGTATTGGACATAACTGAAGTTTTAACTTTGGACATTGTGGCTGGGCCTGGCCTGTAACAGGTCCTCACAGCAAACTGAGAACGCAGAGAGCGGGAAGCTATTGGCTTACTCTAAGTGTAGCTGCCTATCCCAATTAATTAATCACATAGTACTGCCAGGCACCTTATTGACCGATCCTGAAGACAGTCCTGTCTGGTCGGGTCAAACAGCAAAATGAACAAATTATTAACTTGCAATAGACCAGATTGCGGCCCCCTCCTTCCCCCTCCTGTCTCAGACTGTCCGCCCTTTGTCCGGGCTTCGTCCGGCGCGTCCCGCACGCGTACCGCGTAGCGGTTATCGGTGAGACTTTAATATGATGAGTGGGCGGGGAAGCACAGGTGTTGCGCCGCAGGGGCTGGTGGGGGACTGAGTCCCGTTAGACTTCCTTTCCTTTCCCCTTTCTCCTCAATGGCGGCAATATGGGCCCCTCCTGGGGCGGCAAGCTGCAGGCAACAAACAGCGTCCTGAGGTGAGGCTACGAAGCGGGACCCGCGGCAGCGGGTTCCGCGAGCTGTTATAAGCCTTCACTACAGTAGATGGGTGGGGAAGCACAGGTGTTGCGCCGCAGAGGCTGGTGGGGGACTGAGTCCCGTTAGACTTCCTTTCCTTTCCCCTTTCTCCTCAATGGCGGCAATATGGGCCCCTCCTGGGGCGGCAAGCTGCAGGCAACAAACAGCATCCTGAGGTGAGGCTACGAAGCGGGACCCGCGGCAGCGGGTTCCGCGAGCTGTTATAAGCCTTCACTACAGTAGATGGGCGGGGAAGCACAGGTGTTGCGCCGCAGGGGCTGGTGGGGGACTGAGTCCCGTTAGACTTCCTTTCCTTTCCCCTTTCTCCTCAATGGCGGCAATATGGGCCCCTCCTGGGGCGGCAAGCTGCAGGCAACAAACAGCGTCCTGAGGTGAGGCTACGAAGCGGGACCAAGAAGAGGTATCAACTTTGTCTTGCAAAGATGGTGCCACTGTCCAGCAGATACATAATGCCCCGTGAAAATAAACATTGTGCAGCATGAATTCAAGTACATCTCATTTCGTAATTGCATGTCATAAAAACTGAGGTATCAGCCTTATTTTGTAAAGTTGGTACCACTGTGCAGCTGATATATCCCAGTGGAGCCATAAACTGTTTGTGAAAATCACATGCCACCGTAATATGTGCAAACATATTATACAAATGATTGCGGCATCGTAAAAACGGGAGCGTAAGCATGTACCACTGCAACCCTGGTTTAGTTGTCGGAATGATGGTGGTCCTATCTAAAACTGTAAAGTAAGGTGCCCCCAGGGGTGAGGCAGGAATGCCACACTCAGGTGTGCTAAACTGGAGGTACGGAGACAAAGTAAAAAGGCATAGTCGGTGGTGCAAAATGGCAAGCTGTCGTAGGGTGCAAAGCGTTAACAGGTAATGCAGTGGTGTTGCCTGCTATGGGGTTTAGTACTCACCGTTCCAGAGTGCGAGCCGTGTTTTGCACCTACCCTGGTCCTCTTCTCCCCCAAATATATGGCCGGGTGCAGAAGGCTCGTATTATAAAGGAGTTTCACCAGCATGTTTAGACCGGAAGGGTCATGAGCTGGTCTCATCTCTTGTGCCCATGTCAGGCGGCCATATTGAAGTGGTTTTGTTTAAGGTTTTGTGAAGGGTGTAAAGTATGTCCCTAGGGTATCAGAGGTATGTATCCTTGGTTGTCTAGTCGCACATGGTTGATTATTTTAATAGATAATGCGAGAAAGAAAGAAACAGACTTGACTCATAATTATGGTGTTGACAAAAAAGAATGTATGTCTTGTCAGTGTTTCAAAGTACATCGTTGTTGCCAGTCAGCACGTAATTGGTCATGATTTAGGGCAGCCATGTTGGAGTAACTCATGTTGCCATGATGACTAAAGTCTATGTTGAAGTACAGGCATACAAACAGACATACCAGGGTTATATATCAAGGGTGGCTGGGGTGTATAGACACCCAGTTCTCTGCGTGATTAACTCCCAAGTTTTATTATAGCATCAAGAGGTATGTAATGGATGGATGTCTAATTGTGTAATAAGTACTGCACTGTCATAGACAGTGATGGCTACATTGTGTGGCGACTAAGGTGTGTTGTGAAATCACCACATAGACATTGACTGCAGCTGTGCACCTACATCTTGATCCAAGGGATGTTATTATTAAGACCATCATGATCGGTGTGGAGGCGGAACACCCAGCGTTGTTCTAGTCTTAATAATATGGTGGGGTTTCACAAGAGGTTTGATTATAGGATCGTCCATTTCAAATCATCAATGGAGTTTTTCAGATCAATGAGGTGGTTACACATCTTAGTGGCAGTGCACCCAAATTGTATAGTGGTCTTGTGTTCCCTTATTCTTATTTTTATTGGCCTGGTCATCATCCCTATATAGAACATGTGGCACAGACATTTGATATGATAAATAAAATTTTTAGTGTTGTAATTTGTGTGTTGTCTCTGTGTCCAGGAGACCGATCCCAACTCTCTCAATTGTCTTGGAATGTTTGGTTGAGGTGCATGCAGCGCAGTTCCCACATTTCCACTGACGGGTGGTACATTTCAGAGTGTGGTTTGTAGTCTGGACTCCGTGGTCTGTGGTCTTGTGTGTACCAGTTGGTCCTTCAAGTTGGAAGTTCTCTTAAAGGCGAATCGTGGGTGTTCAAGATCCACGTGCCGGGATTGGGAATTTTCCAATGTTTTCTTATTATGTTTTTCATCTTGTTAAATAGGGGCATAAAGGTGGTGACACATGTCATGGCGTCATCTTTGGGCCATTTTTCGTTTTCTAGAAGGCCTCTCTGTTGTTGTTGCAGGGTCTTTTTCGGCATGGCTAATTACTCGCAGAGGGTAGTTTCTGTTGTGTATATTTCTACTGAGATCTTTGGCCTATATGTCGTAGTCAGTCAAGCTACTGCAATTCCTCCTGAGATGAAGGCATTGGCCATATGGAAGGGTCTCACAGAGAGCTTTTAGGTAGTGACTCAAATGACAGGAGGCTGATGCAGTCTGTGTTTTTCTTGTAGGTTCAGGTGTGCATCTGGCCTTGAGTGAGACAGATTAGAAGATCCAGAAACTGGATTTCTTTGTCCAAGATCTATCTTGTGAATCATAGAAAGGGTTTGAGGGAATTAATCTGGTTTCCAAAGGCCTCACAATTAGTCTTGCCTCCTTTCCAGAAGATGAGAATGTAATCTATATACCGCGTCCTTAGAATAATGTTTGCCTGGAAAGGGTTGGAGGCAGAAAAAATGTGCCTAGTCTCAAAATCGGCCATATACAGGCAAGCCAGGCTGGGATCAAATGTGCTCCCTATTGATGTCCCTTGTATTTGATGGTAAATGTGGGTTTTATAGATGAATAATTCGTTTTTGAGAACTAGCGAAGTACATTCAATTATGAAGTCCTTCGGGATGGAAGTCAGTAAGGTGGCTGTTCTAAGAAATGTGTAGATCACTACTATTGTGGCAACTGGAGGGATGTTGGTGTACAAGGCCTCCACATCGAGTGTCATCAGGAGTGAAATCTCTTCTGTGATTTCCATGTTGGCGATCAGGTTAAGTACATCCTTGGTATCTTTCAGAAAAGACGGTTTTGTTTGGACCAGTGGTTGAAGGAAGAAGTAATCACAGAACTGGCTCAAAGCTTCTAAAACCAACCCTATCCCGGAGACAATGGGCCTGTCTGCAGGAGGGCACGTCTCCTTATGAATTTTAGGTAGAACATAGAAGTAGGGTGTGGTGGGTAAATTGTTCACCAAGAAAGCTGCTGCTCTTTTAGAGATCCAGCCATGGTTCTCAGCCAAGTTAGCCCTGTTTTGATGCAACTAAGGAGACTGCTGGTCGGGTCTATGGGTAGTCTTTTGTAGTATCTTGTGTCAGTCAATTGTCTTCGGCACTCTAGGTCATAGTCTTTTGTCTTCATAACCACAGTGACACCTCCTTTATCAGCTGGTTTAATGATGATGCCATCGCCTTGTGTAAGGGAGGTAAGGGCTGTCCTTAGTTTCTTTGAAAGCTTGTTGAAAGGTCTGCTTCATATAAGTCCCCCAACATCTCTGAGAACTATTTTTTCAAATGTCAAGACTTCGCTAGGACTCATAGCTGCTGTCAGTGTCAAAGTTGATGGGGTTCATAGTCCTGAGTCTGTTTCGGTGGGACTGGACTTGTCTTGAAAAAAGTAGCATAATTGGATTATCCGAAAACATGGATTCTGTTCTCCTGTCATGCAAAATTGGTCTTCACGAGGGGTGGGGACAAGTCCAAGAACTTATTGTAGGACAGTGGTTTCGTCTTCACTTAGGATCCAATCCTATAGTTTGATGATGAGTTTTTTTGATCCCGGTTTGGCGCTGGGTCTCGATCTCCTGCCCCCGTACTTGTTTGTAGTTGCCTTTTCTTCTTCCTCTGCCTCTGCCCCTGCCTCTGCTCCAAAAAGGTTGGGGTACAGGGTAGAAGGGTTGAAAGGTTGTTGTTGCCCAGGGAATCCAGGATACCGCATAGGGTTAGCGTCTGAAAATGGTGGTACAAAGAAACCATACATCGGGGTTGCTGTAGTAGTCCTTGGTGGCTTCTGTTACTGCCCCAGCTACCACTGCTGGAGTCACTGTTGGATGACTGTGAATTTTTGTAGTACGATATTGAGCCATCATCAGATAACTGGTCGCTGCCCGATGGTTGGTAGTCTTCTTTAGTGTATCAAATTTCCCAATGTCCTTTTGGAGTTTCAATATCTTCTGTTGCATCAAGTAATCCTTGTGTTCATTCATTTCTGAGTTTATTTCTGCCAGACGTGACTTGAAACCAGAAATGCTAATGCTTGTCTTGAGGGCGTTCTCTGCAATATTAATCTTGGATCACTGACATAATATCAACAATACTAATATCGAGCGACAAAATTATCAACACACTAATATTGACACCAAAAATATCGACATCCTATATTTATTTAAGAAAATACATAAATATAAAAAAATATATCGCCAGTAAAAACACCAATACAGCTAATCTTGAAAACACAAATATCGTAAACAAAAATATCGTAATCATTAAATAACCATACAAAAAGCAAACATATCGAAAACAAAAGTATAGACTACATTATTATCATACACACACACATATCAACACCTTAACAGTAATTAAAATAACACAACATATAGGTGCCGATTCCGATCCGGTAAAATAAATTTGCGTACGACTCGTATCCGTAGATTTTCACGTACGAGTCGTACAAGTACCGTACAAACTGCGAAGTACGATTCGTCCGTGAAAAATACATACGAATTGCGTCTGGAAAAGTGTACGAGAGGGAGCCGGAAATTTTTACGTCCGAATAGCGTCGGGAAAAGTGCAAATCGTAAAACAGAAGTCCGAGTGCGCAAGTATGATCCGTACCGCCCGTCCGAATACACAACCGAATGTAAAAGGCCCCGTGCGGAGTGAACGCAGTAGCACACATGTACACTGGTAAACTTGTGGGCAGATACGAGTTGTACAGCCCCACCTCCCCCCGCATATGTCAGCACCGTTCCCCTGTATGTCAGCACTGTACCCCCCCTGTCTGCACTGTACCCCAGCCCCGTACCTGTACACACCGTACCCCGGGGCCATAGTGCCTGTACGCTCAGCACCCCAGGCCCGTACCCCAGCCCCGTACCTAAACGCACCATACCCCAGGCCTGTACCCCAGCCCCGTACCTGTACGCACCGCACCCTATGGCCGTAACCCAGCCCCGCACCTGTACGCACCGTACCCCAGGCCCATACCCCAGCCCCACATCTGTACGTGCCGCACCCCAGGACCGTACCCCAGCCCCGTACCTGTACACACCGCACCCCATGGCCGTACCCCAGCCCCGTACCTGTACGCACCATACCCCAGGCCCGTACCCCAGCCCCATACCTGTACGCACCGTACCTGTACGCACCGCACCCCATGGCCGTACCCCAGCCCCGTACCTGTACGCACCGTACCCCAGGCCCGTACCCCAGATCCGTACCTGTACGCACCGTACCTGTACGCACCGCACCCCAGGCCCGTACCCCAGCCCCGTACCTAAACGCACCATACCCCAGGCCTGTACCCCAGCCCCGTACCTGTACGCACCGCACCCTATGGCCGTACCCCAGCCCCGCACCTGTACGCACCGTACCCCAGGCCCGTACCCCAGCCCCGCATCTGTACGTGCCGCACCCCAGGACCGTACCCCAGCCCCGTACCTGTACGCACCGCACCCCATGGCCGTACCCCAGCCCCGTACCTGTACGCACCGTACCCCAGGCCCGTACCCCAGCCCCGTACCTGTACGCACGGTACCTGTACGCACCGCACCCCATGGCCGTACCCCAGCCCCGCACCTGTACGCACTGTACCCCATGCCCGTACCGCAGCCCCGCATCTCTCACACACCTACCCCAGCTGTCCCAGGACGGCTGGGGTAGGTGTGGGAGAGACCACACCGGAGCAAAACCCACAAGAAGGTGTGTACGCTCGTCCCCTAGTCTATGGAGCATCATTCTCCCCATACTTAGGCTTATATCCAGGAGCGAACCTCACTCTGACATTACAGAGAGCAGGGCCACTTATACCCTGGACGCCCGGATATATACTGTGGGTACTATCCCCTAGTTCATTTTCACAATTCACTTAACCTTCAGTTGGTCCTGAGGAAGCGCCACGGAGCCGTTCTGGACCGCCAGGGCGCGAAACATGTCGACCATTTTGACCACTTTTTATGTTATCTGATGGAACATTATTACCGTTAAGGTAACACCTAACCTACGGGTTTTTTAGTGTATCAAGGGTGCCATTCCCTTTTTGTCTTATTAAAGCTCATTCTACAAGCAACCCTTAGACATTTTTAACTCACCACGTCACATATTGCATCACTTTTTGCCTTTTATTAGGACCCAATTCACACACCCGCATGCACCAAACGGCGTTTTTCTCTTAAAAGATCTCCGGTAAGTGACCCTACGGGGGACCCGTAGGGCATTGCAGCGCCGGCCCGACGAGGAGCAAAACGCCCAATGATGAAGCATGACATCCTTCGGGGTGTGTGAGGGCAACAAGAGAAATTAAGCTCTGCTTCCCCCTTTCTCGTAATTGGGCCCAATAATAGCCTGGGACTTTATGTCCCTAAAACCGTTTTGGGTTTTTCTTTATTCCCTTCTTTTTTTTGGAACAGTATCTCCCCCTTTTGATTAATACGTATCCCAGCCCTGCACCTGTACGTGCCGCACCACAACCCCGTACCCCAGCACCCTCACCCAGCATCGCGTATGTACGGACCTCACCTACACGAAAAATACTCGTAGAGAACCAGGACACTGTAAAACAGCACAAGAAGGGTCATTTCGACTCGCACAACACCACAAAACACGTCTACATGCCAAAATACATCTCAATGACTGACCTGGGACATCCAAACAGAGGCCCAAAATCACAACCACCTCTTATAACACACCCACCAAAATTTCAAACCCAGCCACACCCACAAATGGACCAATAAAAAGGGCACACACACACAACCCATGAGCCTTTGCAACAGACCCACTGCTGCCAGACCCCACAGACAAACAACTGCACCTTACTCACACCTTAACTACACCTTAACTTACACACCTTCACACAATCTCCTTCACAAACACCCCCTCTTCACATTCACACACACACCATCACATTCACACCCACACACCCACAACCATCCACACCCACACCCACACCCCACACCATGCCCACAGACAAGAATCCAAAGTTCACAAGGGCAGAGCTGGACCTCCTTGTCAACGAAGTCATCAGAGTCGTGCCACAGCTGTTTGGAACATTGCTCAGACAGACCAGCATAGTCCAAAAAACTAGCCTGTGTGCAGAGGATTGTCGATAAGGTGAATGCTGTTGCGCCCATCCGAAGGACCAGGCATGAATGCCAAGCCAGGTGGTACGATCTGCGCAGGGCAGTCAAGAGGAAAATGAATGAGGAATACGCCCAGAGTAACATCACTGGAGGTGGGCTGGCCCGCAGACCCGTACATTACCATCCCTGGGAGGAGAAGGTGATGGCCATGCTTCCGCCAGTGGGAGTACACGTAGTCGAAGGAGTCGTAGAGCCTGGTGAGTACACAAACAACTTACGTAACATGGGGGGAATGGCATCCACACCACAAATACACCAAAGGCACGCAACTTCCCCCAAGCCCTCACCGCACACAACCACACTCAAAAACCACGCTCATGCCACTAACGTCTCCATGCCCCATTCACAAATAAAGGCAATGCCATGTCCCAGGCCACACCAACCACAAACACAAGACTGGATGTCCGGGATGCTGGGAGTGTGGGGCTCACACAACACATTGTGCAACTCAGAAGCAGACACCAATGCCCTCAGCCCATATGGCCCAGGTACATACCCATGCACCATGCCCAATGCACAGGGACTGGCAAAGTACTGACAAGGTAGCAGACACTTGGCCCTGCTGTATGCAGCACAAGGCCCTCCTGTGACCACTGTACACTCAAACACCAACTCCACAAGCTCAGATATCTAGCACAGGAACTCACACTCACTGACATGCCAGCATGCACCATGAGGGGACAGACAAATCACCTGGGAGACCCAATGACAAATCACACTACACCCAACAGCAGGCCCGGTCACACCCCCCCCCCCCTTACACAAGCACACACCCCCGGGGCAGGCAACGGATTTACCCACACTCACAATGGGCATGTGACTCAACAAGACCAATCCATAGCCAAATAAGCATCCTAGCCAAAATTCAACAGGTCAAACACTCAGGAGAACATATCAATCTGTCCCCCGCAACATACCCATCCCCAAGTGGACATTGAGAGGAATGCTAGGCACATCCAACTACCTGGAGGAACTGTGACAACTTGAGTATGTATGAAACATGGATGTGGCATGAAACAGCATTAACATTGTCTCCCTCTCACATACAGGACAACATCATGGACCTCCCACCAACAATGGGGGGGAACAATCACAGTCACAGGCTCAGCGTGAAGATGATCCCACCGGCAGCGACGACTCTCACCACTCCGTGGATGACCCCGACCAACCTGGCCCCTCTGGTGCCCAAGCCCCTGCAGCACCTGCGTCCGGTACATCTGTGCCAACCCCCACCCCCATTCCTGCCACATCCCAGGATACACCCAGGAGCCCTGCTCGCACTGAACAACACAGCCAGTCTGACCAGGAGGGAGAAGGTTCTCCGGGCACCCAGGAGGCAGACAACCCCGCAAATGCCATCCCTCAGGGGTCCCGTAGACCCGATGTGCCCACAACGGCAGGCCAGGCTCGTGTGGGCAGGGGTGGTGGGAGTGGAGGCAGGCGGAGGCGGGAACCTGACCAGCCAGCTGAGGGAACCGGTATGTCACACATACGCCACATCCTGGACACATACCGGCATGACACCAGGGACATCAGCCAGGTAGTGTCGAGCCTCACAGAGATGAAGGGGACCCTCGAAGAGATGAAGAACCTGCAGGCCGAGCAACATGCCAGTCAACAACAACACCAAGGACGGATGGAGGCAAGACTGGCTGAGCTCCTGGCGGTGCAAAAGGACATGAGCCGTTCACTCCGTCGGATCGCCGACAACATGGGCAACCCTCCCTGTGCCACCAGGCGAAGACCACCACCAGCCACAGGGAGGGAGGAGGAGGAGGATTCGTCCGACGGAGCATCACAGACATCGTCAAGGCCTGCATCTGAGGGTCCCCCCAGGAAGGTGGATCGTCCACGGAAAAGACCGTGAGAGTCAGCGGACCATCCACATCTCCCAGGTCACCTGGCCTGGCACCTGGCCCTCTGGCGCAACAGCAGCACCTCATCCAATGACATTCTCTGCCACATGGACTTGCTGGTCACAGTCTGACCAATGATGACCAACACTGTGTTCTGGATTCTGATGACTTCCAAAGCAAAGGATACCATCTCCCCCTGTGAACTTTGGATTCTATGCACCCGGTAGAGCACCTTAGTTCATCTACCAAAACACGTACCCCACCGTAAATAAAAACTTTATTTTGTCATGAGATGTTGTTGTAATTTTGCATTAGTCCACAACATATGTGTGTGTAAATGTCAAACTATGCCTGAGTGTTGAACTAACTCCACCCATCCATACCCTGGGATCTGGGTCTGGTACAGGACACACATGGGTCACAATGTATCATTCAATGCAGACATGGAGCACAATACTCACCTGTGATGGCCTCAAGCTGCTGAGGGGGGGCTTGCAATACTGTGCGGACAGACCTATTTGGAAGAGTATCATTATGGCGTAGAGGTCATGCCTCATTCGGAGGTTCCCGGGGAGGGAGTCCCAGGTATGTGTTCCCAGGTGGGAGAACTATGTCCTGCATGCTGGAGTACGGTGGATGTGAAGAATGGTGGCCAGGTCAAGGTTAGATGCACGGAGATGGCACTACGGGGTCTCGGATGACAGTGGTACAAGGTTGGTTTTGGGTCGGGGTTGTGGCCTGCCTCCTGAGTGTGGGTGGGGAGTCTGAAGGTCATCCTGCAACACACAGTGATCCATTGCAGCTATCTCTGCTGGACGGTGATGTGGCTGAGGCGCGGGATGTTGAAGCTGAGGTGTGCAGATGCACCCTGGATGTGGACAGGTTTCCCGGGAGTTTGGATGAGGGCAGGGCAGTATTTGACACGGATGTTGTTGTGGACCTGGGGGATGGTCCGTCTTTCCTTGGAGTGGATCTATCTGGGGATCATGTGCATAATGCAGAGGGTGTTGCAGTCTGAGGCACAGATGCTGGTGATTACCATGGCAAATGTGAGCAAGCAATCCATGATGCACACCATCTTGTGAGCGTGGACACTGGGTGCTTGTGCAGGGCTCTTGCAGGTGGGACACAAGCAGTTGACCCAGCTGTAAGGGGCAATCCTCAGATGTTGACCTCAGTCCTGTACAAGTCCTGCCTCAGGTGGCTGAAGTTCAGCCATTCATCAAAGGATGTCATGAAATCTTGAATATTGGAACTGGCAATGTCTGCGTCCTTGGTGAGGAGCACCTGGCTGTGAATGGCATATGAGTTGATGATGAGGTGCCGTGCGCATGTGATGGTGGAGAGGGGGGTCCTGGACACATTGTAGATTGACACGCTGAGAGATGATACCTGTGCCATGTGCCTGACCACAACACCATACTACATGCAGAAGCCTTGAGTCCCACTCCCATGGCCTTGCTGGGGTACAGAGTCGGTGGGGAGTAGGAGGGATATGACCTGGTTGGTGTGACAGGGCCTGGAAGGCGTGGCAGCACTGTGTAGGCAGTCGGAGTTGCACACTCATCATGCAAAGGTGTTGTGTGTGCGCTTAGTGTATGCCTGAGAGCAGGCGGGAGATTTGTGGATGGACATTGCTTGGAGGGTGTCTGCAACATCAGACTGTAGTGTGATGTGGGTCATGCAAGGACCTGAGGGTCGTGCAATGTGCACGTTGCATGTGCAGACGGTCCAGCCATTGGCACCGCGTGGCCGCAACTGTGGCACAGACAAGCTGATGACAGCCAAAAGAATGGGTTGAGGGAGGAAGGAAGGAGCATCTTTGATGTGTGTGTGTTGACAAATCCGGAAACTTCGTGTGCCCTTGCTGCAGGGGCAGCAACAGCAGGCGTCATGTCCTGGAAACTATGCCACAACTTCCACCCAAAGACTAGGATGTCAGAAAGGACTACTGCAACAGGTGTATGTAAAGGAAGGAGTGTCCGGTTTTCCATGGCACACCCAGAGACAAAGGATGCACAATCACCAAAGATGACTGACACCGGATCATGAAACTGAAGGCCGAGCTGCGCACAGGAAACACACCCTCAGCAGGTGTTGACGGCCCGTTGTGGGGACCAACATGCCAAAACACATACACAGCCATGGACTCCATGCACAATAGAGAATCAAATACATGAAGAACAGCATGCAGGTTGCTAATCTACACATAGACTCATATGCACAATCTTTGACAACTATGCCAGAGATGCCGCATGCACAGTGGCAAGAGACCTGCATTGACAGAGATGAGGCACCTTGGAGGGTGAGGAACACCTTTATTACTCAGGCTCACACCTATGGAAATGCATCAATATGAACAGACACACAGGTCTTTCGGATGAACATGTGGGACCTACACTGGACACCCCCTTTGCACCACAGATGCTGTAAATCCATTGGACTGGCACACAAGTGAAGGGGGTGAGCCAAACATCCCCTGCTGCACACGGAGAGGCTGCAATTCCCCATTGAGCCTCTTATGAGGATGTCCCACACTATGTCCACCCGTAGCATCCCATATGTTTCAGAGGGAAGTTTTACACACATTGATGCCTTCATCAAAATCCACAATCCCATAACAGATGACTGTCACGAAGTGTGACTATCAATTCATGTGAGTCATGCTACATGTCATGTGCCCCATGGTGAGTCGACATCTATGCATAGTAACAAAACCTGCACAGGAGCAGTGCCCACACATTCCAAACAACTACCACACCCAATATGGCTTGCTGCAATCCTTACCCAAAGGAGACATCTCACCATGTCCGTGCATGTAACGCTGATTCAGCACACGTTGCAATACTCATGAGGAATAGCAGGAGCACAACGATGCCACGAGCAGACAGCATGCGCAACTACCTGGGGATGACAGACACACAAGAAGTCAGGAAAAAGATAGTCATCCCCATGCATGGTCATGTACTCTACATGAATAAGGTTGACACCATGCTAGTTGAAAACTGAGTGTGTCAGCTAAAATGTGTGAAATGACATCATCACTTGAGTGACACATCAGAACACACCTCTAAGTCACTTAGCATACAGTCAGCTGGACATACACATTGCAACACATGCCACACAAGGCTCCAAGCGTGCACACTCAGACCCAGGGACTCACCATTATGAGAAGAAGTTGCGTATGAGCTGACTCCGGATGTCCTCCTTCTCCTCCTCACTTGCCTCGTGACCAAGGCCTTCATCCTCCACGGGTGGATGTTCCTGCTCATCGGGATCCAGGATGAGTGGCACAGCTTTCTCCACTGCCATGATGTGCAGCATGCAGCACACAAGGAAGATTTTGCAGACCTTCACCGGTGCATATGGGAGGGACTCGCCTGTCTTGTGGAGGCACCGGAATCAGCTCTTCAGGAGGCCAAACGTCCTCTCAATCACTTGCCTGGTCTGCCCATGGGCGTTGTTGTAACGGTGATCTGCAGCTGTTCTGGGGTTGCGGAGAGGCGTCACCAGCAATGGCATGTTGGGATAGCCAGAGTCCCCTACATGGAAACATCATGTAAAGAAGTGGGTCAGGAGATGCCGTAACATACAAAGATAACGCTAAATACAGGACAAACAGAATATACCCACCAACAAGACATGCTCGTTCGTTGTGCAGCCGCAGCATCATTTCTGGCACCCTGCTACGCCTCATGATGTAGCCATTGTGTGCTGACCCTGGAAAACGTGCACAGACATGGGAAATCCGCATGTTAGCAAGACACACCACAAGGCCATTGATGGAGTGATAATGTTTTCGGTTTCGATAGGCTACCTCCTGTGCCTGTGGTGGTACCAAAGCCACATGTGTCCCATCAATGGACCCAATTACATGGGGCATCCCTCCCAGGGCATAGAACTCACCCTTGATACCTGTCAACTGCTCACGGGTTGGAAAATGGATGAATTCATCCAGGTGCTCCAACATGGCTTCTAAAACATCATGCAGGACACGGCTGAACATGGTCTGGGACATGCCACCCACATCAGCTATGGTGAATTGAAACGTACCGATGGCAATAAAATGAAGGCCTGCCATCACCTTCATCTTGGGGGTCAGCGCAGTAGGATAACTGTGTCGCGGTTGGAGGTGTGGTGCCAGCCTGTTTGTCAGGTCCTCAATTAACTGTTGGGTGAATCTGTAACGGCGTATGCAGTCACGTTCCCTCATGGCACCCAAGTCTGGCATTGGTCGGGGGAGAGGCGGTGACCAGCAGAAATTTGGAAGGAATAACAAAGATTGAGTACATTACAACACCAATGTCAATGAACTGAGCACATGTTAAACAGCAAATACACATCTGCTAAATACAGAGTCTGGTCTGTGAAATACATCCAGGACACGTATGCCAGCCAGGTGATACTCCTACTAAGAGGCAGCTACAAACGTTGATTGTCAAGGTCTACATGACATGCCATTAAACTAGCTGTGGCACAGTGCAAGTGAACAGCCAGACACATTACAGGAGTGACATACATCCACATATCTGCATTAGAAGGATGTCATCTCATTCAGACAGCTTGCGGCAAGCTAGACGCACAGGTCACGTGTCATTTAAAAAGTACAGATCACACACATTGCCATGAAGGGGTACATGTCAAAACTCATAATACAGACATTGAGACAACGCAGATATGTCCTCAGGTCGAAATAACATGTTCGATGCATACAGACACACGTTACGTGGGATTCCACATGTGGCATGGTGTGCGTAATTGTGTGCCATGCCCATCTACACACAGACACATGTTGGATGCAGCAACAGCAGATGCAGTTGACGGAACACCAACAGCAAGCTCATGGGAACACATGACACACACATGACATAGTCACATAGTGGCACGATGGTAGTTAGATGTCAGGTGTAATTATCTGTGTACCTGGCATCAGGGGACAGTTGCGGGTGTTGGGGACTGTGCCATACCAGTGATGCAGTGCTTGACACATTTGTACTACATGCAGACATGTGCAAAGTGTGAAGGGGAAGTGTGCAACATAGTGCCCCATCACACATGACATGTGTACACAGGTCACCACACATCTATTGTGCAAAATCATGAGGAGACATGTGCCACATCACTGCCTGACACACCTAGGCCCTGCACATGAAGGACTGCACTGACAATGACTTGATGTACAGCCTTGTGTGAGTCTGACACCTCCATTCCTTCCCTGTGTGCCTCCTATCACCAGTGTGAGCTGTGAAACGCGCCGTACACACGCTCTGAGGCCGTGTGTAGGGTCGTATCACTATATTGGGTTTGGGTAGGAGTACGGTGTGTGTACAGACCGTACACACGTACGTGTATGACCAGTGTGTACACGTACGTGTCCTACGGTAGGACACGTACGTGTACGACCAGTGTGTACACCTACACGTGTACACAATGGTCGAATCCCTAGAGTAGTGTTGGCGTAGGTGTACGCCATAGTGATACGACCCGTACACGCGCGTGTACGTGCCGTATCACTATGGTGTACACCTACGGCAACACTACTATAGGGATACGACACGTACACACGCATGTACGGGCCGTATCACTATGGTAGTGATGCCCTACGGGTACGTGTGAAACGCACCGTACCTGTGTGGGGATTTTAAAATTACAATGAGGACACATAAGGGACAAGTATTAGGGCCTCAATGCATGCTGGTTGTCATGGATCCCGAGTTCCAAGATCAAAATTTTCCCTCATGTGGGCTGGAAAAAGCAGTTGGCCCCATTATACATTGTTGCAAAGTGGTTGTTGACTTGACATGCTGCTGCAAATTTGAAAGATGCTAATGCTGTCACTGGTGTATGTTTAAAGGGATTGGAGGAAACGTAGGATGCAAATGAGTCTGACCAATTACTCTGTACTCCTGTAAATGAAATAGGCCATCAAGGCAGATATAAGTCAGCCAGAACCCATGAGAGGGCACTTGCCTGCACAACAAGTCATTGGACACCACTGCTGCTGTCATTGCTTCCTCTGTCAACATGTCCAGGTCTGTGGAGAGGGCCCAGCCATTCACCCAGGAGGACGTCATCCTCCCACAGTACCCCAGCCTGTATGGGAGACCAGGGGAGCAGGTGAGTGCTGACTCCACTAGCTTTGACTGTGCCCCGTTTTTATGACTGTCACTTCTGGCATTGTGTCCAGGTGTGACAGACATGCAATGTTGTTTAGAGTGGGTCCCAGGGGGGGGAATGCCTTATGTCTCCCATGCAGAGCATGATGTAGTTCATGTCTGCACTCCTCACTTGCATTGTGCTTACTGTGACAATCACTGCATGGTGCATTGCACATTCAGCCTGGCTAATCCTTTTGGGCATTTTTGTTCTATTGTCCTGATGTGATTCTGTGGTCCCCCCACGGTGTGACAGGTGACTGTACCCACATATGTGTGTGAGTTGAGTGGAGCTGTGGTGATAGTGTCCAAATGATGTGTACGCCCCCTGGACATTGATGTGTGTGAATGTTCCTTGTCATGTGGGTGAGTGTCTATGTGGAGTGTTGCACCACAGCTGCATGGAGGAGGCATATGCTCTACCCATCTGATGTGAGAAGGAAGCCGTGCTGTGTGTCTGACTTGCGGGGCTAGCCCCACGCCTGTGACTACCCCCAGGGAAGTCGCACATGTGCAGAGTGAGGTTTGTATCCACTGTTGCCAATGGCAGCTGAAAGATCTGTGCCTGTGTGTGTCTGTGTACTCTGCTGAGGTTGCGTCAGTGGCCTGGGGCATGTGACTGCTTGGAGGTGCTGTCTATCAGCCTTGTGTTGCTTGTGATGCACAGTGTGTGCCATGATCAAGGAGTGTGTCGAACCCCTCATGCCACCTGTGTACTTCACTGCCATGTAGTCCATTGGCGCTTACACAGAAGCAAATGTCACTATGACAAAGGTGCTATTAGTTGGAAGCATACTATGCCCTGTTCAACAAATCAATGATGTTAAAATGTGTGTCTCTGTGACATGGATCAGGTGTAGTGATGTAGTCTAACTTTGTCATCCTCACAGGTAACTGCCTACGAGAAGGGGAGAATTTGGAAGACCAGCAGTCTAGGCACTGCTGGGAGTGATATGCAGCCACTCCTCATATGTCTGGACACTGCTGGTAGTCCTCTGCACCCACCCCTCATATGTCTGGGCACTGCTGGGAGTTCTCTGCACCCACCCCTCATATGTCTGGAAACTGCTGGGAGTGATATGCACCCACCCCTCATATGTCTGGGCACTGCTGGGAGTGATATGCACCCACCACTCATATGTCTGGACACTGCTGGGAGTGATATGCACCCACTACTCATATGTCTGGGCACTGCTGGGAGTGATATGCAGCTACTCCTCATATGTCTGGACACTGCTGTGAGTCCTCTGCACCCACCCTCATATGTATGGGCACTGCTGGGAGTTCTCTGCACCCACCCCTCATATGTCTGGACACTGCTGGGAGTTCTCTGCACCCGCCCCTCATATGTCTGGACACTGCTGGTAGTCCTCTGCACCCACCCCTCATATGTCTGGGCACTGCTGGGAGTGATATGCACCCACCCCTCATATGTCTGGACACTGCTGGGAGTGATATGCACCCCCCCTCATATGTCTGTCCACTGCTGGTAGTGATATGCACACACCCCTCATATGTCTGTCCACTGCTGGTAGTCCTCCGCACCCACCCCTCATATGTCTGGGCACTGCTGGGAGTGATATGCACCCACCCCTCATATGTCTGGACACTGCTGGGAGTGATATGCACCCACCACTCACATGTCTGGGCACTGCTGGGAGTGATATGCACCCACCACTCATATGTCTGGACACTGCTGGGAGTCCTCTGCACCCACTCCTCATATGTCTGGGCACTGCTGGGAGTTCTCTGCACCCACCACTCATATGTCTGGACACTGCTGGGAGTGATATGCACCCACCCCTCATATGTCTGGGCACTGCTGGGAGTGATATGCACCCACCACTCATATGTCTGGACACTGCTGGGAGTACCAGGCGTACCCCTACGTCACCACTCCAATGGTGGTACGGACCGTACCCACGCCCCCCAGAGCGTGGGTACGGTCTGTACCACCATTGTCGTGGTGAGGTAGGGGTACGCGGGGTACGGCTCGTACCCATGCCCTCAGAGCATGGGTACGGTCCGTACCACGTGTACCCCTACCTCACCATGACAATGGTGGTACAGACCGTACCCACGCTCTGAGGGCATGGGTCCGGGCCGTACCACGCATACCCCCCATACCCCCACCCCACCACTACAATGGTGGTACGGACCGTACCCACGCTCTGGGGGGCGTGGGTATGGTCCGTACCACCATTGGAGTGGTGACATAGGGGTATGCGTGGTACGGCTCGTACCCACGCTCTGAGGGCATGGGTACGGGCCGTACCACGCGTACCCCTACCTCACCACGACAATGGTGGTACGGACCATACCCATGCTCTGGGGGGCGTGCGTACGGTCCATGCCACGCATACCCCTACGTCACCACTCCAATGGTGGTACGGACTGTACCCACGCCCCCCAGAGCGTGGGTACGGTCCGTACCACCATTGTCGTGGTGACTTGTATGCGTCCAGGTCCACTTCCGTTGTGGCAGTACGTGGGATTGGTGGACACGCCCCCCGAAGTGACCAGACCATGGAGGTAATTTATGTGCAGGATATATGCGTTTTACATTGGGTGGGGGTTATGTTTCCTGCCCCTCGCCTCCCCCCCCTTTGCCCCTGGGTGTTGTTCTGACCTTCTGCGGCATCTGCGTCGGTTTCTGTGCACCAGGTCGTAGGCTAGGAGGGCCGGGATGACACGTAGGATGGGGTCCATGGCTGTCCGTCGCATACCGGTGCTCCTTCTTCGCGTCGTCCTCAATTTCCCGGGAGTTTTTGGCTGCCGTAAAAAACTGAGCAGTGCGGAGTGACGTGGGCACGGATCGTACTTGCTGGTCTGTAAAACGCTGCCTGACTCCGTCCGGACGTCACGTACGCGATGTCCCGGATCGGAATTGTGGGTATTTTTTAGCCGGTCGGTGTTTTGTACGACTCGTACGGAAATGGTATTTCTGTACGAATCGTACTTGCGGGTTTGTAAGGTGGTTTTCCCGGGTACGAGTCGGATGGAGAATACGTTCCGTACGACCATTCGTACCCGGGTTTTACAGGATCGGAATCGGCACCATAATATTAATATTATACACAATAGTCCACACAAACATAATATAAATAACTAAGTTAAAATCATTTTAATACTAAAATAAAAAACCACTACACAATATTTACCCTTACTGCCATCATCAAACAAATAAATGTGACAAAGTAACTAAATCAAAATAAATATTTTATATAATTTACTACATTATTACCATATAAAAAAAAAGACTTACATATTACTAAATATACATTTAAAATACCAACATAAACCATAATTTAATATCAATTAGCGTTTGCCAAATAAGGAAACAACTGCCAAAACAAGTTAAACCCTATATTTAACATTTTCAAAATACATTTCTCATCACAGTTCAAATATCAAAATGACTGAAGGTGCAAAACATAACATCGCTAAAAGGGAAACTTTTACTTTGCTACATGTGATATGTCTACACTCAAGAGAAACAAACAACCGACAAGATTAATTGGAAATGCACCAAATACTATTCCAGTCCATGTTATGGGAGGGCAACAACAAGGGAAACTACTGTAATAAATGTGATAGAGCATAACCACCCTCCTAACATAGCAGAGATAGAAATACAAGATGTTTTAGACACTCTTAAAGAGGCTAGAACTAGCTCTCAGAAACCCACATCAGAAATACAAAATGATATCCTGCCCCGAGTTCCTGAGCATGTAACAGGACAATTACCCTCAATCTCAACCTTAAAAAGATTAGTTGCTAGAACTAAGAAAGCTACTACTGACACCCCACCTGCCTCCAAAACACTCAATGAAAGTTCAAATACCACCTGAACGAAGAACAGTTTCTTCTTTATGATAATAAATCTAATGAAAAAATTATTTTAATCTTTGCAACTCCCACAAACCTACTAAAACTTCAATCTTGTAAAATATGGATGATGGATGATACATTTAAAATATGACCCTAGCCATTTTTCCAATTATACATAATCCATGGACAGTACGACAATAGCAACATCCACTTCATTTATGCACTATTACCTAACAAACAAACAACTACCTATGTAGAACTGCTAACAAAAATAAAGCAAGAAACTAATAACTACTACCCACAAAAAATTATCATTGACTTCGAACAGCCAATGATGCGAGCCATCCTGAAAAATTACCCTCACACAGCAATACAAGGTTAATATTACCATTTTAATGAAAGCATATGGAGACACCTTTAAAAATCTACCCTTAGTTTAGAATCTGCAACTAACAGCATATTTACATATGAAATAAAAAAACTAATTGCCCTATCCCATGTCCCAATAACAGAAGTTGCTGAACACTGCAATTTATTAATTGAAAGCCCCTGTTACCAAACCAATGAACATAAACTAAGTCCCCGACTAGACTATTTCGAGGACACCTGGGTAGGAAGACTACATAGATCTGGACATAGAAGAGAACCAGATTTCCACATTCCATGGTGGAATGTGTACAACAGTACCCTAACGCAGGAGGCAAAAACTAATAACGCAGTGGAAGGATGGCATAATGCTTTCCAATCCACAATGGGAAGAAACCAACCTACACTACATAAATTAATAGAATCAATCCAAAAAGAACAAAGCTACCAACAACTAAGACTAGAGAAATCTGTAACACAACTTTGGGCCTCATTAGAATGTCGGTCGGAAAGCATTGCGACCGACTCCTTGTCGGAATCGTTTCCAACCGACTCGGGTTCGGGGAGTCCAACTAACCGATTACAATGGTTCCAAACACTGTTCGGGAGGACTTCTAGTGACTTAAATGGGAGCCTGTGTTCCGACCGACACCACAGGCTTCCATTCAAAAAAGGTGTGGTTGTGGAAAACCTTGCACCCTGTGGAGGGCCCCCCAGTGTGCCTGCCACACTGCACATGGTTGCAAAGATGGATCCCATGGGTACCCCCATGGACCCCAACTGAAGGGCTCTGGGTGAAGGGGACCAAATGCAGGCCCCCAAAGTCAGTTTCCAACAGCCTTTTCGTGTCGGACAAACCAATTCGGAAAGACTGGAACGGTTACCTTCCATCGTGATCGGTCGGTCGGAAATGTTTCTGAGTCGGTCAGAAACATGGCTTCCGACTCAGGTTAGGAAACTGCGAATGCCGTTTTGGAGCTTTTCCAACCGACATCATAATGAGGCCCTTTGTCCTAAAGTAACATAACAAAATAAAACAATGTATGAGCATTTACAATTCAAAGTAAGACTCTACCCAAACACTAAAAGACTAGAATACTTAGACGATAGCAAAATCCATACTCTAAAAAATTCCCACACCTACATAAAAAGCACCAATCTGAAAATTACATTCCTAACTAAACTTTAACATTATTTTTAAAGATATACATTATAAATATAATATCAAATAATATATTTATCTAAAAAATAATTATTTGACATAATAAAAATAATATTTATCTTAAAATATCATTAAAAAACCTGAATTTCATCTAAAAACACAACAATCAATGAAATATATAATAATCCTACCTAAATCAAAAACAAATATAAACATATCATTAAAATAGATTGCAATAAAAAAGTATATATAACTATTTCCAACCACTATAAATAATTCAAAATTACGTACCATTTTGTAGCTGAAGAATTTCATCCACAGAGCAGTGAAAAAATCCAGAGTTGTAGAAAATCCAACAGTTAAATGTAAACAACCCTCCCAGAAAAATAAAACTGTCCAAAACGAAATCCCCCGACATAATCTCCGTAGTGTAGAACCACAAAACCCCGAAAAATAGACTGAAAAAGAAACGCTCTGTGAAAACCTGAAATATAAAGGAAATGTAAAATATTTAGTTTACCAGAAACTAATACATATTTCCTTAAAAAATAAAATAAAACAAAACCTTCCTCCAACACAAATTCTGGAACGGACAGCACCTGTAAAGAAAACCCAACACAAATCCCTCCCGCAGGAACAGAAACATACTTACAATTCCTCAATACATACAACTCTACATATAACTAATACTCTAAAACACACCAGCACACTAAACTTACAACGCACTAACTGTACTTCAAATAAAATATTCTAACTGGTACACTAAACAACAACAACCAAAAATACAACATAGAAACCCTAAACAATTCCAAACTACCTTCCCCCTACTCTTAAATTACCTTAAAAAGTGATTAAAATAAATTTACCTTAACCGATGAGACGTAACTCCTAACTGCAAGCTTCTAGAGATAGACTAAAAAATACTGAAAACAAAACTGGCTGCCTAATTAAAAAAAAATACTATTCCCCATTGAACTCAATGTAAAATGAAAAGCTTAAATATACAAAATATATTCGAAATACATATCAATGTTATACATAAATAAATAAATAAATATATCTTATGTTAAAAATTGTATACTATATGGTAATAAATATTACAACATATATCATATTTTTCGCTATATATTACAAAATATTTCATTTTTTTATCATTACAATTTATTATTTACTGTTTATAAAAATACTGTAAAGTTGTAATGTGTTAAAAAAAGTATTTTTACACAATGCTTTCCTAACTATGGGGCTGATTATGATGTCGGAACCATGATATTCGCCCGCCATATTTCAATGGTAGGCAGATAGGTGGCGGTCGGAAAGACTGTCTGCCACGCATCCGATGGGCTCCTTACTATGGCAGACGGGTTGTATTCCCTACCATGGTGGTGGTGCCTGCCACGCACTGCTGTATTACAATGTCCCTTTCCGTCCCACCTTTTCATGGCGGTTAACCCACCATGAAAAGGCAGACAGAAAGGGAATTTCGGGGTCTGTAACTGTCCCCCCTTACCCTCTGGCCCTCTGATATGGCCACTGCCCCCCTTCATATCCCTGCACCATGTGGCAGGCACTGCATGGTGCCTGCCACGCAGTGCAGGGATATGTCAGGAGTCCCAATTTTGCATTTATTCATTTATTTATTTACTTATTTAAAAGGTTTTATATAGCGCTGGCTGGACCCAAGAGTATCAGAGCACTTTACATGATTAGGTAAAAACAGAGATTCAATATAACTTTTTACACATAAGTCAAGAAAACAAGGGATACAATGGTTTGTTGAAAATGAGGTAATTGTTAACAAATATGTCATTAGTCTAACAGCATGGCAAAGATGAATAGGAGCGGAAGAAAGCAAATTATAGTTTTTAGATGGGGGAAGGCGGGAGGGAGCAGGGTTACTAAGGAGGTTCGGGGATGGGGGCGGAAGGACGTAAAGTATGATAAGAACAAGGGGGAGAGGTGGTTCAAAATGAAGGAGTTAGGGCAGGGGTAAGCAAATATAACCAGTGACAGTCAATGAAGGACCCCAGTATTTGTTGAGAAGGAGCAGTTTGAGGTCTTTTTTGAAGCTGGGGTAGGAGGGGTTGCAGCGTAGTTCCTTGGGGAGAGCATTCCATACGGTAGGCGCATTTCCAGAGAAAGAGCGAGATTGTGTAGCTTTCTTTTTTAATAAGGGTGGGATAAGGATGAGAGCATTGGTGCTCCTCATATTTCTGGTGCATCCTGACTTGTGGAGTTTATCAGAGAGGTATGATGGGGTGTTTTGATGGAGGGCTTTGTTCGTGATGCATGCAGTCTTGTAAGTGGATCTACCTTCAATAGGGAGCCATTTAAGGTCTTTGAGGACGGTAGAGATGTGATCAAACCATTTGCAGTCAGTGATAAGCCTGGCAGCAAGGTTGAGAACAGATTTGATCGGGGCAAGGTGGACTTTGGGAGTTCCAGAGAGAGTGGCATTACCGTAGTCAAGTTTAGATAGGACCAATGATTGTACCACTGATTTAAAGTCATCGGCAGGAATGAAGGGTTTAATTTTTTAAAGATGGTGTAGAGTGAAGAGAGCGCCTTTTGCTGAATTTTTTATATGGGGAGTAAGACTGAGGTTCTGGTCGATGCTAATGCCAAGGGACTTGATTGAGCTCGAGATGGAGAGAGGGCAGTTAAGAGCTTTTATGTCAGGGATCCAATGTAGGATAGGAAGAGGGTTGTTTTTGGGAGAGAATAGAATGATTTCTGTTTTCTTAGGGTTTAGTTTTAGGTGGTTGTGATGGAACCAGGATTGGATCTTAGACAAAGCAATGTTAAGGTGCAAGACATCTGCATGGGATTTGATCTTATAGTAAAGTTGGGTGTCATCGGCATAGAGGTGGTAGCTGATTTTAGCTTGCTTCAGAATGAGTGTGAATGGTTCCATGAAGAGGTTGAATAGAATGGGGGAGAGAATAGAGCCCTGGGGGACCCCCAAGGTGACAGGCAGAGGTTTGGAAAGACAGTCATTGATTTTAATTTGTTGGGTTCTATGTTGGAGGAAGGAGGTGAACCATTTCAGTACAGTGCCATTTAGACTAAAACGGTCTTTGAGAATGTTGAGTAAGGCAGCATGATTGACAGTATCAAAGGCTGCAGAGAGGTCGAGAACGATGAGAATGGAGGATTCACCTTTGTCTAGGGAGTGGTGGATGTCATCGACTATGTTGAGCATAGCTGTTTCTGTGCTGCAGCCCTTTCGAAAGCCTGATTGTAAAGGGTCCAAGAGGTTGAATGATTCAATATGTTTGTTTAACTGGAGCAGAGCGCATTTTTCTAGAGCCTTAGATAGGAAAGGAAGGTTAGAAATAGGGCGTAGATTGTTTAAGTCATTGGGGTCAGCTGTAGCGTTTTTGATGGTGGGGGTAATTTGTCCTAGTTGGAGGGAGGCAGGGACATTACCAGTAGTAAGGGAGGAGTTGATAATAGTGGTCCAATAAGGAGCAATGATGTGTTTAAGGTCCTGAACAAGGTAGGCTGGAAGGGGATCTTTGGTATGAGAAGAAGGTTTAAGTTTGGAGATGATGTTGAAGACATCCCGTTCCGTGACTGGACAAAAATTACTCCAGAGTGCATTATTTTTTAGTTGGGGGGCGATGTAGTCAGGTTCAAGAGGGGTGTCGAAGGGGGGGTGTTGGGAAAAGTCCGGGGGAAGGTAAAGGGAGGGAGGAGAGATAGGGGGGATGTTAGAGTAGGGTGTCTGGTTATCAAGGTGGGGCGTTAGAATGAAGGATTGTTCAATCTTGTTGATTTTATCTGAGAAGAAGCTTGCGATTACTTCACATCTCTCAATCGTAGCCATAAAGTTTGGGTGGGGCTGAGGCCGTTTGGCTTTTGACAATGCTAAATAGTTCTCAAGGTCGGTTTCTTGTCCGGTCAAGTTGTGAACGGAAGAAGGAAGTATTTTCCTTAAAGATGTGTTTTTTGTAGTTTGTTCTTGCGGCTCTGAGGAGGATAAGGTTTGAGGTGGAGGGCTGCTGCCTCCAGGAGCTTTCTATCTGTCTAAGAGCGCGTCTTTCACTGTTTAGGTCGCTATTGAACCAGGACTTGGAGGGGTTACGTTTCAGCTGTTTTAATTTGGCAGGACCAATTTCGTCAAGAACATCAACAATAGATTTGTTGTAGTGTTCTGTAAGGTCATTAGCACTTTGGGAGGGAGGAGAAAGGTTGAGGTTAACTTTAATTTTTTTCTCCAGTTCGCCTGGAGGGACGCGGTGGAGATTTCTAGTTCGTTTTTTTTGGTTGGAGGTGTTTGTGTTTGGTGGTTGTACAAAGCTGTTTATCGTGAAGAGGATGAGGTGGTGGTCGGACCAGTCAATAGGGATGATGTGGGAGAAAGAAGCCAGTTCCTTGTTTGTGATGATAACGTCAAGAGTGGCTCCTTTGGTGTGTGTTGGGGCATGGCAGAGCTGTTCTAAGTTATTGATATCAAGTAAGTCATGGATGAGTTTAACCGAGGGGTCATCGTTTTTATTCCAGTGGAGGTTAAAATCTCCGAGAAAGAGGTTTCTAGATTTAGAAGACGATGATTGAGTGAGAAAATCAGATAGCTCTTCCACAAAGGATTGAGGGTCTCCAGGGGGGTGGTAGATGGTATGTAGGCAGATAGGGGTGATCCTTGAGTTATAAGATCAGCACCAAGGTATTCAAAAGTAGTGAGGTCAGGGTGTTGGACAGGCAAGAGTTGAAGTTCTTCTTTATAGATTATGGCGAGTCCCCCTCCCATTTTATTAAGCCTGTCTTTTCTGAAGATGGAGTAGCCGGGGGGAGAGAGCAGGTCGAGTATAGATGTTGAGTGGGCATTGAGCCAGGTTTCAGTAAGAAAGGCTATGTCAATGCCTTCACTAAGGATACTTTCAGCGATATCTGTAGCATGACAGGCTGCCGATCGGCAGTTAACCAGCATGCAGTTAAAGAGTTTAGGGTCAGTTTTTTGGGGGGAGAAGGAGTGGTGGATGACGGAGAGTTGTTGCGGGGGTCTAGGTGAGGCTGGGGAGGACAAGATTCGGCTTGTCCCTAGGATCACAGGAATGGAGGAATGTGGGGGAAGGGTGTTTGTCGTCGAGGTGGTAAGAGAGTGTATTTTATTTGGGTCATGGAGGTCAGGAGCGGGGAAATGGTTCGGAGAGAGGGGTGAACTGAGTAAGCCAGTGTTGCAGGTCGGTAAGGAAAGAGGATTATAGTAAGGGGAGGTATTCCCTTGGGGAGGGAGTGTGGACTCAGATTGAGCAGACTCCAAAGGATAGGCATGGTTGGAAGGGATTCTAGAAGAGAGGGAGTTAATTTCGTTACTGAGTGAGGAGAGCTCTAGTACCAGGGTTGAGAGATGGAGTTCTATATTGAAAAGTGATTGGGAGAGAAGTGAGCTAGGGAGGGGGGCAAGAAGGTCACGGGTGAGGGGGGTATGTTCTTTGTTAGTCAAGGATGGCAGTTTAGGGTGTGGATGGAGTGGGAAGCCAGGAGGATGGGAGTGGGGGGTGTGAAGGTCGCGGTGGGGGGGGTGTCTGTTCTTTGTTTTTCATGGATGGCAGATTAGAGTGTGAGTGGGGTGGGAAGCCAGGAGGAGGCGAGTGGAGTGCGTTCGGGTTGCAGGGTAGATGTAGAATTACAGGCTGTGAGAGGGCACTTTTGGGGGTTAGCTGGGCATCACAGGACAAAAAGGGGGCATGGGAGGGGTTGGAAGGTTGTTGATTAGACAATGGGGGGGTTGGTTACTAGGTTCGGTGGATATAGGGGTTGTAAGTGGAGTCATCGAGGGATCATAAGGAGGAGGGGGGTTAGGGTGATTGAGGGAGTAGTTAGAGGGTTTCTGGGAGATAAGTGGATAAGAGTTAATGGTGGAGCCGCCAGGGGATCAGGGAGTGGGAGAGGGGGAGATGTTGTGGTAGGTGGGGGGATTGTAGGAGGGTTATTAGGAGATGAAGAGATAGGGGCTGTAGGTGTATCTGTTAGGGGGTAAGGGGGCAGGAGACTAAGGGGATAAGGGGGGTTTGGTTGGCTGTGGGAGGTAAATTAAAGTCATGGGGAGGAGGAGATGTTGCTGAGGCTGGTGGAGAATGTAACAGGGTATTGAGGGTTTCATTTTTGGGTGATAGGTCAGGGAGCGGATAGGTTGGGGCTGGGGTGAGAGGGGGTGAGGAGATATCTTGCGTTAGGGAGGCTGGGGGTTAGAGGTAGGTGTAGGTAGAAGATATTGGGATAGGGAGTAGAAGTGGTGCTCAAAAATGCTGAGGTGGTTCTCGGTGGCTTGTATAAGGATATTTCCTGATCTGAAGATGGAGATGTCGACTTTGTGTGAAGGAGTGGTGGATAGTTTCATGCCGTAATGGATTTTGCAGGAGTTTGATATCGGAAGGTGGTGGAGAAAGATACTTTTCCATTTAGAGGGGCGTTTGGAGTAGAAGATGTAATTTGTTTTTATGGTGGCAGTTAGGCTAATGTAGTTGTCGGCAAATACGGTTTCTTGGTGGCGATGCAAAAGTTTGTGTTTAAAGTTTTTCTTGCCATTTTTTGAAAGGTTTTGGGGGTAAAGGATGGACCAAGAGTTGGGGCCATGTCTAGTGATGGGAGAGTCCAAAGTCATAATGGTGTGGTTGAGGGGAGGCATGATGGGTAAATAACTCTGTGAGACAAAATAGAGCAGTCAGCGAAAGACTAAGGAGGTGAAAGTATGAGTGCAGCAATATGTATTGGCAAGCAGTGTAATATTAGAGACTAATTATGAGGTAGATCATTATGAGTGCACATAGAGCATAAATACATAAATAAATTAATAGCAATTAGCAGTATTAAATGAGAAACTATGGACGAATAGGACTGTCAGAGAATGAGGTAAATTCAATAAGGATGATCAATACGGTTTTGGCTAGCGTTAGGTAAGGAAGTGTGGGTCTGTTTAGTTGCGTGGGGCACATAAGGATGAGGTATCCAGTAGATAATCAGCAAAAACTAAAAATTTTGGGGGGAGCTTAAATGCAGCCATACATGCTCGAGTAGTGTGGGTAGGTAGTTATGGTGGTAGCGGGCATAGCTAGTGAGAAAAATCCAGACGTAATAGAGTTAGGATGTACCACGAGTTAATTGATCAGAAATATGAGATATCATGAGCATAGTAAAGCAAACAGTAGTAGGGTTATAATTTCACATTTTCTGTATCGAATATAATTAGAATCTCTGGGCCCGATTCACAGAACAAACTTAAGACTAAATCCTAAACTTAGTACCATTCTGGTATTCACAGAATGCACCTAGTACTTCTGGTATTCACAGAATGAACTTACAACTTTTGCTATTCACAGAATGAACTTAGGACTTTTGCTATTCACAGAATGGATTTACGACTACTAAACTTACGTCCGCACCCGGGCCGGAAATTCCGCATCCGGGCCGGAATGTCCGCGCCCGGAGCGGGATCTCCGCGCCCGGAGCGGGAAGTCCGCCTATGGGCCGGAAAGTCTGCTCACGGGCCGTAAGTCCCGCCTACGGGCCGGAAAGTCCGGCTACAGGCCGGAAGTTCCGATTGCGGGCCGGAATGTCCGATTTGGTGGCCATTGATCAGGTGAGCCAAGGGTGAACACCTGTCCAAGTCCCTACCATCCCCCACCATGCATCAGCTGACACACTCCAGCCAATCCTAGCTCGGCAGCATGTATAACTGCAGAGCAGACACATACAAACCCTTTCAACATGTCACTGAATGTGTTTATTGCACTGCCCCTTGCCATGCGGCAAAACGACTTGAGGAGGAGGAGGAGGAGAGCCAGAGCAGAGAGGATCTTCAGACAGAGGATCAACTTATTTGGAATGTCCAGTCAAGATGTAAGGGCCAGGTACCGTTTCCCTCCAGAAATCATCTTGGATATGGTATGTGAGTGGGAGCAGGAACTTGACTCCGTGACCTGCTGCTCACATGCAATACCAGCATAACTAAAGATCCTATCTGCGCTCCATTTCTTTGCCACTGGCTCATTCCAAAGGGTCTCCAGTGACCATGTGGGCATATCCCAGGCGAGCCAGTCGCGGTGCCTGCATCAGGTACTGCGATGCATCACTGCAAGATCCCACCACCACATACATATGCCACCGACACTGGCCCTGAGACAAAAAGTCAGCACGAGATTTCTTTCTCATTGCACAATTTCCACGTGTGCTGGGTGCAATTGACTGTACCCATGTGGCCCTTCAGCCACCCCGCCACATTTCACACATCTTCTGCAACAGACACCGATGGCATTCCATCAACGTACAAGCTGTCTGTGATGCCAGAGGGAGGTTCATTGATGTGCATGCGGTGTTCCCCGGCAGTACCCATGACAGCTTCATATTCCGCATGTCACCTCTTGCCCGGCGGATGGCTGCGGGAGAATTTGGCAACATGTGGCTACTGGGTAAGTACCAAGCGTTAGAAAGGAGGAATATGTGTTTTTGAAATGTCTGAATGCCCCCCAACATTAACCATTGTACTATAAGAATCATAAAGCTAGATACAGGGCCCAACTGACAATGCATGTAATACAGTATAGATCATGTCCTGTGCAATTCAAAGAGGGAAATGTAACCAACTGCCCTTTCCCCTCTACTCAGGTGACGCTGGGTATGCACTCACCCCACATCTCCTCACCCCTTACAGGCGTGCAGACACTGTACCACGGCGTAGGTACAATAGGGCACACATACGGACTGGAGCCATCATAGAGCGCACTTTTGGTCTGTTGAAGTCGCGATTCAGATGTCTCGACCGTACAGGGGGGGTGCTGCAGTACTCCCCAGAAGTATTGTGCAAGATCATTTTAGCCTGTTGTGTCTTGCACAACATTGCCTTAACGCATGGCTTACAGATACCGCTGGAACCTCGGCTAGCTATGAATCTGGGAAACCGAGCCATGGCACATTACCGAGGTCAGGGCATGCAAGTCCGTGAGCAGCTCGTTGCCACGTTTTTCACAAGAGCAACCTGTAGTGGAATGGACTAAATGTGGATTGCTGTCTGTTGCCAATGATGAAACTTGGATATACACGACTGTGTCAATAAATTCCTTCCTGAGGCAACATTGCAAGCCACACTAACTGCATGTTAATCACAGCTCTTGACAGTAGTCAAAAGGTTGAGCCTGCTTCAGCACATGTGCCCATGTCAGCGATCAGTGTAGTGGATGTCCCTAAAGAATCTATTGCCGCAGATGGAAGATGATACATCTACTGAGAGACCTTGCGGGACCTCCTGAGGATGGGTCACTTAATCAGAAAAGGCCATAACCATAGCATTGTCGGCCCTGTGTCATCAACAGATGTGACTCCCCCCAATTGATGCGCCCACGACGTGAGTGATGCAATGGGTCATTCAGACACCATGGGGCAGGTCAATGTGGGACTTGTGCCCCTTTCACGCCGCCGTTGCGTCACTTTTGGCATGCAGCGGCGGTGCAAAGCCAGCGCCATGCTGCGGGGTATGTACTATATGACGCATCTGGGAGATGCGTCACGTTGTAAAGGCCTGCGCCACATGTAGGCGTTCTGGCGCAGGGGGGGCCTTCCGGCGCAGGGACGCCTCCTAAAAGTGCTGGGTGAGATCTACAATATTTCACTCAGTCACGTTTAAGGCCATGCTGCGTCAAAACTCTGCGCCTGCTTGAAGCAGACGTAAGGATTGATGCAGCATCATAGGGATAGGGCACTCCCGAGCCTTGCTGGAGCTGCGTTGCGCTTGCGACGCAACTCCAGCAACGCGCCGCCTTTCCAACAGGGGATGCGTCACGCATCTGCACATCCGAGCACCACGTTGCATCGCATTGTCAATGCGGCGCATCTGTGTTGGCGCCCGGGTGGGCAGATGCATCGCAACTCTTCTGACGCATCTCTGCTGATTAGCAGAGATGCGCCAGAAGTCGTAAATCTGCCCCCATGTGTCTGTGATATATCCACACTTCTCCAACCCAATGTTCCGTAACACATCACACAACTCTGCAAATGAGCACCTAATATGGACTACATGTACCATAATGCAAAGCAGGAGAAACAGAAACTGAAACTGCAGATATGTCTTGAAATTGTCTCTTCCCCGTCTTTTCACATTTTAATAATTCTCACATGCACTGTCTTTTCTTTTTTATCCACAACAGAACAGCAGGATGGCAGTAGATTTGATTCCTGATTGTGGATGGATCTGGATGAATACAAAATGGCTGCCAACTATTTCCTGTGATGTATTTCCTGCCTCCCACTTCCTGTCAAACATTTCCTGTATGGAATTATATGTTCCGGGTCATTTTCGGAGTTTACGGCCAAAAAGCGGAAGTTCCGATTACGGAGCGTACGGCCCGTGTGCGGACGCTCCGATTACGAAGCGTACGGCCCGTGTGCGGAACCCCTGCTCCGGAACCGGAAACTGCGCTTACGGGCCGTAAACTCCGAAAATGACCCGGAACACATAATTTCTTTCAGGAAATGTTTTACAGGAAGTGGAAGGCAGGAAATACATCACAGGAAATAGTTGGCAGCCATTTTGTGTTCATTCTGAGTCATCCTCTATCACAGACAGATCCTCTGACATCCTGGTGCTCTCATCCTTCTTATTATCCCCATAATGGCTGAGGGTTATGAAGAGAAGGCACCCCCTTTCACTGAAAGTGAGTTGAACATCTTGGCTGAGGGGGTGCTGGCCAAATTTCCTCAGCTATATGGGGACCCTGAACACCAGCTGAACAATGCAGCCCGGGCCAGGCTGTGGGCCAACATCGCCGAGCGCTGCAGTGCAGTGGGAGTCCACACCAGGAGTGCGAGGGCATGCCGCAAGCGCTGGGAGGACCTCAAACGGTGGGCCCGGCACAAGGCTGAGGAGCTGGTGGGCCAGTCTTCCCAGCACCATGTGCATCGTCCTCGCCTATCCCCACTGTACAGGAGGGTCCTGCGATCAGCTTGGCCGACCCTCCATGCTCAGCTGGTGGAGCATGAGGAGCAGGGACATGGTAAGTGCATCATATGCTAAATGTGTCTGGGAGTATGATGTGAGTGAAACAGTGCTGTACCATTGTGTGTCCGATGCCTCCATTCACAGATTCCGTGTCCATGCAGCAGTCACCAAGCTTAAAAAGGCACACTGTGGCATATGGACTGTACAGGGCAGAGTGCATTTTGGGAGTTGGAGTTTCGTCATGACAACAGGTTAAATGAGCCATAATTGTGCATTTACACTGAAATCTGCTCCTCCCGCACCATTACAATTGGCACTAGGAAATCATGTGTGCATTGGATGAGCAATGGTACAGACACTGTCCAGTGTGCGCATGGCAGGCCAAAGGGTATTGGATGCTATGACTTGCATTGCATTTTTAGAGTTTGGGTTCCAATTGTGACAAAACATCATATGCCATGGAGTCAAGACAGACTTTGACATCCTTGCATCACTCTTAAGCGCTTCTAAATTTGCAAGGGGTGTCCACTGACAGACGTCTCAGCCTCAGTGGCCTGTTTCACATTTCACATGTACAGGTAGCTGTCACTAAATTCCCCCAGTGTTCAGCGGTGTACTGCATTACCATATCAGTCACCAAAGCCAATATGTGCCACTGGATTGTCAGAACATGTGTGGGGACAGCCAAAGGCTAGACTCACAATTTAGCTACAGAAATAGGCCAGAGCCTCAGTGCATGTGTGACCCACATTCGCCACATGTCGTGTCCCATACAATGCTACAAAGCAGATGACACTTGTCCAGACCTTAAATAGCTGCGACTCCCTATGAATGGCCATACTCTGAGATTCTGGACTTCATGTTCTCCATTGGTGGACTGCTTTTGGAACCTGCACATGTAGCTGTGGCAGGACACACAGATCACCAGATTGCCAGGTTGAGGGTTGGCCAATACAGTTGTGTAAGCCACACACATCCTCGTGAGATGGCCATGTCAGACTCAATCCAGTAAATGACAGTGAACATACACGTAATGTCAGCTCATAGACACTGACAACTATTGAGTGTGATCAGAGGAAAATAAGTCTGACCTTGGCTCCTCTATGAATGTGTCTTGTCCTGCATGACACAAACATAACATTTGGATTTTGCTTACACTTCAGCAGGCACAGCTGGTGAAACAGAAGGACAGTAGGACCAGGTCCGGAGTGCGAGGCCACCAGTGCGGCGGCGGCTACACCCTCTTTCCACCAGCGAGGAAGAGGAGGATGAGGAGGGACCCTCAACATCACGAGGCAAGGGGATTGCGCCCACCCGGACTGACAAGGGACACCCTGATGCTGGTGCCCCATCCCGGGTGGAGGCTGCAGACATTGAATCGGGGGGGGGGGGTGAACACGACACCTCGGACCATGAGGTGTTGGAGAGCTACTCTCCTCAGGACTCTACACCTGTGGTCCCTGAAGAGGTGTCCTCGGGGCAGGCCAACAAACAATCTGGGCCTGCCATAAACCCCTCCCTGCCTCTAGAGTTCCCCATTCCATCGGGGGACCCAGCTGCATCCCCTGCAACCAGTCCCCCTCATCGTAGCCGCCAGCTCCCCAACATCATTGGCTCCGGACCTCAGGCACCACATCCCTCCTGTCCCCCCCAGGCCCCTCCCGGTGTTGTTCCTCCTGTGGCTGTGCCAGTGGACTTGATGTGGATGTGTGAGGGTCAGCCAGACATGTCCGCTCACATCCAGCTACAAGTGTGCATGGAGGTACGCATAATGCGAGACGACATGCTCCGATGTATGGCCACCCTCGCCACCAGCATCAATTCACTGACCACAGCCATGTCGTCTGTTGTCTCCCCAATCCCTTCCCATACCACCGTCAATGTCTCCCCCTGTCCGTTGCCCCACACTGTTTCCCCCCGTACTCCTCGTGTGGCACGAACCCAAGTGGTGCCTGTTCCTGCACCCGCCAGACGTGTGCCTGCATCGGACTCTGAGGATCTGGACATTGTGGTCCTAGAGGATGACCAGAAGGACACTTGACTTTTGATGTGAACAATTATTTCATTTTCCCCTTGTAAATAGACTGTTTTCCCTGATGCTCCCTGACGTGTTACATTTTTGTTGCCCCACCCCAATCCAGGTTCCCATCTCCCTCTGCATTAAGATCATCATTTGTTTTCCTTTCTCCCTTCCAAACGGACGGTTGTTCTTTTGTACCTTCTTAAAATACAATTAGGAATACTAATAACTTCCACTTGTTTGACTTCATTCTGAATGTCTGGTTCTGAAAATGGACACATATTTGGTGAGTCATCTGCTATGCACATAATGGCTTGTTGCAATGATGGGTTACACTTGTAACTGTGTCACACACACACATACCTTCTCACATCTCGAGGCCACCTACATCGTTACACAGGACATGATACACAACAGAATGTTATTTTTGGTAGGTGTTTATTTGGTGCACACACAATCACGTGATCACATTGTCCTGGGTTCCTGTCACTGGTGAGTGCGACGCCGCAATTTGGGGGGGGATGACCGCTCGGAGTGCTCAGGTCTGGCTCGCCGCCTACGTGAAGGTGGGTACTGTCCAAGGGACTGTCCACATGTGCTGGGGCAGATGGTGTATGCACACTTGATGGTTGTGCATGTGGTGGGAGTGCCTGTACAGGTGGTGGTGGTGCTGGTTGGGCAGGTGGCGGGAGTGCCTGTACAGGGGTTGCTGGTGGTTGTCCACGTGGTGGGAGTGGCTGTACAGGTGGTGGTGGTGGTTGTGCAGGTGGCGGGAGTGACTGTACAGGTGGTGGTGGTTGGGCAGGTGGCGGGAGTGACTGTACAGGTGGTGGTGGTTGTGCAGGTGGCGGGAGTGCCTGTACAGGGGTTGTTGGTGGTTGTGCAGGTGGTGGGAGTGCCTGTACAGGGGTTGTTGGTGGTTGTGCAGGTGGGGGCAGTGCCTGTACAGGGGTTGATGGTGGTTGTGCAGGTGGCGGGAGTGCCTCTACAGGGGTTGGTGGTGGTTGTGCAGGTGGTGGGAGTGCCTGTGCAGGGGGTGGTGTTGGGAGTGCCAGTTCAGGCCGCTGGTGTGGATGTCTCCCTTTGCTGTGTTGGTGTGCAGTTGGTACAGGTGTGGGGATGTGCTGTCCTGTGGGCAGATATGATGGCTCCCCTCCCTGCGTTGACCGTGAAGGGAAAGGTTGGCTCACTCTCAATATGCCCTCCATCATCTTCATGGCCAAGGCATGGTGTCTTGCACTCTCTTCCCTCTGGATGGATAGCATGTCTCGCATATTTCTGGACATGTCCTGCCAAGTCCTATCCATCCTATGCAACACTTGGCTCAGCCTCTCCATTCGCCTGAGGGAAGTGGACCATGTCCTGCAGGGAGTCTGACATGTCGGACAGGGTAGCCCCTATGGCACTAATGTCCTGCCTCACATCGCTCTGCTGTTGGAAGAAGTCCTGCTCCCACTGGTCATCACAGCCAGGTGCAGGCCCTCTCTACAGCTGTCTGCCATGGATGGGATGAGCAGGTCCTACGGCAGGGGGTGGGGTGGGAGGTGGGAGCCTGTGGGCAGGTGAATGGTGCCCAGGGGATTCCCGCAGCACAACAGGGCTGGTACTACCCCCAGATGGTGGAGAGGATGGCAGGGATACACTGTCTAGGGAAGAGTGGGTAGGGGAACCACCATGTTGCTCCTGGACGTGAGGACTGTGAGGGAGTGATGTCTGTGTTGTGATGCGTGTGTGCTGTGGCTGGTTTGCTCAAGTCTGGGGACAGGCCATGGTATGCCTGGGAGGAGGCTGAGGGACGTTGCTTGGCAGAGGAGTTGATGCCCTGACCGATTTAGCCAATCTGGCACGATATCACGCATTGGCATCTTCATCGTCAGACATGTAGTCCTCATCATCCACCAAGTAGAGGTCCTCAGGAAATTCATCCTCCTCCTCCTGAGCAGTGCTTGCAGCCGACATCACAGCTTGGAGGATCAGGGGATTCTCCCCTCTGATTCCACGTCGGCCCGCACTGGTCATAGGCCTGTCATCCTCGTCATCAGCATCCCCTGGAACAGAGGTTGCAACCGTATTAGGGATTGACCTGGTATGACATGTGGTGCAACACAAGGGTTTGTATCAACTGTACTTTGCATCAACAGATGAGGATCATGTGACCTGTGTAGGGTACCACCACAAATGACAGCTCACACCATAGCACTGAGGTGTTACACAGATACAGGCACTCACCAGCTCCAGCCACAACTCTCTATCCCTTGGTGTTCCCCCCTAGTGTCACCTGCTGGACCTGTCTCCTCACGGGCCTAGCTGTCCCTGAACCAGCAGCTGTAGAGGGAAGTGACAACATTCTCAATTATCTGCATCACCAATTGTCAGACAGGCACATGACACTCCTGATTTGTATTTCACTTTGTACACAACAACTGCTGATTACATGCAGAGGGGAATCAGGATCTCTGTCATGGCTTTGGAGTCGAAGCCAGTGACACACCTCATGCCAGAATTACCTGAAGGACGGGTGCGCGAGGGTTGAACTGCAGCAGCCAGGATGTCATTCAGTCGCCGGGATGGTGCATGCTGCTGGTGTGTAATCCGGTCAGCAGCTGTGATAAGACATACAGGTCTATATTTTGCAACCACAGATGGTAGCTCTGAGCCAACATGTCATTCTCAATGACTATTTGTGGGTAATCCAGAACTATGTGCAGCATGTTTAGCTCCTGAACTTTACATTTGGGCACCTGCTCACATGCAGCAGTTGCCAGCCGTTCCCTCCACACAGCAGTGACATCAATAAGATGACACATCAACAGACACCTCATGCCAGAATTACCTGAAGGACGACTGCGCGAGGGTTGAACTGCAGCAGCCAGGATGTCATTCAGTCCCCGGGATGGTGCACGCTGCTGGGGTGTAATCCGGTCAGCAGCTGTGATAAGACATACAGGTCTATATTTTGCAACAACAGATGGTAGCTCTGAGCCAACATGTCATTCTCAATGACCATTTGTGGGTAATCCAGAACTATGTGCAGCATGTTTAGCTCCTGATCTTTACATTTGGGCACCTGCTCACATGCTGCAGTTGCCAGCCGTTCCCTCCACACAGCAGTGACATCAATAAGATGACACATCAACAGACACCTCATGCTAGAATTACCTGAAGGACGGCTGCGCGAGGGTTGACCTGCTGCAGCCAGGATGTCATTCAGTCCCCGGGATGGTGCACGCTGCTGGGGTGTAATCCGGTCAGCAGCTGTGATAAGACATACAGGTCTATATTTTGCAAGCACAGATGGTAGCTCTGAGCCAACATGTCATTCTCAATGACCATTTGTGGGTAATCCAGAACCATGTGCAGCATGTTTAGCTCCTGAACTTTACATTTGGGCACCTGCTCACATGCAGCAGTTGCCAGCCATTCCCTCCACACAGCAGTGACATCAATAAGCTGACACATCAACAGACACCTCATGCTAGAACTACCTGAAGGACGGCTGCGCGATGGTTGAACTGCTGCAGCCAGGATGTCATTCAGTCCCCGGGATGGTGCACGCTGCTGGGGTGTAATCCGGTCAGCAGCTGTGATGAGACAGACAGGTCTATATTTTGCAAGCACAGATGGTAGCTCTGAGCCAACATGTCATTCTCAATGACCATTTGTGGGTAATCCAGAACTATGTGCAGCATGTTTAGCTCCTGAACTTTACATTTGGGCACCTGCTCACATGCAGCAGTTGCCAGCCGTTCCCTCCACACAGCAGTGACATCAATAAGATGACACATCAACAGACACACATGTATGAGAAGATTACTGATAGGAAGGGATAAATGACCCGGATTCCTCCCCATTAAACTGCTATCACCTTTGCCATTCAGACTTACATATTTCCAGAGTCTCATGTTGTTTGTTGTCAAGTCAGAAAGGGTTTCATGTGTGAGATTTGCAATAGTCAGGGACATGATGTTTCTCATTTGTGCTTCCCCACGCATGAAGTCACACATATTTGTATGAGAGAACACAGATGTCTTATATCCATCCTTTGAGTGTCCTCTCTTTGCGTACTCTATTTCCCAGATCATGGTACTACTTAGCTGACGACGATTGGTGTCTTGTACAGCAGACATCCAAACCTCATATGTCAAACACTCACCTATACATGTGAATACAGTAGGAGAGGAGGCAAGCAGAATGTAACATTTGGTTTATACTCACACATTGCGGATAGGCTGAGAGGCGTTGATGCCTTCTGCCTGCACTGGATTAGCGTGTTGCTCTTCTGCCTAGTCATTTAGCAGGTGTAACTGCATGAAGATTCACCTTAGCAGCCCCTACATTCATCTCAAAGGTACACTACTGGCATCAGTGTTGGCCTCAGCCATGCTATTTTCATCATGGTGTTTCCTATCATTGAATTGCAAGCCGGTTGTGTTTTGGTCACTTCATATGACTCATGGTACTATTGAATGTCCATTCTGCACTCACTTGGCATACATTTTGTGTCATCCTTTCCATTTCCCCATTTCTTCTGCATGCTAACAGTGTTATGCAGTACTGCCGCTGACTGGGCAGGTAGGAGCAGTGGTGCATTAGGGTCATAATGGCGTGGCAGGGTGGGAAATGTACAACAGAATAGGTGTCTGACTTTTGGATCAGATGATTCTCTCACCTTCTGCTTTGTGCTTTAAGCTTGCACGGGGTGATTTACTTCTTTGATATTTAGTGGCAGGTTTCCACGCCCCTTGTAATACATTTACACCGCAGTTGCGTCACTTCTGTGACACAGCGGTGGGGTAACACAGGTGACACATTTAGACTTATTCCCAATGTTATGCATCTATGGGGATGCCTCACGGTGTGCGGTCCTGCGCAACATTAAACATGCATCAGCTGTGATGTAGGCAGGGTGTGTGTTTATTTGGTTATGCCTCGTACAAGTGATGCATTGTAATCGACGGCATTTCACGTAGTCACTTTTCATAGGGTGGTGCCATGCTAACTTAAACCAGCTTGAGGCACATGTAATGAGTTGCCCTGAACGTTAGGTGTAGGCGGTCCATGGACATTGTTGGAGTTGCGTCACACTTGCGACACTACTCCACCAAAGCATCCCCCTAATGCCATCAGTTGCGACACCAATCTGTCTATCCCAGCGCCACAGTGCACCGCATTGTAAATGTGACGCATCCGCGGTTGCACAAGAGTTGGATTGCGTGTGGCATTGTTACTGGCGCATCTCTGCTGATATTTGTCAATTGCTTCTTAGCGGGCTGGTGTATTACTACAACTGGACAGTGGCCATGTTTTCTGAAGTGGGGGAGGGATTTGCCATTTCCATTGCTAAGGATTGTGGGACTTGTAGTGCTACATACAGAGGGTGACACAGGAGTCTCTGACTGACGGATTAATTTATACACTTTGGACTACTTCCTTATTCACACTGACAGTGCAACACAGACATTCTATTCATGCACTTTATCTTTTCATCCCACTTACCTGGTACCATGTAGCGGACGTCACTGACAGGCAGCCCATGGACCAAGTGGGGGTGTATGGTTGTCAAGATATCCTCCTCCAGTGGGGTGAGGCGGATGCGTGGTCCAGAGTGTGCGGCTGGGAGGATCTGTTGTAATTCAATCCTGGAGTATTTCTCCTTTACCCTCAGCCGCTCATCCTGCCATTTTTTTTTTAGGTCCTGGACAGTGCGCCTCTCCTCCCCCAATGATGTGACAGCAGTGGATAATTGCTGCCACAGGGCTGCCTTCTGTGTCCCACTGGTGCAGTAGGGTGGGAGTCCATAGAGGCGTTTGTGGTGCCAGACAATGAACTCCACAAGCATGGTGGTCTCCTCTGCTGTGTAGTTCCTCTTTCTCTTCAGGAGCTCCATTTTTCTTAGCCGGTCTCTGCATGCAAATACAAACTGTGCGTGGCCAAACCTGTTCCTTCACTGTGTGCTGCTTTTAAATGTTTTTTGCTGCTGGTCAATGAGTGTTAATTGGCTTCAGCTGGATCATGGTGGGGGATGGTAGGCACTAGCAACATGATGGCTAACTGGAGCAGTTGGCTGGGATTGGCTGGAGTGCATCAGCTGATGCATGGTGGGGGATGGTAGGGACTTGAACAGGTGTTTACCCTTGGCTCAAATGATCAATGGCCACAGTTAATGTAGTCTGGTCCCAAATCTGATTTTCTGGCCCGGGAGCGGGATTTCCGGCCCGAGAGCGGAATTTCCGGCCCGGGAGCGGAATTTCCGCCTCCGGACCGGACTTTCCGGCCCGTGAGTGGACTTTCCGCTCCGGGCCCGGAAATTCCGCTCCGGGGGCGGAAATTCCGGCCCGAGTGCGGACCTAAGTTTAGTAGTCGTAAATCCATTCTGTGAATAGCAAAAGTCCTAAATTCATTCTGTGAATAGCAAAAGTTGTAAATTCATTCTGTGAATACCAGAAGTACTAGGTGCATTCTGTGAATACCAGAATGGTACTAAGTTTAGGATTTAGTCTTAAGTTTGTTCTGTGAATCGGGCCCACAGTTTGTTTTTTTAGGTTTGAAGCTCTATTAGGTTAGGGTTAAACGAGGGGATGCTCCACTCAAAGATGGCCCCCAAAGAGATGGAGTATCAGAAGTCCTTTTTTTATTTCCTGGTTCTACAGGGGCTTGGAAGAGTCCATTTGATGTCCACACAGTTCGATACAAAATGGGTGCCAGGGGAGATATTCACAAACCTTACAAGTCAGTCACATGAGTGGAAGGTGACAGTTGATTTTGTATCACGACATGAGGAGCTGGCCGCACTTGTAGGCGGGCAATCAAACCATCATTCCCATCGGGAAGGGGGAACTTCAGAGGTCTCACAGGCGAGGAGAGCAAGTAAAATGAAACCGATTCTGAGCACATTATCGGCACCATGAAGCTTCAAATGTCAAAGAACATCAGGGCAGAGTCAGGACGTCATGCCGTCTTCGGCCGCATTTCCCAGAGAGGCTTCATAATCACCGGGGTCGTATATTCCGCTACGTCAGCCAATCTCCATCCCACCAGCCAGGGAGTATTCAGCTGAGTCACGGTTTTGAGCGCCGCATACAGTTCAGCAGTTCCAGGGCAGATAGTAGCGGGTCAAACCACCATAGTCCCCTGATCGCAGAACTTAGAGGGAAAAACCCGGAGAGTCTCCTCGAGCTCCGTCACGAGGGGGTGTGGGGCGAGTTCACCCTCACGGAGATCGAGGCTCACCTTCACCGTCTTAGTGGCAGAAGGCAATGATCGGATTGTGCTCCAAAGTTCGAGTCGCGTCCCTACCTTGCCTTGTCAGTTAAAGAGGGCTGTGATTCCTGTCGCCGCTTTAGGAGCGTGGTATGTGGACCGGTGAGGGATGCGTTCTCCAGGATAGTGCCCCAATGCTTACCTTTCCAGTCTTTCAAGATTGGAGCCGCCAGCGTTCCTCGTGATCCACGCGATCATTCCTTGTCTTGGGTCATGGCAGCAGGAGGAGGGCGCAGTCTTCGACGCAGACCATGGAGCAGGGGATGGTTGTCGACATGGGAGAGGCTCGAACCAGTGACTATTCAAGCCCCGAACCCCTCAACGAGACCACGGTGGGCTACGGAGGAGCATCGGCATGTCCAGGAGGCTTTCGGTAAGTTTTTGCCAGGGGTGTTGGTTTCCGGCTGTCGTTGGTCCGTTTGAGAATCTGATTGAAAGTAATGTTGCTGATGTTTTCATCTGTGGTGCGGTGATGAGCAGGAGGATGGATGGGGGCCTAGACAGGGATTTTCACAAATTTGTGATCCCAGGCCCCGGAGCTTCTCAGGAGAGCTCCTGCCCAGCGTCCATAGTCTTGATAACTCCTGCGCCGCACATACTTCTATGCCGCTTGCCGTAACCACAACTCTGTGCTTGGACACAATTTACTATGCGTGAAAGAGGTCTTCAGCTGCACATATTCTCAGTCTTGCGTGCACATCCGGAACTCTAATAGTGGGCAAACCTTACCCCGCTACTTTCGTGCTGAAACAAATTTCCATTGTGGAGGGTGCTGCAGACAGCAGTACCCGCAGCAATGCAAAATGTAGGCATTACGACCACCGCGGTGACAGTCGCATCATAATGCCTATATCGGGACCACCGACAGCCTGTCAGGTGCTCCTGTGTCCGATAGGGTGCATCGGCCCGCCATCTTAATCAGCCCCTTGGTAATGTTTATTTTTGTATGCATTAAATAATAATATATAAACATATAATAGTATTTAATATCAAAAATATTAAATATAAAACAAAAAGAAATTATTACACAATTTGTTTCAGAAAATATAAATTAAATAATAATATACACTGTATATAATTATTTAATATATATTAAAAAATATAAAAAATTGGCTAACTGTTACAAAGTAAATATGAAATGGATATATGTATGCAGAAAACGCTAATATTTTTACAGTTAAAAAAATGTATGTTTCCATGATTTTAAAATATAACAAAATATGTTATGTTACAAAAAATAAAAAGTGTATTCTTGTCTTCCTTTCTGAAAAAGGCATAGAAAATATTGTACATAAAATAAAGTGTACTAAATTAATTGATTAATTGAAAATTCATGTATTCAATAAAGATACATTGAAAAATCATATGTAAATTAATTATCTATTTATTATCTATTCCTATTTTCATATATTATAACTGCAATAAACATAATTTACTGAAACCCAAAACCTGTTTTAAATGATTGTTTTAATAAACATATATAATTTACTATTACTACTCTAACCTACATTAAGGGGCCGATTACGATGTCGTTCGGAAACTGTTCCGACCGAATCAGTTTCGGAATCTTTTTCGACCAAATCAGGTTGTGCGAGACCGACCGATTACGATGCTTCCAAACACCATTCAGTCGGACTCGCATTGTGTTCAATGGGAGCTTGTGTTCTGAATGAGAACACAGGCTCCCATTGTAAAAAGGGGTGGTTGGGGAAAACCTTGCCCCTGTGGCAGGCACCCCATGGTGCTTGCCACATTGTGCATGGTTGGAAAGAGGGGCCCCTTGGGTAACCCCACAGGCCCCAACTGCACGCCTTTGAGTGAAGGGGGGCCTGTTATGGGACCCCAAATACAGATTCCTACAGCCGTTTGGTGTTGGGCAGACCGAATCGGAACGGCTGTCCGAATTGGTCATTGTGCTCGCTCGCTCGGAAACCGTGTCCATAGAGCTGTATGATTCTGCTCCGAAAGACTCGGCCTGTCCGAATGCCTTTCGGAAATGATTCGGACAGCCCAAACAGTTTCCGGGCATTGTAAATGGTCATTGGGAACTGTGTATGATTCGTTCAGAAACAAGGGTTCTGAATGGGATTCTGAAAAAACGAATCCCATTCGGAGCCTTTCCGAATGACATCGTAATAAGCCTCTAATTCCGGGAAGGTGCTGGACAGTAAACATATATAATGTACTATTCCCACTCCAAACTACATTAAGTCAGCGAAGATGCAGGACACTAAACATATATAATTCACTATTCCCACTCCAAGCTACATTAATTCAGTGTAGGTGCTAGACACTGACCATATATATTGCACTACTCCCACTCCAAACTACATTAAGTCAAGAAAAGTGCTGGACTGTAAACATATATAATTTATTACTCCCACTCCAAACCATATTAAGTCAGGGAAGCTGCTGGTCAGTAAACATATATAATTTACTGTTCCCACTCCACACCACATTAACTCAGGGAAGGTCTTGGGCACTAAACATGTATAATTTAGTATTCCAACTCCAACCTGCCTTAAATTCTAAAGCTTCCTACACATTCAACCTTGCTACATCTATAACACTATGTCAATATACCTTAAACTAAAACCACCATCACACTAATATGTTAAAACATGTAACATAATATGTGCTACATATATAACAATTTAAAACAAATAATAAACATTTTACATGTATAATCTGTTACTATTACAACAACATTAACACATTTTATAAAATCTTTTTTGCTCTAACAAATTACTTTTAAACAAATATATATTTCCATTAACCACATTTTTAAAATCATTATTTCTTCAATACTTTTTTCCCAATATTTTTTCAAACATAAAAATTAATTCAACTTTACTCTTTTTCATTTCCTGGAAAAAACATTTTTAAAACAAAATAAATGTAAAATGTTGTTAATTGTTTGAAAATGTTCAAACAATAATGCAAAAACAAAAAAAACTTTTTTTATAATAATATAAATTCTTGTGTACAAAATAACACAAAAATAGCCAAAATATAATAATTTTGTTTCAAATTGTAAATTTTAAATTCAAATATCAACAAAACTATAATAAACTAATAGAAATGTATTCACCATTAATTTTCTAAATAAAATATAAACAGAACTATACATTTTCCCCCTTTTAAAATAATAAAATAATAATAAAAATAAATCAAAATTTTAATGCAAAACCCAAGAACCAACCAAATAAAAAAAATCTAAAATTTAGCACTATTTTCTACAAAGGGGCCGATTCCGATCCGAGTCGGAAAGCACTCCGACTGAGCCGGATCCGGAGTGTTTTCCGACCGAGCCGGAGTCCTGCAGTCCGACCGAGCGAGCGAGTATGATGCGGCCATGTGCTGCCGGACTCGGTTCGGTCGGACTCCCATAGAAGTCATTGGGAGCCAGTCGTACGACGCGTACATGGGCTCCCACTGACTGAATGGATACGTTGTGGACAAGTGCGCCCCCTACAGTGGGTACGCATCGGTGCCATCCGCACTGTACATGCCTGTGTTGGGGAGACCCATGAGTCTCCCCCTGTGTCCGAGTTGTAGGGCTGCGGGTGACAGGGGGTCTGACGCAGACCCCCAAAGACAACCACCCGGACAATTTGCAAGCCGGACACTCCGGCTCGCACAGGCTGTCCGACGCGTGCATCGTACTGGCTCGGTCATGAATCGCATCCATTGCACACCACGGTTAGCTTACGACCGAGACTCGGAACCGGAAACGACTCGGTCGGTGAATTTCATGTAGCTCGTATCGTACTTGCTCACTCGTACAGCTGTACGAGTCGGCCGGAAAACACACGTACGGCTCATAGTTTTTCCGGCCGGATCGTGTTCGGTGCCCTTCCGACCCGGATCGGAATCAGACCCAAAATGCACATTTTAAATTAACCCAAATCTTCAGAAAAAACAACATAACAAATTACTAAATATTACGGGGAAACCCTTGGGCATTGCAGCACCAACCAGATGAGGAGCAACTGTCCTATAAAGAAGCATTACATCCCTCGGGATGTTCGAGGGCAACATGAAACAGTCTCGTTGACTGCCACCCTATAGATGTGTCTAACCTTGATACAAACTTCTCTAGTTCTCCTTTTCTAATTAGGAACAGTGGCTCCAGATCTTTGCATTTATCTTACCCCAGGAGCATGGTCACTGGACCTTCATCCATCTCCTAGTCCCCCCCATCTTCTTTTTGACAGAAAATAGTGAAACCCAGATGCTATCAAGGCAGGTCTGTCATGCGCTCCTAAGGCTTTTCTCTATCTCAAAGAGATCTCCTCCCATCTTACAGGTGAAAACTGACGTTCTCACCTAGATTGACTAGAGAGTGGCCACCTTGGAGGCTCATGGAAATAAAAAGGAGAATCCCTACTTGCCTCAAAGGAGGTAGTTCTAATGCTACCATTGTTTCAAAAACTGTTTCTCTCCACTTCCACATAGCTAATCCCATCATAGTATTTAGTAGTTAACAAATATTGGTCCTTCCTGGGCACAAGTACAGTCCATTGTCTTCTGAACCAGCCAAAGATGTGTATTCCAACTCTGGAGGTATTATGAGGAGCAGAAATGGATTTAAATTTTTAAAACGTTACTTTCTGCTTAAAATATCAAAAATATGATTTCACAATTAAATCAGATTTTAAATAACAATCATGAAATAACTATGAAGTATCTGTCTAACCTTTTCCAAAACAGAGACTTAAGTAGAGAAAAGTCCAGCAGGGCCTACGCAGAGAAATATCTTTTGGCTTTATGTTGCTGTCAGGACTCTCTAACCCCAATCTGTAGTGTGCCCTATTTTAATATATGAAAAATCTGCCTTATGTGCTTACAAGCTGGCTTATGAATCTAAACAAACAGGCTTTTCCAACATGGTAAAGGTATTATTACCTGCTAAGTATCTCTGAGGTGCAATGAAACTCCAGCACAGGCAGAGCACAACAGTGCTCCTGGCAGACATATATTTTTTCATGTAAGAGTGTGTATTAAATACCCTCTTCTGGATGCATATGACATTATCTTTCTCTGCTACTGGTAAACTTTATGCACTATTTACAATGGACTTATAGGAAAGTTAAACAGGAAAAGCGAGGAGTTCCAATGTGCAGAACATGTTTTGTAGAGGAAGCACATGCACTTTACTACTGTTATTGAGTGGTTAATTATACAGAGTCCTAAAGCTAGCAAAAGTAGGGTCCAGAAAAAGCGATATTGAATGAGATAGTTGCTTCTGAGTTGAGGCTTCTATGTGATGTGTTGAGAGTACTGGGGCATTTAAATTTTCTTAAAACTCTGATCTTTGGATCTTTCTGGGCATCCATAAGATACATTTGCTCTATCTGAGCTCTTGCGAGGGTATTGGTGCTGAACGTTTGGGTTTCCATCAGTGGGTCTCCATGGGTGTACGTATATTCAGCTTGTCATGCAGTGTATGCTTGAGGAACACCAAGGTGGATGTCAATATCTGTTGAGGAATCCAGTGTGTCAGCTTCATGATCTATATCGCTGAATAGCATTGTTGGAGCAAACTTGAAGAAGAGGAATTGATGTGTGTATGCGTAAGAGATTGGGGTATTAGTTGAAAGAGATAGGAACCCACATTAAATAATAATAACAATCCTTGTCAGGGTGACACACAAAGTCACTAAATAAACCTGTGCTTAACCCTCTGGTAGTTTGGCATACGATAAATCAGACTAAACATAAAGGCAATATATAAACTACTTACGCTGTGCTAAAGAAGCAGTAACACAAACAAAAGAGACAAAAAAAAAATCCCAAAACAAATTAGAAAAATAGAGAATAAATGATTAAACAAAATTAATGATGTTAAAGTGACAAAAAATCAAATAAATAGAACTGGATTTATGAATTAAGATTAAGATTGAAGTCTAAGAAAAGACAATGGCAAGACACACAAAGTGCCAATAATAGTCAATGATCATGGTAGACAAGAACCCAGATGCAATATGACATTAACCGTGAAGATCACTGGTCAGATACACCAACCAAGATTGTCCTGGTCAAAGATTTTACCTTATGACTTGAATCCTTTAAGTCCCAATGCCCCAATGGAGCACACTTCTAAAGCCCCCCAGAACCTCTCAGAAGGAATTTAGAGGCTCTCAGAGCAGCAGGTACAGGCTACAACAGGGTCCAGGCAAAGGTCTAGTTGCCACTGGTCCAAAGGGCAGTTGCAGGAAAATTCCTCTTGCAGCTTGTTGTGTCCCTGTAGCATTAACAGGAGGTCAGCCTTATGACTTGTGGAGTCCACTTCTTTGTCCTGGGTACAAAAGGTAGAGAAGGTTCTTCAAGGTTCTTCTCAGGACACAGACAGTAGGCCCAGTCCTCTTCTGTTCTTCCAAAGGTTCAGATGTAATCTGATTGCAGGTTATGCCCAGTGCTAGCCTTGAGTGGGAGACACCCCTATGTCTAACTCTAAAACTGGTTCATCCCTTTCCCCTGGGCTTCATTCTAGTCTGGCTAGTGAAATAAATTGCAGGCAGGCCCAGGTATGAGGCGCATCTGCCAATGACAGGGTAGGCTACTTCTGAAGTCAGGAAGGGCTGGGCACAGCCCCCTGGCTACCCTTCAAAGTGCGATCAGGGGAACAGTTCCTCCCAAGTCATCCTGTCAGGAAAACTCTCACTTCTCCACACCCAGGCCCTTTGTTCATTGTCTGGGAGTAATACACATCACACCCAAGGAGAGCAAACAGTCAAATGACAATGTACATTGGCAGAAAGGCATTCTTGCATTAGGCAAGAAAATGCCAATACGAGGAAAGCAGTTTATTATATGGTAGTTGTGAGACCTTACCTGTACTGGGTCTAGTGAGATGCATAGCTCAACCCTGAGTAGGTGAGGCCCTGAGCAGTTATGTTTTATCAAATGAACAGGTGTAAAGAATTAAGAAGTATCATAACAGGTGTATACGAAAGAAACGTGACTCAACAAAATTCAATTGGAGATATGAATTTTAAATCATTGCTTTTTCACTCAGGCACAATAAATCATTGTAATGGACCGCACATGCGGACAACTTTGTAAAACTTTTTTTTATCTGTTTATTAATTTTTTTTCTCATAACATATAGACATTACCATCATCAGAGACAGTAAATCACTATGTAGCTATACGCTACTCTGGAGGTGAACTCATGCTTCGCAATAGAAATAATGAGCCAATATATAGTGACCAATCAGTTCGGAGTTGAATGTTATGAGGCACATGCCACCCCCTTTGTGATTGTAATGGCTACATCACATTAATTTATTCAGACGATTCATGTAGAATATTTTGTTCTTGAATGAAAGATTGTATCAGAATGGCATCAAACAGAGTCAATGTTTATCAACCTATGGAACAAGTAGCAACAGGATAGAGGAAGGGGAGGGAAGTGTGTCACAGCACCAAATAGCCTCAGTCCGCTTCTAGCAACCTACAATCACATTAAGGTGGCAATCAATATGGAATACAGCACATAGCTTTTAAAACACATCTCAACATCAGGTGGTGTGTGGATTTTCCTCCACGGGGGTGGGAGGAGGGTTGCTGTCCCCCTGCGACTCCATAGTATACTGAAAAGAGGTTGGGAGGTCTATTAGGATGGCATCCCAGTTAGAGTAGATAGGATAACTGCGGAAGCCCAAGTTCTTCCCCCTATTCCTGTATGCCGATGTGTTTGTGATGGCAGCCCTATGTGGCAGGGCATGGAAGGAGCGGTCTAAGCCAATGTCCACTACGCTATTAAAGTCACCCCCAAATATCCACATGAGTCCGCACCATCTAGATAGTGTATGCGAGATCGATCTCAGGAAGTTAGCCTGGTCAATATTAGAGACACAGATGTTTCTCAGTAAGACAAGTCTGCTATCAAGCTTACTCTTGATGAAAATCTAGCAGCCTTCCACATCCGTCTCCACCTCCTCATCTTGGAAGGGATTTCCAGCCCTAAATCAAATTAACACTCCATGGGCATAGGAAGATAACTTTGTGGCAAAGACCCCCACCCTCTCCATCTGTGCTGCAATCTAGTCACTTCAGACTGTGTTAAATGTGATTCCTGTAGCAGCGCTATATGAGTAGCACGGCGTTTGAGATAGAAGTATTCACCATCTCTGCGAGATGAGGTATACATGCCATGCACATTCAACATAAAATGTTAAGGTGGGTCATTATGTAGTTGGGTAAACGTGTAACTGATGAGTGTGCCTAGAAGAATAGTGGATCCCTTGTGTAGGGTCAGGGCCAGGGATCCACCAGTTTTGCATGGCCGAGGCAACAATTAGTTTTAACCAAGAACCAACATAACTTTTTTATCATACCAAAAGAGGAGACCTCAGAAGGAAGCTGCCTAAACTTGTATTTGAACTATGTCAAAGACAACAAACCAAAGTGTATAGGAAGGGAGGCATGAAACTTCGTAGACAAGAAGAAGATATCTCTGATAATAAAGAGGTGGGGGAAGCACCAAAAGTACCTCCCAAAAATAGCCTCTGATAAGGCCTAGGGCGTTCTTTGCACATGTGTTAAACGCACATCTCATCAGTGTTAAAGCAACTACGGCATGAATGTCGTGCGTCTGCTAAGAATAAAAGCTGCAGATATGGTCAAAGCAAGAGGTAGACGTATATCAACAGATGTAGGCAATGGCAAACAAAATGACAGACACATAAACAGTAAGTGAATCATATTATGTCTCCAGACATCTGTGGGGTAACAACAGGTGGTGTAATTAAATTAGTTTCAGATAAACACATAACAGATGAAGTTTCAATGCCTGAGGAACGAGCAGACACATCATCTTAATCAGTGCCTATTGCGGAGTCACAAATCCATTTTGCCTCCTGGATAGTATGCAGCCACTCCAAGATTATCTGCTCCAGGTTGGGGACAACTGTGGGGTCAGGAGAGCAGGGTTTCCATTGCCGGCAACACACTTAACCGAGGTTCCCGGAGACTTGGCATTCTCGTTCCGTCTCCCATGGTGGGGGAGAGGCCAGGCTGGAAGTCTCAAGCCTGTCACAGGCATCCTGTGACAAGTAAAAAAATACATCTTACCTTCAGCCACCACAAGTACCCTGGCGGAGAACAAAACAAGCACTTCAAGTCTAGCTCCCTGAGACATCGTTTCATGGCTAGGAAGGAGCAATGTTGACGCTGTACCATTACAGTATAGTCTGTGAAGAAAATCACTTTTGCGTTCACTACCCTGATGTCCGGTAACTTCTGTGTTTCTCTCAATATGGGGTCTCTATCACAGTAGTGTAACAGTTGAGTGATCTGGGAGGTTTACGAGCAGGAATATGATGTGTTCTCTAAATGGTAAAATAATGTGAGAGCGATGACTCATCTTGCCCCTCCACTCCCTCAGGAAGATCAATGAGATGAACATTATTTCACAGAAAGCAGCACTCTGCATCTTCCATCCTGGACTCCAGTGTCCTGAATTCCTGTAGTTTCAGCTACATTTGATGATTAATTGGCTGTATCTTCAAGACAGCTCCTTAGCTTCCACATGGTCCACAAGTTTGCCATGAATGGCATGCGCAGATATTTCAATGGCTGCTTATATTGCAACAAACTTGTCCCCAGCTGGGGGAAGATGTTCAGTGTGGTCTGGTGAGTTAATACATGACTGAGGAGGATCTTGTGCTGGTGTTTTGCAGCCGTCCTATTGAAGCTGCCTTCGACATCAGAGTGGTTTGTACTATAGAGTTGGTCAGAGCCTGGCAAGGGCCCGCTTGCATGTGTGGCGAACATATGCCTCAACACCACAGCACGAGCAGCTCAAGAGTCCTTACTGCAAGCCAATAGCACACAATGTCCTGCTCATAGACAGCACAGACAACGTCCCTTAAAATCCCGCTATTTAATATATAGGTTCCACCTCAAGGTGATTGATGGCTCATGGTGATTACCAGGAGGCCATCATTAGCAGTTCTGGCCCTAAGGTGATGCAGGAGGCAACAGTGCCAAAGGATAATCAAGACCTCACTTCCAAGATAGGAGCTATTCACTAAGACCAGTTAGGAGGGCAGCCTCTAAGTATTTCTAAGCATTACCCAGGTGAAGGTGGGGGAGGTGTGTATCCGCACCACTCCTCCACATACAACAAGTGCAGCATGTTCAGGAGAAAGGCATAGGGGTGGCAAACTCCATATGGCATCACAAGTACTTGTGCTCCACGTCCTAGGGCCTCCAGCCACCACAGGCCCCCAGGAAGTAGCACGCACACCCAGCAGGGCTTCCAATTTTGTGCAGATCATAGTTGCAGAATTACGATGCTAGCCTCCAATGTCATCGCAGGTTGTGTGCAACTGTTGTGCACAACGGCAGCAGGAGTATCAGTTTCAGATTTTTTGGGGGGGAGACTAGTAACTATTTAAAGGCTTTAGAGGTCAATCCACAACTGGAACCCATTTTCAAAAGCTCGGCCCACCGCCACATGTTTCCAGGCAAGTCAAGCAGCCCATGGGGCCCGGGCACACACCAGAACAAACACACATCTGGCTCATGCTGGCAAGGAGGGGGGACCTCCTGCATCTGAGGAGACAGCCGCACGCCACCCCAGCACTCAGCGGTAGGAGGGGAGAAGTCTGGGGCCCTGCCGAGGGTTCGCAGCAGGACCAGTCTATCAGGGGCGCAAGGATCAGGTCCTGTTTAGATCCCGCGAGGGCTCTGGGTGCTCTCTCTATCAGAGCCTCAGTTCGGAAGCTCAAGCCCCAGTCAGCACCATAAAGTTTCTGCAGGCTTCAGTTAGGACGCAGCTTCTGGTCCCATCACTGCCATTGTGCATGGGCTGACAATTAGGCCTTGGCATGCAGCTGCTCCTCTAGCTCTCTAGCACTTCCACAGATTGCCCCTGCAATGGCGAAACAAGTTGACAAAGTTGTGGCGGCTTCCTTTGGGGTGGATGGTTCGCCAATGGCCTTATAAATGCCAGACAATGGGGAATGCAGAGCAGTGAGTCACAGGGCCCCACGAGACTGGGTTAGACAGTTACTGCACAGTCAAAGCAGTCTCAAGTCTAGTTCCAGGCTCTAATTGCCATACACTTCAATGGAGTGGTCCTGACGCAAGGGATGCAGGATGTTGAAGATGCCTAGGATGCTGATCGGGGGACTTCCTGGTGCTCCTACGGGGTACATAGTCATGATGGAGTGAATTTGACCACAGGTGTCTATGTCACTCGAAGTCCGGCTGAAGTCCAATCAAAACCCAGATGCCAGTGGTCTACAAGTTTCCGGTTACAGCCAAACTATTGATTTCCTTTAACTGACGATAATCATTGTCTTGTGTAACAGAAATGCACTCTGATGACTCTCCCGTGTCCAGAAAATTCTGTGCACTTTTTGAGGGTTGGGACTTAGTCTCTCAGGCTGCACTCCAGCGGTCATCAGTGGTAAGGCGTTGTTGGCATCCAAGTACTCAAGGCAGGCTTCTTCAGCTCGTGTGACCTTATAGCTGTACGAGAAAGTCAGCCAATTGACTCTTGGAGTCATTGCTTCTGCCTGAGGCTCGGGATGAATTTTCTTTGAGCAGGGCACCACTGTCACAGTCCACTCTTTGGCAGCCCAAAGAGCAGCAGTTTCAGTCCAGTCTTGGTGCAGCCTCTCTTTCCGGGCTCCAGGGAACAGCAGGGCAGTCCTTCTTCAGTCCCCGTTTCAGTACATGATCTGAGGTCTGGGTGTCAGTTATGCAACGTTTATGCTCTAGTTGGGCTACCAGATCCCATCCCACCTAGTGATGACTTCCCGTGAAGTGTGGCATCTAGCTAGCCCTCAACGCGCCATTCTTCCCTCTCCCAAGATGGCAGAACACTTCTCTTGGTGAGTGGAGCTCTCTAGCCTGGTGGCTACATGCCCACAGAAAATACGGTTTGACAACAGCTTCCTCCCTCTGTCCCTAATGCCAAATAGTTTGCAAGATTAAAAGAGCAGCCCCGCTTATGTGTGCCCACCATTTGCCCTTCAAAGGCTTATTCCCCTATGAAACTCTCCTTTTGGACTCACACCCTGTTGCCTTGCTGTCAAGGAGAAGTCACACCTCTTCCAATGGCAGACCCTTTGTGTTCCTTCCTGAGAGTTGCTCACACCTCTCCCCAGGAGTGTAGAAGATTGTCTAGTCTCCAGCAACTGTAAACGGTAACTGGAAAAATCCGAGTAATATAGTGGCTACTTATTAAAATTGCAACTTGAGCAATAGTTACATTCAATTTTACTTGACTATTAAGTTGGGTTTAATGCAAAAAATCAGTGTGTAACTCTGTATTAGTCAATAGGGCTACAAGCCTTTCCACAGTAAAAATGACAATGCAGGGTTTTTACTGTCAGGACATATGCAGTTAAGAAACATATGTCCATCTTGTTAATATAATGCACCCTGCCTCTAGGGCTCAGTAGGCCTGCCTTTGGGGTGACTTGGGATGATTAAAAATGAAGGTTTTGAATTTGCCAATTTCTTTAACTGGCAAAATCAAGTAAGCAGTTGAAAATTGCTCTGCCCGCCAGCAATGGCAGTCTGGGAGTCATACTGTGCTTTGTCTCACTTGAGGTGGAACAATGAGTACTGAAGTCCGTAAGGGGTACTTTAAGTTACAGGCCCAGGGCACTTCTGGTACCACCTACTAGGGACGTATAACTCAGTTAACTTATACCAATTGTATGTGAATCAATCAGACATATACCATTATAACGGTCAGAGCACGGGCACTGAGGCATGTTTGGCAGGACTTAGAGCATGTTCAGAGTTGAAAAATCAACAGCATAGGACAAAAACTTGTGGTTGATCATGCAAAAAGAGGCATTTCCTAACTGCCAGACTTTCTAAAGCGGTATATTCAAAATAGAAGTAGAAATTTCGACTTGAGTTTGGGTCATTTTTTTAGCTAGTCCCAAACTGAAGTCATCCATTATAAGCAGTTATAGAGTAACCCAGTGATTTTCTATGGGAGAGCCAGCCTTGCCTCAGTGAAATATGACTATGGAGACTTTTCTCTGAAAGGGTATGTAGAACTTAAGTACACATTTCATATTGTTTCATATTGTTTAAACAGAATTTAGGGCCTACCCAAGAGGTGACGTATACGCATTAAAAAGGAATCTTTAGGCCTGGGATTTCGACAGATCGAAATGGCAGTTTATAAATACACTACAAGCTGCAATGGCAGACTTAAGAAACGACTTTAGTGGGTGGGACAATGAGTGCTGCATCTCACTAGTAGCAATTAATTTACAGATCCTAAGTACATATAGTATCATATACTGGGGACATGTAAGTAAATTAAATATGCCAGTTAAGTGAATGCCATCCGTACCATGTTTGGAAGATAGAGAATATGCACTTTTCCCCTGGTTAGCTGGGGTAAAGAGCATAGAGTCTCAATGCCAATAAAAATGGCTTCAGCTACAGAAGGTAAACATTTGGAGTGATTAGGTGGCTGTGGTATGAAGGTCTGATGTGAAGGATGGCAATGAGGATGGTGTCATTATTAGGCCAGGCCGGCAGCATTTGTGGAAGGCAGGTGAGGGTAGCCAAGGGTGAGGCGCATAGGTACAGTGTGCTGCAGTATTACATAACTGACTCTTTCACGTTCTTGGTGAATATTTTTCACCTTTGAGACAGAGGTTGCTGAGGATGATTTTGCCAGAGTACTTAACTGAAGCTATGGTGCTGAGTTGGATATGTTGGTGGTGAAGTATGAGGTGACAGTAACCTTTCCACAAAAGCGGACTAGATACCTCTTCACACCACAAAATACATTAGAAGCTTTCTAAAATTGCACCTTTGGAACATAAACCACAGCCATTGTTAGTTTCTACACACATTCTAACATGTGAGTGAATGCATCATTCAAATCCTATCTATCTATCTATCTATCCATCTATCTATCTATCTATCTATCTATCTATCTATCTATCTATCTATCTATCTATCTATCTATCTATCTATCTATCTATCTATCTATCTATCTATCTATCTATCTATCTATCTATCTATCTATCTATCTATCTATCTCTCTCTCTATCTATACATCTATCATTCTGTCCATCCGTCCGTCCGTCCGTCTGTCTGTCTGTCTGTCTGTCTGTCTGTCTGTCTGTCTGTCTGTCTGTCTATCTATCTATCTATCTATCTATCTATCTATCTATCTATCTATCTATCTATCTATCTATCTATCTATCTATCTATCTATCTATCTATCTATCTATCTATCTATCTATCATCTTCCTACTGACACAAAACCAACAACGAATACTTTAACTGAAGGTCCTTACTGGCTATTTGTCGCCATTAGTGTGTCTGCAGCGATAAAATGCATACCCTTCTTTCACATATATCTTTGGTGTTTTTCGTGCAATCTGCTTACTGCATTGATTCCATAAGTACTCATCTCCTCTGCTACAGTAAATGGTTTTTTTCATAGATCCTTTCAAAAACTCAATCATACATGTTTTTTCTGGCATCTGAAATGATTTAATAATGTCAACGGAAACTCAGTTCCTTCAATTATTTTACTCTCATCAATCTTACAATGTAGCCCTCTTCAAATTATGTTCATTTCATCACATTTTACAACCATTTGAGTAGAGGTTTCAGTGAAAAAAATATATAACACTTGTCACAGTTTTGATTCTAAATTGTTCTTCAATCGGTTTTAGGTATATAACTATATTTGTAATATGAATAGGATAAATCCTCTAGTCAAGACTGTACCTTCTACAATGTTAAAGTTCAATAATCAGTTTTCCTGTAGCCCTTATTATTCCACATTTTTATTACCACCTTTAATTGTTTCACCACTTTTACTGATCATTATTTTTCTCATGCCGGATAGTCTACATTATTTAAATGTTTTAATCAACAGTACTCAATCATCCTTCCCCCAGTACTAGAAATCATTATTTCATCCTCCAGGCTTATCTGTCAATCAGCCCTTCCACCCAATATATCTTTGATGGGGTGTCTCACAATACCAAAATGCTCCATAATCTTTAACCCCTTCGCTGCTAGGCCCCCCCACACCCTGTGCTAAACCTTTTTTTGGCATAGTTCGCGCTTAATCCCCTGTAACCTTTTGTCCACATGAGGTATCCACAGCAAATTTGCGTCCTTTTCTTCCAACATCTTGAGGATTCTAAAGGTACCCAGGGTTTGTGTATTCCCCTGGAGGGGACACAAAAATTCGCCAAAATACAGCTGCATTTTTTTTTTCAAAACATATTGGAAAAAAGTGCTGCAGAAGAAAGTGTCTGTTTTTTTCACTGCAAATGTTATTAACAAAGGGTTTGTGGTGCTGAAATGACCATCTTCTCAGCTTTCAGGGACAGTCAGACGTTTGTCAGAAAACCAACATTTTCTACACATATATAGGACTTGTAGGTTCACCAAGAACCCAAGTAACCCAGAGCCAATAACTGAGCTGTGTCTTGCAATGGTTTTTCATTGTGTACTGGGTATAGTGCAATTAATTTGGCAAAAAATCAAGAGTGAAAAATAGGTACCAAGGAAACCTATATATTTTCGAAATGGGAACAAAATGTGTTTAGAAGCAGTGGGTATTTGCACATGTCCAAAATTATGGGTGCCCATACAAGCATGTGAATTAGAGGTCATTTTTGGAAATGACTTCTTTTTTAGAAATTGACTTACATTTGGAAGGCAGAGATGCAAAGAAAGTCAATTGGTAATAAGACTTATTCTACTAATCTGTATTCCCCTAAGTCTCCCAATACAAATACTACCTCACTTGAGTGGGTAGGCCTAGTGCCTGCTACAGGAAACAGACCAACACACAACGTGGACAAATCAAATTTGCCAGTGAAAACTGACCATTTTTATGCAACATGCCTAGCTGTGTGGATTTTTAACCCTCGCTGGCACCTAGGGAAACCTGGCAAACCTATACATAAACTAGACACCCTGGGCAATCCAGGATGTGATGGAAAGTTCTGGAAACTGCATGGATCCACAAACTTCCACCCACCCAGCATTTCTCAAAGTCTCCCAAACAAAAATGGTACCGCACTTGTGTGACAGGAAATGGCCCAAAATGCAATGTGGACACGTCACATTTTTCCAGTGAAAACTGACCCTTTTTTATTTAGCAATGTGCCTAGCTGTGGATTTTGAACCCTAGCTCTGCCGGCACATAGGGAAACCTAGCAAACCTTTACATTTTTTAATATTAAATACCCAGGGGAATCCAGGATGGTGTGACATGTGTGGCTCTCACCAGGTTCTGTTACCCAGAATCTCTTGCAAACAACAAACCTTGCAAAAAAACCAACACATTTTCCTCACATTTATGGAATGGAAAGGTCTAGAATCTCCGTGGATCCACAAACTTCCATGCAACCAGCATTCCCCAAAGTCTCCCAATTAAAATGGTACCTCACTTGTGTGGGTAGGCCTGGTTCTCACGACATGAAACGGCCTAAAATGCAACAAGGACACCACCTATTTTTCCTGTGAAAAATGACCCTTTTTTTGCAATGTGTCTAGCTGTGGATTTCAAACACTTGCTCTGTCAGCACCTAGGTAAACCTAGTAAACCTACACATTTTTGACACCTAAAAAGCCAGGGAAATCCAGTATGGGGTGACTTGTGTGGCTATCGCCAGGTTCTGTTACCCAGAATGCCCTGCAAACCTCAATCTTTGCCAAAAAAACATATTTTCCTCACAAATCTGTGATGGAAAGTTCTGGAAATTGCATGGATCCATAAACGTCCACATACCCAGCATTTCACAAAGTCTCCCAATAAAAATGATACCTCACTTGTGTGGTTAGGCCTAGTGCCGGTGAAAGGAAACGGCCCAAAATGCAAAGTGGGCACATCACATTTTTCCAGTGAAAACTGACCATTTTTTGGGCAATGTGCCTAGCTGTGGATTTTGAACCCAAGCTCTGCCAGCACCTAGGGAAACCTAGCAGACCTATACATTTTTTTAAAGACACACAGGAGAATCTGGAGTGGGGTGCCTTGTGTGGCTCTCACCATGTTCTGTTACGCAGAATCCCTTGCAAACTTTGAACTGTGTTAAACAAAAATTATACCCCGATTTCTGTGATGGAAAGTTCTGGAATCTGCGTGGGTCCACAAACTTTCACCCACCCTGCATTCTCCAAAGTCTCCAGATAAAAATGGTACCTCACTTCTGTGGGTGGGCCAAGTGCCCGCAGCAGGAAAGGGCCCAAAACATATTATGTAGACATCAAAATTTCCCATCACAAAATTACCTGGTTTTGCAAAGGGCCCACCTGGGTTTTTGGCCCAGTGCTCGGCGGCCATACAGGGACACCTACCTAACCCAGACATTTCTGAAAATTAGACAGCCAGGGAAGTTCAGGGAGGTATGGCTTACGTGGATCCCCCATTGTTTTCCTACCCAGAATGCTCGCAAGCCTCAAATTTAGCTGAAAGAAATTACAATTTTCTCTCTTTTCCACAACTATTCCACACAGAAATGTGAGAAAAAATGTGAGGTTTGCAGGGGATTCTGGGTGGGAAAACGTTGGGGGATCGGTGCAAGACATACCCCCCTGGACTCTCCTACGTATCTGGTTTCCAGAAATGTCTGGGTTAGGTAGGTTTCACTAGATGGCCATCAAGCCCAGGACCAAAAACATAGATGACCTCTTGCAAAACTAGGTTGTTTTGTAACAGGTAATTTTGATGTCTCCACAATATGTTTTGGACACTTCCCTGCCGCGGGCACTAGGCCTACCCACCCACACAAGTAAATGAAATGAAATGAAAAATTATATTTATATAGCGCATAGACTACCCGGAGGCCTCGCAGCGCTTTAATTGATCACTGTGGCGGGCCGCAGGGTGAGATTAGCATGTTTTTGCGAACAGGTGGGTTTTCAAAGCTTTCCTAAAAGCCAGCCGGTTATTATTTTCTCTGAGGGCTAAGGGGAGGGAGTTCCAAAGTCTCGCAGCAGTATGGGAGGTGCCAAGTGAGGCACCATTTTCATTGGAAGACTTTGGGAAATTCTGAGTGGATGGAAGTTTGTGGATGCACACAGATTCCAGAACTTTCCATCACAGGAATGTAAAGAAAATGTGTTTTTTTTTACAAAGTTTGAGGTTTGCAAGGGATTTACAGTAGCAGAACCTGGTGGGAGTCACACAAGTCACCCCATCCTGTATTCACTGGGTGTATAGTTTTCACAAATATATAATTTTGCTAGGTTTCTCTTGGTGCCGGCGTAGCTAGGATTCAAAATTCACAGCTTGGCGCATTGCAAAAAACGTGTCAGTTTTCACTGGAAAATGTGATGTGTCAACGTTGAGTATTTGGCTGTTTCCTGTCGCAGGCACTAGGCCTACCAGGACCAGAAACACAGGTGACCCCCTTGCAAAACCAGGTTGATTTATGATAGATAAATGTGATATCTCCACAATACCTTTTAGTCCCTTCCCTGCCGCGGGTACTTGGCTCACCCACACAAGTCTTATACCAACAGTCTCCATCATTAAAGCTAAAGCTAGCTTCCTGGATTTCTTCTCTCCTATCTCCATGGAAGACTCTCTGCTAGCTCAAATCAGGTGTTCTTCCTCAGGTTCTGGTCTCTCCTTTATCCTATCCTTCGGGGGACAGGCTATTAACCCATTGGTGAATCAGACATTTAATATCTCCCTCTCTTCAGTTACTGTGCCAATAAAACGGAAACAGGTGAAAATCGTACTACTTCTAACAAAAACTCAGGCAGACCCCTCTGACTCGACCAACTATAGACAGATCTCCCTTTTCCCAGCCTTTTCAAAAGTACTGGAGAAATATTTTAACCAACAGATATGTTCGTACCTAGAATGCAATAACCTGCTAAATGCTAGCCAATCAGGTTTTCGCCCTAACTACAGTACTGAGCAGCCCTGCTAGAGGTTGTCGACTCCTTCCAACTCAGCCTGGATTTGGGTGAAAGGTTTTGTTAGATCTATCGGCTGCATTCGATACGATCTCTCACAGCATCCTTTTAGCTCATCTCTACTCAGTAGGAATTAGGAGCATGGCCAGGAATTGGCTTGCATCTTTTCAGGAGGAGGGAGGACAACAGGTATTGTGCCACCGTTTTTCTGCCAACTCCTGTAAACCATTTTAATTGGGAGACTTGGGGAAATGCTGGGTGTTGGACTTGGCCCTTCTGGCAGGTTCACCCCTGAACTTTTTGCTTTTTATTGGTGACTTGGTGTGGTGATTTTTGGTTTCTGCGCACTTTCCCTGTGTCCCAGGGTAAAGTGCGTGCGCGCTCTGAGTGCATGTGGTGAGATAGGCCTGCCCTCCCATAGGAATGCATGGGGAATGTATGTGTCCCTAGTAGTTCCTGATGCGTGGGGTGTGCAGGCCCGAGTTTGGTATGTGCGGACTCGTGGGAGTGAATGCTGCGCGATGATGTGTGCGGCGTGCATGTACCTAGTGTGGAAGTGCCACTTCTAGAAGTGGGCACTTCTGTGTGCAGTGTGTCTGTCGCGTGATTGGCTGGTCATGTCATGTGACGGGCTAGGGATTCCCCAGAGTCAGGATGAGTCACCCAGTGGTGAATGGGGAGATCAGCAGCTAGATGGGTGGGAGGAGTACACCTGGGTCCTGAATAGGGCAGGGTTTTCCACACACAATGCTGGCCCCGCCCCCTGCGGTGCGACTGACGACCCTAGCCCTGCCAATGAATAGAGTGAGGGGCTGAGCACATCAAGGGTGCTCCCCAACCAGCTGCGACTGGTTTTCCCCCTCACCCTGAACCCAGAACAAAGGGGTTTGCTGTATAAAAATGGGGCTGTGTCCCCACAGAAACTGTTCTCTTCCAGGATCCTGAGGGGGGCAGCTGCTGCTGGAGGCCAGGAGGAACCGCCACTTTGGCCTGCCTTCCTGCCTGGAGGGCCCAGTGAGCTGGCCCCTGGCCCAGCCTTGCCCCCTGCCCACCTTCCTAAGAAACTTTGCTGGACTTGGTGGTTATTCTCCCCCAAAGCGCTGGGAGCGCTTCATGTGTGTCCCTAAGCGCCTGGAAGCGCTTTTATTTTCCTTTAGCGCTCAGGAGCGCTTTATTTCTGACAGCCGGTGCCCACCCGGCGTTTGCCCCGTCTGTACAGATTCTGAAGTCCCCTGGCAGGTGCCCACCCTGCCAGGGACATTGCTGTGGTCGTTGGCGGGTGCCCACCCCGCTTATTGGTCTTAATTTCACGGCGGGTGCCAACCCCGCCGTACATTTCATATCGCGAGGGAGCCTACCCCTCTTATTGCCGAGAGAAGTCACCGCCGCGGCCGGGCTCGAAAGAAGTCAGGCAGGCCGGGGGCGGGACTCCGGGACAACAGGAAGTAGGAGGGCGGGAGCCTACCCCGCCTCCCTCCGAGGACTCGCGACGGTTTTGTTGACCCCGGAGCAGGCAGGAGCCGACTCTGCGCCCCGGTGCCCTCGCCCGAGAAGCGAAGGGTCCCCGAGGTCCTGGCTGCCCGAGCGGGGCTCTCAGGAGGAAGAGGAGAGCCCCGCCGCCTTCAGAGACGCCAGCGCCGCCTCCGCCAGGATCCCGGTAGGTGAGGTCAGTGCTGCTCGAGCCTGTGAGGCTCCGACGGGACCGTGTTGATGGTCCCAGAGCGCGAGTGCGCTCCAACATAAAGGGGGCATTAGTTTGGCAGGAAAGAGCGGCCCCGGAAGACAGCGGGCCGCTCCAACATTGCCCCACGCTGGTCAAAGAGCCTGCGAGGCTCCAACGCGCCCCCCAGCTATTCCTGAGCCTGCAAGGCTCAGGGGGGCAGCTGCATAATTAGAGAGTCCCCCGCGAGGGACTCCCCCGAAGGCAGTGTTCCCGAGCCCGAGAGGCTCCAACAAGGGCACGCGTTGTATATTTCAGAGCCCTAACAGGCTCCAACGTTTGGGGGCATTGTTTTTGCAGAGCCCAGAGAGGCTCCAAGTGCGGCATATGTGTTAAAGGGCACCGTGGTGCCCACACTCCTTTTCCCAGCTGCCCAGCACTTAGTGGGCAGCTGCAACGTTTAGGTTGTACATTGTGCGCCTGGCTTGCGCAGCCTGCGCAGTCCAGCCCTGACTTTGTGGACGAAGGGCGTTTGAGCCCCTGAAAGGCCAGGTCGGCCTGGGGACAGTTTTGCTGTGTCGTGCCCTCACCTAGGGTACCTGTTGATGTTTACATATGTATTTTTGCGCCTGCGCAATGCCTTTATGCTATGTTGATTGCTAGCTGTACCTATGCGTAGGAGAAGGTCTTTCCTAGTGTAGGTTGTGCTTTTATGCGTCATGTGCCTTGTGTGTGCACCTCTGAATGTGTTTATGCGTCATGTGCTTTGCTTTACACCTCTGAATGTATTTTATGCATCATGTGTTTATGTGCTTAGACCCCTACAGGTAGAGTGATACTTAGGTGGTTGTTTTTCTCCTAGTACAGGTGGTACTGGTGAGGTCCTGATTCCCTGCGCAGTATTTTCCTAAGGTGGTTAGGGTTCCGTAGGTGGTGCTTTCTGGTTATCAGGAGTTACTGATTGTGTGTTATATATGTTATTGTGTGCTATGTTCTAAAATATTATTCCTACGTTCTAAGTGCTATTTCTACAAAGTGCTAATTCCTGACAGTGGTCCATGTGGCCCTGTCCCCTGTATATATAATCCCTTGTAAATTCTGCCCGTGCCTGTTGGCACATTGTAAAGTGTGTGTTTTCATCTAATGTGTTGTGTATAATACAAAGGTTATTTTTATATAATACCTTGTGTGGAGTTTCCTTTGTGGTGGGCCTTGGGTGTTGTTGCTGGGTGCGCGCGCAAACGCTTTACACATCGCCTCAGAGATAAGCCTGACTGCTCGTGCCAAGCTACCAAGGGGGTGAGCAGGGGTTATCTTTGGCGTGTAACTCCCCAGCCCTGACTAGAGTGGTGGTTTCTGCCTGGCTTTGGCGCAAGCCTCAGCCAACCAGAAATCCCATTTCTAACACTGGGTGGTAGATAATTTGTGTTTTCTTTCTGCAGCATGAGCATTATGGTACAGTAATGCAAGGAAAATGTGACTTTAGTCACATTTTGAGGTTTGCAGGACATTGTGGGCAAGATAACATTTTGGGATCCACAAGAGAGACATCACCATGTACTCCCCTGGGTGTTTAGTTTACAAAAATATCTGGAGTTGGTAGATCTAGAGGAAATGTACACCTTGCCAGAGAAAACCAGAAAAGACAATTAGTTCTAAACAACCATTTATTCCTCAAGCATACGCACATACTGGTTGAATTTGGCATGAGGATGAGTGAAGGTTCAGTATATAACATTTTATCAACAAGAGATTTCGCAAAAATGAAATGCACTGTTAATAATTGAAAGGACAAAAAACTGAACCAGTGAGTCACAGCTCATGAGCTATAAAGCTGTTTCAAGGTCCTAACTGCTTTACAGGCTATTCACACACCTTTCGTACGTGATACACAAGACCATTCACACCGCCAGCCGCTGAACCAACACATTACAACATTGACAAAAAGGGACAATATACACCCTACCAGAGAAAGACAGAAAATACAAATATATCTGCACAACTATCTGAATCATTGGTTCAAAGCTTGTGAGCTGTAAAGCCACAACAAGGCACCAACCTATTCACAGGCCCATCATAAACCTTTCACACATGAGATACACACAAAACCATTCACACCGCCAGCCGAGGGCGCAGCACATAACAACACTCACAACAGCAGACAGCGCCATTCACGGGCCAATTTACATGCCCACATGCCGGACACAGCAACCACACCGGCTGACGGATTGTGTGGACTGGCGTATGGCTACCAGTGTGTCTAGTGAACAGCAGCAAGTCACTACTCACGCACCGCCAGCCAAGCGCCAGTCCACCCACACTGCCAGCCAAGCGCTAGTCCATGCACAGTGCCAGCCAAGCGCCAGTGCCCTTACACCACCAGCCAAGTGCCAGTCCACACACAATGCCAGCCAAGCGCCAGTCCCCACACACCACCAGCCAAGAACCAGTCCACAAACACCACCAGCAAAGCGCCAGTCCACGCACAACACCAGCCAAGCGCCAGTCCACATACACCACAAGCAAAGTGCCAGTCTGCATACACCGCCATCACATTTAGTTTTTTTTTTTATACAAAAAAGAAAACGCAAACAAATTTTAAGTAGCTACAAAACTGCACACACAATAGCTGAAACTAACTGCAATGCACAAATGCCAACCTTGAAACTAAACAAAAAATATAAAACAATACAAACTAGGCAGTTCACTTTACCTGTCATGGTTGCTCCCAAAAATTATTTTGCGTGTGGTACATTCTAAAACAAGCAGGCTTACATAGCACATATTTTAAATGTTTTCCTTCACATTTGTAGCATTTCTTATTTTTATGTTTTTTCCTGTTTAGAAAGTGAAAGTGCAGTACAGGGTGTCTGCTCTGTGTCCTAACTACAAATGATTGTTAGATATTTTATGTTTCACATCTTTTTTACATTTACAAAATGTAAAAATGTGTGTATTCATATCTTACGGTGAATATTGAGTTTCATATACATGTTAGTTCACAAACTTACTTGAGGTGTGGGAAGTTCTAAAAATGGCATGGGTAAGTATTTGATATGGGTATGTAATATAAGCATGTGGTCAGAGAGATGAATAGCTAGCTTGCAATGTTCTTAATTTTATTTTGTAAATGTTGCATTGATTTGCACATACATTAAACTTTGTGCTTGTTTAAACACAACAAAATTACCTTCAGTTCTCTGGGGGATTCCATTGCTCTTCCTCTAGCAGTGTTGGATAGAGACATACATCTTGGAGGAGAAGGGACATGATTATGTCAATTGAAACCTAACTCTGAAAACAGTGGCCAATGTATGGCTTGGATTACACAGTCTGTCATGTTTGGAATCAGGGGAGTAGCCAGAAAATGTAAATAACCACCCCTTTGCACCTAAGCTGTGATGGTACTAAACAAGCGTGGCATGTAGGCTTGAACCTCCGTAGAAGAGCTTCCTTATCTCTTTAACCAAAGAATTGATCTATCCATCCTTTCACCCTTCTATCCACCTGCTGATATCCACCATTTCACCTTTACATTTTTGTCATTCATTCATTCATAATTTCATTCATCATTCAGTCTTTCAAGATTCCATCCATCCATTGGCCATTACTTGCATCCAACCATACATACATCCAAATACACATGGATCATTTGACTAATCCAGCCATCAATAAAGCCTCCCATACAATAGTTGATCCTTTTGTCCATTCATTCGTCCATCCATCATCCATCCTCTCCAATTTCCATTTACTTTGCAGGCTATCTTCTCACATTTCCATTTACTATGCCATCCATTCATCCTCTCAAACGACCAATTACTCTGCCATCCTTTCACCCACCCACCCATGCTCTCAGATTTGCATTTTCTCTGACATCCTTTTACTCACACATCCATCCTCTCCCATCTCAATTTACTCTGCCATCCCTCCATCCATCACCCATCCTCTCAGATCCCCTCTTACTTTGCCATCCTTTCATTTTGCCCACCTATCCATCCATCAGCAGATTTCCATTTACCCTACCATCCTATCACCAATCCATCCATCCGCCCCTCCATCCATCCATCCATCCATCCACACAACCATCCAGCCATCCATCCTCTCATATTTCAATTTACGCCGCCAAACTTGCATACATCGATACATACATCCATCTCAGATTTCCATTTACTCTGCCATCTTTTCATCCACCCATCCATTCATCCTCTCTGATTTCTGTTTACTCTGCCATCCTTTCATCCAGCCATTAACCTATCATCCCACCTAATCGTCCACCAATCTGTTAACTCAATCTACCCATTCTTTCACATACTCATCCATCCATCCTTTCAGCCTTCCATCCTTTCACACACATTCATCCTTTTACCTACCCATCATTCCATTCTTTCACCCATCCATCCTTTCATTCACTCATCCTTCAATTCTTTCTTCCACCCATCCGTTCATCCACTCATCCATCTATCCGTTCATTCATTGATCCTTTCACTTACTCCTCTATCTATCCTTTCATCCACCCATCCTTTTATCCACTCATCCATCCATCCCTTCATTCACCCATCCTTTCACCCACTCATCCATCCTTTCACTTACTCATGCATTCATTTGTCCATCCACCTTTCTCTTTTCCATCAGCCTTGCTTTCTTCCTTTTAACACTAAATATAAGCTTTTATCTGCTACGTTGCAGACAGTGGTGGCTCCTCAGCTAAGGTAAAGGAGCACCGTCCCACTGCTTAACAGCAGTGTAAGAAAAATAAAATTATAATAACTGAAAGTTATTATTATTTCATTTTACCTATTGCAGGTGTGGCAGCTTTGCCAGGCGGAGCGAGGTTGCTCTTCTGACAGAACAGGGGAGGGGTGGAGTGGTTTTCACTCCCTAAGTGCGCATGAATGTTCTCCACACAGGCATATACACATCCACAAATCGCTAAATCCAGCCCAATGTGTCTGGAACTTGGTATTTGCATGTTGTGTGTTTGTGTCTGTCCCCGTGTCACTGTGTGTGCCCATGCATATATCCAAGTGCATGTGTTTTTACCGACACTGAGGTGTAGTGGCGCTGATTTTAAGGGTCGAATCCGTCTGGGATTAAGGCAAAGATGCTGAAAGGTAGGTAGCACTGAATGTGTACCTTATTTCGCTTAATGTCTCATATTGGAGATAGCAGATGAATTGCAGTAGCAGTGGTGATCCTCGCCATATCTCAGAAGGTGGGGACGGTGTAAAAGAAACCCCTGAACTTCCCCTCTAGTGGAGAGAGGAGCTCTTTCTGACCTCCTTCCCACTACACCGGGAGCCTTGCAATGCTGTCCAGGCGGTACTGCCCATGGTCCGTCCAGGCAGCAGGTCAGAAAAGCTTACCATCTTCTGTAGAATAGGAAAAGTCTGTTGTACATTATGGTACTTCCATAGATATTGCCTAAACGCAATACTCGCGTGTTTATAGCCACCAACAAAACACAATTGTGTTCTGATGTATAGATAACATCCAACTGGCATCTATAGCACAGTCACAAAAGGAAGAAGACATCTCGATTTGCTGTTGCTTTTGATCAAAAATTGCCGAGGTCTTTATTCCATTGCTATTTCTAGTGACACCCTGAACACAGATACACCTCGAATACTTCAGCAGAAGCTTCTCCCTCAAGTGTTTCTTCATTGCTTTGTTATGTGCTTGGCTTTCCTCGTGAAGTGTTCATCCGATAATATGTCAGTCTGAATAGCTCAACCTTTAGGCCTGAAGTGTTTTCTTCTGCAGTTCGTTGTGCTGCGAATCTTTTGTGAAACATCAATGACAGCGCTTCATTGTTCTCCTCTGCTCTTTATCGAATTCCAGTCACCCTTTCCTGCCTCTCGAAATACTTTCTGAGTTCCACACTGCTCGGGAAAGCCATGACTTTCTAGGAATATCAAGTGCATTCGTCAAGCAAGCCCCCTACAACGTGTGGGTTTCGAACAGAAAAACATGGACGTTCAATACATCTGCATTGTGGAAATTTAGCTCGCAAACTGAACATTATCTGCGCCATCTTGCCCCTCCCCAGCGCCACGCACAGCGAATGCACGGCTGCCATTTTAGGCACCCCACTCTCTCCCCGCTCACTCTCGATCGCCAGCGCTCCCCCCCTGGCGCTGCGAGCATCCCCCGCGCGCCGGCCACCCCCGCTCTCTCATACAGGCCATAAACCCTCTCCTTCTGCGCGACCCTGCTACAGAACCACTTCCGACCGACAACCCATACATGGTCATGCCTCTCCTTTGATAACCCCCCTTCCCCTGCACCCCATTGTCTGAACTGGTCCCAGGCCATCACCTAGCCCTGCGGATGCAGTTTATTGCCCCTACTGTAAGGGAAACACCCCACATCAAAGGGATTACAGTAGAATCAAAGCCCCTACCCCCTGAGACCCGGCCGGTTGCACACACCCCCGGGAATTAGCGGAATTCCCTGCTGCGCGATAGCCATCTCCCACTGCGGGTAGGGTGGGAACCTCTACTGTAACCATGTGTGGGATCGGATCTGAGCTGGGGCTTCAGGGGATATTTCCCCGCACATCAAGGGAATCTCAAGAATGTACTATGTATAATAAAGCAATAAACCAGTGTATAAGAGACCAGGTCTCAGAGATGCAGTTAGAGCACCTCGTGACGATACCTTGCTGTCTGATCTGATGTGTTCTGCTCCGACGGAATAAAACCTTGTTTCCTGCCTTCCAGTCTCCAGCGCCTGCCTCTTTTATTGGTAAATTATCGAGTGGTATGAGAGGCGATTACCGCCGGGCAAATACTTGAAAGGATACCGACTGAAACTGCCGCTACCATTTAACAATTGGCGTCCCAAACGTGGGGCCCATCAGCGACACGTGGATCCAGTGGGAGAGGTCCCGACGACAGAGTGAACGACTGCAACGATCGGGAGAGCTCCTGCCCAATAGACCCTCGTCTGGCAGCCGATCATCCGAACTTCACTGGTTCCGAGCAGACCTCTCTCGAGTGATCTACGGTCCTGACTGGGAACCATCAGGAGTGCCGCGGCAAATACGGAGAGTAGAGGACGATCGGGCGCTGGAGGCGGAAGACGAGAAACTGTCCACGCGGTCCGGGTAAGGTCGTGATACACGACAAATTGAGAAATAATTGATTGATTGTTTAATGCTCTGGAAATACTAGTATTGCTCATTGATTGTGCTCATTGATTGTTCTCTTTGAGATATTCGCTGTCTACAAACGGGGAGGAGTAGAAATACTCTCTCTCTCTCCCTTTGCAGATAGTGAAGGGTAGGTAACGCAGACTTTTGTCCCCGTTGAAACCCGTCGTGCCTATCTTTATCTCCCCATTGATTGATTGTCCGAACATTGATTGTTTTGAAGAATAGTGCTTTTTGAGATATTCTCTGTTTGCAAATAACGTAGAATAGGAATATTCTGTCTAGTCTTTGCAAATAGTGAAGGGTAGGTAACGCAGACTTTTGTCCCCGTTGAAACCCGTCGTGCCTATCTTTATCTCCCCATTGATTGATTGATTGATTGTCCGAACACTAGTTGTTCGATATTGGTTCTTTGGAGGTATTCTCTGCTTACAAATAACGAAGAATAGAGATATTCTGTCTAGTCTTTGCAAGCAGTGAAAAGATAGGTAGTGCTGACTTTTGTCCCCGTTGAAACCCGTCATGCCTATCTTCTCCCCACTGATTGGTAGTTGGTTCTGCCCGGACCGCTTATTAGAGGTGAACCATCCGGCTCCACTGGAAGGCACCCCTAATAAGGACATGTTCACTAAATATGGACTAGTCGCCGTAGCCTATAGCAAGCTGTGGCATAAATATACCAAGAAGGACCCCGAAAGTCAGTGGCCACTGATGGGATCCTTCGACGACCATAAGATAGAAGCGCTAGAAATAGCTCTGCGTAGCAATAAGACGACGCCTACTATGCTTGACAGTATCGGCATGTGGCGCAAAGAAGCAACGCAACGGAAAAAGAGGGAAGAAGTAAAAGCAGAAAAGGAATTACGAAAGGCAGCTCACCTTGCCGCTAGAAAGTTAGAAGAAGACATAAAAGAGAGAAGGGAAACTAAACTAAGACAGGAACCCGAAACCTCAGGCCAGTACGCTGTTAGGACCCCTTCTTTGCTCTACCCTGAGTTGTCCTCCAAGCAGCGAACGAATGACGAGTTACTGTTAGGTCCTCCGATCATTTACATGCCCCCTCCGTATGCACCCTCCCAATCAATAATACAACACCCACAACCCCCGAACACGAGCGAAAGCAGTACAAGGGCCTCGGCCCTCACGGCCTCCGCGCCGGCTGAGCCTCTTGTGCCGAACCCAACGTCGACTACAACGCTAGACGACCATGAGATAGGAAAGAAAGAGTCCACCAGAATGAATCGATTAACTAAGGATGAACGAACAGGAATCGACAAGATAGTAAAGGCACTGGTAGGATCCTTTTTGACCTTACAAAAACTAAAATAACGCTAGGAGTTAGCCCTTTGTGGGACATATGAAACCAAGGGAACGAGTCAAGCTCACGGTCGAGACGACCGCGAGGTAGCCCGACTCCATTACTCTCGCTACCTAAACATGTCTGCCCTACTGCCCACCCCGCCCAATAAGCATGACAAAATCCCGCACAAACGGAAGCCTGCTGACACCCACCATCGACGTCACCAAACTAGGGCTAGATCGCGCACAATTGGGCTATGTTAATTTTCCGATTGCACAGTAACCTCCTTGTGCTCGTCATCAAACTACAAATATGTACAAACACTCCAACGAAGTAATGTAGTTATAACATTTTAATAGCTTATAGGATATAACAAACACACCAACAGGGTAAACAGGTTAAAACACGTTTTAAAACAACTATTTACATGACAGTCTGCTGCAACCTCCATCCCAAAGCCTTAACGTCCACGTGACACCGTCCTCGCCTCTCCTTCCTCGAAATCGCAACATTGGCCTGTTTTGGGCGGTCCCTCTTAGTTGACTTTGGGCTATAAAAGCCATACAAAAATCCCTTGATATCAGTGGCGGGCGATTGTGCGAATAGGCCGGAGGCTATACGAAGCGCCGAAGTTCTGGCAACACCAAGGCGGAGCCCGCCACGCTGTGCGGGCCTTTCCGCTTTCTCTTCTTTCTTTAATGAGGGCTGGTGCCCTGGCGGGGGGAGGCGACGCGGACGGACCTCCCCCACCTCCCCAGGTGGAGGCTTGCCAGGCACCCCGACCGTCTTTTACTCGCCGGCCAGCTAAGCTGCACCCAGCCATCTTTTTCATCGGCCTGCTGAATTTCACCCTGGCACGCTGTGCGGATCTTCCCAGTCACTTCTTCCTTCAATAACGGAGGGTGCCCTGGCGGGGGGAGGCGACGCGGACGGACCTCCCCCACCTCCCCAGGTGGAGGCTCGCCAGCAGATGAGGGCACCCCAAACCACACCTTTCACACGTCGGCCAGCTGAGTTGCGCCCTGCCACTTCATTCGCCGTTCGGCTGAGCCGGCACCCCTGCACGCGGCCGCCAGGCAACCACCCAAGCACCGGGTTCACCAGGACTGCCGCTAGCGCCCGACGTGAGGAGTGGGCCCCCGCAGCAAGGTAATCGGGGACCCACCCCGGTGGTGATACCATCCAAACTGCTGTCGTCACTGCTACTGGAATCACCCCGGTGGCAGCACCACCCGAAACTGCTGCTGTTACTGCTGCTGGCTCCTCTCCGGTAACTGTACCGAAGAGCTGCTGCTACTGCTGCCCTTGAACTCCGGCGGTTGACCCCTCCGGTTCCAGGCCTGGCCCACCGTGAGACAATTCTGGACTCAAAAGCTTGTTTGCTAGGGCATGGGCCCCACCCTTGACAGAACGCTCCCCTCAGCCTTGCAGAATTGGTTGGAGTCATTTGACGTTCGACTCCTGCGGACTTCCGGTAAGGACAAAACCAACACCATTGCTCTTTTTGCCCCCGGGCGGCAGCCACCTTGCCTCCGCTTGATACAGTGAGACAGTAAAGCGTCGGCGGAAGAACCCGCCTGCTGCCCCGCCCTAAGAACAAACCGTGGCATTGCTACAAGGTTGCAGTGACGCCATGCTGACGCAAAGTTGACGCTAACGAAAGTTCTCGAACCACCGAAAGGAATTCTGGTTCAACTGCTAATTAATGGAAAAACTTAGACTGTGCACTGGCCCGACCCCGCCCTAAGATGGCGCTGATGTAGGAGTGGCCTACAACTCCTTGTGGCGTTCCAGTCACATGACATTCGTGTTAAAAAGAGATATATATACATGTATGCGATGCTTTCACACATGACGATGGGGGAGAGGGGGGAACCGACTTTTATGTTAATCTAGTGTTGCTCATGTTGCTCGACGCCTCTTGCACCGTGGCCGGCCTATAGCGGCTGTAGGCCCGTATTTCTACACTGACATTGTTTTAAATAAAGGGCTTCTTAAAAAGGAATTACGGAATCAGTGTCATGACTAATCATCTGGGTTGTTGAAGGTTTTTCTCTTAAATAAATGATTGTTACTCCTAAACGAAAGCATACAGATAATACAGACCCAATTTGCCTAAAAATCTTTTTGTTTAACGAAATTTGTACCCATCATGCCTGCCCTTTTCCCAAGAATTGTCGAATCAATAATGAACTATAACTTAAGGTATATGTCGCACGCAAGGTATGGTATCCTGCACCATAATACATGACCAATTGAGAAATACATGCACGACCAGGGAACCCGAATTTAGGAAATGAATGAACTAGAGCATCTTTGCCTCGAACTAAAGAATAATAGGTCCGTGGTATTACCCACCCCTGCGGCTAGCCTGGTACATGGTAGGTAGAACCTTTCGTGTCTGCGCGCGCTGGGGTATTTTGAATACTGCACCTCCCCTCCCCTCCCCTCTTATTTTCCCCTCTATAGGTCACGACGAAGTTCCGACTGAAGAGTGGAGTGGACATGAACCGAACCAAGTTCAATATCAGGGAAAACATAGACAAACGTTGTGAGATAGTGCGTAAAATTACAGACCACCATTGGGAACATGAAAAACTGTATGATATGATTGTGCGTGTGTACTACGATTATACGATATGAATGTGTATGCATTTCATGTTCGGGTCACTTGAAGAGAGCGTCATCGTATGATTGAGGTGCTCGTCCACCGATCAAAGGGAGGAAGAATAAAGGGTCAGACAACCCATAAGATAAACTACAAAATGCTAAAGGTACGCAGCATACATAGGAATAGAGGACAGGAAAGGAGAGGTCCCCGTGCTCGACGCAGCCCTGAGTCTCCGTCTTGATGCATGTACTGTCACACCCTATCCGGCATTTGTGTGTACGTGGTCACCGAATTTATGTCTTTTCCCCGCTTGTGTTTTCTTACATGGAACAGACCCATGCTACTCCATGTTGTGTGTGCACCAAGTGGCCTATTATCTTACCCATCTCTCTCTCTCTTGTTTTGTGACGTATGTACGCTAACGTAGCCTACTTGATGCACACGTCTCTCTCTCTCTCTCTCTCTCTCTCTCTCTCTCTGCACACGTCTCTCTCTCTCTCTCTCTCTCTCTCTCTCACTCTCTCTCCCCCTCCCTCGCAAAAGGCTCTTTCTTGTCCTCTTTCTTCTTGAATAAATTAACGACATACACCTCTTTGGTAAGTGTATAATTGGCCCGAACACGGTGGTGTTCGAACAAAATTGACAGAAACAAAAACGACCATACTTTACCACGATTACTACCTCTCCTTTCTGCAAACGTTAAGCCTAATCGGCTGAGAAAGAGAGGACAGGTAAGACGACTGATGTCTCCCAATTTGACCCTCAACACGGGGACTATATGTCAGTGGTTTTTGTTCTTAAAGGACACCATCTCCACCACCCAGAATCACTCCTGACCAATTAGCCCGAAATAGAATGTCTAAAGCACCCTGTTCTCCCAGAAATAACTCCAGCCCTATACTAAGCCGTCTCAGAGTATCCCGAACGAAACAACTGATGGCCCTGTTTTAAGCTGATAAAGGGTCACCTACTGTATGAAAAGGATACTCATGAACGCATGACAGTAGCACCTCGCACTTACGGGTACTACCAAACCTTGTATTATAAGGCGCAGAAACCGACACCTAGAAGGCCAGACGATGGACAGGGACACCCACAGAACCCTGCACCACAGCAGTAATTAATAGATTAGTAACACGCACATTAACATCAGACTTAATAGGCACCAATCATGTAGTAACAGATAAGAGCATTTCCGCAACTACTCAGTGGTTGGGAGAGAGAATGAAGTATGTAAATGTCTTCCCTGCCAAGATCTCTAAGACTTTCGTTTCTTATAACCTATTCAAGGATAACCTGCAGCCATCGGAAGAGAGGGGTCGGATGTGACGCACAGTCTGGCTGCGGATCATAAAACATCTATGACATCGACCAAGGGGGAAGCGACGAAGCAACAAGAGTGTGAGACGAGGCACCATTATCAGAACGATGAGCGCGAAGGGCTACATCGAGGCCCCTGCTCACTGACCAGCGTGCCTGAAGTCTCAACCCGTCGGGCCCGATTGATGGGCCCAGTGCTGAAAAGATTCTGCTCTCCTTGGTCCGCATTTTTGATCCGATCCCATGCCACCCCATTCTCTCTTCCTCTTTCATTTGAACTATGACTTTGACCTACTACCGAGGAACAAAAGGCCGGCACCCTGTCTCAAAAGTACCTGTGGTGAACTGTGTTAGGAAACAGGACTGGAATCAAAGAACAGTGAGTGGTCGCACCCTGCCACGTGAAGAAATCGGATTTGAGCTGGACCTTAGTTCCACCGCCGGTGCTCAACAGTGCCAACGAAAGAAGAACAACAATGAGAGCTTACCAGTGATAGCTCTTTATGAAACAAGGACACTGGAAAGAAGAACCCATGTCAAAGTTGAAAATCCTCTCCCAACCACCTTATTATATTAACTATCTTCTTATCAAGTTTTCATGATGTTGCATCAATCACTTCCGACTGTACACTGAGAAGTTAAGAAAATGTAACTTTGTATAGTAACATTCATACAACGCCAGCCATGTACACGACTGTACTGCAACTTTGAATGTACTTCCTCCTCGCCTACTTTATCAAACTGTATGAGACAATGTACAAATGTGTCAGATTACTCCTGCCTACCCTAAAGACTCTGTATCTTTAAAATGTGTGACGAACATTGACGATACTGTAACTAAAAGGCTAACAAAGGCGAATATTGGCCGGACAAGCTGGCGAGATATGTTAAAAGGGAGGACTGTGGAAATTTAGCTCGCAAACTGAACATTATCTGCGCCATCTTGCCCCTCCCCAGCGCCACGCACAGCGAATGCACGGCCGCCATTTTAGGCACCCCACTCTCTCCCCGCTCACTCTCGATCGCCAGCGCTCCCCCCCGGCGCTGCGAGCATCCCCCGCGCGCCGGCCACCCCCGCTCTCTCATACAGGCCATAAACCCTCTCCTTCTGCGCGACCCTGCTACAGAACCACTTCCGACCGACAACCCATACATGGTCATGCCTCTCCTTTGATAACCCCCCTTCCCCTGCACCCCATTGTCTGAACTGGTCCCAGGCCATCACCTAGCCCTGCGGATGCAGTTTATTGCCCCTACTGTAAGGGAAACACCCCACATCAAAGGGATTACAGTAGAATCAAAGCCCCTACCCCCTGAGACCCGGCCGGTTGCACACACCCCCGGGAATTAGCGGAATTCCCTGCTGCGCGATAGCCATCTCCCACTGCGGGTAGGGTGGGAACCTCTACTGTAACCATGTGTGGGATCGGATCTGAGCCGGGGCTTCAGGGGATATTTCCCCGCACATCAAGGGAATCTCAAGAATGTACTATGTATAATAAAGCAATAAACCAGTGTATAAGAGACCAGGTCTCAGAGATGCAGTTAGAGCACCTCGTGACGATACCTTGCTGTCTGATCTGATGTGTTCTGCTCCGACGGAATAAAACCTTGTTTCCTGCCTTCCAGTCTCCAGCGCCTGCCTCTTTTATTGGTAAATTATCGAGTGGTATGAGAGGCGATTACCGCCGGGCAAATACTTGAAAGGATACCGACTGAAACTGCCGCTACCATTTAACATGCATCCCTACCCTTTGGAAAATTATTGTCAAGCCATTATGAAAAATAATAAAATAAAATAGGTCATCAGACATCCTGTCAGTGAGATTCGGTGAAATTCTCTGGTTTAGGAACAATTTAGTGCCTAATCCAGAGAATTTGCAATATCTGTTCATCTGCTTTGTTTATTTACCTGTTGCCAAATTTACATAGACGTTTTTAACAGGGAATATGTGGTTTCACTTTCTTAAACGAAAAGGTTCACCATTATTATGATCCTATTATAAGATACTAATCAGTTCCGATAACGATGTCAAGTAGACAGTGGGAGGCAACCCTCATACACAAAAGTAAGCCTATGTCCTCATTCAAAGCGCTCAACAAATTCACATTTGGGTTAATCCTAATTCTAAGTGGGCCTGGGCAAAATTGTAATTGCCTGGCGTAGATGGAGTAATTTTGGCAGTTTTAGCGTCATGAAACTGCTGGCTAATTACAAAGATTATGCCCTTGCCACGTTCCACTGACACAACGCAATCGGCACAAACACGAGCTGCATCTTCCCAGTGCCAGCGACGCGTTCTTTGACTCAGGCAGTCAACATACATTTTAGGTCGATTTTTTACCTGAGTAGACCGTCACCGTTCCGTAATTTTTGAGTGCGAAACTGCAAATTAGAACATACGTGTCAGTTCTAATGCAAGAGACTGAAAAATCAACTCAAAATTACATTTTCAAGTTGACTTTTTACCTGAATGGACAGTTCTGGTACTTTTCTGAGTATGAAACACATTTTCTTTAGTTTTATTTTTAGCAGGAAGAAACACCATAGAGACTGGGAGGCTACTATATATACAGTATCATTGCCCTCTTCCTGAAGACTACCCCCTCTGCTTTGTTCAGCCATTGGTTATTTTGGATTTGGCTTTTGGGGGGGGGGGGGGGGACTTCACCCGCTTTTTCTCAGCAATCTCTGCTGCTTCCACACTCTTAGAATTTTTACTTTTTGGGAAAAATCAAGTAAGTTCAATGCAGTACTTTACAAAACTTTTGTTGTTTGAGGGTAGGCAAGTCCCACTGATTTCCTATTTTTTAAAACAAATTCTTCTTTTTGTTTGTTGTTGGAGGACCTGGAGTTAGGAGTAAGGGGCCCTTGTGGGATTATGTTATTTAAGGAAAAATGTTTGCACATTTTTGGGATGGTAGAGGCCTTGGGTTATTAAAAGCAATTTCTTCATTTAATTGTAGTTTTTTGTGTGAATGTTGTACAGTTTTATTAATCATTTTATTGTGTTGTTGATTTACTATTTGGGACATAGTCTGCCCTGTATTATGACTTGGATGTGTTTTTAATGTATTTTTCCCATTCTCACTGCTGCTGTGATATATATTTTCAAATAATGTTAGGGGGCTGTGAATGGCCTTGTATTAAATGCTAAATGTAAGTTATTTTTTCTCTGCATGTGCTTGTTGGTGGCTAGGGTCGGGGAGGCTCCAGGAGTCCAGACCAAGTAGCCAGACCTGTTCCTTACCTTCTTCCAATGTGTTTGCTCATCATTGTGTATGTGTGACATGATTGATATTGTGTTTTACTTTTGTCTGAAACTTTTGAACCTATTTTGCATGGGTAATTGATGTTGCCTTTGGGAACTTTTCGAGTCTATTTAATTTTCTGGCATTGCTGATTTACTGATGGTGAGACAGTCCCATGTGTGGGCCCAGACAGCTTTTGGGTAAATAGTATATGTCTGAGAAATACATTCACTACAATGCTACAATAATTGTTTTGGGCATGGGGGTAATGCGCCTCAGGCAAAAAAGAGCAACAATCTTCTTTGTGCTCCTTGCCTCCTTATTTGCTAGCTATGCAGAGGGAGCCATTTTGTATAGCCAGTGTATGTATGTGTTTTTGGCTGACATGTTGTCTTTGTTTTACTTGCCTCTCCCTTTGCATGCCATGTGGTAAATGAGCTATTACCTACCAACATTTTTATTTAGCCAGTCATTTTTAGGAACAGTATAAAACGAAGTCCATGACGTATTTGTCAATATTTTTGGGTTTTTCCATACGTATTTCCTGCAGGTGCACAAGACTTCATATCATGGACAATACTGAGAGGAAGAGAAATCTGCGAATTAGCTGATAGTGATGCCAGAGTACTCTGCTAAATGTTCTGCTTATGCTAAGGGCTGCTAATTCATAAAAAGCATGACCCCAAAGAAGGTTTGTGCAAAGAATGTTGCCAGTGAGGAGAAGAAATCTGTTCCAGTGCCAACACCAGCATCAAGCCCTACTAATTTTTTCTGGCAATGCAATGTGCCTGTTACAATTTCCTCTGGTCAAGAAGAGGTTGGGATGAGGATCACCCCTGGATCAACAGAACCGCACCCAAAATCAAAGCCCATGTCTCTCAGCGCCGCAGAGACTGCAGACATGGAGAGCAGTGAGTCTCAAATATAATTGTCCCAGAAGAAAACCGAATCTTTACAGGAAAGTCAACAACAGGAACCACAGCTTGCAATACCTGTTCTTCTGGAAGTAGGTGCAGAGCAAGAAGTTAAGCTTGATGCAGAGGAGAATATTCTTGTGACTGCTTCTTCACTCAAAAAAATCAGCTTTACGATCTCCAGTAAAGAAAAGGAAGAGTACTCACCCATCTTCATTGAGTCCCCATTCCGAAGTTGTGGATATTTAATGGAATCCAAAAAAGACCTATCAAGAAGAAGAGGGAAAAGGATAGTTCCCAAAAGCTTTAGAAATGAGGAAGATGATGATGAGCCAATGATACAGTGGAGTGTGGCAGAGGGAATACAGCTCACTTCTATTCATCCTGTTCTCAGCCATGTAGTTCCACAAACACCGCCTGCTTCCATCTTGTCAAGACCTCAAAACCCTCACCATGCACAATGTTATTTCAGATGTCATCAGTGATGTTATCAATGATGTCATTAAACACATCATGAATGATGCCTTAAATGACATTTTCACCTAACTAATATGTAACTATAACCTTTGTTTTTTTCAGCGAATTTTTTTAATGTAAGTAGGATGTGCATCACCATGTGCCCAACTCTCACCGCAAATGGCCCGCAGCTCCTGCTGCTTCTCCAGCCAGTACCCATTGTGATGCCGGCAGGAGATGGCCATTGCATTTTTTCCTTGGGTGCTCAGAGCCAACCTGGGGCACCCACACATGTTTTTTAAGTTGGGGCTGTGGGGGAAGGGCCCAATGCCTTCGCCGCCCCTGCCAGCTCCCAAGCTACCAACTGTAGAGGCTGCCAGTGGGAGCTAGCTATTAGTTTAAGCTGGTGCCCCGTGCCCATCCAGAGCACCCCATATCACCCAAATAATTGGGGGACACAGGGGGAGCCCCAATGCCCCCATGGCCCCAGCCAGGTCCCCAGCCAGTAGCCAGAGTGGGTGCCAGTGGGAGTCAACTCTGTTTCTAAGCTCCATCCCAGGCAGGGGAAAAGTTGTGTTCCTTGCCTGGGAGAGTGCAGACAGAGAATAAAGTTTATTTTTCCCTTCCTGCACTCTTACAGTCATGGAACGCAGCAGTGTCCCAGGGGATGGGGTGCCCAGGACACTACACTTATCGGAAGCTGGGGAATGGGGTACTCTGGGCTGATCTAAGTCCTGGGTGATGGGGTTTGGGGCCTCTATGAAGCTAGAGGAGAGGGCTGGAAGCCTCCTCCCCTAAAAACAAAAAAGCAATCGGTCTGGTCATGGGGGATGGGGATGGGGATCCCAGGGCCTAAATAAGGATCAGGGAGGGCCTTATGTAAAAAAAGAAAAAAAAATATATATATATATATATATATATATATATATATATTCCATCAAAGTGCTCTTGCGCTCTTGAGAGGGCACTCACGTCATCCCAGCAATTCAGCTTTCTCGCCTCTCTCAGCTCTCATGCCCTTTCTCCAAGCATATATCCTAATTCCCGACACGTTTCGAGGCCATTCCGCCACTTCATCTAGGGGACAATCACAGAAGCAGACAGGAAACTCGCCTCTTGTTTACATTACTTTTTATTGGAAATCACCGCCCTAAGTGGGCGTGCCTCGCCATGTTCACCATCAAGCATGATGGTATATATAGTCCCTGAGGTGAGTTATAAGTCTCCCTTTAGTAGGTTTTTCCTTTCCTACAAAAGGCTTTAAAATGGACTGAAACTAAACACAGGAGCATGCAACCTACTAAGGGAGACTTATAACTTACCTCAGGGACTACGTATACCATCATGCTTGATGGTGAAAATGGCGAGCCACGCCCACTTAGCGCGGTGATTTCCAATAAAAAGTAATGGAAACAAGAGGCGAGTTTCCTGTCTGCTTCTGTGATTGTCCCCTAGATGAAGAGGCGGAATGGCCTCGAAACGCGTCGGGAATTAGGATATATGCTTGGAGAAAGGGCATGAGAGCTGAGAGAGGCGAGAAAGCTGAATTGCTGGGATGCCTTGAGTGCCCTCTCAAGAGCGCAAGAGCACTTTGATGGAAAATATATATATATATATATATGTATATATATATATATATTCACTGAAAAAACCATAGGTTTCACACATGTTATAGTTAGCGGAAATTTTACTGATAAAAAACCAGTCAAATTCCCCCGTTATAGTTAGTCCAGGCAACTATAACTCACGCGACCGCAATCCTCTGCTGATGCTAATACTGTATTTAGACACTTATTTGCCCATGTCTTCTTCCATACATTTTTAGCTATACATATATTACAAATATTTTTTTTTCATAAAGACACATATGTCATCAGCAGAAGATTGCGGTCGCGTGAGTTATAGTTGCCTGCACTAACTATAACGGGGGAATTTCACTGGTTTTTTATCAGTAAAATTTCCGCTAACTATAACATGTGTGAAACCTATGGTTTTTTCAGTGAATTTGCAAGGTTTTTTAAATGCTAATTCCTAACTATAACGTGTGTGAAACCTATGGTTTTTTCAGTGAATTTGTACGGTTTTTTTAAATGCTAAGTTACTTTACGCCATTCGTGGCGTGCGCGCCCACTTAACGCACCGTGCGCGCACAGTAAGCACGCGGTGCGCTTCGCGCACCGCGTGCCCACGTTACGCTAGATGGGCCATGTACGCACGATGCGCTTCGCGCACCGTGCGCACATGGAGGACATATGATGCACTTCGTTTTGAAAGGTAATATTTTAATTTTTCGTAATTTTTATAAGCCATGCACAAATGGTGCCCTTCGGGCACCATTTGCACACGGGGTGGAGAGAGTGTGGATAATTTTTTCTTTTATTATTTTTGTTTAAAATATTATAGTTTATCACACCACTTATAAGCCATGCACAATTGGTGGCATGCGGCCACCAATTGCACACGGGGTGGGGAGAGTGTGGATAGTTTTTTTTTTTTTATAATTTTTTACCGTACGCGTACGGTAAGCGTAATCGGCGAAATTAGCGAAAAAATAAAAATTGCATTTTTGGCCTTGGGGGATCTTTGGGGACTCCCTCAACATGGCTATGTGTGTGGGAGCTGTCTAAACAGCCCCTTTACATGTTTTTTGGCTTTATTTTAAAACCTAACTCTCAGTGCGAGAGAGAAAATGGCGGCCGCCGCGTCCTGGTTTCTGCCGATTCGAATGTTTACTAAGATCTAAGAGCCAATCAGAATCGCGCTCGCGCACGCCACCGTACGCGTACGGTAAGCGTACCGTAAGCGCACCGTAAGCTGGCTCAGATATATATATTGATTTAAAGGCTATTTTCTCAGAATCTACTGAACAGATTTACACCAAACCTACAAAAGGCACTTCCTTGACCTGAGGACTACCTCTCTGCCAAATTTCTAGTAATTCTGTTCAGCCGTTCGGGCTGTAGCCCTGTCTAAAGGTCCTATGGAAAAATGCATGGGAAAAACGCGTTTTGGGACCCCCCTTTTATCTCAGCCCCCGCTTGACGAATCCCCCCGAGACTTTCAGGGTAGGAGCGGAGCGTAGCGCCCCACCTATTTTGAAAAATTCGCGAGGATTCGTCGACCGGCGCCAAAGTTATTCAAAATAGAATGTTGAGGATTTCCTATGGAAACGTGGTCCTAACTATAACTACCTACTGGCGACCGCCAGTAGGTAATATATATATATATATATATATCAAATCCAGGAAGGTTCACGTTTACCAGGTTTCAGGCGCTTCAAGAGGGGTGCGTAGCCAACGCGTTTGAACCAAACCGCAATAAATGAACACAGAACTCCCTTATGGAAGTAAGAGGTCGCACTCCAGCAGCTTTCTTGCGATCTTAGTTTATTTATAATTAATCTTCTCTTAAATCAGCAAAACCAGATTGACCAACGCGTTTCGGTATCATCATATACCTTGTTCACGGTTGTTTGGTTCTTTACATTTAAAAAGTCTGCCAATGAAGGAAACACTATGACATCACTTCCTGTTTGTTCCCAGAACTACCCCATTGATTTATGGGTGATGTAGTTCTGTGATTCACAATTGAATGTGTTTAACCTCTTATATACAAAACAATCATTGTTTTGCCAAAACTGTTTTTTTCTCAATTGTAGATGTGAAGAAATTATGATTATTCATGAAGAGAAGCAAAGAAACTAAAAGTATCTAATTTAGCTCATTGAGTAAATAAGTTGTCTAGTATCTTTGAAGGTTTTGACCTTGATTTTGACTCACGCCCACTGGGGCAAGATGTTATCAGTGTTAATAAGAAATCTGTATGCCTTTTTCGAAGGTTATTTTGTATTTACGGTGAATTGCGCCAATTGTCTATATGAGTATTAGCTCATTCAGATATTCTGTTTAAGATTGTCATTATGGCCATTACTTCATAATACTTTTGATTTTCGCCCACTTGGGCGTTTAAACAGTAATGACATAAAATCGAATGGTTAAATTGATCATTATGAGCGAATTATTAAACGATTCGAACATAATAATATACATCATGATAACATTGTCAGTAAGACGATTTAAAGTTTTCATTGAAAAGAAGAAAACAGACTGTGAGAAGGAATCATAGTAAAGTATGTTTTCCTTTTCCATGATTGTTTGAAAACCATGTGATTGATTTATACTTCCTGGTTTTTTGTACACTTTACTCGTGAGCAAGGGATTGCTATCCCGAAACGCGTAGAGTCGGTCGTTTGGCTTATGTCCAAATAAAGAACTGGTTTTGAAAGCTCAAGAGTTGTCCGTGGCTGCTTTGTTGTTCGAGTACCCAGGAATAACAGCATCTGGTTTATATATTGAGGATTGCCACCTCGCTACGGACTGCCATCAAAAGTGAGTGAGGGGGGAGGCTAACGCCAGCATCAGCTGGGATTGCGGATTGATATATATATATATATATATATATATATATATATATATATATATATATATTCACTGAAAAAACCATAGGTTTCACACATGTTATAGTTAGCGGAAATTCTACTGATAAAAAACCAATGAAATTCCCCCGTTATAGTTAGTGCAGGCAACTATAACTCACGCGACCGCAATCCTCTGCTGATGCTAATACTGTATTTAGACACTTATTTGCCCATGTCTTCTTCCATACATTTTTAGCTATACATATATTACAAATATTTTTTTTTCATAAAGGCACATATGTCATCAGCAGAAGATTGCGGTCGCGTGAGTTATAGTTGCCTGCACTAACTATAACGGGGGAATTTCATTGGTTTTTTATCAGTAAAATTTCCGCTAACTATAACATGTGTGAAACCTATGGTTTTTTCAGTGAATTTGCAAGGTTTTTTAAATGCTAATTCCTAACTATAACGTGTGTGAAACCTATGGTTTTTTCAGTGAATTTGTACGGTTTTTTAAATGCTAAGTTACTTTACGCCATTCGTGGCGTGCGCGCCCACTTAACGCAGTTCGCTTCGCGCACCGTGCGCACATGGAGGACATATGATGCACTTCGTTTTGAAAGGTAATATTTTAATTTTTCGTATATGTTATAAGCCATGCACAAATGGTGCACACGGGGTGGAGAGAGTGTGGATAATTTTTTTTTTTATTATTATTTTTTTTTAAATATTTTAGTTTAACTCATCTTTAATAAGCCATGAACAATTGGTGCAATTCGGGCACCAATTGCACACGGGGTGGGGAGAGTGTGGATAATTTTTTTTTTTTTATAATTTTTTACCGTACGCGTACGGTAAGCGTAATCGGCGAAATTAGCGAAAAAATAAAAATTCCGTTTTTGGCCTTGGGGGATCTTTGGGGACTCCCTCAACATTGCTATGTGTGTGGGAGCTGTCTAAACAGCCCCTTTACATGTTTTTGTGCTTTATATTTTAAACATCTCTCTCAGTGCGAGAGAGAAAATGGCGGCCGCCGCTTCCTGGTTTCGGCCGATTCGAATGTTTACTAAGATCTAAGAGCCAATCAGAATCGCGCTCGCGCACGCCACCGTACGCGTACGGTAAGCGTACCGTAAGCGCACCGTAAGCTGGCTCAGATACATATATTGATTTAAAGGCTATTTTCTCAGAATCTACTGAACAGATTTACACCAAACCTACAAAAGGCACTTCCTTGACCTGAGGACTACCTCTCTGCCAAATTTCTAGTAATTCTGTTCAGCCGTTCGGGCTGTAGCCCTGTCTAAAGGTCCTATGGAAAAATGCATGGGAAAAATGCGTTTTGGGACCCCCCTTTTATCTCAGCCCCCGCTTGACGAATCCCCCCGAGACTTTCAGGGTAGGAGCGGAGCGTAGCGCCCCACCTATTTTGAAAAATTCGCGAGGATTCGTCGACCGGCGCCAAAGTTATTCAAAATAGAATGTTGCGGATTTCCTATGGAAACGTGGTCCTAACTATAACTACCTACTGGCGACCGCCAGTAGGTAATATATATATATATATATATCAATCATCTACTGGCAGTCGCCAGTAGATAGTTAGTTAGAACCTAGTTTCGATAGCAAAAACTTTAGACAAGGCTACAGGTCAAACTGCTGAATGGAATTTAGCCAAATTTGGCAGGGAAAAAGGTCTTGGTCCAGAGTGCACGCTTTTGTTTAAATGGTGTATATCCGTTCAGTAGTTTTTGAGAAATATCAAATTTTACAGATATCGATATTTGAGAATTGTGACATCTGATTGGCTGAGGTGTTACGAGCATGAGCGTGCGGCTCATTGGCTGCGAACTGTTGAAACTAGTAAGTGTTGGCAGCCATTTTGTGACTCAGTTGAAAGGCGTAGGGGTAAAAAAAAGAGAATAATTGTATAAGAGTGTATAGTAGGACCACAGTGGACTTAGTTTAAGCAGTCTGTACAGTGCAGAGGCAGGAAGTTTGAATGTTGCGTAGGCCGTGGAAATCATGGTGCCCGGTATTGCGGGAAGGTTGCGTAGGCTCTGTAAATCCCGTTGGGAAAACAATGCGCTGTATTGTGGCAAGCAGTGTGTTGGGTGCACACACAGGTAGTGTGAATGTTGCGTAGGTCGTGGCAATCACGTCCGCAAAACAACGATGCGCGGTATTGCGGCAATGTTCAGTAGGCTGTGGAAATCATATCGGGAAAACAACGATGCGCCATATTGCGGCTTTCCTTTAATATAATGCACTGTAATGTTTACTTATAATGTGGGGTTCACTTTTATCACGGATGGTGTCAGTTTGTTTGAGGAAATTTAATATTATGTGGGAGGGCGTGTTCTGTTCCTGTGCACGGTACAAAATTAATGTTTCATTTACTGAGATGTTCCAACAACGAGCTCAATGTTCATTGGCTACCAACCATTAAAAGTAGAAGTGTTGCCAGCCATTCCCTCCCCGTTCGCGTAGTAGCAAGGACATCTGATTGTCTCACATATTCCATGCAGGACCTTCCAGAGCTTAATGTTCATTGGCTGCAAACCATTGAAAGTAGAAGTGTTGTTAGCAATTCCCTCCCCCTCCGCGGAGTATCAGGGACATCTGAGTGGGTAACGTGTTCCAAGTAGTACCTTCCCAAGCTTAATGTTTATTGGCTGTGAAGCATTAAAAGTAGAAGTGTTGGCAACCATTCCGTCCCCCTCTGCGGAACACCATGGACATTTTATTGGCTAAAGTGTTCCGAGTACAAGTTTGCTCCTTATTGGCTGGGAACAGTTCACTGTTGTCAGCCATTTTGTGACGCACTTCAAAGGAGTATGGGAAAAAAGTAGGGGAGGGTAGGAACACTATTAACTCTGTACAGTGGTCACAAGGTGGTGGACAGGGACTGTGAAGGTAAAAATTGATCTTTATATATTTTAAGTGCCATTTATATCATTTGCGTGGGCCTTACAAATCACGGCGGGAAAATAACAGAGTGTGTTGCGGTCTTCTTTTTATTAAGTCTGCGGGTGGGGTACTTCCCAGTACCACTATTTACATAGAATGTGGTGTTTACTTTTCTGACGGGGAGGTGTTGTTGCGCTGCAAAAATTTTAGTCTAGGTTTGAAACAGTTTTTATTAAGCAGTCACAAATATACTTTCTTAGGAAAGTGAAGCTGTATATATCAGAGGGGTGACAAATAAAAACGCAATTCATAAAATATCCCTTAATCGTGTCCACACCCTCACTTTTTTTTGTCGCCTATAGTTTGTAAAAGTGTTGCCCCATATTCTTGTTAATATAAAAGGGCATCAGTTACTTTTAGATAAAGTAGAAAAGAAGTGCTACAACAAACACTCCCGCACTACATCATCTCAGGTCAGAACAACAATAACCAGTAAAAAACAGTTGAACACAAATGATGTGATATGACATAGAAATGTGCGCTTCTTCAAAACATTACACGAAGCACTATGTATACAATTTTTTTTTTAGCAACTACTATTTCATGAAAAATTACCCGTGTTACAAACTGTGAGGTACTAAGTTATCAACGGAAATAACTGTAGTATGTATTGTAAATTTGTGGCACAGATAGATCTCCAACTCCTTTGAAAAACTATAAACTCACAGTATTTTAATGTACAGGGTGAGGTTATAGTATTCCACAGGAGAGGAAGAATAAGGATCACCCAAAAAAAAACATTTTTACAATATATATTCGGTAAAACTCGGGAAAGTTCTGTGGTAGTGCTTAGAGGTCGATTAGTGCTTCGCTGATGGATCTCGTACTCCTTTAAGAATATATAGAATAGTAGTATAATATACACTACTATTCCAATATATTCTATAAAGAGAAGGAGAATTGGAATCGCAACAGAGAAAAATAGAAATACCCAAAAACATCCAGAAATATAGGGTTTATGAAAGGTCTTCACTAAGAAAGTATGTAAACTATCTTTTTTTAAACTGCAATTTCGAAAAATATTCTCACTGTAAAAATATCGGATCAAGTAAGTTATAAAGGTCAGTAAGCTGTATTTCAGATGGTTTAATCCTGGCGGCGACAAATCTCCACTTCCTGTTGTGTAGAAATATGACACTCTGTTACAATATACAGAGTGTCACTGATGTTACACAAAAAGGAAAAGGAGCATAAACTCATGGATACAAAAGAAGATCAATAACGAAATACTTTTCAGCGATGAATATGTTCAGAGCTTCTTTTCTCCTGGACTTCGAAGTCTTTCATCTTCGCGCCGACGGGTCATAAACTCCTCTGAGATCACAAAGACTGTTAATATTATAATATACATATGCACAGTATATGATCCCAAGGGGGAAACAGAGTTTTAACCAGAATGTGCTGACATTACATATAAATCTTTAATCTTCGCGCCAACAGGTCATAAACTCCTCTGAGATCATAATGTGTGGTTATTATAATATACATACTCACACTATATGATCCCAAGGGGGAAATAGACAAAGACCAAGAGGCTGCTGACGTTACATATAAATCTTTATTCTTCGTGTCGACGGGTCATAAACTCCTCTGAGATCATAATGACTGTGAATATTATAATATACATATTCACAGTATATGATCCCAAGGGGGAAACAGAGGAAGAAACAGAAGCTGCTGACGTTACATATAAATCTTTAGTCTTCGCGCCGACGAGTCACCAACACCTCTAACGTCAAGTTCAGTGTCAATATTATAATATACAAAGTCACACTATATGAGCTCAAAGGAGCCAGAAAAGCAACAATGTTTGCTGTATTCTGTCTGTTTCTGAAAACAAGCTGCTGACGTTACATATAAATGGCAAAAACAATCAATAACACTATTTTCTAAATACAAGTGTTTAAATATTGACAAATAGCTACGTATTATAAATATCTACTATGCCATAATAAAACAACTTACAACTACAAAACTAATCAATCAATGGGTGTGGTTTATATACTTTTTGGTTATTGAGTAGTCTAAGGAAGGAAGATGCGGCTCCGCCCATTTAGATGTTACGTTTTACAGTTGACACGTGCTCATGTTTTAACTGTTTAACTTGTGCACATGTTGGGAAAAGTTACAAAATGTGAAGCGGTAAAGGTTTAGATTTCGATCCTAACACGTATAAGGTCCTTAATATGTACATACGTTGGAGAGCTTAAAAACTGTTACCCGGCAAACCGTGTCATTACCATTCTCATGACTAAATACATCTCTTAATTGCCGTAATTCTAAATACAAGACATAAAAAAAAATATCTTTCAGAATGGAAAAAAAAACGTGCTAATACTTCTCATCACTATGGTCTGAAATTAAAAAAATGCGAGCATTTGAAAGCATACAGCTACCCCCGGAAAGGTGTGCCTGCGTTCGGGGCATCGGAAAGATATGGGGGCGTATTATCAAGACAGGCGATAAAATTATCGCCGCTTTAGCGGCAGAAAACTGCCACTAAAACGGCTATAATGGCTTGATGATATGCTCTATGGAATTCCAATTGAAGCTCAGTTTAGATGTCCTTCACATCTAACACAGGCTTCAATTGGAATGCCATAGAGCATATTATCAAGCCCATTATCGCCGTTTTAGCGGCGGTTTCCTGCCGCTAAAGCGGCGATAATTGTATCACCTGTCTTGATAATATGCCCCCTAAGTAAGGTGTGGCCCAGAGTGACATAATGGTGGGCTAACGTGCCGCTGGAGGCGGGAATCGAACTGTGAACGGTGTTGTTCGAAGTCAGGTATCATAGCTGCTGTGTCACACTTTTTTCACACATATGTTAATTCGTGCTAATTAAGTTTTAAACATTGTTAAATTAGAACTTATAACACACTACTGTTCCAGTTAGTTTTTCACTACAAAAAGTATGCACAATTTACTTAAAAACAATATAGGTTTCAGGGACATTGTAGTTAGGAATTAGCATTTAAAAAACCTTTGACATTTTCTGACAAAACCATAGGTTTTACAGACGTTATAGTTAGAAATTAGCATTTAAAAACCCTTGAAATTCACGGAAAAAAACCACAGGTTTCAGGGACGTTATAGTTAGTTGGACATTTCACTCGTACAAAACCAGAGAAATGTGGCCGTTATAGTTAGTTGAGCTAACTATAACTCACGCACCTGCAATGCACTGCTGATGATGTCACATATTACACCACTCATGACATGAAGCCCCGGGGAGGTGGCGGTCCCCGGGTTTGCAGGGGGGCCACGTGCCCCCCGCATTTTAATAATAAAGTCCCAGGGAGGTGGCAGTCCCCAGGGCTGCGGGGGTCTGCGTGGCCCCCACATATATTATGCGCATTGCCCCCGGGACCTGGCACACCCGGGGGCTTATTAAACAAAGCGCGGAAGCCTGCGCTTAGTTTTTTTCGGCGTGAATTTTTAAAAAAAATGCTTTATTTGGTCCTCGGGGTCCCCCTGACCAGGTCTAGGGGGGCAGGGTGTTTCTACACTGCCCCCTTTTCTTTTTATTCACCTCTTTTCTTGTGACTTGGTTTAACCTAGTCACAAAATGGCTGACAACGCTTCCTAGTTTGAAGTGTTGGCAGCGAATCAGAATCAAGCTAGTGCTCGGGAGGATTGGCGGATCCACTGCGGTCACCAGATTTCTATATTTTTTATTTAATGAATTTCTCAGGAACTACTGAATGGATTAACACCATCTAAAGCAAAGAGTACACTCTGGACCAAGAGCTACCTCTCTGCCAAATTTGGTGTAATTCCGTTCAGCAGTTCGGGCTGTAGCCGCGACAAAAGTCTCCTATGGAAATTAACATTTTTTCTAGGCCCCCGCTTGACGAATCAACCTGATGCTTTCAAGACAGAAGCTGACCAGAGCCTCCCATTATTTTTGAAAATTTCGCCGCCAAACATATTGGCAAATCAAAAAATGGTTTTCCTATGGAAACTAGATCCTAACTATAACAACCTACTGGCACTGCTGGCATATATAAATGTATATTTTATCCAGTGGCAATAGGCACAAGGCCGTTCTAGATAGGTCAGACCTGTAATAGAAAGAGCATTTTTTTGTTTTGCTAATACTTTGGCATCATTTGATGAATCTACACAAAACTATCCCCAAAAAAGTTCATGCACCTCAGCTCCTTCCTGGAAAGTTGCAGGGTTGATCTGTCAAGAGGGTGCCGAAAGGAAGAGGGGGTCCCACAACAACAATGTTCCCATATAATTCCCACTGGGATTTTTGAACTGCAAGACAGAAAAAAAGATTGAGCAGAAGTACACCAAATTTGGCAGAAAATAAGATCTTTACCTAGAAAATGTGCTTTTTCTGATTTGTTGTAAATCTGTTCAGCCGTTTTGAAGAAATAAAGGTTAAGAAAATACAAATATCTGGATGGCTGGTCCCGTGAGACAGTAAATTTAAAAATATTTTGATTGGTTTTGAGGGCTTTTTTCCCATCAGTCAGTTTATTTCAGCTTGATCCAGTGGTCTTCAGGACTGAGAGATCTCATGGCTGGCTGCAACATGAATGAAAATGAAGCAGATGTCATTGCAGGACTTGGGGATGAATTAGTAAGGGGGTAAAGTGGGTACCCTGACACCCTGGTCCTGGTCAAAATATATATATTACTTTCAGCCCACCAGGCTCATGGTTCTCTCACAGGAGATTTTCACAGCTCCTGTGGAAGTCCTGTCAAAGTAACAAAGCCCCTTGCTTGTCCCAAGGCACTCCCACGGGATCCAGAGCGACCTGAATGCTCCTGCGGGACTAAACATTTTTTTTAAACAAAGAATATGGGTGGGTGTCAATGAACACTTGGCCAATCACAGGAGATTGAGAACCTGCAGAGGGTGAGTGCAAGGCCTTACTGCAGGCCAGGCTCTGTGGCCAACCCCACATTACGCATGGCTTTTGTGGTTGGTTGGCCACCCTCATGCGGCTGGCCGCAGGCAGAGGTTGGGTATGGTAATATGGTATAAATTTACATTAAAAAACTGAAATTTTCTGAAAAATACAAAGGCTAAGCAACATTATAGGTAGGTATGGTAATAAGATGTTACTATAAGTGTAAAACAAACCCAGATATAAATTGAAAAAACTAAGTTTAATGTGATGTTATAGTCAAGTATTGAAACATTATCTAACTTTATGTTAATGAAATCCCTAAACAATCATTGAAAAAACAAAGCTTAAAGAGATGTTATAGTTAGATGAAATTTTAAGTTATAAGGTCATGTTTTAAAAGCAAAATAATACTGAAATTCACCGGGTATACTTTAGTGAGATAACTAAAGTGCGCCCGCCATGCCCTGTTTGTGACCTCACATATCACATCACTCATGACACTTTTAAGGACATCACTGGTGACATCAGTAATGAGATCTCAAATGACATCATTGATGTCACAGCTGATGACATCACTGCTGACATCATCAAACCTACTGCTGTTCTATAATATAGTAGAGGATTTTAGATATGAAATGAAGTACTAATTGGCGATGAATCATACAAACCATAAATTACCATTCACACACACCAGCTCCTTTAGGTGAACTAAGATCCTCTTATGCACAGCCATTGCCTATACTGAGCACTTTCTGGATAGTCAAATGCATGTTGGAAATCAACCAGACAGGAGGGGGAACCCAGTGCTGCAGAGGATCTTTTCCATCTATACAACTTTCCTTTGAAAACCCACTCCATCTAGAAACCCAATCCTCAGTAGGTGGCCAAGACCCTAATATGCACAGTCTTTGTCGTGAACTGAATCCTTCATGGAAAGCTGACCTCTTGTGGGCAATCAACCATACATAGGTGTGAAAGTATCTATTGCAAACAGTGATTGCCCTATGCAGAACCACTTCATGGAGAACTGTAGGAAAGGGTCTCTTTTGACATTGTTAGCCCCCAATGTTTGCCAGGTGTATTATGTGATTTTGAATTGAAAGTGCACTGGATCCCTGTCAACCAGGTTACCAGTGCCAGACCTATTTCCTAAAACTTTAACCCAATTGGCACAACTTCAGCTACCCCTGTAAGCCCCTAGTAAATGTTACCTCTGGTAGCTAGGGCATTGGTACTGAAGAGGGTCCTCTGCCGCTGCACCACCAATTGTGCCACCCGAGAGACCCCTCTCCAAGACCATGCAACTTGCCATTGCAGGCTACGTGTCTTGGTGCAGTGAAAACCAAAGCCCTCTGTGCCATGCCCCCATACACTGCATGAGGTATAGGTAAGTAACTTCTGCTGCAGGTCTTATAGTTCTAAGGCAGGGTACACTATATCCCATGTGTGGATATATCTGCAATATTAAGTCCATTCTTGGATATTGTAAGTGAACAGGGAAGCCATACAGAGTGCATGGGGTGAATACTTGTCTTTTTAAGTTTAATAGCTCCATGATGGCTTCACTGTACCCTAAGATGTTTGGTAGAAAACATCTCATCTTAATAAACCCTCACTGATGCCAGTGTTGGATTTATTAGTAAATGAACAGAGGAGACCCTTTAGAGGGTCCCCTGAAAGCCTACCAATAACTGGTGTGGTCTCTGACTAATCTCAGCCAGCCTGCCACCACCCAACATGTTTCTGACCTCAAGGAGTGAGAGCCAGTGCTCTCAGAGGCTAGGAATAAATTCTGCTCTGGGCAGAGGTGCTTCACATCTCCCACAGGCTAAGATGGCCTTCCAAGGCGGGAAGCTTAAAAGGCGATGCCTTCTTTGAAATGCAACTCAAGCAGTTCCAGATAGTGGAAGATGCCAACCCCCCTTTCCTTCTCCACATTTGGTGGGAGGATAGGCAGGAAAATTTGATAAATTAGGAGGTGGGTGGGGCCCTTAAGGTTTCCACCCACCTACCCCTACGGTGGGTCAGGATAGGGCCCCTTCCCACAGGAAGTGGTCACATAGAAGGTGTAGACACAATGAAGGTAGGTAGCCCAGTGGCTACGATCTGTCACCCCCTTTAACACAACTAGATTTAGTATTTAGGCGGCACCCCTAGACCCTGACCTTAGATTTGATGGAAATAGAGAAGAAAAGAACAAAAAAGAGCTGCTGATCTGAAGACTGAAGCCCTGCTTCAGAAAATTGGCGCCACACCCCGCCGGTTGCCACAAGGACTCGACAGTTGTGGTGTGCTGTCTCGTCCTGCAACTTTGAGGCCTCCAAGAGCCCCAGAGCTCCTCCAGCCTTCTACAAATCACCAAAGAACTCACTTGGAGTGGAGGTACCACTCCCCTTTAGTCCGCATGCACCAAACCACAGAATCCAGTTTTACCTACTTGCTGCTCTCCCGCGATGTCAACCCAGCACTCAAACAAAAGTGTTACTCCAGCAGGTCAGATCTGTCTCCCCATCCAGATTGGAGACACTAGGGCCTACCGGAGCTGTGCTGCACCAATACCAAGGGCACTGGACCCTCTGCAACATTTATTGAGATGAAGAGTCCAATCTAGACTCCAACTACCAAGGAAGCAAGCACCCATCAAGGGATATCAAGATTCCTGAGACCCACTTTGTGAGTGGCCCAGCTGTCACGGTATGGCGTCTCCAAGCTGCCTGCTCCTGACCGCAAGGAAATCTTGACGCGTGCCACCCGGCTGACCTATTTGTTCTGCATCCAGCCCACCCAGCAAGGGTTCTGACAAACCAGCAGTGCTCCCGTGTTTTGAGGCCCTTGCACAATGCTCCCTCAAGTGGTATTCCTCAGACTTACCTTTAGGTCCCTTGTGCAATGTGTTTGCAAGTGGCCCCCTTCTTTGTAGCCCACCAGATACCAATGGCCTCAGCACCCTGATCCCAGCCAAATCCAGAACGTTCCCGATAATTTGCTGGTGGAACATTGGGCATAAATCCTGAAGTTGAACCTTGAGATCCAACTGGTGGATATATGCATTTTCTTATTTCTTTCCATTGATTTCAATGGTGCGTAAATTAGCACAAATGCAATTAATTTCCCGAACTTTAAAAATTCCTATCCTAAATGTACTTACTGTTCAATAAAGTTCTTGATCTGAAAAATTTCATAAAAATTGGTGTTATTTAGATAAATTGGTCTATGATTTATTCTTGAGTGTGTGTCTCATTTATTGCCTCTGTGAGTACAACAATTGCTTAGCACTACCCTCTGATAAGCCTAACTGCGCGCCCCCACACTACCACAAATATAGTGCTAGTATTATCTACTTTTACTTCTGTATACCAATCTGTGTCTCACTGGACTCTCTGAACAGTGCACTTCATTTTAGTGCACTAGATAGAGAGCCAGCGTCCTACATTGGTGGCAGAGGTGGAATCTACTTTGCATTTGCTGATACAAATCTGCTAATAAGTGACCATACGAATACATCCAAAAATTGTCTTTAGCCAGTAGTATTTTTTAATTGGTCCACTTTTCAAATGTGTTTCATTACCTGATAGGGCCATGGTTAAGTACCTGTATTCAGATGTTAGAATTTAAAAATCTTACTTTAGTTAGGACAAAACAAAAGTATTACATTTTTTAAAACTTTATAAAAAGGTCCCAACTTTAGTAACAAATATGACTACCTCACAGGAGCAAGCTCAGGAGCTCAACTTGAAACCATACAATGAGTTGTCATACTCCTAGCTATGGGCCTTCTGTAGGGGTTATTGTGTTAAATCTGGAGCTCATGCTACCAGAAAAGCTTATGAAACTTTTGGCAGAACACGAGAGAGATCATTCAGCTGATGAAAATGATTTCCAGGAGAATCACAGAGCAGAATAACAAGCTGGGGAGGTGGCGAAGACCCCGATTCAGAAGTGGAAGCTCCCTCAGAGGAGGAACTTGCCCTTGAAAGACGCCCATCTCCTGGACATAGAGAAGCAAAGAAAAGAGATGGGTCTTGGACATATCTCTGGTGGCAGCAATATCATAGTACCTAGGAAAAAAGAGGAATTCTTTGACTCTACACTCCCCAAAGAAGTTGTCCCTAAATATGCAGAGGGTGATGACATAACTAAATGGTTTACTGCTTTTCAGAGAGCCTGCATTACCTGAAGAGTAGCCAAAAAGCACTAGGACTCTCTCTTGTGGGACCATTTCTCAGGGTTAATCTCCTGGCATCAAATGAGGACGATGCTGAGTCTTATGACCTCATGGAGGGTACCCTGATTGAGGGCTTTGCACCACCGCTGAAGAATACAGGATAAAATTCAGGGAAACTCAAAGAAACCAGAGTCAGTCTTGGGTTGAAATCGTAGACTTTTCAGTGAAAACACTAGGGGCCAGATGTAGGTAAATGCATGTTTGCAATTCCTTAATAGCGATTTTTAGGGAATCGCTATTAAGGAATCTCAAGATGCCATGTAGGTAGGAATCGCAATATTTTTTGCGATTCCTTAATATTCCTTAATTGTGAATCGCAAATTGCTATTCGCAATTAAGTAATACCTTCCCATTCATTCCTATGGGCCAAGAGGCCCATAGGAATGAATAGGAATTGCTCCCACAATTTGCGAGTCACCAAGAGGCACTCGCAAATTGTGGGAGCAATTTTAAGGGTGCCAGGGTTCCAAAAGGACACCCTGTTGCACCCCTGAAATGTGCATGTGTGCACATGTGGCGCTCGTACATACCCTAAGGGCATGAATGTGTGCCACATGGCACTTTTAAAAAAAAAAAGTGTTTTTATAAAGGAAATCGCCAATTATCACCAACTTAAAGTTGGTGGTAATTGGCGATTTATTAAGGCTAAAGTGCACTTTCTTTTGTGCTACTTACATTGCATTTAAGGAATCGCAATTTGTGATTCCTTAAATGCAAGAGCAAAGCAAGAGCAAGAGCAAAATAAGGAATCACAATTTTGCGATTCCTTATTTTGCTATTAGGTATCAACTTACCTACATTGCTCACTGCCAAATAGAGAATTTTAGCGTTAGCGCTCGCTATTTGGCCGCCTACATCTGGCCATAGGTGCTTGGTTAACAGATAACAATGCGCATGACTATGTTGGGCTTTACAATGTAGTCATGAAAGAGCATCTTTTGAGTAATTGTTACAATGAAAAGTTACATCAGCACCTGATAGACCTAGGCCCACTTTTTCCTCAAGAAGTGGGGAAGAAGGCAGACCACTGGTCAAAATAAGGGTAACCAAAACTACCACTGGTGGTGACCAAAAGAAAGAGGCCAAAAAGACCTCCCAAGGGAAAGATGGTGACCAAAAAAATAGGAAATAAAAAAGGGTCTTCAACAGACCCCCAAAAACCTGGACAGGAGGGTGGGCCAAGAAACTCTATACAGCCCAATGGTGGGTACCAGGGTAAGAACTGGGATCCCAAAAAGGGTTGGTGTCATGACTGTAAGGCTCTTGCACACCGAACAGGAGACCCTAGCTGTACAAAAGAATACATCTAGCACACCAGTAGTAAATGCAGTAGTGAGTCTCCAGAAGGGATCCCAGGTGAGCCCTGACCATGTCAAGGTGCTCATGGAGGCAACTCTGGTCTCAGAGAGAGGGGTGGACGTAGCTACCCTGGCTGGCTGTCCCAGTAATCTGGAGAGATATAGACAAGAGCCAAATATCAATGGGGTTAGAGTGGAAGACTTGAGAGACACTGGCACCAGTATCACCATGGCGACTGAGTAACTGGTGTCCTCAGGCCAATATTTGCTTCGAGAGACCCATACAGTCATCAATGCTGACAATCAGGCTAAGGTGCATCCAATGGCATTGGTGTCCTTGGATTGGGGAGGGGTTACTGGCCTCAAATGGGTAATGATGTTGTGCTATTCCTGTACAATGTCTGGCAATGATTTGGAGTACTCAGCATGGGCTGAGGTAGAAAGTGGTGTCCGTGTCACCGTGTAATCAAGTGCACGTTCAATGTCATTACATCGGGGAACAAAGGTGTGCGTGTCACCGTGTGAAGGCAAGATAGAAAGATAAAGAAAATGTGTGTGACCCACTCATGATCGAATTTACGCGCCCTTTCCTGGATATGACAAATTTGGTGTGCGTGTCACCGTGAGGAGAAACACACGCAGTGGAGCACAAGCTGGAGAAAAAAATATACCAAGGCTGTACCTGAAAGAGGGGTAAACAGCATATAAGGTGCCCTTTTCATGGGATGTTTTATAGTTAAACAGTTGTGATTTGTTTGAGGAGATGTATCCTTATATCTAAATACAGTGCGGGGTGGTTAGCACCCGATACCCATTGTAAATAGGTTCTTAGCAGAGGGAATTACACTATTGTCTCCGTCTGTGTATCAAGAATTAATGAAAATGTGCAAAATGTAACTGTTGTCACTGCTGTATTGAGATACTGTATGGATGGAAACTTAATCAGAAGTATAAATTAAGATTTTTTTTTTTAAAAGGTGCCCTTGTCAAACATGAAGGTAACAGCGTGTGGCTGAAAACATACGACACCTCAGGAGAGACGAAAGATTATATGCTGCACAACTCCAAACGCGCACAGCTGTCAATGGTGCTTGCGGTGCCAAACTGGGAAAGCAATGCCGGAAGGCGTTGCTTTCCTGGAAGGCGTCTGCACACAATGTCAAGGGATAAAGGCGTTCCTCAGAATGAAGGCATGTTACGATGTCGATCAGGTCAGTATTGCCTCCAACGAGCCTTGAATCCATCATCAGCAGGCAGAGCTCATCAACACTAGTTCCGGGTAAATCTCCTGACAGGAGAGAGCCAGAAAGTTGCTGCAATGATGATGAAGGAGGAAGACCTGTGAGCTGAGCTCCGTCACTTCTTCAACCCGCACCAACAACTGATGCCAGGGTTGCAGTTCAGGGACAGGACGAGGGTTGGATCTGGGTGGAACATAAGATCAACTCTAAACAGGAATATGCAGTTTTCCAGGAGATCCGTCTGTCAACCCCAAAACCTCTGTGAAAAAGAAATGTCCAGCATGAGTGGTGAGGGTGCTGTGTGGGATCTTAGTTCTTCAAGCTCTTCGCCAATACGAATGTAGTAACGACAGGAAGCGTTCAGATGTGGAAGCAGGTTTATTGAAGTTCCAAAGGTAAGATCCCACAGACAACTCGCAGCGTGTGAGCAGGCATGGCGCTGACCAAGCTCCAACTGTCCATTACACAAAGACCAACTGTCAACATAGAGATAGGCTCACGCACCAAAGGGCAGCGCGAGACAGTTATCTTAAGAATGTCCACGCGCGAGAGGCGCACGTGGACAGCACACTACAAAAACCCATGAGACAATGCTGGGAATACCTATAATAATGAATGTGTGAAAACAAGAGCACAGTGTAGAACCCAGGGTGAAAAAAAGTGTTGGGGCCTGAAATTATGGACCACCCTACCGACAGAAAGGGTAGGAAGTCTGGGAAACCAACTGCTATTCAGACACAAGATCAAGTCCCCTCTCCTCAGAGGGAAGACTAGTCAGCCGCAGAGGGAACTGAGCCCCAGGAGCTTGGGCCTTACACGGCAGAGCTTTTGGGTCCAGGGGGACTTTCTAGGGAAGATCTCTGCCAGGGGCAGAGAACCTGTCCCACTTTTGAAAGACTGAGGCAGCAAGTTGCTGATCAGGAAAAGGGAAGTGTCAGTGGTTCCCACAGGACCTATTGGGAGGAGGGACTCCTTTACAATAAGGCCAGGGACCCGAAACCTGGCACCACCGTCCACGTTGTAGTGCCTCAGTAGTTTAGTGAGTTTCTCCTAACATCGACTCATGACATTCCCCTAGCTGGGAATCTTGGCCTGACCAAAACTTGAAGAAGGATGGTGAACCACATCTACTGGCCAGGAATGTCCCAGAAGGTAAAGGAGTTTTGTAACTCCTGCACCACCTGTCAAGCCAGTGGCAAACCAGGTAGCCACCTAAAGGCCCCCTTAATGCTATTTCCAGTGGTTGGGGTAGTCTTTGAGAGTGTGGGGATTGACATTGTTGGCCCCCTTGACCCTCAGACAGCATCAGGAAACCGATTTATACTAGTGGCAGTGGATCATGCCTTTAGGTATCCTAAAGCAATTCCCCTAAGGACAACCACTGCTCCTGCAGTGGCTAAGGCCATCCTTGGTATTTTTTTTACCAGGGTAAAACACATGTGAACTGAGTGTGAAGTGACTGATAAGTTTACTACCCCATACCATCCGTAGACATATGGGCTTGTTGAAAGATTTAACAAGACCCTAAAAGGTATGATTGGTGGACTCCCTGAAAAAATTAGAAGGAGATGGGATGTCTTAATACCATGCCTGCTTTTTGCTTACAGAGAGAAGACACGAGAGGGGGTAGGGTTGTCCACGGCGACTCGGACGCATCACCCAAACCAAAAGTGGCACTTCATCTCCAGAGGTTCAGATCTGTCTCCCCACCAATGACTTTGTCTTCTGCCCAGATCTGCACAGATAGAGGGAACATCAGAGCCCAGGAGTTGACAACAGAGGTCAAAGGTGCAGGTTTAGGAAGAATGTTTAGGAAAAAGATATACTATTCGACAAGCTTAATCTCAGGCAGCACCACAGACTTGCCAGGGTATAGTTTAAGAGACAATTTCCTGGGGGAGAAAAGTAGCTATAAGCCTGGTCCAGAGATTGGTGATTAACCACTGGTCAAGTGACAGTGATAGGCATTCAAGAGGCATAAGGTACCTAGGCTGGATAACAGACAAAGGGCTTTGGGAGATAGACGTATGGAGATGATAAGCTGACACATTAGTGAGGCACCTCACAACATGCTGTGACATTGAGTAAATCGGCCCATAATGGTGCTATCAGATGACAGACTAAGCCTCAGTGGGCCTAAGAGCCTGCAAAATTGAAAAAGGAGATAGCAGATGTCAGCCTTTGAGACTCCAGACTTGTACTCAGTCCAGATGTCCACATTGCTTTTTAACCAAATTTGATTTAAGTATTTAGGTCGCAACAGATAGATTGGTCTAATTCTAATTGGCAAAGACAACCTACCTGTAAGTCCCTAGTATATGGTAGGGAATGTAGGTTTAGAGACCACACTTCAGTGTGCACTGCTGTGGTGTCTGGTGTCATTTTAAAGCTATGCCTGCCTTGAAGGCAGGGTTTAAAGTAAAACTTTGACTTTGGAATTAAAAGTACTTTCAAAGTCCGAAACACCTTTTTATTACATTTAAATCACCCCTAAGGTCTTCCATAGGTGCCCCAAGGGTAAGGTGCATTGTTATCAAAATATGGTACATTATAAAATACGATGTATATACCCTGGTCAGGAAAAACAGCCAATGTTGCTTTTTTTCTAATGTAATGCTGCTAGCCCTATAGGCAAACACGAGAAGGCTTAATGAAACTTAATAAAGTCTAACTTTTGGTTGGAGATAGCTAGACATATTATTCAAAGTATCATAATAATGGTTACAATAAACTGATTATGAGTTTGATGCATAGGATACTGATGGATATTCCGTCCGCTGTATTACACAAGTTCCATAGGATATAATGGAATTGTAATTTGGGGAACAAGATATCCCTTTTGACTGAATCATCCTGTCTGCCAAATTTGCAATCAGGCCGTAAGTCCAAAGGTACATTTTTAACTAGGCCTAGCACTCAGCCTATCTGACATGCGCTCCATCGTGGTCAGCCTAAAACTTTGACTTTGTCCCGATCCAGCATGACCAGATAGCCATGAGTGGCTTTTTCAGCTTTTTGGTGCTGGAATGCGCTATGTTGTTTTAATCTTTACAAATTCAGATCTCAAGTTCCCTATATTGGATTTTTGTCATTGTTATGTCATTTTAAAGATGCTGATATTCTCTATTCTTATAAATTGGTGTTGTATTTTTATTGTGAGGTATATCTAAATTATTTACTCTTTTGGTGATAATATATGTCTTACACATATATGTCTCCTAAGTTAAGCCTGATGGCTTGTTTGCCAAGCTACCAGGGGTTGAGCAAGGATTAATTTATTGAGACTTGACTGGACCTATTAGTGATTGTGGTATTACTACTAGCTGATGGTGAATAGCCCCACCATATCCCCACCTACTAATAATCTAATTTTCTACAGTTACCTATTATACGGTTCAAGGGAGACAGAGCAGGTGTGTCTTGCTTTGTCCTCAGTGAATAGTTTCAATGTGTCAAAGTTATTTTGGTCAAATTCAATAAAAACCTTGTTTCCTATGAGTTCATGGTGGTAGCCACAGAAAATTATTTCAAGGGATTTTTCATGTTCTACTGGTGTTTATCTTTAGCAGGAGAAAAACAGCTAAAGGTTGGAGCTGTTTGTTCCCCCATTATGTATCTATACAAACCTGAAGAGCAAGGATCTAGATAAATAAAATAGTCAGGGCATACATTTCATCTTCACACACTTTATTCTCCCAATGCAATACATTTCAAAATTGACCGATCTATACCAGTCTTTAAATAGTCTTTCTTGCAGGGGCAGGACACTGCTGTTGAACATTTCTTGTATGATGGTAGGAAGTACTACATCTAGATCATCTACTCCTGTTGAGGCCCATTCAAATCCATTGAGCTTATCTGCTTCTGTCTATATCTCTTCCCAAACACATTCCTTTTGATTTTGAAAATTTGAACCCTGACACAGCTTCAATTTGTTTTATTTCATCTATTAACAGTGGGAGTGAAGAGTCTGGATATGTCAGGAAACACAGTATATCATCTACAAATAGTGCCATTTTAATCTAATCACAGAATATTTTGTTTTTCCATTACTTCCAGGACGAATCGTCAAATGGTTGCAGCGAACATTGTGGGTAACATGAGACATCATTCTCTCATTTCTGATGACAAAGTAACAGAATTGGACAGAAGTGATCTGACTTTCAATTTGGTCCATGGCTGATGGAATCTGGTTACAATAATTGAATGATGACAGTCTAGTGCAAAGGCCCATTTTAGCCAGAGTTTTCTTCCGGTAGTCCTGTTTGACCTTATCAAACACTTTATTTGCTGTGAGCAAGAAAATAAGTATCTGGAAGTTTTCTTTAGTGGCTTTATCTATAACATTGAAGAGCATATGTTGTCCCCCATCCGTCTGTCTTCTATAAAACTGGTTGGAAGTGGTAAAATCAAGGTCAGCCAGATGTTTTTGATTCTAGTTGTGAGATTTTCATAAAAATGCCCACAGTGCTATTCAGGAGGGATATTGGCAAATAGGATCTACAAGACTCTGGATCTTTATTTGGTTTTATCAGCAGGGCGATGATGGACTTCACCATAGTTGGGAGTCACTGTTTTAGATGTTGAGAACTGAGGTAAACACTTTAATTAGTGGGCGGCTACTTAGCCAATGAAAACTTAGTAGAATGAGCTGAGGAATCCATCTGGGCCTTGGGTTTAGTCATTAGGTAGTGTTTTAATAGCTTGTCTTCTCGCCTCTTCAGAGGTTGGTTCTTCTAAATCACTTGGAACTTCTTGGAGGATGATAGGAAATTGGGTATGATTGAAATATACATCTTGTGATGCATGGTGGAGTGGTTCTGCACCATAGAAGTTGATGTAAAATTGAAACAAACTGCATGATCTCTTGATCTGTCATAAGAACTGTCCAATAAATTCTTCTCATTGTTCGAATTTTTGGCTAGTGTAATTGGATACGCCAATAATCTGTCACCTTTGTCACGTTTCTCGTAGTAGTTTTTTCTCTCACATCTATCATTTCTGAGCCACATATTTGGTCAAAAGGATTTCCAGCTCTCCACTAGCCTTTCTTAGCTCTCTATAAGATGGTCTTCAACAATTGTTCTAGCTCAAGCCAGGCAATATTTGTTTCTATGTGTTGTTGATGTATCTCAGCGAGAGTCATATAAAAGCAGTGATGTTGGCCATTAGTTCATTCCTTGTCCCTGTCTATGCTGCATCCCAGATTGTGGACCATGGATTCCTTCAGTCTTGTTTTATTCTAAATAGTGATATTGGGCTTTGCGTTAAGAGATATAAGGACTGGGTCTTGAAATGCTATTTGGTCAATTTTCCTTATATGTCTATGGTAGATCTCTGATGTAGTGATGCTGACTTTCCAAATTACCAGAGCATGGTCTGAATAAATCTGACAGTCTATTTCTGTTTCTACAACAGAATTGTGTAGCAAGATGAGTTCAAGACGTAATCTATTAACAAATGAAATTTATAAACATATGAAGAAACAGGTATAGTCTCTCTCTTATGGATGTGTAGTGTGGCATATGTCTACTAAATGTACATCTTTTACACCAGCTAATAGAGGTAGAGGTGCGTTCGTGTGGTGCCATAATGAGGAGGATCTGGTTAGGGTTGGATTGAATGCTATGGTAAAGTCTCATTCCATTATGAGGGCATCGTTCATAAAGATAGTCATTGTAGGAAAATAGTCAGAAGAAAGCATCATTAATGTTGTTGGGACAATAAACTGAATTTATCGTTTATATTTAATCATATTTTGTGCCTCAGAGTTCTATCAAATCCACTCTCTATCTTTGTGGTTAGAGTGTATTCTAAAATTGTTACTTCTACTTCTTTGGCTTGTGCAGTTCAGCGGTATTGTGTAGACTAAAATCTGGATTGCAGCAATAGTGTACTTTTTGTATGGTCATCCCCTCCGCATGTTTTGCACCAATGCTGATACTTATGACTCTGAAAGTGCAATGGAGACTGCTGCGCACACCCCTATGTCAGTGCTCTTTCTCTAAAACTGATATGTGTGAATTGGTGATACCCAGTGGCAAAGACTTTAACCCCTTTATAAGTCCCTAGTATATGGTGCCAGTGGTACCCAAGGCATGGGTATTAAAGGGGACAGCAGTGTCTGAAGCACTGTTTGTGCCACCCTGATTGATCCAAAAAACACTACTGACAGCAGGCCTACCATTGCAGACTGCAGGAGCAGCACAAACTGCTCAAACTTGACTTAGCCTTCACTATGTGTGGTAAGGTAAAAGCATTATATTCAATATGTGTCAGTCACCCCTAAGGTAGGGCTCCTCAGCCCAGGAGGCAGGGGGCATTATAATAAGGGCAAGCTTATGTGTCCCGATGGTAGCCTTTACCATTAAAGGGTACTATATGTAATAGAAGGTTAATAGGATAACATGGGCTGGCACTTGGGCAAACCTGGAGTTGGCAGCTTCATTATGGTACCACGTAAATATGACGGGCCCTATTCACAAAGGAAAACTGAGATGAAAGTCTATCTTTACGACTTTCGGTATTCACAAAGGTATTTATGAGTAGTAAAGTTAGACTTTTGTCTTAGTTAAACTTAAGTTTTGGTCTTAAGTTTAACTGATATCGTAAGTTCAGTTAAACCTCATGGTCTCAGTTAAACTTAAGACCAAAACTTAAGTTTAACTGAGACAAAAGTCTAACTTTACTCCTCGTAAATGCTCTTTGTGAATACCAAAAGTAGTAAAGTTAGACTTTCGTCTCAGTTTATTTTAATGAATCAGGCCCGTTATGTTTGGTATCAAACAACATGCCTTCTCTCCCTGACACGAATCTTGTGTTGAGGATGGCGTGGCATGCACCCAGGTGACTACCTTAGAGTTTGCCCACCTGGTTGCCCCAGCTTTTCTGTGCTCTGGCTTTCAACCCACCTGACAGGATGGCTAGTGAAGTGGCACATCAAGGTGGAGAGCTTCAAAACTTTCATCACCTCTGATATGCCTCCAAGCTGCCTCCCGAAGGAAGGAACAGCTGTCCCCCTTCCCAAAGGAACATTTGCACCCAGGCAGACAGGAAAATTATGTAATCACACAAAAAAAAGTAGGAGTAGACTAAAACTCGCTCCTAGAGACTTATGGCAAAGTTAATATGTTTGAAAAACTGCCCTCGCCCACAAAATTGTATTTCTCTTTGTGTGATTGGATAGTTTTAGAGGAGGTCAAAGTAGAAGATCTCCCTCCTCCCCCTTTGTTTTGTGTGGTAATGGAAAGTTATGTAGTCAAGAGGTGTACACCCTTAAAAGGCTAGCCACACCTCTCGGGGTTGACTAGCTGGCTTGTACAGCTGCAGAAATCTTCTGCCATTTTTAAAAGTGGTAGAACAGAGGATTATGGGTAACAAAGTGACCTAAACCCCAGATGTAGTCGCTTGAGTAGCAGATTAGCTGCTGGGGATAGTAGCCCATTGGCCACCTCCATCTCCACCAACACACCTAAAGCCCCTAAATCTAGGATGGAACCAGAATCTCAGTTCTGATCTGCAAGAGGACAAAGAAGAGACTTGTGTCTGCGACAACAGTATCTGTATCTATCAGTATCAGTATCTAGATCTTCGCTGGGCGGACCAACTCTGTCTCCAGTGCGCCGATCCCGACTCGACACTCCTAACGGCTGCAAGTAACCCTGAATATGATTCAGGTCACATGACATTATATGATTAATAAAATGTAAATGGAGGCGCCATGTCCCTCAGGGAAGGCCAGCTCTCTTACTTGATTCTTGACCTTGCTCCCAACTTTTCCTCACTTTACTCACTATTTGCGGCCATCTTAGATTTCTGCTTAGGTTTCTACTCATTTCCTCTCTCATATGGCCCTCACGCTGTGGCCATCTGTGTTTGTTTTCCCTCTACTACTTATTCTCCCCTTGTGGCGGCCCTCTTAGAGCTACCTGTCTCACTTTACACTGCTCAGACTCATGCTCATTACTTTCCTCACATTGCTCTCACAATGTGGCCATCTTAGATTTTCCCTCAGCCCCTCACACTGCTCGCACTATAAGGCCATCCTAGAGGTCTGCTCAGATCTCTACTCCTTACTTTCCTCCCATTGCTCTCTCATCTTATGGCAATCCTAGACTCTCCCTCATCTCCTCAATCTCCCAATGCGGCGGCCATCTGAAAACGACTTGACAAACTGCACACTGCTTACATTTTTTCCTCTCTACCCTCTTCACATTGCTCACACTGTATCTTAGAACGGCCTGACACACTGCAGCCTACTCCCAAATCGCAATATTCCTCTTGGCCTGATATAGACCAAAGCTACTGTCCACATGTGCTTGCCTATCTCCTAAATCACTACGAAGTGCCATCGTCTAAACATACCTCCTTAACCTCCTTCTGGTGTCCCACACCCACAACTTGGGTTCCTCACACAGCACTTCCATAATAATTGCTGCTGCCTCCTCGAATCACCCTATCAATCCAGGAAACAGGTTTCTTCGTAAGCCTCCTTTCACCTGTGGATCCATTAATTAGACACTACCAATGTCCACATACACCACCAAGGACACACACTTGTCTCCCTCACCCTCTGCTATCCTACTCCTGAGTCTCCTCAGCACAGACCCTACGACATCCTAATAAACCATGGCCTCCTATGCACTGTGCAGTCCTGACTCCAGTCTTGAGAGGCTAGGTCAGAATAGCTACATAATCAACTACCCACCCAACCTATCTAAAAATGCAGCCAAATCCTTTAAACACAGACTTCTAAAATCTAACCCAGAAACCCTAATCTCTGAGCCATATTTCTGCCAAAAAAGGAGCTATCATAAATGATCTGATCTTTTGCACTAAAAGAAGGGCACAGTGGAGGAATGCATTCCAATCACTACTCAGCATCTCCTCCTCTAAGAAAGTCCTACATGGCCTAAGACTCTCTGTAGTCACCTCATCTGACTTCAAAGTGACGGCTACCATATCATTTATAATAATGGGACTATCCTCATACAAGCCGCAAATGGTAACCTGGAAATCTTTGACAAATGTTTCTCCATCATTAAGAACTCCCTTAACAACAATAACCATCTCTACACCCTAGGGGACTCTAATCCCTCACCCATTACTCAGGACCACCTTGAAGTCTACATTCTTAACCCCAAGCACCATATTACTCCACCTGAGACTTTGAACAACACTATCATGCCCATTTCCGGCATAAACAATTCCCCCACTAATAATGGCCCTTTCATATCTTCATGGGACTCTAGCCCTTCACACACTCCTCAAGCCCATCAAGGAACCCCCCTACATCACCTAATGATGACTTCTCCTACTACCATGAACAGCTCACACCCCCGAACCTAACCCCTTTGCCTCCCAAGCTTCCTAAACACTCCCAAAAATCTGCCCCCCCCCACTCCTACCTGGCCAACACCGACAGACCTCCTCCTGCAAGATCCACCATTCTACTTACGGTCCTCTCTTGTTTTCCTCTAATACTACCACACCCGGGACTGGCCCCTCTCCCTCCCCCTCCATGATCACTGATACTCAACCCTATGCGGCTTCTAGACTAAAGGAAATCAACTGGGAGCTTCGAAAACTCAAAACTGACATACAAAAGCTCATAATCATCACCTCAGAGCTGGCCTCGGACTTATCGTCCAACATGGCTCCGCAGTCGAGCCTGCAAATGCCCAACCATTACCCTAAGACACCCACTCCTCCCTCTGAGAAGAAGAGAGACCCTAAGAAGACATCCCCACGCTGGTCATGGAATACTACTCCCTACCCGAACGCCCCGTCCAGACCCATTAGATCTAAGAACTACCTTTCTGACCCAGACATTCTCTCCCTTCTTCTAACTTACAACTCCACGCAACTCAACATCCCTGACACAGTTAGACCTTTTCAAACTACGCCGCTAAACCCTTGTAGAGATCCTAGACATAAGACAGTCATTCCAGAGCCCATTCAAACCATTACATTAAACCTGCATAGAACACCCACACTTAACTCTAATGCATTAAATACTGTGAACCTCATGCAAGTTCACATTGCACAGCCTACACCCACTGACTCCAAAACCCACCTGAAATGCATCCTTCTCAACCGCAGATCCGCTGTAAAACATGCCACGGACATTGCTGACCTCATCCTTGACCAGGAACTCGACCTCCTGATTCTCACCGAAACTTGGCTTAATGTCTCCTCTGGTCCTGTCCTGGACATCCTAGTACCTCCTTGTCACAATATTATCAGACTTGACAGAACTAAGAGTACAGGTGGAAGCGTCACCTGTATTTACCATAACAGTCTCTCAGCTAAACAGTCTCCCTTCGCATCTCTCTCATCTCATCCTGTGAATACCTGAGCCTCAACATCTTCAGCAAACAAAGACCCCTATGCAACCTACACATCTTCTACCATCCATGAGGAGACAACCTCCTTCTGATCGAACAAACCATGGAAACCATCTCATCCAATCTAGGTCTCCATTGCCCCCAGATCTTCCTGGGAGACTTCAATCTACATTGGAATGGCCCGAATGACCTGGCCGTGAACAGTCTTAAAAAATTCCTACTTGACCTCAACCTGACTCAATTCTGCGACAGCCCAACACATAACTTGGGCACAACCCTCGATCTAATCATCTCCAACCCCAACACCATTCAGATTGAATTGATTGCCCCATGTGACTGATCGGATCACCACTTCATCCCTTTCCTCATCCTTGAACAATGGAACACCAAAAGACTTCAACCCAAGAAACGGAAACATTGGAAAAGATTGCTGCAAAATGCAAACATGAACAACCTCATATCATGCAGCAATCTGTTCCTGCCTCTGTCCATGCTCATGGCAGATGTCCATGAACTCACGGAGCATTGCAACAACTCCATGCTAAAAGTTCGGGGTGCAATTGCCCCCTTCAACTAAAAAGAAAATCCAAAAAAGACTCCAAACCTTGGTTCAATGAATGCCTAAACTCAGACAGGCGCAACTTGAGACTAGCGGAACGAGCATGGAGATCTTCTCCATCAACAGGACTCCTTAAACTTTTGATATTAAGAAGGAGTATGTACAATAAACACATCAGAACTGCAAAAGCGACCTTCTTCAGAAGCCAACTGGACAAAGCCATTTACCGCCCCAAAATGCTGTTTGAGCTGTTCAAGCGGCAATCCAACAACACACCCACTCAATCACCAATCGCTGCCAGTCCACAACCTAATTGTGAGGACCTTGCCGCCTTCTTCTTTGAAAAAAACAACAAAATAGAATCTGATCTAAGGTCTGCCTTGCTCGAGTTATCATCCTTACCAGACTCCCATCTAACTCCCCAGGCCCTTCTTCCTACCTACCACACCCCTAAAAATAATGCTCATTGGAATCAATTCTCAACCTTCAATGACACATCCATTCTCAACATTCTCTTTACCCAGAAACCCACTAATCACTACAATGATCCCCTTCCCTCATATTTCTTTAAAGAAATGATAAGACCTCTAGTTCCGCTCTGGACCAAGATAGTCAATGCCTCCCTACTTCAAGGTGAGATCCCTGACTGCCTAAAGTCCGGGCTAGTTCTACCCATTTTCAAAAAACCTACAGCTGACCCTGAGGATCTGAAAAACTTCCGATTAATCACTAACACCCCTACTCTGGCAAAACTCATTGAGAAATGTGTACAGGTACAACTATGTAACCACATCAAGGAATTCCAGTCACTAGATCAATTCCAATCGGGCTTTCGTCAAGGTCACAGCACCGAAACAACCATCACTCATATTGCTGATGACGCTCTTACACTGCTTGACCGGAACGAATCCTGCCTATTAATCCTACTCGACCTCTCATCAGCCTTCAATACGGTCAAAGATGACAATCTCCTGAACCTTCTAGAACATAGGATGGGGCTCTCTGGCTCACTACTAAAATGGTTTGCCTCCTTTCTCCATAACTGAACACAGATAATTAAATCCAATCAATCCCTCTCCCATTCCAGTCCTTGAACCCTGGGGATGCCCCAAGGCTCCTCGCTTTCACCCACACTTTTTAACCTATTCATTGAACCCCTCACTGAACTCCTCAAAGCATCTAATATCCAATACCACATGAAAGCAGATGACACCCAGTTGTACATGAAAATCTCCTCGCCTGACGATATAAAGACACTCAACGGAACCTTACTCAAAACCCTTAACTGGATAACCTTCAACCATCTCAAACTGAACGCCCTCAAAACGGAATTCCTCCTTATTTCCCCGCTCAAGCAAGCCCCCATCATTGAGGAATATACGAAAAATCTTTCTGCTCTCAACTGCACACCACATATCATAGACTCTACGAAATCCCTGGGAATAGTGTAGAATAGCAACTTGAACATGCAGGATCACATCAGCGCATCTACCAAAGGAGCGAACTTCAAACTGAGCATTCTAAAGAAACTAAAACCTTTCCTTCCCACTGATGACTTCAAGCCCACAGTACAAGCATCTCACGGCTGGAATATGGCAGTGCAACTCTCTGCGGTCTTCCAAGGTACAGACTGGCCCCCCTCAGAACCTCACTGAATGTGGCCGCCAGGCTCATCACAGGTTCCAAGAAGAGCAATCACATCTCCCCAGACTTGAACTCTCTCAATTGGTTACCTTTCGAAGCCAGGATACACCTAAAATTTGCCTGTATGACCCACAAAGCCCTTCACTTCAACACTCCTCTCTACCTCGCAAAAAAACTTGAGTTATTGGGTGGTGCCAGGAGCTCCAGCACCCTGTTACTTAAACCCCAAAAATTCAGAAAAATGAAAACTTACAACCGCTCCTTCTCGCGCACCACCCCAAGAATTTGGAACTACTTGCCTACGGAAATGAGACTGATTCCATCAACAGTGTCCTTCAAAAAGGAAGTGAAAGCACTACTGATGAACACTTGCCTGTCCTGAAGTTTAGCCGGGGTCCTAGTCTCTTCAACCGGATACAGATGGGTCCTTCCTAGGCTACTCCTCATCTACTATCATGATGACTCTTTCACCTTATTCTACTGCCTAATTATTTTGCCCACTATTGTGTCGTTACGTAACTATTGTTATTTTTGTGTATTGCTATGTTCTGCCATGATTGCCTCCCCTATAGGTTGTTGCATCTTTCTGTAAAGCGCTCTGATACCCTCTTGGGTCATGTTGCGCTATACAAAACTTTTTAAATAAATAAATACATCTGCACAAAGCAAAGGCTAGATACTCTGCACCTGTGGCAACCTTCCTAGAATTGCACGACTGTGACTCATACTAGACCAAAGCTTGATTCCTCAGACTGAGGTACCCGTTTGAGAGCCAAAGGCATCACCAGTCTCCCCTCGACTACTGACACTAGTCCCCTGCAACTGCAGGCAAAAACAGCACACCGGAACCAAAGAATTGCTGGCCATCTGGCCCTCCTAGGGATTGCCCAGAAGTAGATGGTCCAATGCATTCTGGGAAACATAGTCCTGCCCTTCATGAAGTTTCAGGTGCCTGCAGTGTTCTCCTGGAACTCTGGCTGTCGAAATAACTTTCTGCAGTGCTTACCGATGCCAAGGCTTAGTGGTTGCCAGTCCAGCAAACCTGGCAAAACCGTCATCCAACCTCAGCAGCAGCTTTGTTGTCAACATCTTGCATTCTATTCCCCACCTGCACTGTTAGCAGTAAAACCAGTTGCCCGCGGCTCCCGCTCAGCCTTTCGGACAGCCACGACAGCTCTGCATCCGGGCTTCTCAAGTCAGATAAAATCAAACTAACTTTGTGGCCTGGTCCTGGGACCCGCATTACATTAATCCTCCTTGGGTACCACTCAACTCAACCTGCAAGTGACCGATTGTCACTAGTGGTATTTTACATTGACAACAATAATAAAGTTCTGCATTGCTATTTTGCACTGATTTCAATTTGCTTCTAAAATCTATAAATCTGGTTATACGTATTTATACTCATTCATTTTGGTGTCTAACTTAAGATAAAAATCTGCTTTATTTTTATAAATTGGTGTTGGATTTCTTTTGAGGCATGTCAATTACTTATCATCCATTTTGGTACTCTGAAAAGCTTAACACATGTTCCTCTACTAAAGCCTGACTGCTCTTTGCCACACTACCAGGACTGAGCTAAGGATTTATTATTGTGAATTCAAGGACAGTCTTTGAGTTTTGTGAAAGTATTGCAAAGTGAAGCCTAACCAGCATCACTACATAATACTGTAATCCTGCATGGATTTCAAGCTATTTTTGTCAGTTGTTAACAGATGAGTTTTTTGTAACAGGACTATATTTGCTCTTTTGTATATAGCCTTTTTGTGATCACTTTTCATTTTATTTTTGAGCTGAGGCGTTGCACATTGAGCGTTAAAAAAGGTGATGTTATGATCGTAATTTGTAAAAGTCCTTTTCTTTCTTATTACTCCCTCCTCTTCTAGTGCGGCCCTCTCAGCATCTCAGTTGAGTAGAGTATCCCCCCTTCCCCATACGCTGCCTTGCGAACCCTACCTCTATAACTATTTGCCATCTCTGCCTCGGTTCCAACCAATAGAGTCTCAACAATAAACTTTGAACACTAACAGGTACATAAACGTCTGAGAGGACTCAGGGCCGTTTCTAGGTGTTTTGCCGCCCTAGGCGAGAATTGAAAAATGCCACCCCCTCCCTTTTACTACCTTCACTCACAGGCCTAATCACTCTCTCCCCCTGTCATCCAGGCTAGAAGAAGGAATGCACTCAGCCCTGTCAAGAATCATGCATCAGGCGTTAGACTAAAGCATTTCAATGTGGTGGTCTGCATCACCGCACTGAAATGCAATGTCACACCTTATAGGTCCTCAGCTGTCAAGCGCCGGGCAAAGCTGCCAAGGTTTCAGATTGCCATGTGTGACATTTTCATAATTTCAGGCTAATTATGAGTGACATTTTAATGACTATGTGTGACACATTCTCGCGAGCAAAATCAAGCAATAAAGATGAGGGAAATATAAATATCAGAAATTAAACCCATGTGAGCAATGAGAAACTCTAAGAGGATCTTAAAATTGTTGCAAATTACCAGAAATGTAAGGGCATTAACGTAGTGCCCTTGTAACTTGATCATACTGTTAAGCTGGGCAGGATGGCCGGTGCTGGAGATATCATTGTTTTGTCTGGCGTGTGGCGCTGCCCACGACGCTATAACTAGGCGAATTGCAGGCACTAGTAAACCGCACAGGCACCCTACCCAGACTCAGTTACACTACACTAAGGTGCGCTAATGCGTCACTGCTCAAACTGAGCAGAGAAAGACTGCATGACTGCACACTTCTCAGACTACAGAGGCACGGCAGGCAGCTCAGAATGTACCCAATTTTATAGCACTCATTACAAGTAGCAAGTGCAACTAGATACTGGGCTCTGAGGGCACTCTTACTTCCTTCGGAGGTGGGTCAGCAAGCGAACCTGCGCCACAGCAAATAGTGGGCCTCGTGGTGGCTGCATGGAGTCACAGCAGAGGTGCAACTAGAGCCAAATTTCGGGGGGGGGGGCTAAGAAAAGATTTGGGGGAGGCTAATTCTTCCAGCAATAGGTATAGTGGAGATGCAGGGGCTATAAGAAGGGGTGAATAAACAACAAAGCCTTGTTAGCAAGCAAATGGTCATTTAAAGACCTGTGAAGTACTTGGGTGCAGCTGTGTGTGTGCCCAGGAAGATGTCTCAGCCTGGGCTGCCACACACAACAGCGGTGGGAGGGGGCTGAACCCCTTTGAGCCTAATGGGCGTTGGGCGCCCGAGTCACAGTGTGACAATTCTGGCTCAGCACTGAGCTCTCAGCTGGACAACACACTAGACGCACTGTTTCAGCTAGGTCCTTCAGTGGCAGGATATGGGATGTTAGCATGCGGTGCTGCACTGCCAATGCCATATTCATTGCCAGGTAGCAGGCCAGTGTGCGCCGCCAGTAGCATTGAGCCAGGTGGTTTGAGGCGGGTCGAATCCATCACAGGAATGGCCAGTATTGGACCCTGATACCGCGGAGGGGCAAGATGCGTTGCATTGCTCACTCTCTCGGCTTTGCAAAACAGGCACGCAGGTTATCGGTCCCAAGACCAAGCAGTGTGTGGCCTCCACGCTCCACCTTATCCCCGTTGCCGTGCGTACCAATTGCTTTGCCCCTTATCCCCCCTCCCAGAGTCGGGGCAGCAGCCCCTGCTTCAGTCCAGGCGCCCCGAGGCAGGAGTCTATGAGCGGCTCAGCCAATCCCCGCAAGCAAGCGGTGCAATATAATCAGCCCCGCGGCCCTAGTCACCAGTGTGCCACCACCCGGGGCTTCTCCCGGCCGTCTCACGTCGTATGCAGTGCAGGGACGCGTACAGGGGGCCGCAGGCAGCGATATCATCAGCACCCCCTCCGGATATCAGTTCTGGGGCGTGACGGCCGTGGCTGGGAGGGAGCCTCTACGGTCTTGCGGCCTTGGATCTGATCGTAGTGTGGGACAGGCTCTGATTGGCAGTCTCTGTTTGTGAGGCCTGAGACCTGCCCCTGAGCTGCACTGCGCAGCAACCCAAAACTTCTGAAGAACTGCCACGGCGACCCGCCTATTGTTTCTGAAACAACTATGACTGTGACGTCTATTAATTACTTTGTACCACTTTACAGGCCGAGCTCTAGCAGCTGAGCCAGAGCCCCCAAGCCTGTCAGGAGGTCCACGCTGCCTCTGCAGCTGTAACTGGTGCATTATAGCAGCACCTCTTTAGATATAAAAGAACTTGTATTTTGCCGCCCTCCCCCTTTTGCCGCCCTAGGCGGCCGCCTAGTCCTGCCTAATGGTAGAAACGGCCCTGAGGACTTCTACAGAGTATCAATGCTCTAGCTTTTTAACCTTCATGTGTGATGACTGTAAGTTTAGATTCATCTTTTCACCTATTGTTGGTAGGACAATGACCATGACCCCGATGGTCGTTAGGCTTCCCCTGCACCACCTATTCAGTTATGAAACTTAACAATCCCTCAGCCTCTTCAATATTCTATTGGTGAACACTTATGGATATAAAATCCCTATTTCCAGTCTAAATCTTCATTATTTCTTAGTTGCTGTTGTCCTACAGTTTTATATACAAAGGCAAATGGAAAGTGAGTTTTCCATTATCTACATATTGTAAGTCCATGACAGTCTTTGCTGACATCATTATTCCTCATTGTGGGTACTTGGGGATCATCTTTCTCTTTGGAGGTTTCTCTGTTTGGCTGATTGGTTACTGGGGTTGGTCCTGATGTAAGTAAGGATGTTCCAGTTCTGTACTTTTTTTTAAGCATTGTGAGAAATTGGGTTGTTGATTGAAGGGAGAGTGAGCCCTATTCATGTGAAAGCCGTAATCCCTGTCAGAGGAACCAAAAAAGTCCTAAATTAACATGTGCCCAACCCTGGTTAGCTTGGCAAAAAAGCAGCTTGGCCTAACTGAAAGGCAATGTTTAATCTATTTATGCAGCACACCAACAGTAATAAAGTGAAAACACTTCACAAGATAAATCCCCTACCAATTTAGAAAAATAGAGTACATTTTAATGAATTAGTTGAACTGAAATGAAAAAATACAATCAGTAGAAGCCAAGTTATACATGCTAAAAGTTTCTTTGTAAAAACTAGTGCCTAAAAGATCAAAGCTCCAACTGCGGACATCTAGTTGCGCGAGACCTGATCAAAATCAAAAAATGTTGGCAAACCGCGATGGAGCGAGGGTCATATACACAAAGTGGTTGGACCTGATTGGATCTTACCTCCAGACTAACCACCTGATTTAGATCTTGGCAGTAACGGTACAGGTGTCACCTTTTCAATGGATTCACCGCCATCCTTCTTGGTGGTTTGTCCGCTCTATTTAGATGTTGGCAGACCAATAAACGAAAGACAGCCAGAGTATCAATGACTCCGCCAGGAATCTTCACCCGCGTCAATAGCGTAATAAGCAGAAGAGGCTGTCTGCTGGACTCCAGCCAAGATAACCGACAAGGTAATCATGAATTGGCTTTCCGTTGTGGCAACTGTGGCGGGAATACCTCCTACTATGAGGAGAATCAAAGGAAATGAGGTAAGAACTTACCTTTTTTACTGTTTTCCACTTCTGTTTCCATCTTGAACTGCATTGTCCAGGTCCCTTCTTTACAGCTCCGACTCCACCATGACGCCATATGACTCCGTTGTCACTGGGATCTAAGGTAAACTACATTTAAAATTGTCTTACAATGAATCGTGTGTTGACAATTGCTGTAGCCTCATCTATTTTTGCTTTGCTCTTCCATACACTGGGGCTTACTTACAAGACCCTTGAGGCTCCAGTGCGTCACTTTTAATATGGGGAAAAGTTACGCACCGGCGGCGCAAGGGGCTTGTAAATAAGCCCTAATGTTTTCTTATACGTAATGCAGTAGTGTTCATTTTCCTACTTATCAAGGTAAAATGAACACACCTGTATTGACGCTTAAAAAAATAAAATTGTTGTTGTGGTGCTTGGGGGTTTTGTGCTTGTGGTGCCTGTGGGTGTGCTTCAGTAGTGTGTGTATGTTGTTTGTGTGGCATGCAATATGTAACAAAAAGGGGCAAAACACACTACCTACACATGTTTTTGAGGCAAACATAACATATATGTATAGTGACACAAAATAAGTTGTACTGACCAGTCTCCACTCCACCTGTGACTCACTTCATCAGCAAACTGCCACCAGGACAGCACCAGCACATTTGGGGAAATCTGAATCTGCTCAGCAGAATACCGCCAGTCTGATGGCAGCAGAGCCAGCAGAACCTGAATACATCTTTATACGGCGGGCAAGACTTTGGCAACTCGATGGAGTACTTGAAACCGCCACCATTGAGTACAGTGGGAGTACCGCCAAGATCTAAATCAGGACCTTAGAAGTACATTTTGATGAAAATGCTCTGAGAAGGTAAAATTTAGCAGGGCAAGGATGCTGGCGGTATCCGAGAAGGGAGTGTCATCGTCGGGGAGCTGCTGAATAAAGTTTTGGTGGAGATTTATAAGTTCAGATGTAGTCATTTTTTTTAAAGTTGAAAATCTCCAGCAGGACGAAGCAGGAGACTGAAGCAGACAAGTGTTCCAGGAGGAAGGATACCACTTTCGCATGGGACTTCTGAACAGGATTAGCTGCGGCGTAAATGACCATAGCCGGAGCTACAGTAAATTCAGGCCAGCCTGCAACCCCCCTTGGGCAGATAGACAAGTTGGATGATCCCGCTTTTCCCTTGGTTCTCAGAGCAGTTTTGCATTTTGACCATCTGGTCACCGTTAGCACCACCACCAAGGGTCTAGAACTGGAGAGGCACCATGTGGGTGGCTGGAGCTCACTCAGGCTGGGTCCAGGTGCAGGTTCAAGAAGGTGGGAGTCTGTTATGTCCCTGTGCCTCAGGACAGGAGGCCAGCAAACTAGCCCTTGAAGTCATTTTTGTCAGTCCTGGGTTCAAGTGCTCAAACACGGCTCAAGTTGCATGGGAAGTTCCTGGGGATCAAGGTAGGCTCCAGGAAACAAAGCAGTCCTTCCAGGTGCAGCAAAGCAGACTTGTGGAGTGCACAGTAGGCCACCGCAGCGAGGGAGTCCTCTGAGAGTACTTACCCAGGTCCAGAAGGTGAACTGTAGATAGGGTCTGATGGTCTATTTCTATCCCTGCTACCTTCTTTGAAGTAGGAGAAGTTTCTAGATGTTTCTCTTGGAAGTGTTTGGAATTTCCTGACTTCTCTGCCCTTGTTCCAAGGTGGTTAATGGGACAATGCAGTGTGACTAGCCCTTTGTGTGAAGACAGAGCAAAGCCTATTCAGTTGAAAGTGAGGCTGCACCCTCGACCTCCCACTCTGCCAGTTGACATCCCATTCATTAATCAAAAACAGGAGGAAAATGAACTGCAAAGGTCTCAATACAAGAGTTTCAGGAAATGGGGGAACATGGCGGCCGGCTGAGAGCCTTGGTCGCGAGCACCGCTAACCGATGGCAATTTGTTCTACACTTTTTCTACTTTAAACGGCTCGACTCATACCTGTTTTTGGCATGTAAAACCCCAAAGTTATGGAGGCAGTTCTACCGTCTACCATCTACTGTCGCGGCGTGCTGTGGCTGCCGGCTGCCGGTATCCCGAGGTGTTCGCGAGGAGGCGAGCGGAGCGACGCTGTAGGTGAACAGATAGCAAAGAGCCTGGGACGCCGGGGGAGCTGGGAGTTGACCCCGGAAGCGAATCGGAGGTCGGGCAGGCTCTGCGGCTGCAGAGTCTCCAGTCTCAACGTGCAACTGGAGACCGGAGGGCTGGAGGAGAATTTCCCCGATGGTACCTGCTTAGGTCTTGCCTCTCCCTGCTTTTGCCAGCCTTCAACTGGAATCAACATCGGTGTTCTCGGTCCTCGGTCCTCTGCACTTCGGTCCGGGTGAGCAGGGGTTCAAGAGGGGTCTAACAGCTGATGTATGCTGATATATGCGGGGGAATCACGGTAAAGGTAGCACTGCCGATGACTCGTGTCTTGGTAGGGTTGCTAAAAGTGGGTTCCCCTATATGAATCGCTGCCTAGTTGACAGAAGTGTTAAATACCAAATAAGCAGGGGGTTTTGGTCTAAAGCAGCAAGCTTTTACCATCAAGCACGAGTTTTAGTGTTTAAGCAAACATTTAGGGCCCCCCCCCCACCATAAAACCCAAGAAGTTCTTGAATATTATAACAGAATCCTAGGACATACTCAGGGTTCAGACTTTCAAGAGACTCCAATTTACCTGGATTTGAATAAAAATCCTCAACGTACAGACTCCTATGACTTTCCACTTTTTCCTAAAAACGTCTTAGGGGGCACTGCCTGTATGAATTCAACCAGGAAAAAGGAACGTGGCAACAAGAGGGGTCTATCTCTATCTAAATCATTAGTATCGTCTGTACAGAATAAAAACACTATTTTGGACACTAAGCCAAATTCAGGCCCTACAAAACCCAAAGAGCTTGTAAATCCTGATCCAACTGGCCCCGTTGAGGTCAACGATAATCATAGTGGCTCCGCTTCATTGATCCCAGTATCAGATGGGGGTTCTCTTATAGTCTCGGATGAGAACCTTGTTCTCTCTCAAAAACAAAAACTGGAAGAAGGCTGGGAGTTACCACATTCACATCCATAGTGCCCTGTCAAACATACCAACAAAAACCAAAGGACTCAGAATACGGGAAGAACTAAAATAGCGGTAGTTTCTACAAGGGCTGCTAAAACAGCAATAAAAGAACAATTAAAAAAGGCCCCATTTATTAAAACCACACCTTTATTGCGCTCCTTTTTTAAAGTACAAGACAAGCCACTATCAGAGATTTTGTCCCCTGCAGAAACATCTCTAACCATACCACCTACTCTCCTGACCTCAATGGAGTCTCCTAACAAATATCAAGCACTTTTGTTAAACGATCAGGAGGTAGATAAGGAGTACTCCACAGGAAAGCAGGTAGATCAGCTCGCTCAGATGGAGGGTCATACATCTCTATCAAACTCTGAAACCCCTTCATCAGTACTAGATAACGACTATCCTACGAATAGTGTCATGTGGCTACACTACTAAATGAAATGAAAGCGGGGTTTGCTAAGTCTGAAAAAAATCAGCAGAAAATTCAGGCTACATGTGAAACTTTGGAGGGCAAGTTCAACGCACTGCTAGAAAGGGTAGTAACAGTGGAAACGGCCTTGGAACAAATCAAGGAGGAAGTGAGACTCTGCCAAGGTAACAACGAAAAAGCCTTGGTTACTGAGAGAGAGCTCCAAGATAAAATCGAGATCCTGGAAAATAACTCCAGGAGGAACAACCTCCGCATAATGAACATCCCGGAAGCTAAAGAAGGGCAAAATATAAGGTCCTTTGTAGTAAAACTCTTAAAACAATTTGTTCCTGAAATGGATGAAAAAGATCTGGACAGTGATATACAGAGGGCCCACAGGGAACCATTCAGACTTAAGGATAGCAAAAATCCGCGAAGGATTTTAGTCAACTTTAAATCCTATACAATAAAAGAATGTATTTTGAATAAAGCCCTAATTTCAGGTGTTCTAACTAAAGATGGCTATAACTATAAAATTCGCTCGGACATTTCCAAGGCTACGTCTGACAGGCAATGGGCTTTAGGGAAATTCATGCAAGACATAAGGGCAGAAGGTGCCACCGTGCAAATGAAATTTCCAGCACTTCTTCGCATAATGTGGCGTAATAAAACATATAATATAAGAGATCCACAAGAAGTCGAACTGTTCTTGGAACGCATGAAATCCAATAGAAACGAATAGTTCAATGAGCCAAATCATAATAATGCCTCGGTTGCGGTTCTCAAATAGGGCATGCTCATGATAGTGGGGAGGGTTCTCCAGGGTGGGCACATTTACAGGTTTTTCTTTTTCTCACTTGATTTATTTTTGGGTGGGGAGCATAGGGGAGAAAATAAAAAAAAATAACACTTGTCCGATATGCAAAATGTATAGCAATTAAGGTCAAAAATCGATTCAGTAAAAAGGTAGTTCAATGTCTGATTTAAAAATATTATCGTGGAATGTGAATGGCTTAAGAATGAAGGGGCGGAGGCAAACAAATTTTGAGTATCTTAAACACTTAACTCTAGATATAATTATACTACAAGAAACCCATCTTCTTAGGGAAGAATGGCTTGAATTTACAAAATCTGAGAGCTGGATTGGAGAATCAGTCTGCACAACCCAATCATGTAATATCAAGGGTGTCTCAATTATAATGAAAAAATCTCCATATTGCACGTTGGTTACACAAATCGTAGATACAAGAGGTAGATGGGCCATAGCCAATATTAAATACAGAGATTGTGCATTGTCCATAGTGGGTTATTATGGCCCCAACATGGACGATCCCGAACCCTTGTCTTCCTTGTATACCCAGATGATAACGCTACATACACCAATTATTCTGGGAGGAGATTTTAACATCCTACTAGACTCCAAGACAGATAGATATCCCCCTAGTAAAATTCTTAACTTACCTAAAATGCGACAATGCCTGACCACGCTTATGGAAGATTTGGGCTTAGTCGATATATGGAGAACTAGAGATAATCGGCTCAACAAATATATCTAGAAGAATTACAAATATGGACACACCTCCAGAATAGATTTCTTTTTGGTTGATAAAATTTTAAGCAATAGAGTTAACAAAGTGCAACATAATCCTGCACACCTATCAGATCACTCTTCGGTTCAAATAAACATAAATTATGAGTCAATTCAGAGTGAAAAGAGGTGGACTTTAGACCGGTCGCTCTTATTAGACCAACAAGTTATCGATACTTTGAAAACAACAACTGAAAACTATTTTAAGGAAAATAGTGGGGGTGAAGTCTCAGACATAATAGTGTGGGAAGCATTTAAAACAGTTATTAGAGAAACACTAGTTGGCATAGCAGCGGGTAAAAACAAAATCAAGAAATCTAAGATTTTGAGGTTAGAATCAGACCTACTAGAACTACAAACAAAAATAGATTGTTCAACTTCAGAAGAATATCAAAGAAATTTAAAAAATGAGAGTTTGGAAAAGAAACAAGAATTATCACTCTTCCCAGAGGAAAGGATAAGAAAAGATGGCAAGCTAGTTCCTTAGCAAACTATGAATGGGGGGATAATTGTGGGAGACTTTTAGCTTGGAAGCTTAAGACTGATTCCAACCGAACCAAGATAACCGCTATTCACAAGGAAAACAGCACTCAGCTGATTGAGGACAAATCAGGTATAGAAGAGGCTTTTGAGGGTTTTCTTCAGACATTATATGAGAAAGATTTGGTTCCCCAACAAACATCAGTTGAAGCTTATCTGAACAGGTCACAAACCCCTAAACTAGATAGCGTCTCTTGTAGTATTCTAAATGATCAGATTACCCAGAAGGAGGTTCTAGGTATAATGAATAATCATAAAAAAAACAAAGCGGCAGGCCCGGATGCCCTACCAAATGAAATCTATATTGTCTTGAAAGATCTTCTAGCTCCTATACTGACAAATGTATTTAATACCATCTTTCTTGAGGAGTCACCAGTCCCTAAATCTTGGAACGAAGCTACAATTAGTCTCATTTTAAAACCTGGAAAAGATCCCACCTACTGCGAGTCATATAGGCCAATCTCGCTTCTCAACTCAGATTATAAAGTGTTCACTCAGGTATTGGCTAAAAGACTTGGTTCTATCTCTGGTAAATTAATACACGAGGACCAAAAGGTCTTTATCAGAGGGAGACAGTTGCACGATCTAACATACCAATTGATAGGAGCCATAGATGTAGCAACTCATGAGAAGGTACCTCTAGCAATATTTACTTTTGATGCGGCCAAGGCCTTTGACCGAGTTAACTGGTCATATTTACACCAAGTCATTATACACAACAACTTAGGTCAACATTTCTCTAAGGCGATAGCGAATATCTATTCTGCCCCGACTGGGAAAATACTGATAAATGGTGCTACAACAAACAGTGTTCAAATTCAAAGGGGCACAAGGCAGGGGTGCCCCCTCTCCCTATTACTTTTCAATTTATATATAGAGCCCCTGGCCAATACAATTAGAATCTCCAATGATCTTATCCCCTTTAGCTTTAACAACTGGGAGATAAAAGTGGCATTATTTGCCGATGATTTGATGGTTTATTCCAGCAATCTAATTGAGACAACTAATATAATGAACAAATTGTTGGCAAACTTTGGGGAGATTTCTGGGTACCAAATAAACCAGCAAAAAACTGAGATCATGCAGTGGAATTTACCCCTTTCCCAATATGACCCCAAGAGGGAAATTCGATATTTAGGGATTCAAATTCTAAATAACATTGATGAAATTGCCCAGGCGAACTTGCAATTAAAAACTAAAGAAATGAGGAAATTATTGAAATCATGGTCCTGTCTATCCTTATCCTTTATAGGGAGAGTCAATGTAATAAAAATGGCTATCCTACCCAAGTTTACTTTTGTTTTTAATGCTATCCCTTTGGAGTTCAACGCATCTCAAATAAAGAAGATCCAAAGTGAGTTGAACTCCTTCATTTGGGCGTCAAAAATGTCTAGGATAGCCTGGAAAAATCTGAGCCAAAAAAAAACACAGAGGAGGGATTGCTAGCCCGGATCTTCTGATGTATTATAGGGCTTTTCATTTCAAAAACATAAGACATCTTTTTCAGGAACAGGTTTCGTACCCCTCTTATTGGAAAGCAATAACAAATCATAGTAATTGTTTGTACAAGTTTGGACATCCAATTTTTTTTAAAAAAATTACGTTAAAGGTACTAAGATCTGCATTTAAACTTTGGGCTGATATAAGGAAAACCTGGAGATACCCATATTATAGTTCACAAGCCCCGATATGGAATTCGCCCGGTACTCCTGAACGTTTGCAGGATTCCTTAGCTCTTCCCTTGAAAAGATCCGGAATAACAACATGGGGAGATCTCTTAGAAAATGGCAACTTAAAATCATGGGAAGACCTGGCAATGTCAACTGTGAATGGAATCTCGAGGTTCAAATTTTATTAGTTGGCTAACTGGGTTAAATCTCAAACTATTGGACCAGAGGACTCCACAATTGTAGGGGGCGAACTACATAAAGCTCCTGGAAAAAAAGAAGTCGCAAAGTGGTATTGGTCCCTGGTAGAGAAGAAGAAATCAGACTATGATATCACAGATCATAAATGTAAGAGGATCTTTCCGGCTGAAGACTTGCAACAGGCCTGGCAAGTATCTTATACTTATTTATGGTACACTATAGTTTCCGCACCCCTGAGGAAAAATCATTTATTTACCCTGCACAGATCATACTGGATTCCTGAGAAGCTTTCCAAATGAACACCCAGGTGACGAAAAAATGCCCAAAATGTGGCGAGAATGAAGCAATTGATATTCACATGTTTTATTCTTGCCCTCAACTCGACCAGTTTTGGAATGAAGCCGGTAAGATTATTGGTAAAAGCTTAGATTTGACTTTCAAGGTAAGACTTTTCACTGTTATTTTTGGCATCCTGGGTATCCTTGATTGTAAAATTAATTTGACTAAAAAACAGAAACATCTTCTATTCATACTTATGCTTGTAGCTAGACGTGAAATTTGTATAAAGTGGATACTCCCTTTTCCTCCACTGATTCATGAATGTGTGGGGTCTGTGCATAAATTCAGGAATATGGATAAATCTAGGGGAGAATCTAAACGCACTGAGTTTTGGGATTTATGGGACAATGTTAGATGGTAGGGCAGGGAGGGTTGTCCGATGATTTAAACACCGCGATCAAAACCGATGGATCCATAGATACAGGAATTAACATCCTTGGTTCATGGAATCGGTGGATTTAAAGCAAGGCCTCTATCTCTGCTCCAAGGGCGCCTAAATTTAAGAGGACCCGATTGCATTTCTTTTCTTTCAAGATCGCATAAATGAGGACAAAAAAAAAAAAAAAAGAGTTTCAGCAATAATGTCTCAGAGACCTTCAATGACACATTCACAGTATATAATCTTCGCTTAGTGAGATTTGGTGGATAGTGTCATCACTGGGTCTGTCACTTGAGTGTTCTCCAAGTGACATCATAACCTCCACCAGAAGGGAGACTGTCTGGATGTCGACAGTATTGAGTGAATTAATATTACCTACTTTCCTGTAGGTACATCTTTATTGAGGGATGAGAATTAAGATAGGGATAAGACTAAAAACTCACTGATCCACAACACCTGGTGGTTGGGTCTACTTTTATTGGCCTGGAACAGCCCAATGCAGGTCTATGGTCTTCGTCAGGACCGGAAGTAGGAAGGCCTTACACTTTAGGGCTTTCTGTTAGTAGTGCAGGTATGCGGACTAATTCACCTATCGTCTTCAAAAAGCACACTTTGTTCAAGAGGGAACATGCATATAGGCACGCCTTTGGCCTATACCTGAAGTAGACATTCAAATTACATCATGGTATGGAGGATTAAAGACAAATGGGCTTTAGCTTGGCTTTAAACTGTCCTTCGCAGAGCTGCTGCATGTCTCTCTCCACCTGAATCTTGCCCATTCAGGCACACCTAATTTCTCTATTGGACGACTGTCTGGAAGGAATTCACAAAGTCCAACTGCCAACTACAGCCAGTCATGTGACCTCAGGCTGGCTGCAGGCACCAAATAGCAAAGGGCAAGAAAATGCAAACTTTCTAAAAGTCAAATGAAGGGGGTAGGCCCAAACACCAGTAGCTAGATAGAGCATTGTTAAAGTAGCACTACAAGCAACCTAGCTACCACTTTATATGTTGTTATCAACTTAAACAGACAAAGGGAAAATATCACAAGTAAAAAAAACTTGACGTTTCTTAATGTTGAAATTGCACCCCATGAGAATGAATTGGTTACCACTCTACACAGAATACCAACAGATAAAAACACAATACTTCACTACAAGAGCCCTCATCCAAGAAACTTAAAGGGTAATCTCCCATATGTTGAAAACAACAAGAGAGTGATGGCCACTCTCAATCTCCCAGGTAAATGTAATCAAATCAACGAAAGAGTGTGCCTTGAGTCTATCAAAAGAGCACTACTGTAGAATCCAAATAGGTTTATTTTTAAAGCCCTCACTCACCAACCTGGTTGATGACATGCTTCATCATCGGGCCCCACCGGGAGAGGCCGAATGCCACCCCGGTGTGCTTCGACGCCAGAATTACTGCAGAGCTGGTAACGTGAGAATGGTGAGTGGTGCGAGTGATAGTTAAAAATGTCTTGTTTGTGTCAAAAAAATAAACTTTATTGGAAGCCAAACAGTCAAATATAAAAACAGAGTGTAGGACGTATGGACTGAATAGATTGTTCAGCCAAGTCACTTACAGTGTGGTCAACATGTTTCTGCCTATGTGTTAAGTTTAAACAGGCATTCGTCAGGACCATGAAGGAACGTGTACACCTCGGCGGTATGGGCGCGCTAAGGTCCATCCTAACCTGAGGTTATAAGTGTGAAAAGAATTTGAAAAATGATGTCTCCCGCAATGGAGAGGAACCGAGTTTATTCTGGGTAAGAGACAAAAAAACACAGACAAAAGAGAAAAAAGACAAACATGTAGAGATTAGACATGGTCTTGTTGGTTTGTCAATGGTGGATGTACAAATACAGGTGCTCTGCGTGGTGCACTTATACGGTAACGCTGAACATCTGTGCTACTGAGGTCAGGAAGTGCATACATGCTGTAGAAAAAAGATTACTAAGACATGAGGAGGTAGCTGTCTAACATTAAAGAGTATGAAGGGCCCAGGACGATCAATAGCGTTAGGACAGAATCATTGTGGTAAAACACTATGCGCAGAGGAATAAAACCACAGTGTAGTTGGGCACTTAATACACAGAAGTTAAGTCGTATCTCACTTGGGGTGCAGTGAATCTCTACACCTTGGGTCTCGGGAGGGGGTGGAAGCTACAATGGCACACCCTAGGGAAAGGGAAAAAAGGAAAGAGGGACGAGGGGTAAATAAACCTCAAGAAACACGCCCGTTACTTAGCTGAGATCCTCGGACGTTGAAACTCACGCCCCCGATGGTGAATGGAGGTGGGGGCCGGCGTGCTTATGAGGACGAGGTACGATCCTTGCGATCGGAAGGCGAGGCAGGGGGGCGTGTTCATGGCAGGGGGCCTGTACGCGGAGGGCGTGATGACGTGGCAGGGCAATATCCAATAGGACTGCAGGAGACACAACTATCTCGTCGGTGACCAATCGGATGAGGGGGTACTGTAAGAGTCTTTGCTGTCAAGGAGACAGGAGACTCAGGAGGAGTGACCGCTTAAAGCGTTCCTAGAGCCTGTATGAATTGCTGTGTTGCCGCGGAATACCACGTGCACAGAGGCGATTCTAAATGTCGCTCAGAGCAAGAAAAAGTTCCATGCTGTTTTTAATGCATAACATTAAAAATTGATGAAACATACAAGCATGAGCTATGTGCAAAGATTAAGCTCAGTCGAGGTGCGAGGGAGGCAAATGGGTATAGAGGGAGAGAAGCGTGTCCGTAAAATGTACGGTGCAGGCAAAGTGGTGAAAAGAAAAAAAGTTTTTAGGTAAAGGTTGTATGGGCAGACAGAGGGGGGGAGCAAGAGGACAGGGGGGAACTAAAGGGAACGAAGGTGGGAGCATGGAGAGAGTAGAGGATAGGGATTATCATTCAGTCAGTTACATGAACACCTGATGTCAATTGGCTGGTCAGTAGGTAATATGTACCTCCGATGTCACGTGGCACCGAAGGGTAGTCATGGGAGGCAGAGAGTGTAGAGAAAGAAAGCTCTCTATCATAGGTAAGGGCTAGTACTAAGTTGATCAAACTAGTGGCGCAACACAGTCGCCCAGGGGATATTGTCATTCAGACAATGGAGGTGAGTGTCCAACCGGTACACCCACCTCTGTTCCTTCTCAAAAAGGATTTTCTGGACGTTATGTTCTGAGTGTACTTGCTCAATTATGGTCCACCTGAGGTCATTAGCGGTGTGATTGTGTTGTATGAAGTGGTCACTTAATTAGTTGTGATTCGGCTACAACGGATATTACTCCTGTGCTTGCCTATGCGCAGCTTTACTTCGCGTGTGGTCATGCCCACATAGCGTAGTCCACACGGGCAGGTGATCAAATAAACGACATTAGTAGAATTGCAATTGGTGTGGGCACGCTGAGTCCAAATCTTTCCTTGTTCGAGATTGAGAGTTTTAGTCTGACTGGTGAGATGGCAGATACTGCAGGAGGCGCAGGGGTAATGACCCGTGACCTTAGGCAGACCCCAAGCCTCGGTGATAGTGAGATCCCTCGCCAGGTTATTTCCTGGGCGTGTGTGGACAAGGTTGTCTTAGATACTACGTCCTTTTTTGAAAGAAAAGAGAGGTTTATCCCACTGACGGTTGTTGCTAGTGAGTATACTCCAGTGTTTCTTGACCACATTTTTAACAGTGTTAGAAGCGCTACTGCAAGTTGTTACGCATGTCAGGGGTAGTTCCTGTTTGTCTTTCGGGTTTTCTTCCAGTAATGCCTCCCTGGGTTGGTTACGCGCTCTTTTGTAGCCTTTGTTAAGAATATTGTCTGGATAACCCCTGTGTTTGGTATTTAAAAAGAAACCTATTTAGATTCTACAGTAGTGCTCTTTCGATAGACTCAAGGCACACTCTTTCGTTGATTTGATTACATTTACCTGGGGCATTGAGAGTGGCCATCACTGTATTCTTCCCCCACTCTCTTGTTGTTTTCAACATATTTAGCAGCGCACAGCTGTGAGAGTCTTTTTTCTCTTTTTTCTCCCCTCTGTTGAAGGTCCGCCCTCACAGATCCTTTACCTTTCAAAGCTAGGTAGCTTACCTCCTCCTATTTAGACCCTGAGGTGGACGCTACCTTGGCACGTCCCTCCCTTTTTTGCAGATCCTGCTATTTCACAGGCCATCACCCATGCTAGTGAATGGGAAAAACTATCTGAGCAGAAGAGAAATAAGATGAGAACAATTTTACATGGAACTATTCTGACCGAATATTTGCGCACCAACACCGCACCAAAAGGCCACCTAGTGTCAAACGCTCCACGTATCTTCCTAGAGTATGCCAATTTTAGGAGAGAGTGGGTGATGATCGCCTGTCACTGCACACGTGACTGGCTGGTGTTAATAATTAAAACAGCAGTGAGACTTTCAGAAAAACTCATGGTTGAGATTCAACAGACTGAAAATCATTTCAAAACAACTTTGACTGGATACAAAAAGAAACTTGACGAAATAAACAAAGACATTAATGAGTATGAAGATGGTCTGACACAGGCCAAAATAACAAAGTTTCAGAAAGACCTAAAAAAGTTTTCCTTTAAAAAAGCCTACCCTTATGCAGACCCTACATACATTCCACCAAGTAAAAATAATTCTAACTCAGACCTTTCTGATGATAATTCGTCAACGTCTAGTGGCTCCAGTAGCGGCAGTCTCAGATAGCGACAAATAGGGGGAGCAAGAGGCACTGCTAGACCTCTTTTCCCGCCACTTATGTGGCATCCTTACCCAATGCAAGGAGGAGGGATGCACCCTATGCACTTCCAACATCCCCAGGTCCCCATGATGGGATGGAACCCCGGGTTTATGCAAACACCCCACTATCAACCAAATTCCTACTGACCGCCTTTTTGAGAGAGGGGCAGGAGAGGAAGAGGAAAAAGGAAAGGGCAGAATCAAGTCTGATGGGAACAAGACGACCCAGTGGGCAACAACACTTGAGCGAGCACAAGTGAGCACAAGTGCCCAGGGAGTTTAATTGTCAATCTTTCTAGCTTCTCACTATCTCCCTTAGATACACAAGTCCTTGAAAAAGGCCTGGGCTTTGTACCCACTGCTCGTCTTGACAAATTTCGTCTCCATTGCGAGCTTGCCAATTTCTCAAGTTCAAGTTAGCTTTTATTCGATATGCAAGATATCTTATAAGCATAATAAAATACAATCATTACAGTGTACAAAAAGAAGCATTGCTACAAGAAGCCAGTATAAAATTCATTAAAAAGATAAAAGGACATGAAATGCCCGTTACTAAATTAGCTAAAAAGGAATTAAACAGCTACTGACAATCTCTTACAACGAATAAGCCAAAACTGCTTTAAAAATTTTGCTGTTCCACACACTATAGGGGGGGAAGTGTCCGTGGTTAGGATACGCAAGGCTACTCGGTGGCTACGTGTGCCCATATTTCGACAAAGAGGTTTCAACCAAAAACTCCTAGGCCTTGCATAATCCGGACATTCAAATAGGACATGCGCAATGGACTCAACCCTACTCGGACAACATGCACAGTTGGGAGAAGTACTTTACTTTAGGAAATTGAAACTGAAAGCTTTTTTTGAAGGGAAAGAAGGGATCGCATCAGACGTTAGCCAGGGAGACACTGGTCTAAGGAACAAACCAACCAACCTTCACACCCCACCACATACAATACCAGCTGATATTACTGCCTCTGATCAGGCGGTTTATTTGGAAATTGAGAATCTGGGCGAACCGAAACAATTTAAAAACCTAAGTGCCCTTGAGTACAAGGCCCGTGACAATCTCAAAGCAAACTCCACAATTACAATCAAACCTGCTGACAAAGGTGGTGGTATTGTAATACAAAACACAGTGGACTATAACAAAGAATGTAGACGGCTACTGAGTGATAAGAAAAATTACCAACCGCTTACCACAGATCCTTCTGGGGAGCTAAAATCTCTTGATTTGAATGAGTTCTTAGTGAGGGCCATATTTATATTTTGGCTGACAAAGAAGACTCAGACGGCCTGGCAGAGGACTTAACATCTGCCATGCTGAGACTACTCTACCCGCCAAATTTAGGCGTGACCACTAAGCTGGCAGTCAATTAAAAAACATTGATAGTAGCGGCCATCACAGCGGTTCCTGTCAATGCCTTTTTATGTTGATGCACTACTCCATCAACATGATGGAGCTGTCCATCAATTTATATTGTAATTTTCAAAAACAAAATCCCGAAGCCGGATTTACCTTTTGAAAAAAAAATGCCGCTCTCACCATGGGAGTTATTTCCCATGACAAGCGGGACATTAGACAGTTTTAACTGCCCCATACCACCATGGTTTTCCAGGTGGTGAAGGGCAGTGAAAACTGGCCTGTATGTCTGCACATCTAAATTAGGTGGATAGACATCGAGGTCTGCTAAAGATGGCCATTCCTCAGTCAGGACATGAGAGGATTGCAAACATGTCTGTGATGGAGTAGTTTTACCCCTGGTTACACCAATGGCCCATCCGCATACATATTGGGCAGCCAAACCATTATCTTCATGGTAAGTATACTCTGTCACCATTGAGACAGAGTATTGTTACCACCACAGATATAAACCTGGCACTATTTTTTTTCAGTTAATCTACCACTTACGTTGGTTGGTTTTAGCACCGTCAGAATTTCTAGACTCAAAGCACAAATACTTATCAAAGTATCTGAACATTGAAAACAAGACTACAGAAGGTGAGCCATAAATCCATGCCAAGGCACAATCAACGTTATAGTCCATTCACATGCCATTCAAGCACCACACACAAAGACTTTCATACACCAGCCACGGGCCCAGTCCAACAGATCAGTGCACTCACATCAACATGCCCATCACATTCATACGCCACAGGATGGAAACCCTATTCAAGACAACCTCTCAACCAGTTATCAATCAAGCTGCACACAAACACACCACACAAACAAACCTCTATAAACATATATACAAACACATGTTGACAGTTGATGCATCCACAACCTTCACAAATGAATAAAATGTTTGACTACATTTTTACCACCTGTCAAGTAACTGCCTCCATTCTGAACATTGCAGAGCACATGCCTAGTAAACCTTTACTAATGGTTTCCATGACAGCCACATGAGGCTCAGGAAAACATGTCTTACATGCGCCTTTAGCACACTCACTGTGGTGAACCAACTCCTTCCTGTTTGTGGATGTAAGTTGGGGCTGTCCATTTATGCTTTCCGAGGCCTACATTGCTCGAACTGAATCAGCACATCTACCTTTGAAACCAAGACAAACATGCTGGGGAATACAGCCTAAGTTACCTAAAGAGCACGTCATAAACTACAAAAAACATTCCATTTTGACACACAGGGTAGTCAGTGAAAACGTAGCAGGATGGAAACCCTATTCAAGACAACCTCTCAACCAGTTATCAATCAAGCTGCACACAAACACACCACACAAACAAACCTCTATAAACATATATACAAACACATGTTGACAGTTGATGCATCCACAACCTTCACAAATGAATAAAATGTTTGACTACATTTTTACCACCTGTCAAGTAACTGCCTCCATTCTGAACATTGCAGAGCACATGCCTAGTAAACCTTTACTAATGGTTTCCATGACAGCCACATGAGGCTCAGGAAAACATGTCTTACATGCGCCTTTAGCACACTCACTGTGGTGAACCAACTCCTTCCTGTTTGTGGATGTAAGTTGGGGCTGTCCATTTATGCTTTCCGAGGCCTACATTGCTCGAACTGAATCAGCACATCTACCTTTGAAACCAAGACAAACATGCTGGGGAATACAGCCTAAGTTACCTAAAGAGCACGTCATAAACTACAAAAAACATTCCATTTTGACACACAGGGTAGTCAGTGAAAACGTAGCTTATGTTATGTGCAGTGCTGTGAATGTAATGCACTTGTCACACATTAAACTGAACATATCCTAAGTTCTGATGGAGGTTTAACATGGCAAGCAGGACAAACATTTTACTCATATCTCTAGCGTTGGGTGCAGAGTTCTCTGTAATGTTATGATTTTTTTTGTAAGGCACACTTTCACTCGAGAGGGTACCCTGTCGCTAAAGTAAGAGCAGTCAGGGCTGATCCATGGATTAACTTAGTCGAAGAGCAAAGTGTTCAGCTTCATGCAGAATTCACTAAGTTTAGAGATGGTGCTTATGTGTAGAGGCAGGTCATTCTGCCCTTGTGGACCCAATTAGTTAAAGTCCATTTTACTTGTTGTGTTGCTGCCTATGCATTGAATATGTGCAAGTCATGCTGAGCAAAGGTGTCTGGAATGTTCCTGAAATCTGAGGCGGTATTGAGGTATGCTGCACCAGTGCTGTGTGTTTCAGGAATTTGAAAAGAACAGTGCATGGGAAGTCAGTGAAGCTGTTTGAGTTGCAGAGTGTGTTTGTATGTTGAGGGAGGAGACTGCATGCTGCATTCTGCATGGTTTATAGTCGCTTCTTTAGTTGAGTGAGGAAACAATTTAATATCTGGGTGAGTGTGGCAACAATGGGTTGGAAGCCGTAGGTGAAGATTAAGTGATGTCATGTGTATCTATACTACATTGACTATCTGCCTTGTACCTATGCAATATCCTTGTGAAAGCACAGCTAGCCTAAGCTTTTCCTACCCGTGCATGTCTCTGTCCTCATCAAAGTCCTGACTTATCCTGTCTACTTGCCAAGTTAACCCTTACTAACGCCTTCCGTCGCTAACTACTTGAAGCTCATGAAAACATGTTTATCCTGTGCCTTCAGCGCAGTCCCTGCCCTGTTCCAGTTTGTGGATGCAAGTTGGGGTGTCCAAAAATGCCTTAGAGGCCTACATTCCTTGATCTGAGAGAGCATATCTACCTTTAAAACTAAAGCAAACATGCTTGTGAATACTGCCTACGTTCCCTAAAGTAATAAGCCACACAAATGTCCTGAAGGGTCTCATTCACCAACACTTCTACTTTTGATTTGAAAGACAATAGCACACCTTTGCATTCTGTCATGCCACCACATGATCTGCAATCATGTTGGTGACATGGCACAAAGCAAAGTTGTGCTTTTCCCAAGTAATCCATTTACCTCTACAGGACCATCAAGGAAACCAAGAAGCCCATTTTGCATTGTTGAGTTTGTCTAGGAGTACTCCTGTATGTGTAACCACCTTTGCTACACAATACAAAGGTGTACATCTCTTGGATAATTTGTTTACCTCACCAGAACTGTTCGACTAACTGTGCAGCCTGATATACATTGTAAACTTTGTCTTATAGTCATCATCATAGAAACTTTATTTTGGTCGTATGACCATAAAAGTGCAAGTGCAATACAGCTCATGTAAATAGAATACAATCCAAAAATGGACATTGGTAGCATACTAAAAATGTCAATCGAGCGATAATCTATAGTACAATAAATATATAGATTAGCCACATAGTGCAAAATAGAAGACCAAGATAACAAAAATCTCTGCCTATTCAAAATGAACAGCATTGTCCACTATGCTGCCTGCGATCTGAGGGTGTACTACACTCAAAACCGTTAAGTGCTATCGATAAAATAATGAGCAAGCAATCAGGTTAAAAACGAGTTAAAACTAGTGAACTTTCTCTTAAAGTATTTTGGCACATATTGCTTCTAGGATGCCTTATTAAAGTTCCCAAGATTCCATGGTTTCTAGGAAACTTTAGTCAGATGGCTTTTGTCCTGATGAGACCAAAGACTAACTATAGGTCGAATCGTTGACACCCCCTCCCTAAGTTAATTTCAATACAAGTTATGGTTCGCCATGAGATACCATATATGAACAGATAGGATCTCTGCATAAGTTAGTTTGATATGAAATCATATACAACCTCGGAATCTGTTCACTGTCTTGTACTATGTTGTATTCATATTAGTTCACTGTCTGAGTATTGTGTTGTGCTCACTCATTTTAACACATACTGAAATGTATATTGTACTGATACTAAAAATGTGAAAACAATCATCATGCAAGAAACCATGTTCTGTATAATTTTTCAATAACATTGATTATGATGCAAGTTACTAATCGAGTTTGCACACTTTTAAAGCAAGGGACACCTTCCTGCACATAACCAATCTTTCCCCCAACGCAGGCACCCTTGCACTATGGGAAATGCAGGAGTGTGCCATATCTTTGTAAATATGGGGCATCCCTGCGTTTTCAGAGTGGCGGAGCGTGACGTTAGCAAGATTTGCTGAATACCACAGTCTGTCATTCTGTTTTACATATGCCCCTAATTAATATTTTTTTTCTGCCCCCAAGGGTGTTGGCCTTTTCAACATGGTGACCGACCCGCCTTGTGGTGTGCTGACGCTACAGATGGGTAGGAGGGGGGGTTGGCACGGACGCAATTCCGTGTCTCCTCTGCCCTTTTGAAAAAAAAGAAATCCTCTGGTAAAAGCACTGAGAGATCTTGTTATGCTCTCCCAGTGTTGGCCTGTAATTCGGCCTTTGGCCATTAGCTGTCGGCCGCAACAAAAGGGTTAAGTAACCAGAACAGATTTACTTTAACATTTGTCCTTATTGCCAATTTTGTTGTGGCTGAGTTTCAAATAACACAAATATATAGGTTGGCTGTCAGACTCGAATCATTTTTTCAGGACCCTGCCCCTGTAACTACACCTTGACCCCAATTTATGAGTTCCTGAAGTAAATCTTTTCCATTTCCAATGCCAAATCGCTTCTATAACATCACTCCACTTCCTGAAGATTAAAAAAAGCGAGAGTGAATGAATTTCAAAATGTAATAACCTCAAGTCTGAGTACCTCCACATAAATGCTCTACACATCCTCTGCTACCAATAGATAGATATAATTGCTGGAAATTATGGCAGAAAGTACTTGTGTGGTCTATGTAAAAGGCAGGCAGTTTGAGATTTCATTGTATTTTCACATCATCCAAAGGAGATTTCCGAAACTCAAAGTAAAACTTGATTGAAATATTTTTAATTCATCAAAAATGTACAGTTGTTTTATTTTAGTCTTTAAAAAACAAAATAGAAATTAAGCTCCTCACTCACTATTCTTATTACCCCGGAACCCTGAGTTACACATGTTCACTTGTCATGCAGATTTATTTTTTCTTTTTCACTGAGATTTTAGCCAGTTTTCCATTAATACCTATTATAGGAAGTATATGTTGTTCAATAGCATCAGATGATGAGTCCTGTGAAGCAAAATGACCTGAAAAATCAAATAGATTTCAGGCCCTGATTACTTTACAGTATAATGATTGACAAAAATGTGACTATCCTCCAGCATTGATATTCACACCAATGGAAGTGGGATAGTAGATTGCTGTGTGGACCCACAAGCTTTAACTGCTCTCCCTGACAAGACACTAGTAGATATTCCAAATGTCGAGAATGTTCCTATCAACTTAAATAATACACCTAGGGATGCCAAAAGTAAGTGTGATCCCTTTACTGATCTCCTGGGGATTAGAATAGAAAATGGTTACAAAATAGCGACATGGAACATTGCTGGGTTTATGAATAAACAAGACTCATTAGGATGGCATGCTTTTATTGACAAGCTCGATTTGATCTGCCTACAGGAAACCTGGTGTTCTGACCCAGTATATATAGATGGGTCTTCGTCATATTGGCTACAGGCTGTCCCATCTCCCGCTGGAAGTGCAAAAGGGGGGCTTCTGATTCTTATCTGCAATAAACTACCGGCATGTGTCAAAAGAGTTGTTACAATAGGAGCACATTCCCAGATTTTATGGTTGCACTGTAAAGAAGAGAAGGACGTAGTTGTGGTAAACTACTATAATAATGTGTTTGATGCCATCAGGAGTAGTGTTGTAAATGAGCTGGATAAAGTGCTTGATACATTCCTAGGTTTAATTAATAATGATATGATACTTATATAGGCTGGAGATTTCAATACCCAAATATACACAATGCCTGCTACACAAGTTTGCAGGTTCAGGAATGACAAAGGGGATGATTGTATACATTTCCCACATAATGGATATGGGGAAGCTTTAAATTCAATGATTGCCAAATATGATTTAGAACTATTGTAGTGTGCTTGGGATACTGATGGGGATTTAATACCAACTTTTACTGGTAGGAATGCTGTATCGATCATTGACCATGTTTTAGTTTCATCTAGTATTATCTTTATGTGTGCCACTACGCAGGTTGCCCAACTGTAATTGAGTGATCACAATTGTATTATTATGACATTCCAATTTTGGGGTACAAAAGGAAAAATGCCACAAAGTATTATAACCAACACTGCCCCTTACAGACCTAATGGTACCCGTATTAAATGGGAGGGAGTAGAACCTCTAAGAGTTATATATGGCATTGTCTCAAAATGCAATAAAGAGATTATTTACTGTCTTAATGAGGAGGTAGACCCTAGCACAATGATTGAGGATTTTGTTAAAATTAATGTTGCCATTAATGGGTTTCTAATGGCTCCTCCCAAGAAAGGAGGAAGAGGAAGAATGGAGTGGTTTGATCATACTTGCATCAGCGCTTTAAAGCAACTGAAACAAGCATTACATTGTAAGATTAGAGACAATGAAATAATTAAAAATCTAAGATGTAATTATAAATCTGTCCTTGAGACGAGGAAAAGGGAGCTGCAAGAGTTAGCATGGGATAAATTATCCCTGGCAGCAGATACGGCAAAAAATAAGATCTTCTGGGAAACAGTGAACATGCCATTTTTAAAGAACAATTCACTTCCCGAATTGTTATCCCATGTCACATGCGAAGCTTGGGTGTCACATTTTATGAGCATTTTTAACCCGGCGGGACCTGAGGGATGTGCAATACAAAACTTACCACAGAACAAGTGTCAAGTTATACCCCTAAATATCACATTGGGAGAAGTGCAGGAAGGGTTGAAGGAAGTAGGGGAGGCAAAACCCTGGGCCCAGCTGGTGTCCCCGTAGATGGTTATTAAGCTAAAGTCCATTTATGGGGGCCAATTCTTACAAGAGTTTTTTACTTAGCCGTGATTGAGTGCATACCCCCTTTGTGAGGCTAATCTGTCATTGTTCCTATTTTTAAAAAAGGTAACAAGTCGGAAGCCAAAAATTATAGACCAATATCTCTTTTAGATTCATTGGTCAAAGTGATGAGCAAAGTTTTATCAGTACACCTGGAGGAATGGGTAAATGGAAATAATATACTTTCACCAGCACAATATGGCTTCAGAAAAGGATTAGGTACAGTTGAGCAATGTATCAATTTAGAAATGTTAATGGGCAAATATACGGCTTCTAAAGAAGGGAAACTATACTTATAATTTGCAGATCTTAGCAGTGCCTTTGATCTAGTTGATCACACAATCCTGTGGCCTACTTTACTTAACCTTGGGGCTCCCACTGGAATTATCCACTTTCCTGCAAGACTATACTAGAGGTTAACATGTAAAGTGAGATATGAACAATAGGGTGAGTGCACCCCAGATTTTGAAGTAAGACGAGGCATTCGCCAAGGTTGTGTCCTAGCCCCACTCCTTTTCACACTATATATAAATGAGGTTGATAATGTTTTGTGGGAGGAGAATGCAGATGATCCACAAATATTGGGTAACCCCATACCCGTATTATTATACGCGGACGTCGCGGTACTGCTCTCTTGGACCCGGTTGGCCTACAATGATTGATGGATAAATTTTGCAAATTTATAGCCTTGTGGAAGCTGTTTATTAACAAAACAAAGACGTTTACCATGATATGTGGCCCTAAACCAAAGAAATGTAAAACTTTTTATATCGATAGTACCCCAGTACAAACTGGCAACTCTTTCTGCTACTTAGGGGTCATTTATTGTGGCAATGGTAAATGGAATTTGGAACTATCTAATGTCCGTTCCAAGATGAATAAGAGTGTTCTTCTGGTTTTTAGATTTGCATCCAAACTAGGCAACCACCAAGTAAAGGAATTGTTGACAATATATAAGGCACGATGTGTCACCACTGCCTTATATGATGTAGGGGGATGGGGGTCATAGCAGCTGCCCTTCCCTATTACAGGAGAAAATGCCTTTTGGAAATGCCTCTTAAGTCTGCCACCTTCAACCTTCACAGAACTAATACATCGGGCGTTGGATCTGACATACCTTACAGACTTAATTGTTATGCGGCCACTGCTGGTTTGAAAATCGATTTGGGCCAAAGATGTTTTTACTAAATCTATTATTGAAGACTGTTTACTCCTTGAGAAAAAATACTAGATTCCATGGTTAAAATATATTAATGACATATACAGTAAACTATTTAATATACAGATTTTTGTAAATCCGGGACAGGTGTCTTCCCTGAGCAAACGGGAGATTAATGATTCATTCCTGGCATAAAAAAGAGAAACCTGTAGGGAAGGTATTGAGAAACAATTGAGTTTCATTTTTTATCAAACAATTGAGTCTGAAAGTGAAATTCAAGATTATTTAATTACTGTGACTAAATCTTTGCACCATTACGTACTGACTAGATTGAGATTAGGTATTGTGCATCATTTAGTTGCCTTCCCTGTTATGAAAAAGTGTCCTTTAGATTTAACCCCATGTCCCTGCGATGAGCTTTCTAAACAAAGCACAGAGCACTTTATGATTTTTTGTAAGTGTTATCTGTACTTAAGTTAATTTTACCTGAAACCACATTTTATAAAATATATTTTGAGATCGTGTCATGCTGCTATAAATTTGCTCATTGCACTGAATGACCCTGGAATATGTTTTTACGTTGCGTCATACATTTTAAAAGCGATTAGTGTAAGGAAAGGTATTGTTCATGTATGTTGATTTTTAAAGAATATTATTTATTCTGGAATACGTTTTTTATGATGAATTATACAATTTGAAAGCAATTAATGTAAGGAAGGTACTGTCCCTGAAAAATGATTTTTAGAGATTGTTATTTGTAAGAGAAGGTATTGTCACTGTAAATTGTTTTTTATAGAGTGTTATTTACTATGCAATTGGTTTTATTGGTTGTTTCACAACCCAAATAAAGTGTATTGAACTTAACTGACCTCAAAAATCCAAAACCACTTGATAGATATTTACAAAAATGCCTGAAGGCTAGAATAAAAATAAAAGCCACCACTGTGACCTGGACATCGGATCGGGTGTGTGGAACTCGCGGAGTATCACTCCACGGAATTCCGTAGACTTACATAAAAACTCCATGAGATTCCGCTGAGTTCTGCCAACGGATGGGAGATATGGACGTTGCGCTGCTCTCACTGCAATTTAGCACCGGTAGCTAGAGAAGTGCTGAAAAATCAGTGCAAATGGCATCATGCATTGCGTAAAAGCAGCAGCCGTTCGAGTTGATTGTGCTCCCTCTCGGGTAGAAAACCTACTTGAGCAGCAGTAAATCTACTCTAGAAGCAGCCCTCTGATCGCCACCACTCATCACCTCTCAAGTTAGAAAATCATGCTGCAGAAAGTCAAGTGTCGCTTGCGCTCCCCAGATTGCATTTCTGGAGCCCAGTTGGAAAACAATTCCGCCATCTGGTTACTGCTGGAATTTGGCAAGAGCTCTGCATTACAAGAGTAACTCGGACTTGCCAAATTCTGCTAATTCCGCTGGTAGAATGAAATATACCGCCCACCCTGATTGAAATATTTCACTTCTTGTGCCGTGCTGTGAATAGTCTCTTGCATTTTTATTATGATTAGGTGATGACACAGGCCTGTGAATTAATTTATTCATGATCAACTACTTACAATCATTACATTACATGAAGCAGAGTCCACAGTAATTGCTAAATATGGAGTGCAGAAGTATAAAAACAGAGTTAAAAAAAAAAGAACTGCGTAGTTCACGCAAGACGTAAAACGTAGGGGGTTGTGACCGGCAACACGTGGTGGAGGACGGCGGCAAGGAGGAGACACCACAGTGAGGAAGAGGTGGCCCGCAGATATCAAAGAGTGGGTAAGTGTTTTTTTTATCCTTTTTAAAAAAAGAATTTGTGGGACTGAGGCGGAGCGGAGCGAAGTTCCGCAGAATTTTTTGTTAACTACGTGAAACTCCGTGGAGTGACACTCCACGTACTCTGCCCAGGGTTACTTACCATTTCATCCTGGGGTGGACTTTGTGACTTTCCTCCCCAGTTGGATTTCCCAAATTAAATAACTGGGGCGAATACTTGTGGCTAATTGCAGGATCCCTCACAAGGGTCTGTGGTCATTTTTTTCCCAATGGTCCACTTCAAACGTGCTGACTTTGGCCTGTTTTTGTTTGCTTAAAATGCATGACAATTAGTGGTTATTCTGGTGACCCCTATTGTTCAGTCATGTTTTACATAAATTGAAAGCCCTCCAGATGGGTGGCCAAAGATGTTTTGTTTTATTGCTGGGAAATTAAATTTGTAGTAGCCTGGTAATATTGTTGTTTCTGTGGTCCAGGTCTCCTATAAACATAGGAGATCTCTTGTGTGAAGGCAGTCAAGAACTAAGACAGAGGTCTGTGAAAGACTAAAGATTCACACCATCCGACTACAAATAGCAAAAAGATCCACTAGTAAGTTGTCAACAACGTGAGTCTCAACGCTGCGATGCAGCATAAGTGTAAATTAGATAACAAAGTAAATAACTGTAGTAAAGGTGGTGTGATGAGCATAGAAACTGAACGAGAAGAGGCTTTGAAAAGACTTTAAAAAATACGTGTGAGTTACGCACACTTTACATTTAGTTTGCACCCTTGCCGCATCATTTCACATCTGCAGGTACAAGTCCAAATTGGGTGTGAGAAGCCAATGGCAACATTTGTGAATGTCCACAAACATATGACTATGTAGGTGTTCAAAACATTCTCGATTGATATACTATTGCTCATCCCCCAGGCACACCCATGTTCTCATCCTATAGTCTATATGAGAATGAAAAATCCTACCCACCAGTAGGTTTTCCACAGTTTTAGTATTCAGGAACAGAAATTCCTCTCTGAATCCCAGTAATTCAAGATTTGAGAATTCGGACCATAAAGCCCACGTGTTCTGGTTGTAAATGTAACTTATTATTCCCAAATATTTTATGAGCCATTGTCTAGACTCTCTAGTTAGGACATTATTTGCTCTGTCATTGTGTCTCATTAAGTAACTATAGTTCCTATCTTGGTCACAAAGTGGGTGGCGGGTCACATCAGGTGCCCAGAAGAACAAAGGGGGTCGGATCCGAGCTGGTCCCAATTATCTTGTGTGTTGCTCCGGGTGCCGGTGAGAGAAGCCTCACTGCCTCCGGACTTGAGGGTGGTTCGGCAGTGTTGGGCGCGGTTGGCTAGGAGGGCGCGTGTTGTCATTCCCTACGCGCCCGAGATCCCTCTACGAATGTGTGAGGCGTTACCCCACGGGGGAAACTGGAGCTGGTTATTGGCCTGGGAAGAGGCGGGAGTTATGACACTGGGCGACCTATATGAGGATGGTAATCTGCTTCCCTTTGGCGACTTTAGGGAGCGGCATGATCTCCCTCGGGGGGACTTCCTCTTATATGCAGCCTTAGCTGCGCCCGTCAGGAAGCACTGGCGGAAGGGGATGGTCGAGCCGGACACCTCTCTTGACTGTCAGTATGTAGTGATGGCGGCGGGTAACTTTAAGGCGGTGACTTGTCTCTACAGGCGGATTACTGGAGATATGCGGCAACCCCTGGCTGCGCCGCGCGTCAAGTGGGAGGCGGACCTGGGGGCGCCTATTGCGGACAAAAACTGGGAAGAAATCACGGAGCGCCCTTGGAAGTGTACACGAAATGCACGTTTCCAGCTCATTCAGTTTTATGTTTTCCATAGGGCATATCTTACCCCTAGCAAAATAGCTGAGTACTTTGGGGGGCCGGATGCTTGCCCCCGATGTGGCCATGTTGGGGCGACTTTTCTTCACATGTTCTGTGACTGTTCACAGGTGACAGGATTTTGGCAGGAAGTGGCGACGTTACTACTGACGGTGACAGAGAGGGATTTGGAGGTGGGCCCAGGGGTATGTTTGCTGCATGGGTTTCCGCATACTGCAAAGACTAAGGTCACCAGTAGGTTTATTGACTTGGGGCTGGTCCTGGCCAAGCGGGAGATTACTTCCCATTGGAAGGCGAGGCAGGGACCTAATTTCTTGCGGTGGTCTAGGGAGATGGAGAAATGGGCGGGAAGTGAGGGGACTTATAGATTGTGTCTGGCTAGACGTAGTGAAAATGAAAGATCGCACGAATGGGCCCGGGCATGGTTGGCGCTTCTGGAATTGTTTAAGCGCTCGGCTGTGGGAGATGGGGGAGATCCGGTGAAGGATGATGGGGCCCCGGTTCCGTGAGCACCCTGTAAAAGGCTTCCCCCTATGCTCTTGAGGCATTCTCTGCTGGGATAGCTGGGAGGCGGATCCGACGAGTGGTAGGTGAGGCTTTGATGCACATGTAATCATGATAGATACTGGTGACATGCTTGGGTGGGTGGGTGTCGGGGTTACGTTGGGGGGTTGCTGGGGGATGGGGCGGGGGGCATATTGGTTTAATCACACATTCATTGTGGATTACTCCTGTGGATGAACTACCTCGTAGCATAGACACTGTTGGGGTGAATGTTGTACAGTTGTGATCAGTTTGGTGGACTGTTCACTGCACCACGTTCTGATTTGGCTGGAGGGCGGAGTACGGGGGAAGGGGATTGACTGCATTTTGTTTTGTGACCTAATAAAGTCTGTTTAAAAAAAAAAAATAGTTCCTATCTTGGTTGCAAAAACGATGTTTTTTAATACAGGTCTCTTTCTATTATTTACCATTTGTATCCCAGCATCATGCAAATGTAAAAGTAAAATAAATAGCATAAAATTTGCAGAAGTCGTCTACAAATAAAGTCCCATTGATATTCCTACTGTGGTTGAAGCACCAGTCAAATACTCAAAGCAATAAAAGAAATTTGAACCTGCATTAAATCTGCCTCTATAAATCTGCCTTGGTCGTCATCTTAATTTGATGTACCAGGAACGCAGAGAGAGGAGACTAGCTTCTGACAAGTAAGAAGTGAGGAAGAGAAGGCCAGTTAAATAAACAATGTTATTTTCTGCATTGCAGATCCGGGCGATAACAGAAAAAGAACTATACAATTAAATTCCAAATTGCATGTACATATAATTGATTTACTTGTTTTGGCACAGAAGACACGCGTTTTGCTGCTAAGCAACCTTGCACTAAGGTCTTCTACCCTTCTCTTAGTGCAAGTATTAAGTGGAATGGCTCATTCTCTAGGAACATTTCTAATACCTGCCATGTGACAGATTAGAGACAGAAAACTTGTAAACAGTCAACCAGTAATTTCAAAAGAAAAAATACATATTCTGTCTTTCGTGACGCATCTTAAAAAAGTTTTGAAAGAGCCAATCCTCTGGCGTTTTACTAGTGACAATCCTTCTTAATTGCTGAATGTGTGGACGGTGAGTCAGTGAATGCAGAGTTGAGTGAATACATGCTTAACGGTGAGGGTGTGAACGTGGGTGATGAGGTGGTGAATATGAGTGACTGGGTGAATGTAAATGGCAATGTGTACCACTGTTCAGTGAATTTGAGTGGGGAGGTAGGTGGAGATCGGTGACTCAAGGTGAGAGTGTGGGTCGCTATGACGATGCGCGGCCAACCCCCTTCTCCCCATCGGCCGCCAGACACTGCCTCTATTCAATTGGTAGCTGAAAGGAATTTTATCAGTTTTACAAATCATTTAACATGGGTTACATAATAGGCCAGGAAGGGGAAGGTGGGAGTTTCTTTTTTCATAAATGTAGTGACATTTTATTATAAATACACATAGAGTAGTGTGCTATGATACCACCAGTGACAGTGACAGTTGTGAATATTCTGACCAGCACATTGTGTTCTTCTGAACATAAAATATTATTACTTGCAAAGATTGGATGTTTGGTCTTTTTTTTTATATAAAAGACTGAGCATTTTGACCCCCTACAGACAGCAATAGTCTCCAGCAAACGTTACTAGAAAACATAACGTTTTTTCATTGTCTGTCTGAATCTGCTGTTTCTGATGGATAACAAGCATTCACTAGGCAAATAGATCTGGAATAAAACTAAAAGTTGTGTTTAGGCACACAATAACTCATCATACAGACCAGAGTAGTAAATGAGGGAGGTTCAGCTGGATCTGGAATTTGGCAGCTATTTTTGTGCCGGAGCCGGGATCTGAGTTGGCCCTAGTGAAATATGCTGAATGCTGAAGATTTCTTATTTTCATTTGCAGCTGGGCACAACAAAAGCCTGATTTAAAGGGCCATCAACCTCTTTTTATTTGAGTACCATCCTGGCTGGTATCTTTCTGGAGCCTACACCTAGATGCCAATGTAATGGCGGGAAGCCAAATCACACAGCTGGTTATCACTTCACAGCACTTCAAAGAAACTACAATTTGGAGGCAGGTTTTATAATTTGTTCAACCCCTCTGTGTAAGAGGTATGCACACACTGTAAGAATCTTAGATGTATTTCTTTATGAGTAATTACACAAATAATGATTTAAATAGCACCTACTAATTTATTTCTGCATTTAACTATATTCTAGCACTACTCAATATAGGGTTTCATAGCTTGTTACGTCACACACAACATTATACAGAGACAAAAAATCATACAAGAGTGGAAATAAATGTACAGGAAATCTTACATAAGATAATGAGGACACCAGAGTGTAGGAGTCACATATTGTCTATTCTGGTAGCCATTATGTATTAAGAAGACATGGTCAGGAGAAACATCAAGACCTGAAGTTAGACATGTCTCCCAACTTCATCTCCTTTATAGACATCGCACTAGATGGGTGTCAAAATACAACACAACAATCTCTGGGTCCTAGGAAACATGGATATATAGGCTCACTGACCAAATCACACCAAAAAGGCAATTCCTGATGACACATCAGCTTCTCCCAACCTCTCTGTCCGTCAACATATTCAGCTGTATATTCTTTGGGTGCCATTTACATTCCACTAGGGCTCATTACAATAGTAGAGAATGTCCACATAATCTGGAGTGGCCCACACCTCATCCCCTGCCTTGTGAATCTCCCCACCAGAAAAACTACAGCAGAAATAGTGACAAATAATTCATTTGAACCTATCACAATCCCAACACACAAATAACAGATATTAAACAGTATTACATTTGGTTCATCAACAACTGTGACTGACTAATACCCTAGAACATTTTCACATTTCCCAAGCACAGAAAGAGAACCTCTTATAACAATGAACTGATGAAGATAAAGACAGAATGTGGTGCTCTATAACAACAATAGAAGAAATCAAACAACACAACTCAAAACACCTCCAGTGCCACAACAGGATATAACATTATCAATTAAGAATTCAAATTGAATTAATAACTTTTTATGGATCAACAATGTAAAATGCTCTAACAGGGAACCATACTGAAACCTCTCAGAATACTGAAACACACAGTGCGCCCACACCAAAATACCAAACTACTTCTCCATCATCATTCCAAACAAATTTGACTCCAAAACAAGGACGCTGGAAAACTACCTGAAGAGCAAGACAGCCAGCATTCAGTCTAATAAATCCATGACCAACAAGACAATTGGTATGAACAGATACAAGTTTCTGTACCCCTTCTACATCACACAGGCAGTAAATTCAAGGAACACATCACTGTATTGAGGCTATCTGGTTCTCTCTCAGACCACTACCAAGCATTAAACTTTCAACGCCATCTTACTGGTGACATCTGCTGTATCCATAACACAAAGCATACTCAGCAGTTGCTTAGCCTCAGAAACCATCTTCTCTTCCCTCAGGCCTCTTATCTAGAAGGCGAACATTGATCCTTTAGATCCAGCTAGCTATTTACCAATCTCCAATGGCCCATTCATAGGAAACTAATAAAATAATTTCCCTTATAAAAATATATGACGTCACAGAAGGCATACATTTACTCTGGCCACCCAACAGCTTTTCGCCAATAAGGCACTGAATCAGCCCTACTATCCATATGAAAAATGTTGTAAAGAATTGTGGACAGTAATACTACTTCTGGACCTTGATACTGTCCACCACCAGACTCTACTACTGGATCTAGAGGAACTTAGCTTCTGGTTAAGTATCCTAAAACTAGAACTCCTTGTACATTTAAGGTAGGTAGAGAATCAACTCACTGTTCTCCTTAACATCAACTCAGCAGCTCAGAGCTCCCATTCACCCTCTACCTCAGACTCTTACTGGATCTCATCAGTTCCATCAACTTAACCATCAGTCTTTATGTTTCCAACTCACAAACTTTAAAACCAAATGAACTAGTCAGACAACCACCATCTCTCTGTCATCAGTGAATGAATAATGTCCTATTACCTAAAACTGATAGCTTCCAAAACTGAGTTACTAATCTGTACGTTATGTCATTTTGATTTGTAGAGTGCACTAATCACCCATGATGGTATCCAGGAGCTTGAGCTGGTATGTCGGCATGTGGTCCCTGCAGAGTTATTCAAAGAGCCAGGTCTTCAGTTTCTTTCGGAACTGAAGACATGAGGAGGAGGCCGTGATGTGTTTTGGGAGCTCATTTCATGTTTTGGGGGTGATGTAAAAGAACGAGCTGCCGCCTGCTCTCCTTTTTCTGAATACGGGGCTTGTGGGCAAGTGAGAGTGAGAGTGAGATTGATCAAAGGTGTTTGGTGAAAGTGTATGTGGCTGTTCTGGTATTCTGATCCAGTGTTGTGCAGGGCTTTGTAGGTGTGCATGAGTAGTTTGAATGGGCTGCATTTGTAAATGGGGAGCCAGTGGAGTTCTCTGAGGTGAGGCGAGATATGGGTGCAGAATGGAAGGTGAAGTATGAGTCTTGAGGCAGCGTTCTGAATGGTCTGATGTCTTTGCAGTAGCTGATTGGATATTCTGGAGTAGAGTGCATTGCCTCAGTCGAGTCTGCTTGCAACAATGGCTTCTGTGTTGGTTTGTGCCAGGTGTTCTGTGGCAGCCACTTGTAGATTTTTTGCAGCATAGGTAGAATGTGGAAGCAGGTGGAGCTTGCCGTCATGTTGAGCTTGTTGTCCAGGAGGATCTTTAGGTTTCTAGCTTGGTAGGTGGGTATCAGTTTTGGTCCTAGTTCTGTCAGCCACCTGGTAGTGTTCCAATGGGAGATATTTTTTCCGAAATTCAGTATTTTCTGTCTTGTTGCAGTTGACCATCAAGCAGTTAGTTGTCATCCATTCTGCTACCATGGTCATGCAGTTGGTGAAAATGGTTCTGGTGGTGGTTGTCTTGCCTGTCAGGGAGAGGATGGATTGGGTGCCCTCAGCACAGGACGTGATGTTGATGTCTTGGGATCGCCAAGTGGTGTCATGTAGCCATTGAACAAGGTCTGGTCGAGGGACGAATCCTGAGGGACTCTGCAGATCAGGTTTTTGGTCTCTGATGTGAAAGGTGGCAGTCTGACTCTTTGGGTTCTTCCCATGAGGAAGGAGCAGATCCAGTTGAGTGTGGGTCCTTGTATGCCAATCTCATGGAGTCTTCTGATGAGAGTGTTGTGGGAGGCTGTGGTGAATGCCGTAGAGAGGTCGAACAAGATAAGGGTCACTGTTTCTCCTCAGTCCAGGATGGTTCTGATGTTGTCGGTGGTTGTGATGAGTGCTGTTTTGGTGGTCACTATCACACTCATCATGTTGCAAGTAGATTGTGGAAATGATCTGCAACTAGGGGACCAGCTGTTTTGACTTTAAAAATTAATAGAGATCAAAGCTGCATCACCAAAGCAGTTTCAACCCCTTCACCAATGGGACTATCATAACTACGCCAAAGGCATTTCACTAGTTCCATTTAAACTTTAGGATTTAGCCTAATGGTTAGAGCTGCTGACTTTGGAGCTGGGTAACCAGGTTGGAATGCCGGCATCAGCTCAACATCCTGTGATTCTGGGCAAATCACTTAATCTCCCCGTGCCTACCAAAAAGGAATGTGTCCTTGCGTAATGTAACAGGTGCTTATGTAAAGTGCTCCGATACCGCCAGGTCGAGTTCATGCTATATAAATGTGCAAAAAAAAAAGGTAATGCTTTCAAGGTTTCTGCAAAAACTACACACCCATCAAAGACAAAGGGAAATGTTTTAAACAAGCTAATTTACAAATAAATTCATGACGGAGCTCACTCTATTGTAGAGCCGGGAACCTCCTTCTTTTCACAGCCTGCAAAATTACACAATATCTTCCCACCAGACACAAGAAACATCCAAAACCACTTTAAATGCTTAAGCAAAGCAAAGACCTGACCCTTCACTAAAACTGATGCAGGATCACACTGATCACTCTTTTTTCTAAAATGGCTTCAAAAATTCGAAACTCCCTCCAGCATAGATAAGAAACATCCAACGACAACTCCAATATTAGTAAAGATGTCAAAGACAATGCAGTCCCCTTAAAATTAAACAGAATCATACAACCAATTAACAAATGTTTTCACCCATAAAAATATGAAAATCAGAGGACGTGGGATGATAGACAACTCAGAGGCTGCATGTTCTTATGGCATAGCTCTTGGCTGCTCCTCTATCATTCCTGGGGTGACTATACAAAGCATATACCATAGCAGACTCTTCAGGGCATTTACCATGGTAACTTTAATGTAGGTTTCTGAATCCAGAGGATTCCTGTGTGTTGGTCTGTTGTCAGTCCTGGGCTGATGCTATAGGATGAGGCCATTCAGCATGGCTCACTGTGCCCGGTGCTTGCCTGTGGGCTACTGCTCTGACACCCTTTCTTGGATTTTATATGTGTGGATTAAAGAGCACGGCCATATATATTTGTGACTTGGCACACTTGTTTGTTTCTTTCGTTCACAGGTTATCCCCTCATGTGATCCCGGCCATATACTCTGGCTTCCTGAAACTATAGCATGGCTCTGGGGTGCTGCTTGTGTTAGTTAGTCCCTAATGAGCAGTAGTTGAGGTCACCTTTTCTTTCCTGCACATTCCTGGGGATAATCTGCTTCTTGCACTATTTAAATCATTCACCTTAGTTGCCAGTATCCACTGCATGTCTGTGGATTTTTCACCTATTGATCCTGGAATGGATATATAGATCATCTGTCATGGCTGCCTACATACTAAACATGTCCAGGGATTTCTCTTTTGAGACTCCTCAATAAATTGTCCAGATCATTTACCATGGCTGCTTATGTGCAATGCATATCAGGGTGTTCCCCTCTGTGTTTTCTGTTTGGGCTCAAAATAGCTTTTTCTATTGCTTGATTTGTCCTGTGTATGCCTGCAAAGTAGTTTTCCATCACCCCTTGCTGAAATATATAGATAACTTACCATAGCGTGGATAGCACGAGTGATGCATATTCCACAGGACCACAGGAATATCTTTATAATTTGCTTAATGTTTCATTTAGTGCTACAAAAGATAAAACATATGTGCAAGACCATGTATTCCTGGTCTGTGTTTTTTAATATGTATGTTACGCATCGAGCCACTGGGTCAGCCAAGATTTGTGTTTTGCCCAAGTAGCCTAAAACGTTAAGGAAAGTCGACAGGATACTGGTCTGCTCTATAAAAAACAATTGACTACCCAAGTTCCATGTAAAGAAATCTTGTTGCATTGAGAAACTGAGAATAAACCCCTGTGATTTTGGGTATAGAGCGATCACCTGCTTTGTGAAGCCTCCACCCACAGCCTCTACTGGTTTACATTGCATTAAGTTGCATGATCTCCCTGACCATAAACGTCACCTTAATCATGGTGATCTCTCCAAAAGCAGGGGCATCCCGGCATAGAAAGATTGAAGCACCAGAAAAAGGTGAAGGTGTAGCCCCCACTGGTTGAAGCTGTGCTAGCTACCAGCCATAGAGATTTGCAAGGTTAAGGATCTGCGATGATGGCGGGATCCTCCAACATGTCGTTGGTCCCAATCTCTGTCTACCAAGACATGAACATTCAATATGTGAAATCTCCTCTCAAAAGTATAAAAAGGACCTGGAAGGGGATTAACTGGTTGAACATGTTGCTGCAAAGAGTTCAGAAAGGAACTTGCAGAGGATACTGGTCATGACTTTACAACTCAAGCAGAAATGTTTCGAACAGACAGAGTGTCATGACAAGCTTTGAAAACTTTGGAGTTCTGGCTATTTAGGAGCTGCAGAGAGTGACTTCAGGGCCTTAACAAGGATGTAGAGTAATAGAGGAGATACGAACAACCATAGTATTGTTTATTCTGGTCAGAAGAGAGCTTTACAATTCCAGATTACATTGTATCTGCTGCTCTCCGATATCAATTTCAACATTTAGCAGTAAAATCCACCCCTGCTATGGCTATGGCTAAAGACACAAATAAGTCATGGAATAAGCAGCTAACAGTTAATGAGCTAAGAGAGACAGAGGGAAGGAGAACATGGCGGCTGGTTAGAGGTGAGTCGCGGAGGCTCCTGGAGTTGGGCGTTTTTACTTTAGTGCCATGGGATGAAAAACGCAGCTCTTAGGTATATCCTTACGGCCGAGGGGAGGGAAGCGGTTTCAACTGCGAGGGTCTTATCCCCCCATTGCATATCGGTGCAATTACGGTGGGCACTGTATTACCTGGCCGTGACTCACGATGGGTGAGGGCAGCGCTTGAGTTCCATAGGGGCCGGAGGGCAGTAGCGCGGATCCCCATCCGGGGAGAAGGGGCAGAGGCTGCACAAGTGTAGGAGGCTCAAAAACGCCTGATGAGGCTGGTGCTGGGCAGGAGCCAGCAAAAGAAGTAATTCAACCTTTCCCAGACAAAAGAACTAGAGGAGTACATATTAAGCCCTCCACTGTTAATACAGGCAAAACGAGAGGTAAGCAGTGGAGCCATCCTGATGAGGGGAGGTGCAATTCTGGCATCGGACACTGGGTGGGAGACAATTGAAAATTATAAAACACAGAGTAGATATAATCTTAGAAGCATAGTGACAGTGGGAACTTTACAGGCCCTTTGTAGATCTCAGCACAAATTGTCACAAGATATTACAACAAATGTAGCTAGGGAATCTCTAGGAGACCAGACGGACCAAGAGGATCAGCTAGTAAGTGACCAACCAGTAAGAGACAAGCCACAAGCAGGGTAAATTTAGGAAGAAAAGGGCAGAATCTCAAGTGCACAAACCAAAAATCACCCCCTCAGTGTGGCCCTATTTTAAAGTAAGGCCTAAGACCCTGACATTAACACTAAAAAACACAGGGATTCCTATCTCTCTCCAGGGGCTCTATCAGTGGGAGGTGCAGGGAGATGTGCAACTAGTACAGGATGATTCTAATAAATTGTTCAAGCAGGCAGTGGGAGTATCAAGTCAACCGTCACCTCAATCAGTCACTGACCTGATTCAGTTGTTAACAACGGAAATCAGGAGCAGACTCGAGACTTTGAAAATAAATCAAAAGGAGATAAGATCTGCTTGTGACAAGCTGTAGAAAAAATTTGACGAGTCTAACAGCTAGGACCATGACACTGGAAACAACAGTGAAGGACTTAACTCTCCAAACTGGGGTAAATAAGGAAGGAATTAGATTTCTGAAGGAAAGTGGAGCAGGTATACAGGAGAAACTGGAATCCTTGGAAAATAATCAAAGAAGAAACAACCTGTGCCTACTAAGGGTACCTGAAGGGGTAGAGGGAGACAACATAAATACCATTGTAGCAAGGTTAATTGAAGTCAGGACCCAAGCTAACTGCTCAGAGCAGGATCTTATCAATGACATTCGGAGGGTACATAGAAACCCGTTATTTTTTTTTATTATTATTATTATTATTAACACTTATAGAGCGCGCGGCTACTTCCAACGGAAGTGTCCCGGCGCTAAACTAACACCTAATAGAACGAAGCCCAGGAAAATTCTAGTCCACTTTCAAACATATAGAACAAAAGAAGAAATCCTTATCAAGGCACTAAAACTGAAGACGCTCAAGGTTGATGGAGTACGTTTTGAAATAGGATCAGATGTATTGCAGATTACGTCTAATAAACAATGGGAGCTAGGAAAATTGCTTGAGCCATTGAGGAAATTAGGCGCTACGGTGCAGTTGAAATTCCCTGCTACATTGTGAATGATGCATAATAATAGAATGCAGATTTTTTGGCAAGTGGAGGAAGCTGCAGATTTTTTAAAAACCATCTCCGAAGCAGGGATTAGTTAGAACAAGATGAGGGTTAGAGAGATTACTAGATATGTAGGACTGGCGAGTTAGCCTTAGGCTTCAAAGACGGCCTCCCCTCTATTTCCCCCTCTCTTCCTGCCGTGTTTCTCCCCTTTTTTTAAAAATTTCATCTATTATATTTCTTCTTTTTTTATTTTTTCCTATTACACGTTATTGTTTGTCCTCTTTTCTTTTCCTCTTAGGCAGTGCACTCTTTGGTCCCAGTGTATTCTGGGGGTTTAGAAGGTATAAGAGAGCAAAGTAGTACTAGTGGCACATTTAAGTTTGGTGTTATCTCTTAAATGTCTTCCAACTTCAGGGCCCCCATAGGCTTAGGCCATGAAGACAGAAGAAGAAGGGGGGTTCTCCGGAGTGGGTGAAATAAGGGGTAATGGGAGTGATAGAGGTCACAGGGTGGGGAGCAGTGGGAGAAATTATCAAAGAAATATATGTCCTCTTCGTCAAATTGTTGTCTTTGCCACCGAGCGTAGCTAGACCAAGAAAAAATGCTGAAAGATGGTCAGAGTGTTCAGATTGAGGTTCTGTCATGGAATGTAAATGGTCTAAGAGTAAAACCCAGGAGGGAAAAGATTTTACAATATTTGAACGATGTTCCTGACCAAATTATTATCCTACAGGAAACACACCTGCCTGACAGTGAGATGGCGGAACTCTTTAAGTCTAGAGGTTGGGTTCAAAAGGTCATTTATACTAGTCAACAGGTGACTATAAAGGGGGTGGCTATCCAGGTAAAACAAAAAACGCATATAACCATAGAGTAAAGTAGGGTAGATGGGCGGGCAGATGGGTCATTGCTAAAATAAAATGCTATTACCAAAAATTTACTATGGTTGGTATTACGGCCCAAACATAGATGACCCTAGTCCATTTAGAAGATTGCTGACAGAGTTGCTGAACTTTCCATATCCCATCATCTTGGCCGGAGATTTTAATGTGATTTTAGACAGCGGACTGGATTGCTCAGTTAACAGTAGATCAGGGGTAAACAGTAAGATGCTTTCTTCATTAAAACTTCTATTAAACAGCTAGGTTAGTGTGCAATATGGAGGGGGAAGTTGGGATCCAGGAAGGGGTTTACATATAATAACACTAATAAAAAATATGGGCATAAATCAAGAATCATTTTAGTTTTAATTGATCTAGGGATTAAGGAATGTGTACAGGATATTAAGCATGTTGGAGCCCATCTGTCAGATCATTCAGTAACTTTAGTCCTATCGCTATCCACCAGTTTTATACAGAGGAGATGGTCGATGGACCTTATCCTACTATTAGATGAGGATATGCTTAGATTGGAGACTGAGGAGTTCTTCTCTATAAATGTGGACATCGCCCCATTGGGGGTTGTATGGAATGCATACAAGGCCTTCCTGTGGGGGAAATTAACTTCCATCCAAGCATTTAAAAGGAAAAAGTTTAGAGCAGAGATAGGGGAGCTGGAAAGTGATAGCCAGAGGCTGGAACAGCAGCTATTAGCGGTCATTGGGGAGCGTGAGACAGAGCTATACAAACATCTGACCAAACCTTAAGGATGGAACTCTCAGGAGTAGTGGAACAGGGACTAAGGAAAAGGTGGCAAGTGAGCAATCTAGCCCACTTCAAATATGGAGAGGGTTGTGAAAAACGCCTAGACTGGAAAGCAAGAGTGAACAAGTAGGAGGGTTTGTAAAAAGAATTAGGTGTGAGAACTCGGGTAGACTCTTCACGACAAGTCCAGAAACAGAGGAGGCATTCAATAAGCACTTTGGGGAGCAAAACCAGTTACAGAAGAGGATGTAAAGGTCTGGCTGGACCAAGATGTTCCCTGCAGTATTAGCGAAGGTAATAAGAAAATATTAATAGCTCCATTACCCTTATGGAGACCGGGAATGCAATAGGGCTGGGAAGTCGGGTAAAGCAGCAGGTCCGGATGGACTGCCTATAGAAATCTATAACATATTGGGAAAGGTTTTATTGCCAGTTATGGTAAAGTTGTTTACAGATATTTTTGAGAAAGGGGCAGAAATTCCAGCATCTTGGAATGAGGCTATAGTAACGTTGAGTCCCAAACCAGGAATACCCCTAAATTCATGTGATTCCTATAGGCCCATTTTGCTATTATATTGCGATTATATTATCTTCGCAAAAATATTGGCAGATAGGTTAAATGGGGTGGCGGGCGACCTTTTACATGAGGATCAGAAAGGTTTTGGTAGGGGAAGGGGGATCCATGATCTAAAATACAATTTAATTGGGGCAATTGACATAGCTACTCTTTATAAAGTTCCTCTTGCAGTCATCACCCAAGATACCACGAAGGCTTTTGATAGAGTAAATTGGGCCTATCTCCAGACAATATTAAGGTTGTGTAATTTTGGTGAGAATTTCTGTAGGGCCCTAGCTATGATATATCAAGAACCAAGAGCTTGGGTTCTGGTGAACGGTAATCTCTCTATGCCCTTCAAAATCTCAAGAGGAACTAGACAAGGGTGTCCCTTATCTCCTTTGCTTTTTAACTTGTGCATCGAACCACTGGCAACAAAGACATGGAAAGAAAATGGAACACCCCCTTTTAGGTATATGGGTTGGAAGAAAAGAGTGGCCCTATATGCGGATTATTTAATGGTAAACACTTCAGACCTGCATGTTTCACTTCTCCTTACTAATGAGCTGACTTCACTGTTTGGTTGCATTGCAGGATATGAAGTAAATGGGAAAATAACAGAGATAATAACTTGGAACTTAGTCATAAATCAAGATATTGTCAAAAGAGAGATGAGTTATTTAGGTATCAGGATCACACAAAATATTGATAAAATACTGGAAGTAAACTTCCGCAGAGTATTTAATGAAGCCTGTAATCTAATGTTAAGTTGGTCACACTTACCGTTAACGATTCGTGTCGGTCTTCCCAACATTTGCTTAACTATTCCAGATATTCCTTTGAGTTTCAAAGAATAATGGCTAAAAAAATACAGGCTAAGATTAGTAGCTTTATCTGGGCCTCAAAGGGCTCTCATATTGTCTGGAAAAAGCTTTGATGGAAGAAAGACAAGGGGGGCTTATGTTTAGCCGACCTGTCCGACTATGCTTGGGCATTTTTTTTAAGCAATGGGAAGATGCTTCTAAATTAACCGGATGGCTCAGATGTAGGAAATTTTTTTAAAGGTGATGCCCTCAGATATTGCAGGAGGACAGCAAGGTTTCATGTACAAATTTGGAGACCCCAGATATTTTTTTAAAAAGTGCATCTTAAGATCTTACAAAGTCTAGCAATTACATTGTAAAAGATCAGAAAGGAGACAAAACTGACTTATTATAGTGGGCTGGCCCCAATATGGAATGCCCCAGGCTCCACCGAGTGGCCTAAGGATAGCCTGGCAGTCCCTTTGAGGGAGGCAGGTGTGGTGAGATGGGAACAGCTGGTGGAGGATAGGAAGTTGGTTCCTTGTGTCAACTGGTCGAAGATAACCAATAATAAGCTACTGAGGTTTAAAAACCTTCAAATCAAAAGCTGGTACCAATCAGCCGTGGTGAAGATAGGACCCTAAAAGGATCTGGAGTCCAAGCTGTTCAGCTAAGTGCCAAGGAAGAAGGAGGTTGTCAGCTGGTATTGGCTACTGGTGGATTTAACCGACGGCGATTTTAGACTTCCAACCGATCTGTGGGGAAAGAGCTTGCTGGGGATACAGCTTGAAGATTTATGGCAGTATCCTTTAACATTCTGTACTCCATGGTGCATGCTGCAAATTTAAGGAGGAACCATATCTTCTGTCTTCATGGGGTCTATTGGACACCCCAAAAGCTTTCCGAATTGGGAAAGGGCATAACACCGAGGTGTGCAAAATGCAGCCAAAAAAAGTGGATGATATCCATATGTTCCTTGAGTGTCCCGAGAATCAACGTTTTTGGGCTGACATGAGTAGCTGTATGTCAACTATACACGGTATGACACTTCAGGTAAGCACTGCTCTTGTATTCTTCGGGGTTCCAGCACAATATGAAACTATGACAAACACTGTAAGAAAGCTGGGCTTTTACCTGATTCTCCTCGCTCGGAGAGAGATTTGTAAGAACTGGATAAGCAATTTACCTCTGACTAAAGTAGGCAGGGTTAGATCTGACAAATATACTATTAGGCTCGACAGGACATCGGCACACTAAAGAAATATTTTCTGGTCCCCCTGCCTAAACTGGCTTGAAATCTCTGAATGAATGACCCCGTCCGGGGTAGATCTAAGTCCAATGATTATGCCTGTATATTACTGGCCCTTCTTCACTTCTCTGGTGAGGTCTGCAGGCGGCCTTCAGGTCAGAGCAGACAATGGAAGGAGAGGTTCCCTGGGAATCAAATTATCTTTGGTAATAAACAAACATCTCTGGAGGGTGGTCAAGGGGGAGCCCCAGGGTTTCTCTGTTTTTCCAAGGCGAATGAGGACTAAAAAAAAGAGAGAGTAGAAGGACGTTTGTGGCTGTGAAACCAGTTATTTTACGTATCTGATAGACTCCAGCAATCAACTGGAAAAAATATGAAACTGAGCTTAAACCTGAGTCAGCAGATTCAACAAAGCTAGTGGAGCATCTTCCACTGTGTCTCGACTTCAACAAAACTTGCCTGGTCTTAGGCCTGAAAAGGAGGTACAGTGTGGAAAACTTGGTGACATCCAGACTCTATTTAAAAAAGTCTTCTAATTAGTACATCATTTGAATATGCGACAAAAAGGAACTAACGTAGAAATATAACATATTAAGGGCAAGCTAGAGAATGATGGCCAAGACTGATAGCAGTTGAATGAATATTCACTCAGGAACCTTTAGTGGAATGACAGACCCAGGTGATAATACACTGAACTGCTGCCTTGCTGTGGTAACCTGCTGCCTGGTGCCCTCTTGCCTGGATGAGGAGGACTGGAGCTGCATCTCTTGAAACCAGAGTGACTCCAAGGGCTAGTTGGCTGGCCTCCTGATCTGAAGCCTCAGATACACAACTGATTTCCAAACATCTTGCACCAGGACCTGGACTCTGCCATCTGTGAATCTACCCTGCTAAGTGGTGCCAACCCAGTCCATGACCATTGGAAGTGGGGCTGAGGTGCTCTGCCATCCTCTGTGGATCCAGCAGAACTGATGCATCTCTTATGTTGTGTGGTGCAAACTTGAGCAGAACTGATGCATCGCTGTGCTGCGTGAATTGTGACCACCGCAAATACCCGCATGTCATCACAGCCTGTTGCCACATTGAAACCACTGCTATGCGACACATCTTCAGTACAGGCCCTCGAATCCCTCGCCAACAAAAGCTGCAACGGTGTTGCCGGACTATGCATAGCCGTTTTGCAGCTTATTGGAACAGTCTCATCGCTCTGAATGCGGGATGCATCTTCTGTGTCGGAATTCGCATTGCAAGCCCTTGTCGATGGGATGCCCAACAACGACGGAGGACCTCACATCACAGCCTCGATGCATCTTGGAATCCATGTATGACTTCAGCTGTGCAACGCATCTTCCCCACTGACCCTCGCAACGCTCCACAAACTATAGATCTCTGCGCAGAATAGATCGGAGAGGTAGAAGCGTAGACCTCTGCATGTAGGTTGTAGGTATGTGAACAGAGTTTAGAATACATTTGTAGTACTACCTTTAGTACTACTTAACATACTACAAAATGCTGTTTGTCAATAGACCCCATTATTTCAAGGTTACTGAAACAAATTCTAAATCCACAATGAAAAATTAAGCATCCCATGGTATAAGCTCATCCTTCAGGAAGGTTTTACGGGCACTCGTGCACCCTCTCTTGAGAAGGGCATCTGGGATATCTATCAGGTGCTTAAGAGCATGGCGTAATGCCCTTTTCTAAGATCCAAGATACATTTGGTGATAGAAAGGAGGGAGGGATTGTTTATATGGTTACAAATACCAATGTATTTCCTTAGCTATCAGAAGAATCCAAGAAGCCTCTTTACCGCTGTATGTCATTGCTCTCCAAGCAGGGGCTTCATGGTTTTTGTATACCATTAATTATTGGAAATCATAAATCCAAACCACACTAAGATGTCTGTCCAATAGTCGGAGGTTCTCGAGACCTCAATAACATCCAAAATGTAAGAAGAAATTAACTCGGATTAGCATCATCTCCCAATAGATTCAAATTTAGGCTCTATACGTTATATTTCACTCCTTAGAGAATAAGCGTTATCGTAGCCGGGCATAGTAGCCAATGCATGAGCTGTCATAATGCTCTGGTGACTGGGAATCATGTATTATGGCAGTGTACTAGATCACAAACTGAAAAACATTACAGGTGTCACTCTAAACTTTGATCTTATAGTAGCCTTCGTAGGAAGGTAGTTTGATACTGGCCATAGAAGGAGCACAGACAACAAGGTGTTCTTTGGCTCCTTGGTTGAAAGAGCTAGCATTGCACAGAAATGGAAATCAGAAGACTCCCAGCATTCGCTGGATGAATCTTAGAACTGAAAAAGATTGATATCTTGAATGAACAGGGCCACTGTCAGTTTATTGGACTACTTCGAAACTTTTCGAGGACGGGATCAAGACTCCTTGATGCTGAAATTCTTATTGTGTGATTGTGTCATCATAAACTATTATGTTTACAGCATTGTTCACAATTGTCACATGTCTAGATGTGTATTGTGTGTGTCCTTCCGGTTTTTGCCCAGTAAAAAAACATTGGGGAGAGGAGATGGCCTAAGGGCTAGGGCGGTCGACCTCGAATCTGGGGAACTGGGTTCGAGTCTCGGCAATGATGCTGAACAACCTGTGATTCTGAGCAAATCACTTAATCTTCCTGTGCCTAACAAAAAAATGAATGTGTGTCCTCATGTAACGTAAGTGTTGCTATGTAAAGCGCTCTCATACCCGATTCGGGTCAAGTTCACGCAACATAGAACTCTGCAACAACAAACGAACAGAAAACAACAGACATAGAAGCGTGTTCGCTAAGATATGTCGTACATAAATAACGTATTGAACTGCTTACACTTACGTATATACCTTGTTTAAAAAAATAAAATGCATCTTTTTCCTTTTCACAATATTTCAAAACTGAAAAGTCATTAAATGTTGAAACAGTCTGTTTTTAATATAAACAAAGAGTTCTCGACTACAACCTGCCAGCTAACATTCTCTAGTCAAAAGCATGAACAAGTTCATTACCCATAAATGTTGGTTTTCCCCATGGAATTTCTCTACCTACAGCTAAGCTGTCGGAATTCTACGTCCCATTTAGGCCTGGGCGAAAATGTCGTTCCGTTCGCGGAAATTGCGATAATTTGACATTTTCGCATTCCGCGGAGAGCGCGAAAATGTTAAAATTTCCGGTTTCCGCAGCTTGGCGATAATTTGTTTCTTGCTCGCGCTGTAAAATAATACATTCTCGCGCGCGCGCGATCGCCTTACCTGAATCCCTGCGTTCGCCGACAAGTTTTCTTGATCCGGTCGCGTTCTCCATGAGATGTTGTATTGTTTTTAGCCATTTGCGCTGTCTCGCGACAGTTCGCGCCCACAGTGACGTCATGCGTCGCGCGATCACGTCTTTCTTCTCGCGATCATGCACCGCGAGACAACTCAAAACAAGATGGCCGCGCCCGCAAGCAACCACATGGGTAAGTTGGCGACCCGCAACCATGCAGAAAATCTCGCGAACATGCGGGAAAAAAACTTCCGCATTTTCGCGATATTTCCGCTTGTTTGCGATAATTTTAAACATTTTCGCGATAATTTGCGAAAGTTAATTTCACAAATTCCGCACACCCCTAGTCCCATTGTAGGAAGTTAAAAGTATTTAAAAATATCCTGACATCTAAATTTTGTACGGTATAAGCTTATATCATTCGTAATACACTATTTGCCCTGTACCTTAAAAATATTTGTCACCAAAATCCTCAGAAATTAATTTTTTATTTGATCAATCCATGGCAGCATTCATTTAAAAACGAACCCCATCTAGCTCCGGCACTTTCTCTCCTTCTGCCAAACTCTGCAATGCAGTAGTCATCTTTGTGGAATATACTTGCCAATGCCCTCCGTTCTGTTGTGTCACACTGTGTGTCATTTTAAATTAGAACTGTTCAGCAAGGCCTTCATTGGCATCACGGGTACAGCCTGGAGAGAAGGGGTAATAAAATACAGTGAATCAATTCAGTAGGTGCTTGGAGGTAGTTGAAATGACATCAAATGCTCTTCGAATCCCCGCAATGTTGTCAGAGGAAGTGTCAAAACACGGCCTTTTAATACTAAGCGCACCACAGGAAACTATTTTGAAAGGTAGAGAATGGCAATTTCAGCCTTTCGTTGTCATGCGGATTTGGTAGAGAGGCCGGAAGTGATTTCTTGCGAAAGACGAGGTTTAAATTAAAACAACTAAAGAACAAAGAAAAGATGTGTCACTTGAAGGTATTTCGTTTTCCCCTTTCTAGCACATATCCACAGTTTTTGTTTGCTCTTTTGCATCTCAGAGTCAGAGCATTAAAGTCCGATAGCATCCAAAACATGTTTTAATGTGAGTAATAAATACATGAAAGCCGAGGTGACGTTTGGGGCAGGGTGAATCAGTAACTACACTTCACGTGTCAATGCAATTTACATTTTAATTGGAAATAGAAACATAACATTAAAACATAGACACATAAATACATGCTGTACAAATTAATAACAAAAAGATGATACCTCCAGAGTTCATCTCAAGAAGGATATTACCTTTAGAGTATATTGTCATGTTGAAGTGTTGTTTTATCACTAACAATTGCATACCCACTTATCATGTTCTGCATTTCACTAAACAGCGCTGAAAGCATACGTACATCTATCTCTATATATTCATATTTTAAAACAATGAATAATCCAGTATGTGCCAGCTTAGTGGTTACTTATAAAGATTGCCTGCAGCTGGAAAATCTTTACTAAAAAGTCCACTTATCATGCAATATATCTCAAGTTTTAGTTTAGTTGCTATCACATAAACAGACGTAAAATGTTTGAGCGAAGAGATGTCCATGGCAAAAACCCTACTCCCTACCCTCTGAAATGTCTTCTTGTCCCATGTCTCATACAGTACTCCAATCTGTTGTTGATGATTCAGGGGGAAAGATTCGTAAATTCCACTACTCCTGAAATTAAGACCCTCATTTTGCCGCGGATTGAGTCATCGCCTGTTCCCTGGCTCAAACTTTATCACAACCCTGTCGATCTCCCAGCCATGCTCGTGAGGTGTTGCTGGGTTGTGGCTGGAGCATCACTCTGGTTGTACAGTCACACCATGCTGATGTTCCTGTTCCCCCTTAAAAAATCAATAAAGTGATTGGTGGAATGCCAATGGTAATTACTCAGCCACGTTCCACGCCTTCATTTTGTTTTCCCCACTATGCCATTCCAGATGAAGACCAGCCCGCGTATACAAATCAGCTTCGACCCTCCTCCAAAAGGATCAGTCCATGCATGCTAGATCCTCTCTCTTTTTTTTAAAGTTTAAGGTGAAAGCTTATTGAAAGAATTTGCAGTGATAACATTTGAAATAACAAACCAAAACCAAAGGGGATGATAGACGGAGTGCTGAACATTGCAAGCACTCACCCCCAGTCAACTGATCTGGGTTTAATCCATCACTATTCTTTAGCTCACTCCGCCACCCCCGGTTCAGACATGGCCATATGCAAATCAGTCTGACCCTGTGCCTCATGGGAGCAGTCCAGCCCAAACTGCCAAGCCATGTCTTCCCTGGACCGGAAGCAAGCATCCTGGGACAGGTTTCTGGCTAATCAGCCGTCATCAGCCAGGCTAGCTTGAATCCAGTGGCAAAGTGAGCAAGGGATCCACGTCTGGGCATACCCTGCCAACTTAGCGCGAACAAAGCAAAACCAAAGGGGATGATGGACGGAGTGCTGAACACTGCAAGCACTCATCCCCAGTCAACTGATCTGGGTTTAATCCATCAGCATTCTTTAGCTCACTCCTCCACCCCAGTTCAGATATGGCCATATGCAAATCAGTCTGACCCTGTGCCTCATGGGAACCGTCCAGCTCAAACAACCAAGCCATGTCTTCCCTGGACCGGAAACAAGCATCCTGGGACTGGTTTCTGGCAAATCAGCCGTCATCAGCCAAGCTAGCTTGAATCCAGTGGCTAAGTGAGCAAGGGACCCATGTCTGGGCATACCCTGCCAACTTAGGGTGAACAAAGCAAAAAAAGGGGATGATGGACGGAGTGCTGAACATTGCAAGCACTCACCCCCATTCAAGCGATCTGGGTTTAATACATCATCATTCTTTAGCTCACTCCACCAGCCCCGGTCCAGACATGGCGATATGCAAATCAGTCTGACCCTGTGCCTCATGGGAACAGTCCATCCCGAACTGCCAAGCCATGTCTTCCCTGGACCAGAAGCAAGCATCCTGGGAGCGGTTTCTGGCTAACCAGCCGTCACCAGCCAGGATACCTTGAATCCAGTGGCAAAGTGAGCAAGGGACCTATGTCTGGGCATACCCTTCCAACATAGGGCGAACAAAGCAAAACCAAAGAGGATGATGGACGGAGTACTGAACATTGAATTTAAGACCCTCATTTTGCCGCGGATGGAGTCATTGCCTGATCCCTGGCTCAAACCTTATCACAACCCTGTCGATCTCCCAGCCATGCTCGCGAGGTGTTGCTGGGTTGTGGCTGGAGGATGGTAGAGCATCACTCTGGTTGTACAGTCATGCCATGCTGATGTTCCCCCTTAAAAAATCAAAAAAATGATTGGTGGAATGCCAATGGTAATTACTCAGCCACGTTCAACGCCTTCATTTTGTTTTCCCCACTATGCTATTCCAGATGAAGACCAGTCCGCGAATACAAATCAGCTTCGACCCTCCTCCAAAAGGATCAGTCCATGCATGCTAGATTCTCTCTCTTTTTTTTAAAGTTTAAAGTGAAAGCTTATTGAAAGAATTTGCAGTGATAACATTTGAAATAACAAAGCAAAACCAAAGGGGATGATAGACGGAGTGCTGAACATTGCATGCACTCACCCCCAGTCAACTGATCTGGGTTTAATCCATCATCATTCTTTAGCTCACTCCTCCACCCCAGTTCAGATATGGCCATATGCAAATCAGTCTGACCCTGTACCTCATGGGAACCGTCCAGCTCAAACTGCCAAGCCATGTCTTCCCTGGACCGGAAACAAGCATCCTGGGAATGGTTTCTGGCAAATCAGCCATCATCAGCCAGGCTAGCTTGAATCCAGTGGCTAAGTGAGCAAGGGACCCACGTCTGGGCATACCCTGCCAACTTAGGGCGAACAAAGCAAAACCAAAGGGGATGATGGACGGAGTACTGAACATTGCAAGCACTTACCCCCAGTCAACTGATCTGGGTTTAATCCATCATCATTCTTTAGCTCACTCAGCCACCCCAGTTCAGACATGGCCATATGCAAATCAGTCTGATCCTGTGCCTCATGGGAACAGTCCAGCTCGAACTGCCAAGCCATGTCTTCCCTGGACCGGAAACAAGCATCCTGGGACAGGTTTCTGGCTTATCAGCCGTCATCAGCCAGGATAGCTTGCATCCAGTGGCAAAGTGAGCAAGAGACCCACATCTGGGTATACCCTGCCAACTTAGGGCGAACAAAGCAAAACCAAAGGGGATGATGAACAGAGTGCTGAACATTGCAAGCACTCACCCCAGTCAACTGATCTGGGTTCAATCCATCATCATTCTTTAGCTCACTCCGCCACCCCGGTTCAGACATGGCGATATGCAAATCAGTCTGATCCTGTGCCTCATGGCAACAGTCCAGCTCGAACTGCCAAGCCATGTCTTCCCTGGACCGGAAACAAGCATCCTGGGACCGGTTTCTGGCTAATCAGCCGTCATCAGCCAGGCTAGCTTGAACCCAGTGGCAAAGTGAGCAAGGGACCCACATCTGGGCATACCCTGCCAACTTAGGGCGAACAAAGCAAAACCAAAGGGGATGATGAACGGAGTGCTGAACATTGCAAGCACTCACCCCCAGTCAACTGATCTTGGTTTAATCCATCATCATTCTTTAACTCACTCCTCCACCCCAGTTCAGATATGGCCATATGCAAATCAGTCTGACCCTGTGCCTCATGGGAACAGTCCATCCCGAACTGCCAAGCCATGTCTTCCCTGGACCTGAAGCAAGCATCCTGGGAGCGGTTTCTGGCTAATCAGTCGTCATCAGCCAGGCTACCTTGAATACAGTGGCAAAGTGAGCAAGGGACCCACGTCTGGGCATACCCTGCCAACTTAGGGCAAACAAAGCAAAACCAAAGGGGATGATGGACGGAGTACTGAACATTGCAAGCACTCACCCCCAGTCAACTGATCTGGGTTTAATCCATCATCATTCTTTAGCTCACTCAGCCAACCCGGTTCAGACATGGCCATATGCAAATCAATCTGACCCTGTGCCTCATGGTAACAGTCCAGCTCGAACTGCCAAGCCATGTCTTCCCTGGACTGGAAACAAGCATCCTGGGACAGGTTTCTGGCTAATCAGCCGTCATCAGCCAGGCTAGCTTGAATCCAGTGGCAAAGTGAGTAAGGGACCCACGTCCGGGCATACCCTGCCAACTTAGGGCGAACAAAGCAAAACCGAAGGTGATGATGGACGGAGTGCTCAACATTGCAAGCACTCACCCCCAGTCAACTGATCTGGGTTTAATATATCATCATTCTTTAGCTCACTCCACCACCCCGGTTCAGACATGGCCATATGCAAATCAGTCTGACCCTGTGCTTCATGGGAACAGTCCAGCTCGATCTGCCAAGCCATGTCTTCCCTGGACCGGAAACAAGCATCCTGGGACCGGTTTCTGTCTTATCAGCCGTCATCATCCAGGATAGCTTGAATCCAGTGGCAAAGTGAGCAAGAGACCCAAATCTGGGTATACCCTGCCAACTTAGGGCGAACAAAGCAAAACCAAAGGGGATGATGAACAGAGTGCTGAACATTGCAAGCACTCACACCCTGTCAACTGATCTGGGTTCAATCCATCATCATTCTTTAGCTCACTCCGCCACCCCGGTTCAGACATGGCGATATGCAAATCAGTCTGACCCTGTGCCTCATGGCAACAGTCTAGCTCGAACTGCCAAGCCATGTCTTCCCTGGACCGGAAACAAGCATCCTGGGACCGGTTTCTGGCTAATCAGCCGTCATCAACCAGTCTAGCTTGAATCCAGTGGCAAAGAGAGCAGGGGACCCACGTCTGGGTATACCCTGCCAACTTATGGCGAACAAAGCAAAACCAAAGGGGATGATGGATGGAGTGCTGAACATTGCAAGCACTCACCCCCAGTCAAGTGATCTGGGTTTAATACATCATCATTCTTTAGCTCACTCCGCCACCCCAGTTCAGACATGGCCATATGCAAATCAGTCTGAACCTGTGCCTCATGAGAACAGTCCAGCCTGAACTGCCAAGCCATGTCTTCCCTGGACCGGAATCAAGCATCCTGGGACCAGTTTCTGGCTAATCAGCCGTCATCAGCCAGGCTAGCTTGAAACCAGTGGCAAAGTGAGCAAGGGACCCATGTCTGGGCATACCCTGCCAACTTAGGGCGAACAAAGCAAAACCAAAGGGGATGATGGACGGAGTGCTGAACACTGCAAGCACTCACCCCCAGTCAACTGATCTTGGTTTAATCCATCATCATTCTTTAGCTCACTCCGCCACCCCGGTTCAGACATGGCCATATGCAAATCAGTCTGACCCTGTGCCTCATGGGAACAGTCCAGCCCGAACTGCTAAGCCATGTCTTCCCTGGACCGGAAACAAGCATCCTGGGACCGGTTTCTGGCGAATCAGCTGTCATCAACCAGGCTAGCTTGAATCCAGTGACAAAGTGAGTAAGGGACCCACGTCCGGGCATACCCTGCCAACTTAGGGCGAACAAAGCAAAACCAAAGGTGATGATGGACGGAGTGCTCAACATTGCAAGCACTCACCCCCAGTCAACTGATCTGGGTTTAATATATCATCATTCTTTAGCTCACTCCACCACCCCGGTTCAGACATGGCCACATGCAAATCAGTCTGACCCTGTGCTTCATGGGAACAGTCCAGCTTGATCTGCCATGCCATGTCTTCCCTGGACCGGAAACAAGCATCCTGGGACCGGTTTCTGGCTTATCAGCCGTCATCATCCAGGATAGCTTGAATCCAGTGGCAAAGTGAGCAAGAGACCCACATCTGGGTATACCCTGCCAACTTAGGGCGAACAAAGCAAAACCAAAGGGGATGATGAACAGAGTGCTGAACATTGCAAGCACTCACCCCCTGTCAACTGATCTGGGTTCAATCCATCATCATTCTTTAGCTCACTCTGCCACCCCGGTTCAGACATGGCGATATGCAAATCAGTCTGACCCTGTGCCTCATGGCAACAGTCTAGCTCGAACTGCCAAGCCATGTCTTCCCTGGACCGGAAACAAGCATCCTGGGACCGGTTCTGGCTAATCAGCCGTCATCAACCAGTCTAGCTTGAATCCAGTGGCAAAGAGAGCAGGGGACCCACGTCTGAGTATACCCTGCCAACTTATGGCGAACAAAGCAAAACCAAAGGGGATGATGGATGGAGTGCTGAACATTGCAAGCACTCACCCCCAGTCAAGTGATCTGGGTTTAATACATCATCATTCTTTAGCTCACTCCGCCACCCCGGTTCAGACATGGCCATTTGCAAATCAGTCTGAACCTGTGCCTCATGGGAACAGTCCAGCTCGGCCTGCCAAGCCTTGTCTTCCCTGGACCGGAAACAAGCATCCTGGGACCAGTTTCTAGCTTATCAGCCGTCATCAGCCAGGATAGCTTGAATCCAGTGGCAAAGTGAGCAAGAGACCCACATCTGGGTATACCCTGCCAACTTCGGGCGAACAAAGCAAAACCAAAGGGGATGATGAACAGAGTGCTGAACATTGCAAGCACTCACCCCCAGTCAACTGATCTGGGTTCAATCCATCATCATTCTTTAGCTCACTCCGCCACCCCGGTTCAGACATGGCGATATGCAAATCAGTCTGACCCTGTGCCTCATGGCAACAGTCCAGCTTGAACTGCCAAGCCATGTCTTCCCTGGACCGGAAACAAGCATCCTGGGACCGGTTTCTGGCTAATCAGCCGTCATCAACCAGGCTAGCTTGAATCCAGTGGCAAAGAGAGCCACGGACCCATGTCTGGGCATATCCTGCCAACTTGTGGCTAGCAAAGCAAAACCAAAGGGGATGATGGACGGAGTGCTGAACATTGCAAGCACTCACCCCCAGTCAAGTGATCTGGGTTTAATACATCATCATTCTTTAGCTCACTCCGCCACCCCAGTTCAGACATGGCCATATGCAAATCAGTCTGAACCTGTGCCTCATGAGAACAGTCCAGCCTGAACTGCCAAGCAATGTCTTCCCTGAACCGGAAACAAGCATCCTGGGACCAGTTTCTGGCTAATCAGCCGTCATCAGCCAGGCTAGCTTGAAACCAGTGGCAAAGTGAGCAAGGGACCCATGTCTGGGCATACCCTGCCAACTTAGGGCAAACAAAGCAAAACCAAAGGGGATGATGGACGGAGTGCTGAACACTGCAAGCACTCACCCCCAGTCAACTGATCTTGGTTTAATCCATCATCATTCTTTAGCTCACTCCGCCACCCCGGTTCAGACATGGCCATATGCAAATCAGTCTGACCCTGTGCCTCATGGGAACAGTCCAGCCCGAACTGCTAAGCCATGTCTTCCCTGGACCGGAAACAAGCATCCTGGGACCGGTTTCTGGCTAATCAGCCGTCATCAACCAGGCTATCTTGAATCCAGTGGCAAATTGAGCAAGGGACCCACGTCTGGGCATACCCAACCAACTTAGGGCGACCAAAGCAAAACCAAAGGGGTTGATGGATGGAGTGCTGAACATTGCAAGCACTCACCCCTGGTCATCTGATCTGGGTTTAATCCATCATCATTCTTTATCTCACTCCGTCGCCCCAGTTCAGACATGGCCATATGCAAATCAGTCTGACCCTGTGCCTCATGGAACCAGTCCAGCCCGAACTGCCAAGCCATGTCTTCCCTAGAGTGGAAGTAAGCATCCTGGGACCGGTTTCTGGCTAATCAGCCGTCATCAGCTAGGCTAGCTTGAACCCAGTGGCAAAGTGAGCAAGGGAACCACGTCTGGGCATACCCTGCCAACTTAGGGCGAACAAAGCAAAACCAAAGGGAATGATGGACGGAGTGCTGAACATTGCAAGCACTCACCCCAGTCAACTGACCTGGGTTTAGTCCATCGTCATCCTTTAGCTCACTCCTCCACCCCGGTTCAGACATGGCCATATGCAAATCAGTCTGACCCTGTGCCTCATGGAAACAGTCCAGCCCGAACTGCCAAGCCATGTCTTCCCTGGACAAGAAACAAGCATCCTGGGACCGGTTTCTGGCTAATCAGCCGTCATCAGCCAGGCTAGCTTGAATCCAGTGGCAAAGTGAGCAAGGGACCCACGTCTGGGCATACCCTGCCAACTTAGGGCGAACAAAGCAAAACCAAAGGGGATGATGAACGGAGTGGTGAACATTGCAAGCACTCACCCCCAGTCAACTGATCTTGGTTTAATCCATCATCATTCTTTAACTCACTCCTCCACCCCAGTTCAGATATGGCCATATGCAAATCAGTCTGACCCTGTGCCTCATGGGAACAGTCCATCCCGAACTGCCAAGCCATGTCTTCCCTGGACCGGAAGCAAGCATCCTGGGAGCGGTTTCTGGCTAATCAGTCGTCATCAGCCAGGCTACCTTGAATACAGTGGCAAAGTGAGCAAGGGACCCACGTCTGGGCATACCCTGCCAACTTAGGGCAAGCAAAGCAAAACCAAAGGGGATGATGGACGGAGTACTGAACATTGCAAGCACTCACCCCCAGTCAACTGATCTGGGTTTAATCCATCATCATTCTTTAGCTCACTCCGCCACCCCGGTTCAGACATGGCCATATGCAAATCAGTCTGACACTGTGCCTCATGGGAACAGTCCAGCCCGAACTGCCAAGCCATGTCTTCCCTGGACCAGAAGCAAGCATCCTGGGACAGGTTTCTGGCTAATCAGCCGTCATCAGCCAGGCTAGCTTGAATCCGGTGGCAAAGTGAGCAAGGGACCCACGTCTGGGCATACCTTGCCAACTTAGGGCGAACAAAGCAAAACCAAAGGGGATGATGGACGGAGTGCTGAACACTGCTAGCACTCATCCCCAGTCAACTGATCTGGGTTTAATCCATCATCATTCTATAGCTCACTCCTCCTCCCCAGTTCAGACATGGCCATATGCAAATCAGTCTGACCCTGTGCCTCATGGGAACAGTCCATCCCGAACTGCCAAGCCATGTCTTCCCTGGACCGGAAGCAAGCATCCTGGGAGCAGTTTCTGGCTAATTAGCGGTCATCAGCAGGCTACCTTGAATACAGTGGCAAAGTGAGCAAGGGACCCACGTCTGGGCATACCCTGCCAACTTAGGGCGAACAAAGCAAAACAAAAGGGGATGATGGACGGAGTACTGAACATTGCAAGCACTTACCCCCAGTCAACTGATCTGGGTTTAATCCATCATCATTCTTTAGCTCACTCAGCCAACCCGGTTCAGACATGGCCATATGCAAATCAATCTGACCCTGTGCCTCATGGTAACAGTCCAGCTCGAACTGCCAAGCCATGTCTTCCCTGGACCGGAAACAAGCATCCTGGGACAGGTTTCTGGCTAATCAGCCGTCATCAGCCAGGCTAGCTTGAATCCAGTGGCAAAGTGAGTAAGGGACCCACGTCCGGGCATACCCTGCCAACTTAGGGCGAACAAAGCAAAACGAAAGGTGATGATGGACGGAGTGCTCAACATTGCAAGCACTCACCCCCAGTCAACTGATCTGGGTTTAATATATCATCATTCTTTAGCTCACTCCACCACTCCGGTTCAGACATGGCCATATGCAAATCAGTCTGACCCTGTGCTTCATGGGAACAGTCCAGCTCGATCTGCCAAGCCATGTCTTCCCTGGACCGGAAACAAGCATCCTGGGACCGGTTTCTGGCTTATCAGCCGTCATCATCCAGGATAGCTTGAATCCAGAGGCAAAGTGAGCAAGAGACCCACATCTGGGTATACCCTGCCAACTTAGGGCGAACAAAGCAAAACCAAAGGGGATGATGAACAGAGTGCTGAACATTGCAAGCACTCACACCCTGTCAACTGATCTGGGTTCAATCCATCATCATTCTTTAGCTCACTCCGCCACCCCGGTTCAGACATGGCGATATGCAAATCAGTCTGACCCTGTGCCTCATGGCAACAGTCTAGCTCAAACTGCCAAGCCATGTCTTCCCTGGACCGGAAACAAGCATCCTGGGACCGGTTTCTGGCTAATCAGCCGTCATCAACCAGTCTAGCTTGAATCCAGTGGCAAAGAGAGCAGGGGACCCACGTCTGGGTATACCCTGCCAACTTATGGTGAACAAAGCAAAACCAAAGGGGATGATGGATGGAGTGCTGAACATTGCAAGCACTCACCCCCAGTCAAGTGATCTGGGTTTAATACATCATCATTCTTTAGCTCACTCCGCCACCCCAGTTCAGACATGGCCATATGCAAATCAGTCTGAACCTGTGCCTCATGAGAACAGTCCAGCCTGAACTGCCAAGCCATGTCTTCCCTGGACCGGAATCAAGCATCCTGGGACCAGTTTCTGGCTAATCAGCCGTCATCAGCCAGGCTAGCTTGAAACCAGTGGCAAAGTGAGCAGGGGACCCACGTCTGGGTATACCCTGCCAACTTATGGTGAACAAAGCAAAACCAAAGGGGATGATGGATGGAGTGCTGAACACTGCAAGCACTCACCCCCAGTCAACTGATCTTGGTTTAATCCATCATCATTCTTTAGCTCACTCCGCCACCCCGGTTCAGACATGGCCATATGCAAATCAGTCTGACCCTGTGCCTCATGGGAACAGTCCAGCCCGAACTGCTAAGCCATGTCTTCCCTGGACCGGAAACAAGCATCCTGGGACCGGTTTCTGGCTCATCAGCCGTCATCAACCAGGCTAGCTTGAGTCCAGTGGCAAAGTGAGTAAGGGACCCACGTCCGGGCATACCCTGCCAACTTAGGGCGAACAAAGCAAAACCAAAGGTGATGATGGACGGAGTGCTCAACATTGCAAGCACTCACCCCCAGTCAACTGATCTGGGTTTAATATATCATCATTCTTTAGCTCACTCCACCACCCCGGTTCAGACATGGCCACATGCAAATCAGTCTGACCCTGTGCTTCATGGGAACAGTCCAGCTTGATCTGCCAAGCCATGTCTTCCCTGGACCGGAAACAAGCATCCTGGGACCGGTTTCTGGCTTATCAGCCGTCATCATCCAGGATAGCTTGTATCCAGTGGCAAAGTGAGCAAGAGACCCACATCTGGGTATACCCTGCCAACTTAGGGCGAACAAAGCAAAACCAAAGGGGATGATGAACAGAGTGCTGAACATTGCAAGCACTCACCCCCTGTCAACTGATCTGGGTTCAATCCATCATCATTCTTTAGCTCACTCTGCCACCCCGGTTCAGACATGGCGATATGCAAATCAGTCTGACCCTGTGCCTCATGGCAACAGTCTAGCTCGAACTGCCAAGCCATGTCTTCCCTGGACCGGAAACAAGCATCCTGGGACCGGTTTCTGGCTAATCAGCCATCATCAACCAGTCTAGCTTGAATCCAGTGGCAAAGAGAGCAGGGGACCCACGTCTGAGTATACCCTGCCAACTTATGGCGAACAAAGCAAAACCAAAGGGGATGATGGATGGAGTGCTGAACATTGCAAGCACTCACCCCTAGTCAAGTGATCTGGGTTTAATACATCATCATTCTTTAGCTCACTCCGCCACCCCGGTTCAGACATGGCCATTTGCAAATCAGTCTGAACCTGTGCCTCATGGGAACAGTCCAGCTCGACCTGCCAAGCCTTGTCTTCCCTGGACCGGAAACAAGCATCCTGGGACCGGTTTCTAGCTTATCAGCCGTCATCAGCCAGGATAGCTTGAATCCAGTGGCAAAGTGAGCAAGAGACCCACATCTGGGTATACCCTGCCAACTTCGGGCGAACAAAGCAAAACCAAAGGGGATGATGAACAGAGTGCTGAACATTGCAAGCACTCACCCCCAGTCAACTGATCTGGGTTCAATCCATCATCATTCTTTAGCTCACTCCGCCACCCCGGTTCAGACATGGCGATATGCAAATCAGTCTGACCCTGTGCCTCATGGCAACAGTCCAGCTTGAACTGCCAAGCCATGTCTTCCCTGGACCGGAAACAAGCATCCTGGGACCGGTTTCTGGCTAATCAGCCGTCATCAACCAGGCTAGCTTGAATCCAGTGGCAAAGAGAGCCACGGACCCATGTCTGGGCATATCCTGCCAACTTGTGGCTAGCAAAGCAAAACCAAAGGGGATGATGGACGGAGTGCTGAACATTGCAAGCACTCACCCCCAGTCAAGTGATCTGGGTTTAATACATCATCATTCTTTAGCTCACTCCGCCACCCCAGTTCAGACATGGCCATATGCAAATCAGTCTGAACCTGTGCCTCATGAGAACAGTCCAGCCTGAACTGCCAAGCCATGTCTTCCCTGGACCGAAAACAAGCATCCTGGGACCAGTTTCTGGCTAATCAGCCGTCATCAGCCAGGCTAGCTTGAAACTAGTGGCAAAGTGAGCAAGGGACCCATGTCTGGGCATACCCTGCCAACTTAGGGCGAACAAAGCAAAACCAAAGGGGATGATGGACGGAGTGCTGAACACTGCAAGCACTCACCCCCAGTCAACTGATCTTGGTTTAATCCATCATCATTCTTTAGCTCACTCCGCCACCCCGGTTCAGACATGGCCATATGCAAATCAGTCTGACCCTGTGCCTCATGGGAACAGTCCAGCCCGAACTGCTAAGCCATGTCTTCCCTGGACCGGAAACAAGCATCCTGGGACCGGTTTCTGGCTAATCAGCCGTCATCAACCAGACTATCTTGAATCCAGTGGCAAATTGAGCAAGGGACCCACGTCTGGGCATACCCAACCATCTTAGGGCGACCAAAGCAAAACCAAAGGGGTTGATGGATGGAGTGCTGAACATTGCAAGCACTCACCCCTAGTCATCTGATCTGGGTTTAATCCATCATCATTCTTTATCTCACTCCGTCGCCCCAGTTCAGACATGGCCATATGCAAATCAGTCTGACCCTGTGCCTCATGGAACCAGTCCAGCCCGAACTGCCAAGCCATGTCTTCCCTAGACTGGAAGTAAGCATCCTGGGACTGGTTTCTGGCTAATCAGCCGTCATCAGCTAGGCTAGCTTGAACCCAGTGGCAAAGTGAGCAAGGGAACCACGTCTGGGCATACCCTGCCAACTTAGGGCGAACAAAGCAAAACCAAAGGGAATGATGGACGGAGTGCTGAACATTGCAAGCACTCACCCCCAGTCAACTGACCTGGGTTTAGTCCATCGTCATCCTTTAGCTCACTCCTCCACCCCGGTTCAGACATGGCCATATGCAAATCAGTCTGACCCTGTGCCTCATGGAAACAGTCCAGCCCGAACTGCCAAGCCATGTCTTCCCTGGACAAGAAACAAGCATCCTGGGACCGGTTTCTGGCTAATCAGCCGTCATCAGCCAGGCTAGCTTGAATCCAGTAGCAAAGTGAGCAAGGGACCCACGTCTGGGCATACCCTGCCAACTTAGGGCGAACAAAGCAAAACCAAAGGGGATGATGGACGGAGTGCTGAACACTGCAAGCACTCTCCCCCAGTCAACTGATCTTGGTTTAATCCATCATCATTCTTTAGCTCACTCCGCCACCCCGGTTCAGACATGGCCATATGCAAATCAGTCTGACCCTGTGCCTCATGGGAACAGTCCAGCCCGAACTGCTAAGCCATGTCTTCCCTGGACCGGAAACAAGCATCCTGGGACCGGTTTCTGGCTAATCAGCCGTCATCAACCAGGCTAGCTTGAATCCAGTGGCAAAGTGAGTAAGGGACCCACGTCCGGGCATACCCTGCCAACTTAGGGTAAACAAAGCAAAACCAAAGGTGATGATGGACGGAGTGCTCAACATTGCAAGCACTCACCCCCAGTCAACTGATCTGGGTTTAATATATCATCATTCTTTAGCTCACTCCACCACCCCGGTTCAGACATGGCCATATGCAAATCAGTAAAAAATTCTCGAGACGTAGAGCTAAACATTTTGCCAAAATCTTATAGTCTAAATTGATTAAGGAAATTGGACGATAATTCTTTCATAATTTATGATCTTTACCGTCTTTAGGAAGAAGGCATATCAACGCTTATTGAAAAAAAGTACCGGATGACTTAGATGTCTTTGGAAACATTTGAAATAACTGCATAGTCATTGTCATTGAGCAGATAATCATACATCGTGAGAAAAGAACGTAACAATACACCAGCAAGAATAGTAAATGATAACTTCATAGCTACTTTTATATAAACAATATAAATTCAGAGAGTAAAACATAATAAATAGGACAAAATTCTTAGCCTAAATAAATCATGGAAGTTTAGGTACTTCTTCAAATCAAGGGTTATGAGTTTGTGCGTCATGAGCATACTTATCCAAAAACGAAGTAACTGGAAGCCGTAGAAGGTCTCTTTTACTAGCTAATAAAACAGGGTATATGTCTGCCCTGTCAAGTCTATGGTGGTAACATGCACCGTACCACCATGCTTTAAAGGACACTTGAGAAGTGTCCTTCTAAGATTTGGTAATTTGTTGAAAAGCTACTGCAAGAAGTAAATCAATTATACAAAAATCCCTGGATTGAGATGACCAATAATCAGAGGTGCTGCCCAGGAAAAGATTAATAAAATTAAAAGGAGAATGTGAATTAAAAATAGAATGTATCTGTTTCCAAACTTTTAGCCAAAAGTCATATATGAGAGGGCACTCAAATAACATATGTTTAAGATCCGCAAATGGCTGAGAGCAAAACCAACAATTGGGGATAATGTAGAATCTAATTTATGGAGATAAGCAGGTGTAATTAATAGTCTATTATAAATAAAAAAATATGTTTGGGTTGTGTTAGCCGCTCCAGAAGATTTTCTTATTTTCGACCAAATCTTATTCCAAAGAGAAGTAGGAAAAGTGGATTGTAGATCCATTTCCCCAAAAATTTGCCACTTCAGTTTTATCTCTATCTACTAGGATTAGAGTTATGTGCTTATATATTTGAGATGCAGATGGTAATGCATCTAGTAATTTGCAAATAGGAGAAGGAGAGAATGAAGATAATTGTTCAGAAGAGAAATTGTGAGAAGTCTGTATTGCTGAGATGTGTAGTTTATATTTATCTTCATACGAAGCTGGAAGTGAAAAAAGTGATTGTGCTTCAGAGAAGGGAAGACACAAACCATCATGATATAATTGAGAAACCCATTTCAAACCTTTAGAATACCAATCTTTCCAAAAAATTACTCTGTTGTTAATTTTAATCGAAATATTATACCATAGAGAAGAGGCTAAAAATGTATCACTAGGTGACTTGAAGGAAACAACAAGCATTTGCAATGCAAATGGGTCTCGCATTTGTGACTTAGAGCTATTGACGTTGTAAATGGAAATTTCTTTTTTACCTACCCGTTTTATTTTTTGAGTGAATGTATGTAGTGTGCAAAATCCCTTGGAAAGGTCCTGCACTTCCTAATAAATATATTGAAAAAGACGCAGTGTGGATTGTGTCAACAATTGCTTGGTACGTACCTCATGGGTGAAGTATCGCCACACATGCACACTGTGGTGCTTTAATAATGCGAAACTCATTAATAAAAGTAGTGCTTACAGACTAAACAACGCGATCGGGATCGGAGCATGTGAATCTGAATCCCGGCTTCTCTTTCGTTTTCTGGACTATTTGACTCACTATCCTGCATCTTGGTTATCGCCAAAACACTGGGAGGCAATGAAGTTTGCCAACAGGGCTGGGGCAGGGGGGCTTCGGGGGTACATGAAAATGTATTCATTGCCTAGTTGTCAAAGGTCGCCCGGTGCTATTAGTTAAAAGAGTGCAGATTTCATTAAGGTATTAAGAGTACTTTACTCGCATCTATGAGGAAATCGACATTAACTACACAAAATGTCAGAATGCGTGTCAGTTTTCACAGTGTTTTAGACAGTTTTGGTTGCTTAGTTTCATTGCATTAATTTTTGTATTTACTCTTTTACACAGCATCCAAAGTAGGTTACCTAACCCCAAAGTCCCATAGTAGGGAGTCTTTTACAGTTGAGCAAATGTGTCCAAATGTAGTTTTGGTAGTGCTGTGGAATGATCAGCCAATGAGGTACTCGATGAGCAGTTATTTAACTACACGTTCAAAATGTACGGTATAGTGGCTGTTGTTTGTTTGTAGCCAACCACCTCTTTGAATGTGTTTATTAGCACAGAGGTTCATCTACAAGACAGTGCTCACAGAGGGGTGACTAAAGCACAAAACAAAATGTATTCATTTATCCTGAGTGTGAAGGCACCCGGAAGGCTTAGGTGCCCGACCGGAGAGGCTAGGGATCCTAGCGCTTCTACAGACTCTGCCGTGCTCCTCTGCACCAGCAGGGCACAGCTCAGAATCTGCCACTTCTGCTAAGAATAGGTGAGGGAGATGAGGCTGGGGCATGCAGGAGTTGCCGGCAGATTTCCAGGTTATTGAACGTGATGATTCTGACGTGAGGCAATGGAGACTGACTTTGTCTGTTTGTCTGCACCAGTCTATTTTTCTACCATCTACCAGGCTCACTGTCATGTATCCATTCATCTCTCTTTGTTAGAGGTGCGCAAGCCAATATATTAATTAGCCAGCCGGAGAAGAGCCAAGCGTATAAGAGCCAGTGGGCGAGACGTGAAAATGATCGGCATGTTAATCATACAGTAAACATGATGTAAATGTGCGGTAATGTCTCTTCAGAATTCAAAAAAAGTGCATTTCTTTAGCGCGTCACCTCAGTACACAAGATTATAGCACTGATTGAGAGGAAGTTATTAAAAGTGCTTATTTTAAGTATGAGTTAAAACACTGCCGCTCCTCCTGCCCGACAACAATGCCATTTGTGAACTAGGAGGCGTCAGTTGCCATGCATACCCCGAATGTTGCCTAGAGTATTATTATATTTAGAGTAACATTAAAATCTAGTTCATTAAACAAGAGAAGTTTTTGTACAGCACGCATCTTGAATGTGCATATTTCAAGGTGGCAATAATGAAGATGAAAATGGAAGTGCCGGCAGGCAAGAAAACACGAACAAGAGTGGGGAGGAGGAGCAGGGGAGGTTGAAAAGTCACAGACTGAGGGTAGGAGTAAAGGGGCCAATAGCCATGGAAGGATACAAATTAAGAATGAGGAGGGACTAACAAGCCTCAAACCAATTGGAAGGCAGCATTTAAGACAAAAGCCAATGGGCAGAGAGTGGGTGGAGCTTCCACAAAGCTTCCACACTACAGTATATACTGCATGCCTCGCAAAGCGATGGCAGCGCATTCGCGCTGCAATGCTAGGCGAGACCTAAAAATGGGGGTAAGTATCTTGCATTTATTTTTTAAAATTGGAGGTGATAAGAATGAAGGCCCGGACATGAAAGACAAACATTCCAGCAGGGAAAAGGGACTGAAACAAGATTTCTCCAGATCTGCCCATAAAGGTATAGAAACAACAAGCTTATCTTGTAATAAAAAGGCAGAATGTTTAAGACAAAATGCTTGTGATATTTGACGAAGTCTGGAAAATTAACTCCTCCCAAATATTTTGGTTTTTTAAGTTGACACAGAGACATCCTAGATTTTTTTCCATTCCATAAAAATGTACACAAAATTTAATAACCCCACCAGGATAAAAATAAGGGATTCCAGCGAGATGTAAGTTCCAGTCAGGTTGTAGACAAAGAGTTCAAATTCAGAGGGATAGAATTCTTAACAGAGTCTGAGAACTATAGGCCAAGATATTTAATTTTATCTCGACTCCAATGAAACGAAGAAGCAATAAAGTCAGCATGGAAGCATAAATTATTTAAAGGAAGAATTTCACAGTTATCTGCATTTCATTTATAACCTGAGACCAATGCAATGCTATCTACTTCTGATAAAAATGCTGGTAAAGACGATTGTGGGTGAGAAATAAACAATAGGAGATCATCAGCATAAGCTGAAAGCTTAAGTTGAGAGTCTCCATAAGAGAAGCCAGTAATTTGAGTATTAGAACAAATCTTTATTAAAAAGGGTTCTAAGGCGAGAATAAATAATTAAGCGGAAAGAGGGCAACCTTGTCGCACGCCTCTATAAAGAGGAAAAAATAGGAGACATCTGACCATTGACTAAAATAGAAGATTTGGGAGAAGAATGGAGTAAAGAAATAAATTGAATACATTTAGGGTCAAACTCAAACCAGGAGAGAGTAGCAAAAATAAAAGACCAGTTAACTCCATCAATACGCTTTTTCCGCGTCTAAAGAAATCGCTGCCAGGGAAGACTTGGGTGATTTGGATTTACTGATAACATTAAAAAATAAGCAAATATTATGGGAGAGAAGTCTACCCTTACTAAAACCACATTGTTCTCTCCCAATTAAATGTGGTAAAAAATTCTCGAGACGTAGAGCTAAACATTTTGCCAAAATCTTATAGTCTAAATTGATTAAGGAAATTGGACGATAATTCTTTCATAATTTATGATCTTTACCGTCTTTAGGAAGAAGGCATATCAACGCTTATTGAAAAAAAGTACCGGTTGACTTAGATGAAATAAAATAAAGATAAAGTTGGTGTAATTTAGGTAGAAGAAAAGAAGATAAATATGAGTAGAATTCGATAGTGAATCCGTCAGGTCCAGGAGCTTTGACTTGTTTAATGGAAGGAATAGCAGTAGAAATATCTTGTATCTAAATATCTTGTTCTATTAAAGAAAAATCTAAGTCCGGGTGAGTAGGTGCAGGAATGGAATATAAATAGAAGCGTCCTGCATGTCCAACTGAAACTCTGGGGAATAAAGAGCCTGATAAATTTTTGTAAATTCTGAAAGGATATCTTTGCTCATATATAGATTTGGATTAGAAGGAGTAAGAATAGAATCAATGATAATACGTTCTTTCTTGATTTGAAGGTAATTCGCAAGAAGTTTCCCTGATTTATTCTGACCACCATAATATTTCACACTGGCCTTGAGTAAAAAAGAATTGCCATTGTCTGTAGAAATCTAGCTTTCAAAAGGTAATTTAAAGTATTCATAGATTGGGAGTTATAGTAAGAATATTCTAATTTCTTAATCTGTGAAGTGAGAGTCTTTAATTTATTAGCAGCTGATTTTCGTTTTTGAGAAAAAAAAATTATAATAAAATCTCTAGAGGTGGCTTTAAAAACATCCCAAACAACTTGAGATTTTATCCCAGGAGACTCATTTTCCAAAAAGAAAGTATGAGCAAATTGTTCAAAGGAACGTGTAAATTGGGAGTTTGACAGAAGAGAGTTATTGAACCTCCATGGTCGGGCTCCCTGAAGAGGAGGAAGAAATTCCAGATCTAAAGTTACTGGTGCATAGTCGCAGAACAACATAGATCCTATATCAGAATTATTAACTCTCTGGGCAAGATTATTGGAAATAAAAATATAGTCCAACCGAGACTGAGATAAATGGGCAGGTGAAAAGATAGTGTACTCTTGAAGAGTGGGATTACATAATCTCTATGCATCGCCTTGAGATCCTTGGGATAGAGTTGACCTAAATTGAGAATGTATGTGCGAAGGTATGAATTTGGTTTTGGAGTGTCTGTCTAAGATAGGATCAAAAACCATGTTACAATCGCCACCCACAATCAAATATTCATCGGTATTGGTCATCAACTTAGATAATACTCCTGGTCAAAAAGATTAATCTGGAGTAGTAGGTGCATAAAGATTAACAATAGTTACTGGAATTTTATCAACAAGTAAAGAAACTGAAACCCATCTACCATCACAATCCACATCTTGGGTAAGCATTTGAATATTGAGACGTTTATGACATAAAATAGCCACCCCATTACGTTTTCCTGAACCTGGAGAGGCAAAAATCTGAGCAACCTATTGACGCTTAAGTTTAGCAATTTCTTTATCTACAATATGTATTTCTTGCAACAAAACAATATCCCCCTTTAAAGAAGAAATATGAGATAAAATCCTCTGACGCTTTATAGGGGAGCCTAAATCTTTAACATTCCATGAAATGATTCTTAAAGTCATTTATCATGCAATATTAACCTATAAACATTACAATATATAACAATAACTGTAACTGGTTTTTGATATAAACAATATGAGGAGTATGATAAGAAATAACTTTGAAACAGTGAATGCACGTTAGAAAAAATTGTAAATAGAAAAAAGATTAGAAATAGAAAATAACAGAAAGAAAAGATATGAGAAATAGAATGAGGTACAGAACTAGTGTTGAAAGGCATTAGACAAATAAGAGAAGAAAGATATATGGATAGTCGATGAAAGCCATTGTAGGAGAAGAAAAGAAGAGGGAAAAAAATAAGGAAAAAACACAAGAAAGAGAGTCATGCAAAAAAAAAAACTCAATCATGTATAAGATACAAATAATGACATACCAAAAAACACACAAAAAGGTTGAGGGTAGTGGAGCCACAGAAGGGGATTGTACATCAACCGGAGCTCTTGCAACGGGCACAGGAGGAAGACAAAATTCCATCAAACGAACGGGTATTCACATGAATGAATATGAGAAGATTCAACCTAATGAAAAAAAGAGAATAGAACATGTTATAAACAAAATAACAAGTACAATATACATACAAACAACCAGAACATTTTAGTAGAGTACAAAGACACAACAAAGTTAAACAGTGGATCTTGAAACGTCCATGTCCTCCATGTCCTCCTGTTTGTAATTCTCCAAAAATCGTTAAAGTAGATGGGGATCTTCATAGGCTGTAGTTTTATTCCTATATGTGACCTTAAAAAGGCAAGAGTGGATATGGCCGAATCTGGCATTGATATTCTGTAGTGCCGGTCTCATGTCCAAAAATTGCTTCCTTCTATCTGCGGTTGCTTTGGCATAATCTTGCGCGAAGAAAAGGGTAGATCCTTGCCAAGAGATTTTACCTTTGACCTTAGCAACATGAAAGGCTTTCAACAAATCTGTGTTCTCCAAAAAATTACTCCTCTTGGTGTATTCAATGAGGTTGCTGAGTGTGAGACATGGCCCAAACGATGAGCTCGTTGGATATTCAAAGGTGGAGAATCTGGGATATCCAAAAGTTTTGGAAGAAAAGATTAAAAAAGGAGACAGAATTAGGTCCTTCATGTCCCTCTACTAAGCCATAAATGCGTAGATTATTGCGTCTGTTGTGATTTTCAAGATTTTCAACCTGCTTTTGAAGACTTGAAATCTGAGACTGCATAGAGGGAACTTGCACACAGTAGAATGGAAAGAGTCCACTTTATTCTCCAGTTGAACAACCCTACCCTCCATATGAGACCATTTATCGTCTAATTGCTGAAGACCGATATTAGTCTCTTCTATGTAAGGCTTAAGAGCATAAATTTCTTCCAGGATTAACTCCATTGAAATTGGAGGAGGAGACAGTGTTGGTGAAGGAGGGTCTTGCTTGACCCTCTTCGCAGGTGATTGCGTCGACATACTAGGCAACTTTGATAAAGATTTTGAAGTAGGCAGTGAAACATTAGTCAGGGGTGCAATTAATGAGACCTGTTCTGAATCAGTTTCTTATGGATGAGATACTATTTTGGCCGAGGTGGAGTCAAAAATGTGATTAACAGAATTTGCATTGGATTTCTCCTTCGTTGACCATGCTAGATATTTGCCTATAGGTAAATTCTCCTAGTATCATTTCTGAAGGACTGAGTTATGATTTAATATCTCTTTGGAAGTAAAGTGCTCCTGCAGATTGTATTTATCTTTGGGCAGATCGAGCTTGGCCTCCCTCGTAGGGAAGATTAAATAACTTGCTGTTGCCTGATTCAAAACTGATTGTAATTGTTCCCTCTGTTTCTTTCCCACTGCCTCACATTATACTGTAAGGCTATCACCTCTCCCCTAAAGATGGCTTTAATTAAGCCCCAAACCATAAACCTAGAGGCCATACCTAAATTATGCTCTAAAGATTCCTCTAAAGTCTGCCTCATTTGACATTTCCATTGTTCATTAATGATTAAAGATCTCTCGAAAGTCCATCTTATCTGATTGTGCTGCTGATCAGAAAAGAACAGGCTTACTGTAATAATAGCATGATCTGAGGGAAGATTTGCTATTATTTCCAATTGAACTATTAAAAGAGCATGTGAAAGCAGAAAAAGAAATTTGAGATGATGAATGAAATCTTTTCTAATGACAGGTATACATCCTGTCCATCAGATGATCAATTGGCTAGCAGTCTATCAAAGCGAAATCCCACATCAGAGTATGTAACGACATGCTTGATTTTGTTTTTCCTGTAATTTATTACCCCAAGATGAATCTGCAGTTGGATCAGGGAGAATATTAAAATGGCCCCAATTACACTGAAACCAGCCTCATTCCTTGCAAAACTTTAAAGAGACTGCAGAGCTGCAGAAAATCTTCTATCTGGCCATAAAAACTCCCAAAGTTTATCAGCTGGGAAGAAATCCTCATTTGAACACAAATCCATCTCGCACTTAAATCTCTATGGACTTTCACAATTTTGCATTGAAAATCTTTCACAACCAGGATGGCATCTCCCCTAATAGCAGAGTTGGATGAAGCATAAAATTAGGGTTGAATGTACCCAGGAACTTATAAAATGTGTTTCTTGTAAAAAAAAAATGATATTTGCCTGAAGCGATTTATACCATGCAAGCAGTGCCCCCTACTTTATTCTGTTATGGAAGCTATTGGCATTACAGGAAATAAAATTCAGCCTTCGATGGGCCATGGATAAAACAGAGAAGATGGAAAATTAACCACATATATAAATGAATGAACAGCGTTTCTGCTGCATTTTTGTTATGTTTTTGCCCTTCTCATTCCCCCTTCCCCTCATCCCAACACCCCTTCTGCCCCCTCCCCCAACCTTGCTCCCAATCCCCTACCACCCATCCCTCCTCCCTCCAAGCAGTACATCCCAAAGAGAGCCTTCCGGTCCAGAGTTCCCAAACAGAGATTGCCTGCCTCCTTGCCCACCCACCCTACCCTTTGGGGAGTGCCTTAGAGTGGTACCCTGAAGCCATCCTCCAGGGTAGCCGCCATTCTGAAAACACACAAAGCATAGGCAGAGAATTCCTCAACCCCATCTATCCATAACATTGTATCTACTACTTTGTCTGTATGCTCAAGTCTAGCACTATGTCCTGACCGCCTATTTACTTTGAAAACTCTTTCCTCTGTTGTAGAAGGTAATTGGCTTGCTCAATTGATCCCAAAACGTGAAATTGGCCCTCTACCAGAACCTTTACCTTAGATTGTTGCACCAGTGCAGCTTGAATACCTTACTTGAGGGGTTCAATCATCAGCTTAAATTCTCACTGACAGTGAGCGGCTACTGCAGACATGTCCAAAAATATGTTGAAGCTCCTCTTGCCCATTGTCTAAAGCCCATTTGATGTTATAGCCTCTGTCAAATTTTACTCTTTAACCCGAAAAATCCCCAAAGTTAACCAGAAAAGGGTGAGAATATCCTACATTTCGGAATTAAACATAAGGGAACTGATGGGAAGATCTTCCAGCTTAGCAGGGTTCTCTCGGAGAACATATTGATGGATCAAATCCAAAATGAATTTGATTGGGTCTTGACCAGCTTTACGTCCTTCTTGAATTCCCACAAAGAGCAGATTTCAGAGCCTAGATCTATTTTCTATCTCATCTAGCTCATCTAGCTTTATCTGCAACTCATGGATTTCTCATTTCGATTGAGCTATATGAGATTCCAAACAATTTTGAAAATCCTCTAAGCAAGATATACATTGTTCTGCTTGCATTAGTCTGGAATTGATTTTGGGTAAGCTCTGGTTAATACTGCTCAGTTGTGTCCAGAGTTCAAGGTGAGCTCTTTCGTGAGCACTCCTTATCTCCCTTATCTCTTCCAGAATATGCTGAAGCTTGACCCCCAGCTGGGTGTCCTCTATTGATACTCCTAGAGGCCTGCTAGGCAAAGCTGTTCAAGAGCTCAGTGCAGACAACACCAGCTGAAAAACCGATGCATCGTGGTCGCCAATCTCATTGTGTGCATAAACCTCCTTGCAAGATTGATCATTAGATTTATTAGCTTGAAGGCCCGGGATCATCAGCGCTTTTATATTTTGCTCTGATTCCTCTGAGAAGAGTTTCCTGGTCCCCGGTGGATGGTGAACAAAACATTTTTAAAATAAACAGAGGATATGGAGTTTTTTCAGGAATATTCAACAGGCCAACCTGGCACTAAGGCTATATCTTGGGCCGGAATAGGAGTCATGAAATTGAGAGAGTCTTGTAACGAGGCAGCGGCAGCTTCAGTCAGAGGCAGCCGCCCCTTCTGTTGATATTCCATCAGAGAGACAGACAGGCTGATCAGAAGTGGTCCATGACTGCTTATCCTCATGTCTTTCTTTACTACCCAGTGATCCCTGTATTTCAGCAGGATGTCGTCCTGCTCCGCTTTAGCCCTTATTACGATTGCTCTCTCTCATTGTGCTTGATTGATGTAGAGGAGTCTTTAAATTATTTACCAAATTGACAGTCTTACAATTGTCATCCATCATGAGGTCCTGGTGGGATTTGGGCATTTTGGCCAATTTAGTTTGCGCAGGTGGGTGTCCTGCCCAGCTGATTCATGCACTGTAGCCGGCTTCATTGGCCCGAATAAGCCGAGAGGGAATGTGGTCGATTGTGTCTGCAAGGGGGATCACCTTCATTAACCAAAGGCTGCTTCAATCGCTGCACGTATTGTTGATCCTGCAGCTACTCTATTTCATAATGCCTTGCCTTTAAGTTTAAAAGCAGCACACAGATCTCTCATTATTATGATACCAGGTTCAAAATCATCTGTTTTGTCTCCAGTGTAGTGTCAGGAAGTGATTATTACAAACGATTGTACCTCGGCACTCTCCAAATTCAAATTAACATTTGTTTTGTGGCTGTAAGCCTAGAGGGTACATAGAAAACTAAATGCGACAACTCACAGGAAACACTAGTCAGAAAGCATGTATTCAAAAAGAATCAGGTTTAATGTAAAATAACATTAGAAAAGCTGTGTTCCACTAGAAATCTACAATCATGTCTAGGATACTAATATCTAAAACAGTAATACAGATGAGGTTAATACAGTCCTGTTAATTATTAGTACACAACAGAGGAATGTTTATATTTGGAGCTCCCGTTCTTAAAACCTCCTATTTGGTGACAGATGATGGCAGCCGACACGTGTTTTGTTACTTTCTGTAACTTTTTCAATGCTTAAGCTAGGAGAGAATATTCCAAGTTTGGGAGATCCGTCCACGGTGAGCGGACTGCGAACCTTTCGGCCAGAAACTCGCGAGACCATATAGTAAAATGGTACTGGAATCCAAAAACTCCTTGTTTTCAGTCATTTTGGCTGGTTGGCCCATCCTGCCAAGAGCTAGTCCCCCTTAGTCTGGGAGGAATACAAAAATGCCAACTGCCAATTGTTCATGTCACGTGAACTAGGACAGGCTGCAGGCACCAAATATTTATGACAAGAAAATGACAATTTTTTTAATGTAGCATTTAGAGAATTGCGTCTTAAAATTCAACTTTACTATTAGATGATTTTAAATTACAATTATTTTGAGATCAAACATGGCATTTCTACCTGTTCTCAGTCAAAAGTTAGCACTTATAAAATGTAATAAGGTAACCCAATGTTATCATGTGAGAAGAGAGGTAGGCCTCAGAGCAGAGAAGAAATAATTTGGGACTGTTTCACTACAGGGCATTTAAAACCTAAAAACACATGTCTTACCTGTTAAATGCAGTGCACCCTGCCTTAAGGGCTGCTTAGTCCTACCTTAAGGGTGACTATGTGTATTAAGAAGTGAACTTTAGGCCGGGTGAAAGGTTTATTTTGCTAGGTCAAATTGGCTGTTTAAAACTGCACACCAGCCGCAATGGCACCCCTAAGCCATGTTTTAAACGGCTTAAGTGGATTGAACAATAAGTGCTGCAGACCTACCAGTAGCTTTTAATTTACAGGCCCTGGGTACATGTAGTACCACTTGACTAGAGAATTATTAGTAATACAGGGTATAAGCCAATTTTACCATATTTAAAGGAGAGAGCACAAGCTTTTTAGCACTGGTTAGCAGTAGTACAATGCACAGAGTGATAATACCAATCAAGATGAAAATCAGAAAACAGGAATGGAAAAGGCAAAAAGTTTGAGGGAAGTCCACCGCAAAGGATGTCAGGTCTAACAGTGATCCACTAAATGTCACTAAATCTTCATGTTTAATTTTATACAATAATCTACCATCTTTTAATGTGTCTTCCTCTCTATTCCTCTCCCACATACCTTTCTTGTTCATATTGATATTCTTTCTTCTTCACTTTCTAGAGACAGATACTAAATCAGAGAATCTCTGAATTGTGCCAGGATCTCAGTTTTGTCACCATTCGGTTAAACATAGATTTTTTTTGGCATCCACAAATTGGTTCTTTGTGAATAGCTGAACAGATTGTCAGCATTCATGTGCAAATCTCAATTGATTTAAAAAATGATTTGTGTATTGTCGACATATATAAATACGTCCAGACCAAATGGCTGAATTTAATGGGCCAGATGAACCATATACCGATTAAATGGCAGTGGAGAAAATATGGATCCTTCTGGAGCACCACACACCAGTGTCTTACCTATTTAAATCTGCTTAATTTATGGTGACCTCAAAGGTTTTATCCAACAGACAACTGTCAAACCAAATCAACACAGTGCTCCCAATATCAAATCCTCAGGATGGCATAATAGCATCCAGTGGTCCAATGTAAAATAACTCAGAGATATCGAAAAGGATAAATGCAGTTGGCACATCTCGGTCCACATGCTCATGCAAATCATCCAACAGAGTTTTCGGTACTGATTCAGTAGGCTATTAGTACTACCAACGTGGGTCAATTGGTTGAATGCTGACTGCTCCAGTAGTTTAGCTAGGGCAGCTGTGACCCCAGCCAATAATTATTAGTGCATTCATGATCCAATGTGGCTATTTGTGATAAAGGCCAAACATGATTTTTCTGTTTAATTGGAACTTTTCAAGGAACCAATGAAGCACTTTACTTGTGCTAGCGATTTTAGCAGCATCATCTTATGTAATCGCGATGGAATGACATCTTCATCTGATCCGGAAGATTTACCAATTTTATATTAACCTTTATACCACATCATCAACTAAAAGTTGGAATTGAAAACAGGTATGTCTAGTCTTTTCCACCAAAACATCCACCAGACAATCAATTGCATTTTCATCTCCTAATCAGATTTTATGAAAATTCAAGAGTGATATAATTTTCTTGATATTTGTCTCAAAACGATTTGTGAAATGATTGCACTAAGACTCTGAGTTTGCAACATAGAGCAGAATTGCAGATTCTTTCGGTTCCTTGATAACTGCAAAGATTGCTTTGATAAATGGGGCAGTGACAAGATCTTCTGTGAGAAAGAAAAAGAGTGCTCTTCCCATATAGCCTTCTTATACATAATACTAAAGGCAGCCCATTCAGTCTTTTGCTAGAGACAATCATCCGTCCTCTCAAGTCTTTTCCAAATATCTAAACTTGGGGAGCAAAAAAACGATGGATTTAGGCCCAGATCTCTGTACTGGGGTGAATGTATGACATTGTTCTGCATTCTGTCCATCAATTGTTCTTTTTGCATCATCCATCTTCTATACTTCTCGACACCTGAGCTTTCCGCAAGTGCGCGGTTCGAAGACAACACCTCACCTATGTATCCTTCAGATCGATGATGAAGCTTCGCCTTCCCGCTCCTTGCATCTCGTTCTCAACATAGGTCCTCCAAAGACTCTATTTTCAGCATGCTAAAGATGCTCCCTGTATCCGACAGGCGCTTCATCACTGTAGACCTGAACTTTGGCGCTTTATGACTCTAAGCACTATATTTTGATTTAACCTTTAAAAATTGATAACTTCTGTTCTAAGGTTTTGGTAGTTTTACTCATAAAATCCTAATCAACTTTTCTAACCCTGTGTGGAGTACTTTTGTAATGTTTTCTTTGTTTTAATGTGTGTATTGCACAAATACTTTAAATATTGACTCTTTAGATAAGCCTGACTGCTCTGTGCCAAGGTACCAGTGGGTGAGCAAAGATTATCTTTTAGTGTGTATCTAGCTTACCTTGACTAGAGAGATTCCTGCTTGGACAGAGTGCATACCTTTGCCAACCAGAAACCCCATTTCTAAAATTCATGATCAACTGTGAGGATAGGATTTGCGTTTGTGCAATACCATATAGTAACTCATTGTTCACTACAAATCTATACAAAGACCAATTTGAACCTTTTTCAATTATTCCTAATCGGTCTTTTGATTTTTCTGCTTAATCACGTCTCACTCTGGAGAAGCAGAATCTGTACCTGCAAGAATTGATTGTGAGCTGGCCAGGTTAGAGTCCTACATGGTGACCCAGCTAGGATTTTTAAGTTTCTACTAAGTCTTCACCCAGAAGGTGGAGCTGCGGAAAGCTTTGAGGGTCTGGGCAGAGACCCAAGTTGCTGGGGATGACAATCCAGAGGAGGAACAGGAAATTCCTGAGGAGTCGGATAGCATGGTTCTGGGTCTGATGTAGCTCTGGAACTGTCTGTGGAGGGGGGGCAACAACTTGCTGGAAGCAGGGGGGGTTCCCAGATCAGGGAGAAGTGTCTCCTCCAAGAAACTGTCCCCAGAGGAGCTGTCAGACAAGAGGGAGGAGAGAAGGCTCAAGTTGGAGCTTACAAAATTTAAACTTGGTCTTGGGGAGCATAAATTGGCCCATGAGCTTAGTTTGAAGAAGTTGGACATAAGAGCCTTGGAAGTAGGGTCCAGCACCAGTGGTAGCAGCTTACCTGCAGTGTCCTCAAGTGAGTCCAGTGTCTGGCTACCCAAGGATTTGGTGCCCATTTATATGGTGGCAGATGACATAGATAAATGGTTTGCAGCCTATGAAGTGGCTCTCAGAGTGCACACGGTCCCAGAGGAGTCCTTGGGTGGTAGTTTGTGGAAGAACATGCTCACAGTGGGGATGGACATACTTTTCAGATTGGACGTGGGGGACTAGACACACTACACTGCTATGAAGACCATACCAGTCAACAAGTTTGGGCTGACACCTGAGAGACACCAATATAGGTTCAGGGCCAGTCACAAGATTGCATTCCAAAGCTGCGTGGCCTGCTTAGACTATGCTAGTAAGGCACTGAAGGGCTGGGTGAGGGGGAGCAAAGTAGATGATTATTCAGGCCTGTACAATTCAATTTTGAAGGAGCACATGCTTGATCTTTGTTTTTCAGAGTTGCGCCAACATCTGGTAGACAATAAGCTTTCTGAACCTGGGGAGCTTGCTGAGAAGCTGAACAACTTGGTCAGCACCAGAGTGTCTAGAAAGATACCTGGGGTCACCCCAAGAAGTTCATGTTCCTCCCAATTGAGAGAGGGGAGGACAATAGAGACCCATGCAAGTCTCAGGGTAAAGGGACAGGAAAAGCTTCCCATTTCTCTTCTGAGAAGAGGGAGGGAGGTTCTGGTGGGTGGTCACCCAGAGCTCCCTATTTCCAACCCTGCTGCTTTGATTGTTCTCAACTAGGACACAAGCAGGGGTACTCTATCTGTCCAAAGAAACCAACCACTGGAGGCAACCCTACAGGGGTGACCAATGTGGCCTAGGGGGAAGTAGTTCCTGACTTGATTACTTGGTTATCAATCTTTCTCCACCCTCCTGTATACTTTCTCTCCTCCCTGTTTTGCCCCACATTACAGGATTTCTTTGTGCATCATCACTTTTACTATCCAAGCAATCTATCTACAAACTGAGAATGCCGAATTCGATTCACATGACCATTCTTGTCTCCCCACTGCAAATAATGTTTAATTTCTCTATTCTTTCTAATTTTCAAGGGTTGGTGTAATACTCTGAACTCTTCTCCATCTGTTAATGTTCTTCTCACACTGTCTTTGCAATCCGATACTTTGCTGAGGCATCATTGTGTTATTGTGGCTCTCGCCAATTTCTCCCCTATCCCGTCTATGTTCTATCTCTACACTGTTTTGTTTTGAACCCTGTCTGAATCAGTTTGTTACTGCTGTTGATCCTCTTTCTTACTCGCTGCTCCTTCGGTTTCTTGCCACCTCCAAAAGCTAAGCACTGGCAGAAATATAGTAGCAACCTCTGTGTGTACGAAGTCAGTTCTCTAGAAGCTAAACCTCATTTTCTCCTTTACCATCCCACAGATTGTAAAATGAGGCTCTGCATTGGCCCCATCCGTGAAGGACTATAGACTTAAACTACTGATAGAGATCTTACACAAATTGACATCTAGAGTCAGATTCAATTGTTCTTCTCAATTAAATTGAAAAAGTCTAAAGTTATATCAAGTACCTAAGGTTTTGGATGATCTTATGAATATAAGCCTAGATGAAGGAAGCACAGTCCCCTATTCACACTTCATATGCCCTAATCAGTCTAAGTACTCATGGTCTACGCACTTGTCTTTTCAACTACATATTTTTCTTTTGCCTATATGTAGCATGTAGCTTGTAATTGTATTATTGAAATGAAACTAGTAGTTTATTTCACTGACTTAAATACCTAGTAATAAAGAGACTTCAAATTTATATTGTAATTTTTTGTTCGAGTGACTGTCAGTCTATGAATTGGCATATTGTCATTTCATGTTTTTGATTGCACTTTAATTGACTGTATAGCAATTCCAAATATACTCAAACGTGGCTCAACTTAAAGAACTAAAAACAAAAACCACAGAGAAAGAGGAAATTCACTACTGCATATAGAATGCAGACATGGAAGCAGAAGCCACCTCAAAGCCAAATATCACAGGATGTAAGACATCACTGAAAAAGACTCATGCTATCGGTTATCAAGTCAGGATACATCACAGGTCTAAGGAAACAATAAACTGCAGTAGAGGAGGAATGCTGTTTTTAGGTTTTGCTTGCGTGCTTGTAAAATCGCTTGTATTTAATATATCTTAAAAGGGGGCGCTTATCATGTCCCATGCCAAATTACTGTGTTCATTCACTGTTGGGTCCAGGTGTTTTCAGTCGGGCATGGTCAGGTGTCTTTCTGATTTCCCCCAGGAGTTTTACATGCACACACAAACAAAAACATACCCACACACACACTCTCTCCCTCCTCTCTGTGTTTAGGTTCTTAAAAAATGTTGGTTATTTTACAAAATATTGTGATTTAAGTACCCCTATCAATCTGTACTGCACTCCCTTTCCTTTGCCCCTTATGCTACCTCATGCCCTGATTCCCATTTATGTATTTAGCGATGATATGCGGAAGTGACCTGAAGATCACACAACCCCCCCCCCCCCCCCCCCCCCACCCCCGGTCCTACTGACCAAGCTACTCCCCTCCTCATCTTTAGCAGTCCTCGAGGTTAATGCCCAGGCAAACTGCTGCTTGTATTAGGGACGTCATAAACCTGCTTCACTCTGCCTCAACGCTACCCTCTCCACCACTATTTAAATCCAAATTTCCTGTCCAAAAACACTAAATTACTCTTAAATATTAATTGACGTTCCGTTTTATTGACTCATTATTTTTAAAATAAGGTTAATAAACATCTTCGTATGCTCAATAAACATCTTAAAAATGAAACAGACCGGATAACTTAAAACCCATTCTAAAAACATTTGGCGCCTCTAGAAATCAATAAAATAAATTGATTACATTTTATACCATTTGCAAAATCCACTGTGTTCAGCTGATCTAAAATCATTAGCATTAACTACTTTATCATTAAACAGTTGTCTGCTAAAGTACAATGGAGAGTCAAAAATTCCCGATTATATTGTTTGGCGTGTAAGTATATACAGCGCATCTGCGAGAAAATGGTCATTGTTACATATATAATTATGTTGCTAATTGCATTTACTTGCTTAATGCTTAGGCGATTACAGCGTTCCCTTCAGATTTTCACAGGAGTTGGAACTTAATTATAATTAACACTTCCTAGGCAAACTTTAAGCATCCATTTCCATTCTTAACAGGGCACTGTGATTGTAAACCGTGATTGAAATGTAAAGATCTGAGCAGCACATCAGAAAAATGAAACTTTCACTTGCTCGCTCTGTGATGCATGGCAGATGCATCAGCATAAGCCTAATGTACTGGAACTTTCTCAGTACAGCTGCCTATTTATTCTAAATTAATTATTTATCTTCCAATTGTTTTTCGTCCTGATGTTCTGATTAGGAGGTCCCCTAAATTAGTTCTGCTTCCACTGATGGCGTCACTGTATCCTTTCTATTATTAAATGCCAGTTTTATAAATTTCACATAGTGTGTGGATATAGCTTTTTTTCTATACCCATGATCAGGAATGGACTAATTATTCACGTTGCCCTACAAATGGCCTATTTGCATCCAGCTATATAACTTGTAAAACGTCAAAACGTTAGTTCAAAAACGAGAATTTTGATAAATAAATCATGCCCTGCAGGCATTAAAACAAGCATCTGCAATGCAATAGGTCGCGCTTTTACGAGAGTTTAAGCTATTGCCATTGTAAATGGCAAAGTCTTTTATTTATCTGTTTAATAACAACACATAAATAAACGCCATTGTCATTGACAACGCCAATAGCTCAAACACTCGCATAGAGATCTTTTGCATTGTAAATGCTTGTTTTATTCAGTGTTCTTCCTCCACATTCTTGGGTTGTCCTGCCCATGGACAAGCCGGTCTCACATTGATTTGATTGGATTAGTTGTATCCCTCCACTGCATACTTGAGGGCACTTTTTAAATGTTCTATTCAGCACTCACAGCAAGTGTATGTGTTTCTTTGCTCTCTCCCAGTTTTTCCTCTTTATCCCACCCATACATTCTTTTTACTGCCTTGCTCCCCTGTAATTACATATGTACGTACATAGTACTTTTAGAGTGTGAACTTAGCCGAAAGGCAGAGGTGCTCTGTACATGGTCAAAGACAAACTTAAAGTCTACAAGTAAGATGAGAGGAAGCTGGGTTTTGTGTCTGGTTAATGCGCTTTGATGTTATATTGTTTGAAGAGGTGAGGCCTCTATTCTTTCCTAAATTGGAGCACCATTGAGGTGGCCTGATGGATACGGGCATGTGGTTCCAAATCCTGGGTGAATAGATGGGAAATGATTGCTGTTCTCTGTTTATTATCTTTATTACGCATTTATTTACTTATTTTACGAGGGCTGGGCTAATAAGTGTTTCTGGGTTGCCCACTACCTTTCTGGAACTGCACGTACCTATTTTTTATCTGTTCAATTAATACTTTAACATAGCTTTCCACTATTTTACAAACGTAAAGTTAAAAAACGGCAACTGTGGATTCTGAAATGGGTTTTCTTTGATAAAAGCCCTTGGCAAGATTGCGTGCACATGCATCTTAATGGAAAGCCAATGACATAACCGTTCAGAACTGAGACCTATTGGCTTTGCCAATGCCCGTTTCTGTTTACAATGCTAATGTTTGGCCACACTGAACACGTGGCTCTCGGCTCATGATGAGCTACAGTTTTTGAGGATCCTGCCTAAGCATAATAATTGACATTATCTTCTGTCATGACTACCATATTTGCGAAATACAGCACTGATACATCAACCATTTAAGCCATTCTGGGGGGCGTGGCCAAGCCGCGGGCTAAGATGGCCGCACGGCGTTGAAGCTCCGCCATCGACCCGGCGCAAACCCTGCTTTCCTCGCCCTCCTGATGCGGGCGCGGGACGCCATACGCTGCCGCTGGCCCTACTAAGACCCCGGAGTGCGCTGGGATGTAGAGCGGACCTCCCGGGCCACGGGGGCGCCCGGAGATGAGCACACCATCCTGAGGCCCAAGATGGCGGGCTGATCCGGGAACGGGGGACTCGAGTGCGAGGAGGGCGGCCGGCCGAGAGACAGGTACCCGGGGGGCTCGGAGGGGGGGGCATTGAGCACCGGGGTGCTGGCTGGCGGGGGCCCGCTTCTTTCTCCCTACGCCGTTGCGGACCGGAGGGCGACCGGGCGCACGGCTCTGGCCACTGCGCTTCGGCCGCGGCCTCGCTCGTTATCTCCTCTCTGGGGCCCCGGACTAATCCGGTCGGGGAGCCTGGGAGGGGTGGCGGGACGGTTCTGCGGGCGGTGGGGGGGGGGGCGGTTGGGGCCCTGTGCTGGGCCCGACGCCCGGGTTGTCTCTGCCTCGTTACTTGGGCCCTCTCGGGTTTTGCCATGTGCTCCGCGGCTGGTTGTTGCGTTCCTCCCTTGCCCCTCCCGGCGGCGCCGAGTCGTGGCTGCTGAACACATCGCGATGGCGCACTTGAGGTTCCATTGGGGCCCTGCTGGCTATACGGAGTCGTGACTCTTGCCGGCTGCGCAGTGAGGACGTGATCTGTCCGGAGCCCGGTGGGCCCACCATCACCAGTGCCCCAGACCAGATTGGCTAAGGATTGGCCGGACGCTCCATCGCACCATCGCCTCCCTTGCTCTCCACACGTCTGGAGGTTGTGAGAATGGGTCGCAAGGACCCCAAACAGAAAACGCTGCAGTTCGAGAAACTGTCAGAGCAGCCCACGGATAACCCCCCTGACATGCCGACCCGGCTGGTGGGGCGACCGGCGGCTCGACGACCCAGGCTCCGGCCCCGGACTGGCTACAGGAGATGCGTGCCGGCTTCAGAGCCCTGGATGGTCGCTTTGACGCCATAAATAAGACACTGGAAACTATGGGGGCCAAAATCCAGGCCCATGACAAGCGTTTGGGAGAGGCTGAGGCCCGGATCTCGGCAGTGGAGGATAAATCGGTACAGGAGGTCAAAAGGGTGGACAGATTGGAGCGCATACTGAAGGAAGTGGCCAGTAAAAACGAAGATTTGGAATCGCGCAGTCGGCGCAACAATGTACGGATTATTGGGGTTCCGGAGTCCACGGCCACGGGCAGGCTGGATGTTTTTGTGGAACAACTGTTGGCTGATATCTTTGGGAGAGACTCCTTCACTCCTGGCTTCGTGGTGGAGCGTGCCCACCGTTCCCTGGGGCCGAGGCCTAACCTGGGGCTCCCGCCTCGCCCCCTGATTGCCCGCATTATGAACTTCCGAGACCGTGACACTGCCTTGCGGCTTGCCAGAGAGAAGGGCGAGATTACTTGGCAGGGTGCAAGACTCTCATTCTACCCAGACTTCACCGCCATGGTCCAGGAGGCCAGGCGTAAGTATGCGGGGGTGAAGGCGGCGCTCCGGAACCTGGGCCTTAAATATGGCATGCTCTATCCGGCCCGGCTCCGGGTCGAGGTTGATGGCCGAGCTCGGCTATTTGACAATCCCGCTGCGGCGCAGGAGTTTTGCCGTACCTACAAGCCGCGCAGGGGCCCGCCGGGGGGAGATGAGGGTGGACGGACTCCCCCTGGTAGTGGGTCGGCGGGCAGCCGGGACCTGTTCTTATCCTCCGGTGTCGGCTGAGACTGCGCCCGTTACTGAACTCTGCACTGTTTTGACTTTGGTTATTTGAGGACGTATTAACATTTGGAGTATATTGGTGCTACTGCGCTGGGTTGATTGCGGATCGTTGTCACTCCCCTTTGGTGGAAACCGCTGGGATCGTTTTCTGTTACGATGCTCTACTTTTTGTTGTTTGGTTACACTGGGTATTCCTGCCTAGAGCTATGTTCTTCTTTTTTTCCAGAATTGGGATTGCCTCACGTTTGCGTGGTTTGGCTGAGCGGGGGGAGGGGGATTGGGGTAAGCAATTTTGATTCTACTACTACGGCTATGTGTGAACGAACTTTATTGCTACACAGTGACATTCCGATTTTGCTGCTTCCATCACTTGCTGACTGGCATCAATGGCCCACATAGGTTTGAATGAAGCTCCTCTCAATCTATCGTTAATGTCTTGGAATGTCCGGGGCCTGAACAACCGGAGTAAATGCAAACAAGTACTACATTACTTAAATCGGCATCAGGTGGACATTGCTTTTCTCCAAGAGACTCATCTGCATGGCCCCATGCCCTCCCGCTTTGCGGCCTCCTGGGGCGCTCACCGATACTTCGCTAATTACAGTAATTACGCCAGAGGCACTGCGGTGCTGATCCATAAGAGAGTCCCGTTTCAGTGCCAGACGTTTCTGGGGGACAGGGAGGGGCGCTACTGTATTGTACAGGGGGTCTTGATGGGCCATGTTGTTACTCTTGTCTGCGTGTATGCCCCCAACACTGATTCCCCGGATTTTTTCAATGCGCTTGCGGCCCAACTGGTGACCCTAGCGCCGGCTGGCGTTTTGCTGGGTGGCGACCTAAACCTGTTGCTGGATGTGGGGCTGGATAGCACCTCTGGGGCCACAGACTCTAAGCCTAGGGCAAGGCGCGCATTCCAGGCCCTTTGCCGTCGATTCTCGTTGACGGATATATGGCGCAGGCGACACCCAAACACTACTGACTACACACACTTTTCAGGGCAGCACAACACTTGGACCAGAATTGACTACTGGCTCCTCTCCCCGGGCCTATCCCCTTGGTTCCGCGCTTTGAGGACGTTCCCGAGAACGTACTCGGACCACTCTCCAGTCCTGCTTGGCTTAGACGTTCCTCGACCTGAGGGGTTTGAGCGGCAGTGGCGCTTCCCTGGGAGGGCGCTGCTGGATGACCTTTTTGTACACGAGGTTTCCGAGGCGATAGAGGACTACTTCACCATAAATACTGGCTCGGTGGACTCGTGGGCAGTGCTCTGGGATGGGTTCAAGGCATACCTCAGAGGGGTCTGCATTGCTAAGCACGCGGGGGTCCTGAAAGTATTGCGCGCCACAATAACACAACTGGAGACACAGCAAGAAGCGCTAGACACTGAGGCGCAGCAGGCACCCGCGGACGAGGTATTTACCAGGCGCTTACGACTGTTATCCGACTTCCGGGAGGCCGCGGACAGGGAGATCCTGTATCTGGGGAAATACCAGGTTGCGCGTAGGTATGGAGAGGGGGACAGACCAGGGCGCACGCTAGCGCAGGCCTTGCGACCACCATACAGCAAGTCCCTGATCGCCGAGGTGCGGGGCACGGGCGGGGAGCTCCGCACAACGCCCGCTGAGATCCGGGACGAGTTCCTGGCCTACTACACAGATCTATACACCACCAAGTTGGGTGACTCCGCGGCCGCGCGTGCGGCCTATTTATCGGAAATCGCTCTTGTGTACCTGGACAGGGGCATGCAGGAGTTCATGGCGGAACCCATAACGGTGGCGGAGGTGCGGGGGGCGATCAAAGTGCTCCGGGGCCCTTCTGCCCCGGGCCTTGATGGCTTCTCCGCTGACTTCTACAAGGCCTTTTCTGATCTGCTGGCGCCCAAGCTAATAGAGGTGTATGCGGAGGCCTTGGAACGTGGCTCCCTCCCGTCAACTCTTAGTGAGGCGGTCATTGTGCTGCTCCCGAAGCCGAATAAGGACCCTACATTGTGTGGGTCGTACAGGCCCCTCTCCCTCTTAAACACTGACTATAAGATATTGGCCAAAATAGTGGCCAACAGGCTTTCCCAGCTGATGGAATTCATTATATCGCCCGCACAGTCCGGCTTTGTCCCCCGCCGCTCGACATCGCTTAATTTGCGTACGCTCTTCACGGTTCTGCACAGAATTAACCCGACCACTCCGGCTGCAGCGATCCTCCTAGACACCGAAAAAGCGTTCGATTCTTTGGAGTGGCCTTTCTTTCTTTCCGTCATGGAGCGCATGGGCATGCCCACGAACTTCCTGGCGACCGTCAGACTCCTTTATAGTCGCCCTACGGCCCGTTTGCGTCTCAACGGCACGCTATCTCGCCCATTCTCACTCACGCGCGGTACGCGGCAGGGTTGCCCGCTTTCACCGCTCTTGTTCATTTTGGCTATGGACCCCCTGATTCGGCATTTCCAAGAGCGGCACCTCCACAGGGGTCTCCAGTTTCGGACGGGCCCCTTGCTGGCCTCTCTTTATGCCGATGACACAATCCTGTATGTCAGGGAGCCGCTGGCCAACCTGGCCCCCTTGATACATGAGATCCTTCGTTTCGATAGCCATTCGGGCCTGGGCATAAACTGGCATAAGTCCATCATCTTCCCACTGACTATCGGCACCTCCCCATGGCAATGTGAGTTCCCTCTTGAGTGGTGCTCAGACTCGGTGCGATACTTGGGCATACAAATACATTTGAACACGGACGAAATCATCCGCCTCAACTATGGCCGCGCGATTGCGCGGCTGGAGACTCAGGTGGATGGGTGGTTGCGGCTCCCGCTCTCTATGTCCGCCAGGATAGCTATTCTTAAAATGATAGTGCTCCCCAAATTCTTGTATCTTTTCAATAACATCCCTATCCCTCTGACCCGGGCCTTCTTCTCCACACTGCGGTCCCTCCTGATTAGGCTGGTCTGGGGCGGGAAACACCCACGGATCCGCTGGGCGACCCTCACACTCCCACAAGATCGTGGCGGCCTTGGAGTGCCGGATTTATATTTATACTATCTAGTCGCTCAGTGTGCACATGCCTATGCCTGGTATCACCCTGATGCTCGGATCCCATTCCTTCGCCCAGAGGCGGACTTTGTCCTCCCGGGTCGCCTGTCGACGGTGTTGCCCAAAGGTGTCCCCAGGGACCCAAAGGACATTCAAACTGTGTCTACCACCAGCTGGGCATGGAACAGGCTCTCGCGCTATTTGGCTCAGCCTCTGCTGTATTCGTCTTCCCTCCCGATACCCAACCCTGGGCTGTTACCTGGCACGGATGAAGCACTAGTGCGACGAACGTTGACGAAATTTGACCTCACCAGGATCGGGAACTTGTACCCGGGTGGGCACATTTTCTCGGCGTCAGAGGACGCGCGATTAAGTGACGCTACATTCATGGACCGGTTCGTTCTTCGCCGGCTCTATTGCGCCGCCTGGGCGGAGATTCAGGGATTCCCCCTCGAGCCGGCCTCCCTTGAACCTCTCACCATCCTGATTGACGCCGATACGGGGGCACATATTATTTCCAAGCTGTACAAGGCGTGCGCGGCGCGGGTCCCCTGTGCGGATGTTCGTGCGCGGGAGGAGTGGGGGACAGACCTTGGTAGGCCTATCACGGACGAACAATGGACGGCATGTTGCAAGGTCACCGACACAGTGTCATTGAATAGCCGTCACAAACTCCTACATTATAAATTCCTACGCCGTTGGTATATGACCCCGGTTAGACTCCACGCCATTGATCCCGCGCGACCGCACGCCTGCTGGAAATGCGCTGCACCACATGCCGATTTTGCACACATGGCCTTGACGTGTCCGAGACTGCAGACATTCTGGGCACAGGTTCACAAGATCCTAGAAGAGATGCTAGGGCTTACACTCATTCCCACTCCTGAGGTCGCACTGTTGGGTTATACGGTCAATTTCCCAAAGAATGTCCGTAAACTGGCCTCTCTAGGGCTTCTTCTGGCCAAGCGGGAGATAGCAAAGCACTGGGGGAGGAAGACAGCTCCCACGTCCAGGACATGGCTTACAGCCTTGGCTTTCTGCAGCACGAATAGCGAGATCTACTCCAGTCTCCTCCCAACGATAGCGCGTCCTAGGGACATCTGGGGCCCTTATAAAACATACATTGCAGGCTTGCCTGGCTCGACCCCGCCATCCCCAAATCCCGGAATAGCTCCCACTGGAGTGGGGTAGGTCGTACCAACCCACTATTACGAAGATGTAGGGGTCCTGCTGGGGTGTCGACGCGGGGATATTAAGCTCCTGGGGTCGGGTACTGCACACCGCGTTGCGATTTCCCATGTTAGAAATGGGGGCAGGGGAGGGGAACGTCTTTAGCACCCTGGGGACGGCTCACGGGTCAGGGATCCCCCTGGTTCAGGTTCGGGCAGGAGTTGATGGTGGATTGGTAGATGGGGTCTTATTGTCGGTTGCATTCATGATGTGGTATTGTTTATCTCAGGACCGGAAATGTCACAATGCTGCTACTGATTGGTTATTTGTGTATCACACAGCCGCAAAATCTGTATTATTTGATTTGTCTAATTTCAATAAAAACTTAAAAAAAAAAAAAAACATTTAAGCCATTCTAATATTCATGCACACGATAGTCCTTAGAGCAACATTGAATGTGCAATCCTGCGAAAACCATAATCTACCTCAGGATGCCGCAGAATCTAGAGAAGGCTGTCACTGAGTCATCAGGCATGTGCGTGATATGTGAAAAAACAGTAATCCGTGGAGAAAGTATGTCAATAATTGCATTCTATGAACAGCGACAACCATCCGGACACTACAGAAGGCGAAGCACACATGCACACAAATCAACACAGAGCCATGCAACGGCACAGACACACACACACACAAACACAGTTTGGCAGGAATATATAAAGATGGAAACATACACACCAACATATGCACAAAGACATTTGCTCGCAGATGCAAAATAAACACAAAATAGAGTGCCATGAGTTTCTGGAATTAGGAAATCAGTAAAATACACCCATTGCTGTTGTCCACATAGCACAGCAGCCGCCACGTCGTGCAGTTAATTTCAATTGCGAGTGTGTTAACCCTATTCTTCCCCTCCCTGTCTCCTTTCACTGCACAAGGCAGGACAAGTTGATGATAATAAATAGCCAGTAAAGCAATTATGTGCATGAAAAAGAGATTGCACGAGACTGGGTCAGCTCCATTTTTCATATGTAATTAAACTGAGCATAAACTCGCGTTTTCAGGAACAAATATAAACGCGAAAGGTTCAGGCATGCAAAAAACGAAAAAAATAACACAAATGGCTATCCTAATGCCCTGCAATTTAATTCAAAAGCTAAATTCGAACCCATTATCTTCACTGTGTTGCTTCCAATGCTTTTACACGCACATCTCCTTTGTAAATATTGCTTTAATATTTTGTCAATTTTTGCAATTGAAATGGAATAGCACTCAGGTTCTCTGTCCGGCCTGACGTCACCCTACTGAGCACCATCAGGGTCTTTCTGCCTGGTCCAGAGGAAGCCTGAACACTGTGTAAGATAATTAATTGTGGCTGCATAGGAATGCAAAGTTAGCTCTCAAGGAGAGAAAATAGCTATTTTCATAATGCAGAGAGAACATGGGTGTACGTCAGCTAGCGTATCTCCTTGATGCGCTCTTTGATGATACCTGCTGTTTGCTTCTGAAGCCTGGTAATAATTTGGAAAAAAATATTGATCGTAAAATTTATTGAGAGTCGAGTTTCCAAAAGCAATTGTGCTCCCGAGAGCTGAAAGTGAAAAACAAGTCAAAATGAAACTAGCCAAGGAATGAAAACCAAAAACAAAGGAGAGGGGCCATCATATGCTGTACAGCGTGATGGCCAAATAAAACATTTTCTGAGTAAAATCGCCAGGGACTGAACTAAGCACGCAAAGGAGGGGCATTTACATAAATGCACCAATACCCATCCAGCATTTCTGAATGCCACAGATAGTAACCAATGGCAATCGGTGAGTTTGCCAAATGCCCACAGAAGAGATTCAACAGGCCCAAGCTCAACCTAAACAGGATGAAGATGGAAAAAGACAATATCATTATCAAGCCCACCTCTTCTACTTTTGGTGCCATCCTCTAGCATACCTGGTTCTAACTATTTTCAGTCAAACTGAGCTGTTAGCTCTACACTGCTCAGTAGTTCATCATAAAGAAGCTGTGTTGAAAAGAATATATTGTCATAGGTTATATTTGTAGACATAATTTGCCACGATATGCTACAACCCCCAGAGTAAATATGCGTATAGAAACAGATACAATTGGGCTTGTTGCTTGAGACCCAAACTCTTGACTGCCTCCGCATTTTTTAGACTAAATCATTTTTTGGATAGCCGATCTTCCGCAGTGCTTGTTTCAGCATGCTTTTGTACTGCTTCTTTGACAGGGGAACAATATCCTGTTGTCAGCCTGGTGTTTAAGACAATTACACAGTTGTCCCTCTTGGCAAACCTTAACAATGTGAGCTCCTCCAATGTGGAACCAAATGACCCGCTCACTCAGGTGCACTTTCCACTCGAGGCTCCTAAACCCCATCTCGATCTCTTCAAACGTAATATCGCCCATTGCATGCTGCCTTCAACGTGCCTTCTACACAACGCCTTAGCACTTGTGTTAGACCTGGCACCTTGGCGTGAGTTTCCCTTCCACTTTTTGCTGATGTGCCTCATGTGTTTTGTTGGTGTTAGCTGCTCAGGGCACTGTGCCACTGCTAATCAGTGCCACAGTGCAAGTGCTCCCTTTGAAAAGTGTATACATTGATTGGTGTCCATGTTTGGCTTATTGGGTTTACTATCAGCCCCTAGTAAAGTGCACCAGGAGTGCCAGGGCTTGTAAATGCAAATGCTGCTGGTGGGCTTGCAGCACTGGTTGTGCCACCCACAGAAGCGGCCTAGTAAAATGTGTCTAGGGTCTGCCATTGCAGAACCTGCGTGCAGTCTGGTACTGTCATGCTGACTGCGCAAGTGCACCTACTTGCCAGTCCCTAAACCTTCCCTTAACTGCATATTAGTCACCCTCTGGTAGGCCCAAGGACAGGGTGCATTGTAGGCATAAGGTAGGACATGCCCCGATGTGTGTGGCATGTCCTAATAGTGAATTACAGCCCTTTTCGTTTTTCACTATTGAAGGCTACCTGCTCTCCATAGGCCAGAATGGGCTGCTGGAATTATTACACGCTATAATCCCAGCGGACTCAGAGAGCATGGTAGAAAGTCAAGTTTAGTATGCCTGAACTCAGAATAATAAAATACTTCTTTTAGTAAAGTTTATTTTATTATCCTGAGTTTGTAAATACTACTTTTAGAAAGTTAATATTTACTGGCTTAGCCATTTCAGTCCACCTCTGCTTTGTGTGTGTGTGCTGCCTAGTTTCAGGGAGGGGCAGGGCTGGGGAATTCCAGGAGACAGGCTGGCTGCCAGGTGGTGGGTAGAGAGATTACACCAGGATGGGTGGGAGGAGTACACCTTGACTCTGAATAGACCTGTGCTCTGCCCCCTGTGGAGCGGCTGATGTCTCTGCCCTGTGCACTGAAAGGAAAGAGCAGAGTCACCACAACAAAGTGCTCCAAAACCGGACTGAGCCAGGCACAGGCCCCCTGGCGACAAAGAACAAAAGAAACTGTGTATAAAAGAAGGAGCCCTGCTCCTAAGAAATCAGATCCTGTTTACGCCAAGAAGAAACTCTGCCTGAAGAGAAGGACCTGGGAAAGCTGCATGGAGGAGTACTGTCTCTAATCCTTAGAGACTGGCCTGTGGTGGGTGCCTTGCTGCTGGAAGGAGAGGAAGAAAAGACTGAGAAAGACTTTGAATTCAACTTGTGCTTTAAAAACAATCTCCAAGGGCTTGCTTGTGAACTTGCCCCCTGAACTGCGACCCAGGAACAATGGCCGCTACCCCTCCCTGGAAGAAGAGGAAGCTGCTGTGGGTGGATTGCTAACGCTGACCCCAGAGAACCTGTATGCCCCCATCTCGCTGAGCAACGCGACTCCTGATCGACTGTGCTGCTGTGAGCACCGTGAAGGCCTGTCCTGTCTGGCCTGAGCAAAGTGAACAACTGCCCCCTCGAGCCGGAGCTCGCAACGTAAGGAAGAGACTGCCTGTGTCCAAGCGCCGAGCCTCTGCGACCCCCGGCCATAGAGACCACTGTGAGGAACGACGGCGCACTGGTTCGCCGATTCTGGGCGAAGCCGACAGCGCGCCGCGCTGAAAAATTACCCCCGAGCTGCGCCTCCTGCTTCCAACATCGAGGTGTGCTGAGACGTCCTGAGGCGCCCCACGAAGCATCGCCGTCCACTGACGCGGGACGCCCCTGCCAAGGACTGCGGAGGCCGCCACGAACTTTGCCCCCAAGAAGAAGGTACTGTGAGCCCCAAGCGCCCCTGTACGATGCGTACTTTGCTGTGTACGGTCCGTACGGCGCTGTCGTCCCGCTACGCTACTCACGCGGGAAGCGTGAGTCTTTGTGCGGTTCGCTCCAAGCCCGTACAGTGCGTCCCTGCACCTGTACGGCCCGTACCGCTTTAAAGAACTGGACGCTGCTCACGCGGGAAGCGTGAGGAATGGCAAGTGGCATACCGGACTCGTACGATGCGTACCTACGAAGGTACGGCCCGTACGGCTTGAGTCCCAGTACGCGTGCTCACGCGGAAAGCGTGAGAAACGGCACGAAGCGTTTTAACACTGGTACGAAGCGTACGGAGGGCCCTACGAAGCGCACAGACCCCCAAAGAGTGCAGATTGCACCAAAAGTGACCATTTAAAGAACTGTGGCCTCCTGAAAAGTGATAACAAGTAACTGGAACCTCATTTTAAAGTGAAAGACTGTATTTGAAGCCTACCTGAAGAGTTTTATATAAAGAACTCTATATTTTTACAGAATACAGTCTGGTGTCGCTGTGTGGTGGGTTGGTGGTTATTGTGGGACGCCTTGAATGCTTAACCTAATGCCCTCTGGAATCTAGCCTGACTGCTCGCGCCACGTTACCTAGAGGGTGAGCAGGGGTTATTTTCTAAGAGTAATCCTTCGCCCTGACTTAGAGGAAAGGGTCCCTGCTTGTCGCAAGTGCATACCTGCGCCAACCAGAGACCCCGGATTCTAACATTGGTGGCAGCGGTGAGGATCTACGGATTTGCATTTTTAGTGTCTGCGCAGTGATTACTAGCCATTGCACAGTGAGGACAGTCCAGTAGCTTGAGCCACAGAACTTTTTAATTTTGCTTGCCAAGAAAGAAGATAACTTGTGTTTGGAGTCATGCCGGGCCCAAACAGCATAGAGAAAACGACCTCTGAAGCTTCTGAAGTAGGAGAGATGGAATGGGATGAATCAAAGCTGGACAGCTACACAAAAAACCAACTCAAGTACTTTTGCAAGAAGTTCAAGGTTCCACATACAGGATGTAGGCTCAAAGGAGATCTCCACAAGGCACTGAAAGCCTGGATTGAATCAAGGGGTGCAGTTGAGGAAACAGTACCATTGGAACTAGCGGAGAGCATCCATAGTTTTGGCAGAGGCCTGTCGCCAGAGGAGCTGGCAGACAGACAGGCCACCAGGGATCATGAGATAACATTGGCAAAGCTGAAATTGAATGGCCAATTGGAGCTAGAGAGCAAGAAGATGGCTCTGGAAGAAAGAAAAATTCAGATGGAGCACGACATGAAAATGAGGGAGTTGGAGATAAAAGCGAAAAGTTTGGAAAACCCTCCCTCTGGTGGCAGCGCAATGCCGGTGCAGGTAGAGTCAAGGGTGTACATGCCAAAAGATGTAGTTAAAGAGTACTTTAAGAATGATGACATAGGGCAATAGTTCAAGGCCTATGAGGTAGCCATGTCTTCCCACCGGGTCCCTGAGAGAGATTGGGGAGCCGGGTTGTGGGGGCGGTTCCTCAGTGAGGGGCGGGACACACTTTTAGATTTGCCCTCTGACATGTATAATTCTTACCCCCACATGAAGGAAGCTTTAATGACCAGGTATGGGCTAACTCCTGAATTATATAGACAGGGGTTCAGGGGGTGTACCAGGATTGCAGGGAGTACGTATGTGGAGTATGTAACCTTTTTCTGCAGAGCACTGGATGGCTGGGTGAAGGGTAGCAAAGTGAATGATTACCAAGGTCTCTTTGATTTAATTGCATGGGAGCACTTGTCCCTTAATTGTTTTCCTGAGCTACGCCAACACCTGATTGATAGCAAGCTGACTAACCCTAGGAAGCTTGCTGAAGAGGCGGACCGCTGGGTCAGCACCAGGGTCCACAAGGGTCAAGTGGGAGACTCCGCCAAGGGTGGGCAGGGTCCCCAGCAGAAGAGTGGGGGGGACAAGGGAAAACAGAAAGGGTTTCCAAAAGGCCCCCAAAGTAATACCCGAGGGAACCAGCAGAAAGGTTCTCAGCCTCCCTTACCCCCGAAGCAGACAGGGGCCCGACAGTTAAACCTGTTCCCAATGGGCCCCCACAGTGTTATAAATGTGGAGAGCTGGGTCACTTTGCCAGTGATCCCAAGTGTCGCCAGTATGTAAAACCAGCACCCACTGGTGCTCTACCGAAGCAGATGGCTACAGTAGCCTTTGGGGAGGAGGTAGAAGTCCCAGGTGGGTGGGACCCCGTCCAGCTGACCCTAGTCTCATTAGGAGACAGTGAAATGGTCCCTGAAACCTACTTGCCCTCCAACACTAAGAAATATGGGCAAGTGGTGATCACCCGGTCAATGGCAGCCAGTAGGTGTGTTCAAGAGAACCTGGAGCCTGAGGGAGAGGCCCAGAAACCGGCCTTCGGGAGAGGGCGCAGGAGGCGCGGGAAACCGGCCCCTACAGTTCCCACGGCCCAGGAGGAAGCAGACCTTGAGGGGGATGCCCTGGAGCCTACCGGGGAACAGATAGCCGAACTGGGGGACCTGCCTGAGCTGACCCATTGGCAGCAAGAAGGAGGCCCCTCCAGGGAGGAATTCTGCAGGGAGCAGAAAGAATGCCCCTCTCTCGTGGGTATGCGGCAGCAGGCTGCAGCCCAGGCCAATGGTGATCAGTCCGGTACACATTTCATCTACTGGGAGAAAGACCTCCTGTACTCAGAGCCTAAGGTTGCTGAACCTGGGTCAGCCCGTGCGCTGGTGGTACCCCAGAAGTTCAGAGCCTTCCTACTGGGGCTGGCTCACGATGTTCCATTAGCAGGGCATTTGGGGCAGGACAAGACCCATGAGAGGCTTGTCACCCACTTTTATTGCCTCAAATGCACAAGAGCACAGATGCTCATTGTAGGACCTGCCAGACTTGCCAGGCAAGTGGTAAGAGTGGAAGGAAGCAAAAGGCTCCACTCCAACCTTTCCCTGTGGCCAGTACCCCATTCCAGCGAGTGGGGATTGACATTGTGGGGCCACTGGACCCCAAGACTGCCATGGGCAACAGGTTTATCCTGGTCTTGATGGACCATGCCACCCGGTACCCTGAAGCCATCCCTCTGAGGACAGTGACGGCCCCCGTGGTGGGACGGGCACTGATGGGAATTTTCTCATGAGTGGGATTCCCTCTAGAGGTGGTGTCTGACAGGGGCACCAATTTCATATCAAAATATATGAAATCCCTTTGGTAAGAGTGTGGTGTAACCTACAAGTTCACCACCCCTTACCATCCCCAAGGAAACGGGTTGGTTGAGAGATTCAACCGAACCCTAAAGGGCATGATTATGGGTCTTGAGGAACCCATGAGGCGTAAGTGGGACGTCCTCTTACCATGCCTTCTCTTTGCGTACCGTGAGGTGCCACAGAAGTCTCTAGGGTTCAGTTCCTTTGAGCTTCTGTATGGCCACCCAGTACGAGGACCTCTTAGTCTGGTCAAGGAAGGCTGGGAGCAATCTCCCAGGAAGCCTCCCCAGAATGTATATAGTTACATGCTGGCCTTCCGTAACCAGACTGGGTGTTTCAGGCAACTTGCTGAGGCAAACCTGGAAGCCAGCTAGGAGGAAATGTAGCGGTGGTACAACCAGAACGCCACTCTGGTTGAGCTTCAACCTGGACAAAAGGTATGGGTCCTGGCCCATGTGGAGCCTTGTGCACTCCAAGACAAGTGGACCGGACCCTTTGAGATTGTGGAGCGAAGAGTTCTGTCACCTACTTGGTGGACTTGCAGTCTCCCAGGAACCCCTTGAGGGTCCTACATGTCAACCGACTAAAGCCCCACTTGGAGAGGTCCGAAGTGGGCATGCTCTTGGCCACAGATGATGGGGCAGAAGAGGAGTCCGAGCCTCTTTCTGACCTCCTGGTAGCCTCAGAGCGAGACGGGGCAGTGGATGGAGTTAACCTCTCACCCACCCTGACCCCGGAGCAACAGGATGACTGCCGCCAGCTGCTGGGGCAGTTTCCTGACCTGTTCTCCCTGGTTCCTGGTGTCAAAGATTGGTGCGTCCATGATGTGGACACAGGAGACAGCTTGCCTGTGAAGCATAAGGCTTACAGAGTGACTGACAGGGTCAGAGCCTGCATCAAAGAGGAGGTCTCAAAGATGCTTGCTCTAGGGGTGGTTGAGTCCTCCAGCAGTCCTTGGGCCAGCCCAGTGGTCTTGGTCCCAAAGGCTGCAGCGCCAGGTGCCACACCCGAACTCCGGTTCTGTATGGACTACAGAGGACTCAATTCAGATACCAAGACTGACGCGCACCCCATCCCCAGAGCTGATGAGCTCATCGATCGGTTAGGGGCTGCCCGGTACCTCAGCACGTTTGATTTGATGTCTGGGTACTGGCAGATCGCCTTAACTGATGGGGCCAAAGAGAGGTCAGCATTTTCCACACCAGATGGGCATTTCCAGTTCCGGGTTATGCCATTTGGGATGAAGAATGCCCCTGCCACCTTCCAGAGGTTGGTCAACCAGGTGTTGGCTGGGCTGACCGAGTTCAGCGCCGCCTACCTGGATGACATTGCAGTGTTCAGTGGCACATGGAAAGAACACCTGCACCACCTCTGGGAAGTGTTGATGGCACTGCGCAAGGCAGGCCTCACGATCAAGGCAAGCAAGTGTCAGATCGGGCAGGGTTCAGTGGTGTACTTAGGACACCAAGTGGGGAGCGGCCAGGTGGCGCCCCTCCAACCCAAGATTGAAACCATCCTGGCTTGGGAGCCCCCAAAGACCCAGACAGAGGTGAGGGCCTTTTTAGGACTCACAGGGTACTACAGGAGGTTTGTCAAGGGGCATGGCAGCATTGTTGCTCCCTTGACAGAGCTGACTTTGAAGAAGCAGCCCAGGAAAGTGATCTGGACTGACACCTGTCAGAAGGCTTTTGACACCCTGAAGACTGCCATGTGCACGGCGCCCGTGCTCTTGGCTCCTGACTTCTCCAAAGAATTCCTAGTGCAGACAGACGCATCAGAGCATGGTGTAGGGGCTGTTCTCTCACAGATGACTGAGGAGGGCTGGGACCAACCTGTAGCCTTCATTAGTAGGAGGTTACTTCCACTGGAACAAAGGTGGAGTGCAATCGAGCGAGAAGCATTTGCTGTGGTCTGGGCGCTGAAGAAGCTAAGACCCTACTTGTTTGGGTCTCACTTCCGGGTTCAGACCGACCACAGGCCCCTCAGATGGATGATGCAAATGAGGGGTGAGAACCCAAAACTGTTGAGGTGGTCCATCTCCCTACAGGGTATGGACTTTATGGTGGAGCATCGCCCTGGCACAGATCACGCCAATGCTGACGGTCTGTCCAGGTTTTTCCGCCTTAGTGACGAGGAACTCCCTGGGGTAGGGTAGTTCCCCCCACATTTCAGCTGGAGCGGACACGTGTTAGACCTGGCACCTTGGCGTGAGTTTCCCTTCCACTTTTTGCTGATGTGCCTCATGTGTTTTGTTGGTGTTAGCTGCCCAGGGCACTGTGCCACTGCTAATCAGTGCCACAGTGCAAGTGCTCCCTTTGAAAAGTGTATACATTGATTGGTGTCCATGTTTGGCTTATTGGGTTAACTATCAGCTCCTAGTAAAGTGCACCAGGAGTGGCAGGGCTTGTAAATGCAAATGCTGCTTGTGGGCTTGCAGCACTGGTTGTGCCACCCACAGAAGCGGCCTAGTAAAATGTGTCTAGGGTCTGCCATTGCAGAACCTGCATGCAGTCTGGTACTGTCATGCTGACTGCGCAAGTGCACCTACTTGCCAGTCCCTAAACCTTCCCTTAACTGCATATTAGTCACCCCTCTGGTATGCCCAAGGGCAGGCTGCATTGTAGGCATAAGGTAGGACATGCCCTGATGTGTGTGTCATGTTCTAATAGTGAATTACAGCCCTTTTCGTTTTTCACTATTGAAGGCTACCTACTCTCCATAGGCCAGAATGGGCTGCTGGAATTATTACACGCTATAATCCCAGCGGACTCAGAGAGCATGGTAGAAAGTCAAGTTTAGTATGCCTGAACTCAGAATAATAAAATGCTTCTTTTAGTAAAGTTTATTTTATTATCCTGTGTTTGTAAATACTACTTTTAGAAAGTTAGTATTTACTTGCTTAGCCATTTCAGTCCACCTCTGCTTTGTGTGTGTGTGCTGCCTAGTTTCAGGGAGGGGCAGGGCTGGGGAATTCCAGGAGACAGGCTGGCTGCCAGGTGGTGGGTAGAGAGATTACACCAGGATGGGTGGGAGGAGTACACCTTGACTCTGAATAGACCTGTGCTCTGCCAATACAATGCTCGCTCCGCCCCCTGGGGAGCGGCTGATGTCTCTGCCCTGTGCACTGAAAGGAAAGAGCAGAGTCACCACAACAAAGTGCTCCAAAACCGGACTGAACCAGGCACAGGCCCCCTGGCGACAAAGAACAAAAGAAACTGTGTATAAAAGAAGGAGCCCTGCTCCTAAGAAATCAGATCCTGTTTACGCCAAGAAGAAACTCTGCCTGAAGAGAAGGACCTGGGAAAGCTGCATGGAGGAGTACTGTATCTAAGCCTGAGAGACTGGCCTGTGGTGGGTGCCTTGCTGCTGGAAGGAGAGGAAGAAAAGACTGAGATAGACTTGGAATTCAACTTCTACTTTAAAAATAATCTCCAATGGCTTACTTGTGAACTTGCCCCCTGAACTGTGCCCCAGGAACAGTGGGTGCTACCCCTCCCTGGAAGAAGAGGAAGCTGCTGTGGGTGGATTGCTAACGCTGACCCCAGAGAACCTGTATGCCCCCATCTCGCTGAGCAACGCAACTCCTGATCGACTGTGCTGCTGTGAGCACCGTGAAGACCTGCCCTGTCTGGCCTGAGCAAAGTGAACAACTGCCCCCTCGAGCCGGAGCTCGCAACGTAAGGAAGAGACTGCCTGTGTCCAAGCGCCGAGCCTCTGCGACCTCCGGCCGTAGAGACCACTATGAGGACCGACGGCGCACTAATTCGCCGATTCTGGGCGAAGCCGACAGCGCGCCGTGCTGAAAAATCACCCTCGAGCTGCCCCTCCTGCTTCCAACATCGAGGTGTGCTGAGACGTCCTGAGGCGCCCCACGAAGCATCGCCGTCCACTGACCAGCGGGACTGCAACGCGACGCGGGACGCCCCTGCCAAGGACTGTGGAGGCCGCCACAAACTTTGCCCCCAAGAAGAAGGTACTGTGAGCCCCAAGTTAAAGAACTGTGGCCTCCTGAAAAGTGATAACAAGTAACTGGAACCTCATTTTAAAGTGAAAGACTGTATTTGAAGCCTACCTGAAGAGTTTGATATAAAGAACTTTATATTTTTACAGAATACAGTCTGGTGTCTCTGTGTGGTGGGTTGGTGGTTATTGTGGGACGCCTTGAATGCTTAACCTAATGCCCTCTGGAATCTAGCCTGACTGCTCGCGCCACGTTACCTAGAGGGTGAGCAGGGGTTATTTTCTAAGAGTAATCCTTCGCCCTGACTTAGAGGAAAGGGTCCCTGCTTGTCGCAAGTGCATACCTGCGCCAACCAGAGACCCCGGATTCTAACAACTTGTTTTTATCTACTTAATATGTTGGATTTGAAGAAATTACTAAAACATTCCAACAGGATCAGAGGCACACGCTTCTCCTGACGCTCCTGTAGTTCTTGAAAAATGTCACCATTCTCAGCTCACCAGCCTCATCTTCACCTTTCTACCAAATACTACACTGATGCTGCTTTACAGAAACCATCCAAGGCTCTTTGCTATGTGAACTTTGGCCTCAGAAACACATTAGACACCATTGTACAGCCCCAAAAACATTTTCACGCTTTGCAAATGTGCATTAAAAAAGAATATGTTCACAATACGTACATTAAACACAACCTAATAATTCAATATATTCAGTTCTTTATTCTGAATGACTGCTAAGATATACTTTTAATACATGTTACAATTTAGTTCATGATACATAAATCAGAGGAATTTCCATTTCAGAAATTCATTCAAATGCGTTTCCCCTGGTAAATGTTCAATACTTTTTTTTTTTTTAAGTCTTGTGAAAATAATATCTCCAAAATGTGAACCGAAGAAGAGCAGATATTTAACACTGTAATCTACATTTTGTTTACACATTTCTCTGCCAGGAGTACTATAAAATCCGTATTTTTACTGGATCAAATGCAAATCAAATAAAAAATATCCTTTCAAAAGTTAGTTTCTGACTTGCAGGCTGGGAAGGTTACATGTATATAGATGCCCCAAGTAGCCCTGTCCTATGGGACCAGCCAGCATCCTCACTGATCATTTGAATTTATAGTCAATTTGAATCGAACAAGCATATATGCATCTTCCATTCTAATCTACACTTCAGACATCAAAAGTGTCCAAGAGATAGGGGTAATCTAGCTAAATCTAGTACACCAAAGGCAATGTTCTTAATGTTAACACAGCTTCAAGGCTTTCGCCTCCTAAAATGTGTGGTGAAGCTAAATCTAAAACGTAAGTAACAATTTTAACACCAGCACTCTTGAAGAGTATAACTCAAACTGACAGTTACTATAATTGTGCCCTGGAGCCCACTTCTAATGTTAGCAATGTTTATATATTTGTGAGAACACACGTTTATCCTGGCTCTTCCCAACCCCAGTTTTTCTTTAAATATGGTATATGATCTTTGAAAGTAAATGGTGGCTTCTTAATGGGCCCTAGATCCAGGTGCTCTGCCCTAAATTAAAAAAAATATGTTAAAAGGTTCCCATATTTGATACTTTTGTAAGTGGATTTTAATTCTGTGCAATAGTTTCGTGCAGTTGCCTAAATTCAAACATGAGAGGCAACAGTGAAGTATATAATTTCAAACTTTTATCTAAAAAAGGACTATCCTTAGAAAGGCATTTTCTATAGAAGGTTCAAAAAGGAAGGTTTTAAAAAAAGTGAACACAGACAACAATTATACATTGCTAACTAACTCTGATTGGTCGCAAGTAGGCTCTACGCTGCATGAAGCGGTTGGGGGGAACAGCTGGAAACTGGCAGAGGCATGCCTTTTTGGACTGCACCCCAACCCAAAAATGATAGGGCACAGGCGAAATTCACAGATTAGCACTTCTCCTAGCGTAGCGCCTAATAACTAAACGATGGAAGTCTGCAGCTCACCCAAATATAGCAGCATGGAAGGAGGACGTGTTAAAGTGGGGTAGGGCGGAGGGAGGCGCACTTCAGAGAGAAGAGTATAGGGGATTAAGGAAAATACCAATTGCAATGGATTGGGACACCCTCCAAGAGACCTTTAGAACTCTGGAAACCGCAGACACATCTACACCAGTCGCATGGAATGGGCCTAATACTGAGTACACACCCTAGCATACTTCATTACACCCTCGACATTCCATCACATAATAATATATTACATTTACTGTGTACAGGCTTGTAGCGGGAGAATTATCCATTAACTGATTGTACTCAAGATTTCAGCACTGTATGTTTATACCTGCCAGCAAGGGGGGAGGGGAGGGGAATGTTAAGGGGATTAGTCTGTTTTCTGAGACACTAATGTCACTACGGCACAACCTACCTTGCCCTATATACTTAACTTTGCAATGCTTAAATGCCTGGATATTATCTGCTTGTATATTTGTCATAATTAAGAGAACTGTATACACTTTACAAACCCCAATAAAGTAAGTGGAAAAAAAATTGCTAACTCTTAGGAAAATGCCACTAATTTGAAACACTAAGTGGCCGATTACGATAAGGCCTGGAAAGTCTCCTACCATCAGTGGGAGCCTTTCCGGGGTGCATCTCAGTTTAATTTACGACCGTTACATTACAATGCTGGCGGTCGGAGACTAAACCGGCCGGTCATTACGGCTGGCTTCCGACGGGCTCAAGGACTCCGTCGGCCAGTTGGAGGCCGACCCGTAATCCCAAAGGGTGGCCTTTCCGCCCTTGAGATTACCATACTCGGTCTCCTGCAGGCTTCCCGTGCCGGGCATTCTGACATGGAAAGCCTATCGGAGAGTGAGTATGGGGGCCCCTAGAATGGCCCCCTTTCCTTGGGGCCTCCGGTTGATAGCTGAGGGGGCACCTATGGTGCCCCCCTGCTGATCCCGGCACCCCATGGGAGGCACCTTGAGGTGCCTGCCACAGGGTGCAGGGATTAACACCACCTCACATTTCCCTATGGTAGCATGTAAAATGGCTGGTTTTCAGCCGTAACACATGCTCTTTTAGGGAAATGTCGAAATGCGACTGAACACTGTTTGGTCCCATCCTAATCAGGCGGTCAGGACTGACGATCGGATGTCGGTTGGTCCCGTTCAGAGATGGTGTCGGGCAGATGCAAGTCCGCCCGACATCTTAATAGGCCCCGTAGCGTATAGATAAGAATGACACATGTTTATATTATCTGTACCACTTATCTATATTTTAAAGCTTGGCATACTGCCTTCCTAAAAACCCAGAACCCAGAACAGGGTACTACAGGAGGTTTGTCAAGGGGCATGGCAGCATTGTTGCTCCCTTGACAGAGCTGACTTTGAAGAAGCAGCCCAGGAAAGTGATCTGGACTGACACCTGTCAGAAGGCTTTTGACACCCTGAAGACTGCCATGTGCACGGCGCCCGTGCTCTTGGCTCCTGACTTCTCCAAAGAATTCCTAGTGCAGACAGACGCATCAGAGCATGGTGTAGGGGCTGTTCTCTCACAGATGACTGAGGAGGGCTGGGACCAACCTGTAGCCTTCATTAGTAGGAGGTTACTTCCACGGGAACAAAGGTGGAGTGCAATCGAGCGAGAAGCATTTGCTGTGGTCTGGGCGCTGAAGAAGCTAAGACCCTACTTGTTTGGGTCTCACTTCCGGATTCAGACCGACCACAGGCCCCTCAGATGGATGATGCAAATGAGGGGTGAGAACCCAAAACTGTTGAGGTGGTCCATCTCCCTACAGGGTATGGACTTTATGGTGGAGCATCGCCCTGGCACAGATCACGCCAATGCTGACGGTCTGTCCAGGTTTTTCCGCCTTAGTGACGAGGAACTCCCTGGGGTAGGGTAGTTCCCCCCACATTTCAGCTGGAGCAGACACGTGTTAGACCTGGCACCTTGGCGTGAGTTTCCCTTCCACTTTTTGCTGATGTGCCTCATGTGTTTTGTTGGTGTTAGCTGCCCAGGGCACTGTGCCACTGCTAATCAGTGCCACAGTGCAAGTGCTCCCTTTGAAAAGTGTATACATTGATTGGTGTCCATGTTTGGCTTATTGGGTTAACTATCAGCTCCTAGTAAAGTGCACCAGGAGTGGCAGGGCTTGTAAATGCAAATGCTGCTTGTGGGCTTGCAGCACTGGTTGTGCCACCCACAGAAGCGGCCTAGTAAAATGTGTCTAGGGTCTGCCATTGCAGAACCTGCGTGCAGTCTGGTACTGTCATGCTGACTGCGCAAGTGCACCTACTTGCCAGTCCCTAAACCTTCCCTTAACTGCATATTAGTCACCCCTCTGGTAGGCCCAAGGGCAGGCTGCATTGTAGGCATAAGGTAGGACATGCCGTGATGTGTATGTCATGTTCTAATAGTGAATTACAGCCCTTTTCGTTTTTCACTATTGAAGGCTACCTACTCTCCATAGGCCAGAATGGGCTGCTGGAATTATTACACGCTATAATCCCAGCGGACTCAGAGAGCATGGTAGAAAGTCAAGTTTAGTATGCCTGAACTCAGAATAATAAAATGCTTCTTTTAGTAAAGTTTATTTTATTATCCTGTGTTTGTAAATACTACTTTTAGAAAGTTAGTATTTACTTGCTTAGCCATTTCAGTCCACCTCTGCTTTGTGTGTGTGTGCTGCCTAGTTTCAGGGAGGGGCAGGGCTGGGGAATTCCAGGAGACAGGCTGGCTGCCAGGTGGTGGGTAGAGAGATTACACCAGGATGGGTGGGAGGAGTACACCTTGACTCTGAATAGACCTGTGCTTTGCCAATACAATGCTCGCTCCGCCCCCTGGGGAGCGGCTGATGTCTCTGCCCTGTGCACTGAAAGGAAAGAGCAGAGTCACCACAACAAAGTGCTCCAAAACCGGACTGAGCCAGGCACAGGCCCCCTGGCGACAAAGAACAAAAGAAACTGTGTATAAAAGAAGGAGCCCTGCTCCTAAGAAATCAGATCCTGTTTACGCCAAGAAGAAACTCTGCCTGAAGAGAAGGACCTGGGAAAGCTGCATGGAGGAGTACTGTATCTAAGCCTGAGAGACTGGCCTGTGGTGGGTGCCTTGCTGCTGGAAGGAGAGGAAGAAAAGACTGAGAAAGACTTGGAATTCAACTTCTACTTTAAAAATAATCTCCAATGGCTCACTTGTGAACTTGCCCCCTGAACTGTGCCCCAGGAACAGTGGGTGCTACCCCTCCCTGGAAGAAGAGGAAGCTGCTGTGGGTGGATTGCTAACGCTGACCCCAGAGAACCTGTATGCCCCCATCTCGCTGAGCAACGCGACTCCTGATCGACTGTGCTGCTGTGAGCACCGTGAAGACCTGCCCTGTCTGGCCTGAGCAAAGTGAACAACTGCCCCCTCGAGCTGGAGCTCGCAACGTAAGGAAGAGACTGCCTGTGTCCAAGCGCCGAGCCTCTGCGACCTCCGGCCGTAGAGACCACTATGAGGACCGACGGCGCACTAATTCGCCGATTCTGGGTGAAGCCGACAGCGCGCCGTGCTGAAAAATCACCCTCGAGCTGCCCCTCCTGCTTCCAACATCGAGGTGTGCTGAGACGTCCTGAGGCGCCCCACGAAGCATCGCCGTCCACTGACCAGCGGGACTGCAACGCGATGCGGGACGCCCCTGCCAAGGACTGTGGAGGCCGCCACAAACTTTGCCCCCAAGAAGAAGGTACTGTGAGCCCCAAGTTAAAGAACTGTGGCCTCCTGAAAAGTGATAACAAGTAACTGGAACCTCATTTTAAAGTGAAAGACTGTATTTGAAGCCTACCTGAAGAGTTTGATATAAAGAACTTTATATTTTTACAGAATACAGTCTGGTGTCTCTGTGTGGTGGGTTGGTGGTTATTGTGGGACGCCTTGAATGCTTAACCTAATGCCCTCTGGAATCTAGCCTGCTCGCGCCACGTTACCTAGAGGGTGAGCAGGGATTATTTTCTAAGAGTAATCCTTCGCCCTGACTTAGAGGAAAGGGTCCCTGCTTGTCGCAAGTGCATACCTGCGCCAACCAGAGACCCCGGATTCTAACAACTTGTTTTTATCTACTTAATATGTTGGATTTGAAGAAATTACTAAAACATTAAAAACAGGATCAGAGGCACACGCTTCTCCTGACGCTCCTGTAGTTCTTGAAAAATGTCACCATTCTCAGCTCACCAGCCTCATCTTCACCTTTCTACCAAATACTACACTGATGCTGCTTTACAGAAACCATCCAAGGCTCTTTGCTATGTGAACTTTGGCCTCAGAAACACATTAGACACCATTGTACAGCCCCAAAAACATTTTCACGCTTTGCAAATGTGCATTAAAAAAGAATATGTTCACAATACGTACATTAAACACAACCTAATAATTCAATATATTCAGTTCTTTATTCTAAATGACTGCTAAGATATACTTTTAATACATGTTACAATTTAGTTCATGATACATAAATCAGAGGAATTTCCATTTCAGAAATTCATTCAAATGCGTTTCCCCTGGTAAATGTTCAATACTTTTTTTTTTTTTAAGTCTTGTGAAAATAATATCTCCAAAATGTGAACCGAAGAAGAGCAGATATTTAACACTGTAATCTACATTTTGTTTACACATTTCTCTACCAGGAGTACTATAAAATCCGTATTTTTACTGGATCAAATGCAAATCAAATAAAAAATATCCTTTCAAAAGTTAGTTTCTGACTTGCAGGCTGGGAAGGTTACATGTATATAGATGCCCCAAGTAGCCCTGTCCTATGGGACCAGCCAGCATCCTCACTGATCATTTGAATTTATAGTCAATTTGAATCGAACAAGCATATATGCATCTTCCATTCTAATCTACACTTCAGACATCAAAAGTGTCCAAGAGATAGGGGTAATCTAGCTAAATCTAGTACACCAAAGGCAATGTTCTTAATGTTAACACAGCTTCAAGGCTTTCGCCTCCTAAAATGTGTGGTGAAGCTAAATCTAAAACGTAAGTAACAATTTTAACACCAGCACTCTTGAAGAGTATAACTCAAACTGACAGTTACTATAATTGTGCCCTGGAGCCCACTTCTAATGTTAGCAATGTTTATATATTTGTGAGAACACACGTTTATCCTGGCTCTTCCCAACCTCAGTTTTTCTTTAAATATGGTATATGATCTTTGAAAGTAAATGGTGGCTTCTTAATGGGCCCTAGATCCAGGTGCTCTGCCCTAAATTTAAAAAAATATGTTAAAAGGTTCCCATATTTGATACTTTTGTAAGTGGATTTTAATTCTGTGCAATAGTTTCGTGCAGTTGCCTAAATTCAAACATGAGAGGCAACAGTGAAGTATATAATTTCAAACTTTTATCTAAAAAAGGACTATCCTTAGAAAGGCATTTTCTATAGAAGGTTCAAAAAGGAAGGTTTTAAAAAAAGTGAACACAGACAACAATTATACATTGCTAACTAACTCTGATTGGTCGCAAGTAGGCTCTACGCTGCATGAAGCGGTTGGGGGGAACAGCTGGAAACTGGCAGAGGCATGCCTTTTTGGACTGCACCCCAACCCAAAAATGATAGGGCACAGGCGAAATTCACAGATTAGCACTTCTCCTAGCGTAGCGCCTAATAACTAAACGATGGAAGTCTGCAGCTCACCCAAATATAGCAGCATGGAAGGAGGACGTGTTAAAGTGGGGTAGGGCGGAGGGAGGCGCACTTCAGAGAGAAGAGTATAGGGGATTAAGGAAAATACCAATTGCAATGGATTGGGACACCCTCCAAGAGACCTTTAGAACTCTGGAAACCGCAGACACATCTACACCAGTCGCATGGAATGGGCCTAATACTGAGTACACACCCTAGCATACTTCATTACACCCTCGACATTCCATCACATAATAATATATTACATTTACTGTGTACAGGCTTGTAGCGGGAGAATTATCCATTAACTGATTGTACTCAAGATTTCAGCACTGTATGTTTATACCTGCCAGCAAGGGGGGAGGGGAGGGGAATGTTAAGGGGATTAGTCTGTTTTCTGAGACACTAATGTCACTACGGCACAACCTACCTTGCCCTATATACTTAACTTTGCAATGCTTAAATGCCTGGATATTATCTGCTTGTATATTTGTCATAATTAAGAGAACTGTATACACTTTACAAACCCCAATAAAGTAAGTGGAAAAAAAATTGCTAACCCTTAGGAAAATGCCAATAATTTGAAACACTAAGTGGCCGATTACGATAAGGCCTGGAAAGTCTCCTACCATCAGTGGGAGCCTTTCCGGGGTGCATCTCAGTTTAATTTACGACCGTTACATTACAATGCTGGCGGTCGGAGACTAAACCGGCCGGTCATTACGGCTGGCTTCCGACGGGCTCAAGGACTCCGTCGGCCAGTTGGAGGCCGACCCGTAATCCCAAAGGGTGGCCTTTCCGCCCTTGAGATTACCATACTCGGTCTCCTGCAGGCTTCCCGTGCCGGGCATTCTGACATGGAAAGCCTATCGGAGAGTGAGTATGGGGGCCCCTAGAATGGCCCCCTTTCCTTGGGGCCTCCGGTTGATAGCTGAGGGGGCACCTATGGTGCCCCCCTGCTGATCCCGGCACCCCATGGGAGGCACCTTGAGGTGCCTGCCACAGGGTGCAGGGATTAACACCACCTCACATTTCCCTATGGTAGCATGTAAAATAGCTGGTTTTCAGCCGTAACACATGCTCTTTTAGGGAAATGTCGAAATGCGACTGAACACTGTTTGGTCCCATCCTAATCAGGCGGTCAGGACTGACGATCGGATGTCGGTTGGTCCCGTTCAGAGATGGTGTCGGGCAGATGCAAGTCCGCCCGACATCTTAATAGGCCCCGTAGCGTATAGATAAGAATGACACATGTTTATATTATCTGTACCACTTATCTATATTTTAAAGCTTGGCATACTGCCTTCCTAAAAACCCAGAACTGGTATTTAGATTATACCATTACATTGTCTGGTTACTGGTGCTCCCCATTTCATTTCCTCTTTCATATCTTTAAGTACCTTGGAGAAACTGTGGTAATTTATCTGGTTTCAAAGCCCAGTCCAAACAAGGATACCAGAATAAAGTTAAAATATATGGACGCACACATCAATAACCCTTGTAGAAGGTATCTCAAGAGTACCTGTCCTGGTTTGGAAACACTATCTTCACACATGTTGACACCATCACAACATGAGGTGTAGAACACATGGAACCGAAAGAGCTGGAGATTTTCCCTGATCCCTTGTATGAGAAATTGGATAGCACTGACATGAATATGAAGTGTGCAAGATGGAGGCGAGTAGATGCTCTGTCTCTTTATCATAAGGTCATGAGAAGCTAGAACAAAATCACTTTAGATTGACTTGCTCAGGCATTTTTCACCAATCAAAGATGAGCTCCACCTGTTAAAAACGGTGTGCACCCTAAATATCGAAATCAAAATATTAATGTATGCTCGGTTATTATTGTTGGTGTTTTGTGTGCATAATTTGTAAAAACTTAGGGGCATATTAACAAGAAACGGCGTTAAAATTATCGCCGCTTTGGAGGCAGAAAACTGCCACTAAAGCGGCGATAATGGGCTTCATAATATGCCCTTGGGAATTCCAATAGAAACCCATTTTCTGGTGTCAACATGGGCTTCTATTGGAATCTCAAGGGCATATTATCAAGCCCATTATTGCCGTTTTAGCGATAATTTTAACGCCGTGCTTGATAATATGCCCCCAGATTTTGTTTTTCAAAAATGTTGGAACGTGGGTCCCTACTTGGCCTAAGGTACCTACCTCAAACCAACCAGGGATCCCGGGTCTAACAATGGGGCAATCTGGCACACAGCAATCCAAGCTCTCCTTCGAACATCACAGGCAGATGCGAACAATGGATTTGCCTCCTGATGACCTACAGTTGAGTCGAGGGGATGGCGAAGGCCCGACCCAGGAGCCAGACATTCATACTATGGTTTTGGACCTTAAACAGAGTCTGACTGGCACTGAAAGTAAAATAGATATGCTGGCTGATAGGTTTGATCACCTTAAGGAGAAAGTCGACAAACATGATGAGTGAATAGTTCACCTAGAGTGTTGTACTTCAGATGTGGAAGATGTGCACTCATTGATTGGGGAGAAGCTGTTCCAGACAGAAACGGTCCTGGAGATCGTCCAAAACAAGAATGAAGACCTGGAAGCATGCTTTCAGAGGAATAATGTGCACATACTAGGTGTACTTTAATCAACAGCTATGGGTCACATGAAGGACTATGTTGAGGCAATGCTTCGGACTCTGTTTGGAGATGCACTTTGTGCCATGCTCATTGTTGAAAGAGCCCATAGGTTGTTAGGCCAGCGGCCTCCCCTGTGCATGCTGGCCCATCTGATAATACCCCTGCTATTGAACTATAGAGATACAAACACTGCTTTGCAACTAGTGAGAGATCAGCCTCCATTAAGAAGAAAATGAGATTTTCACCTTCCTAGCTTTTACAGTTGCTGTACAGGTTACTCAGGGGGATTTTCTTCCAATCAAATGCTTGCTGCAGAGAATGGATGCCAAGAACTCTTTAATATACCCGCAAAGCTCTGAATACACGATTCTGGGAAAGCACACTATTTCACGGTTCCGAAGGAAGCTGCCAAATTTGTGCAAAAAATACCACTGACTTCAGCAGGATCTCTGTCGATGAACCAAAGTACGGAGCGGGAGCATCTAAGTGATAACGACTCAGGAGGAGCACCTTCCAATAATAATAATTTAGAGCGTTCTGTCCGACAGATGGTGGCGTTGCCCCTGTCATGGAATTCTCCCTGGCCTTTGTGCTGTGGAACTGCATCTAGTGTGGGTGCTGGTGGCAGTGACTTGAACAATGGCTGTGTTAGGAGGCGGCATCTGGGTAGGGTCTGGCTCACTTGAGTCTGGTTTGCTCCAGCCACCCAACTACAACTTGGCTGAAAGAGTGCTGGGGCTCTGGTTTGCCCTTTCATGATGATTCCTGTGTTTTTCTCTTCAAATGCAAGTTGGGTGCCTTATCTAGGGTAGAATGGTGATGTTTTGCCTAGTTGGGGGGCTGAATGGGAAATGGGCGGGGTGTTGTGGTACTGTTGAATCAGGAAGCATCTTGTTTGCAATATGTTTGGATATTTTCTCCCCTGCTGTTGCTCAGCATGATGACGTCTCCTTCTTGCAGCAGCAATCTCGCACCCTTATATAGCTCGGCATGCTGCTGATTAAGTGCATGACTTGGAACATACAGGGGCTTAACAACATGTGAAGGAGCAAAATGTTTTGGCATACCTGCAGTGACACAACATAGACACCTGCTTGATACCTCACGGAGGGTACTCAGGCATGCCTGCGAGCGGGTTAGATTGGTGAATGCCATGTCACGTACTATTTCAATTATGCATGTGGGGTGGCTGTGTTAATACGGGTCTGCCATGGCGCACGCATCGTGTTCTTTAAGATCAACCAGGCCAGTATGTTATGATTTCTGGAATTCTGTCATTCTGGCCCTAATGTAGATGAACCCCGCATCTGCACGGAGGTTTGAAGACTGGTGGGGATGTTTGGGCCTGGGACGCTTCTTTGGGGAGGGGATTTTAATGTGGTCTTCGATGCTAGCGCTGATAGATCTAGCGACTCCTGGCGACTGCACTCGAATGCAGCTGCGTAATTATGACTTATTATGGGTGACAGTGACCTTACTGATGTCTGGCTCTCGCAGCACTCAGGCAGCACAGAAGGCATGAGTATAGCATTCACCCACAACACATGGTCCTGGATTGATTATTGGTTGGCGACACAGGATATAGATGCATGGACTTCCAACACAGCCCACCTACTGTGGACACTGTCAGAGCATGCCTACCTGTTTTATTGCAGATGGCCCCTCCAGATTACATTATGCAAGCCTTTGCGTGGCGCCTTCTGGCTGGGGTGCTCTGAGACTATGTATCGCAGTGAGATTTGATTGTCAATTGTTGAATACTTTGAGCATAATGCAGAAATGGTGTCATACCAATCCACGTTGTGGGAGGCCTTCAAGGTCGTGATCCTAGGGTTATGTGTAGCAAAGCAGGCTGGCGTGCTCCGAGCATTGCATGGGAGCCTTCGCATCTAGAAAAGAAGATCTCACACTTGCACTTGGCAGATGGCACTTGTGTGAGTTTCCTGTGCACCAGTCGCCACGCGACGAGCAGCACGTTGGAGCTCTGGTGGTCGGCGATCGACGTACTGACCTGCAATTATTCCGCTGTGACCTGAGGCTGATGTCCGTGCTGGCACCGGCATCGGAACTGGAGGTTCAAATGCCCGGCTGCTTCATTTCACCTCTAAGTAGCAATCGCTCGCGGACCGGAGCCTCCGTTTTGCTACATCTGAAGTGCTACACTTTCAGTCCTATTTTCAAAGAGCGAATGGCGGCTACTGTAGCGAACCGGGCTTGAGCCGGTTTGCTGGGATGGAGCTACAGTCTGGGGCTTGGTGATACCGCTTGCAACACACCTTTGCTGGAGAAAGTGCAATATGACGATGCGGGGGCAGAAAACTATTAAGTTGAAAACGGCTTTGAACCAATGAGGGACAGAAAGAGACAATGTAAAGAGACCAGCGGAGAGACTGCCAGCAAAAACGGATCCCCTCCCTAAAGGTAAACGGGATGGGGGGGAATATTAAAAAGAATCCGGGGAAGACACCAGGACTTAACTTGTTAAAAGAAAGCGCAGTGGCAGGAACTGGGATATTGCTCTCCATTGCCAAACATTTCCCAGTTGTAGCTAAGTCTCCCCTTACTTTCATAGACTCTAATACACCCGATGGAGGAGGGGTCATTAACCCAAGCGGTGATAACCAGTTGATCGAAGGGACCGAGGAGCCGGATGCCATTCAACAAATTTTGCAACCTCAGTCAATGCCTCAGACAATGCCCCAGATGATGCCAGGAATGAGGGGATTGGGGGGAATATGCTAGCGCCAACGCTAGCCCCAGAGACATTAAACTGTGTCCCGGTCACTGCAGAGGTATAAAGTTGCACCCAGGTCATTCCGGACATCACCACCAGCGTAGTTAAAACCCCTCGGGAGAATAAGGAAACCAAGGGTAGTGATCACCCCAAGGAGAATGGCTGCCCTAGACAAACAGACCCGCAGACTCCAGACCTAGCTACTGAATTTTTTTTCAGTTTATGATGGGTCATTGACTGGTACTGAGAATGAAGATGTCCTGGTCAGCTCTTTCGAGAGTAGTAAACAAGAAGACAATGAATCCGATCCAACAACTAGAACCATTCAGCAAAAAAATAAATCTAGGTGTAAGAGATGGAGCCAGCTGAAATGGGATTATTCAGATTCTCATAGATCATTCCCCTTGGGGGATTCTCCCGATCTCCAGGCTGAAGGGAGTCCACATACAATCACTGGAAGTCCGGCCAATCCCTCCGTGGCCTCTATTCTGGATTCTATCAAACAATTTTGTGACAAAGCAAGATCTGACAGCCTTGCCACCAGGGGGGCCTCTAAAAAACTCCAGAGTCCTTGGAAACTGATATGACTACTGTGAAAGATCAAGGTGCATCTCAGGCGGCCTGCCTAACTGACCTGATGCCCAAGTTGGAGGAGCAGGAAAACGGAATGCGGATAAATAATCTAAGGCTACTGGGGATCCCTGAAGGCGTTGAGGGTGATGACCCCAGAGGGTATATTGTTAAGCTGCTCCGTGCTGCCTTTCCATCAGAGTCCAGCTGGAATTGGGATCAAGAGGTCCAGAGGGCACACCGTTTCCAGTTCAACTTAAAGCAGCGTAGAGACCGTAGTCGTCTAGGAAACGAGAAACCCAGGGTCTTCCTGGTCTTTTTCGTCAACTTCCTTTTGCGGCAGTTGGTATACGATCAAGCCAGACCAAATTCTCAAAAGGAAGCCAATGGAATAAAATTATTTTCTTAGCCTGACTTTGGTCATGCAACAGTTGAATGCAGGTGGAGGCTACGCCAACTGATTACACCCTTTCAACAGCAATGTGCCCAAGTATACCTTATGAACCCGCAAGGTTAAAAGTGATATTCGAAGGCACCACATGGTTTTTTTTGCCCGAGATCAAGGCTGAGGAATATTTAAAAGACATTGTGGGAAGAAAAAGACTGAACCAAGCTTATTCGAACTATCCCAGTATGGACTTTAATTGTCACTCCTTTTTTCTCTTACAGCTGAAATAGTTGTCATACACTATATACTATACACTCATTTATTCTCTTTTGAAAATTGTGGATTATGTTTGCCCAAAAAAAAAAAAAGAGAAAGGGAAACGCAAAAAATGAATTGAAAGGGGAAAAATGGGGGGAAAAAAGAAAAGAGAGGAAGAAAGAGGCCGCCAACCAATTGATAAAATAATGTGTGGCCTGGCAACTGGAGCTCACACATGCTCACCATCATTCAGGTTTTTCCTGACTGCCTGTTTTTGGGGGAGAAGGGTTGGGGGTCCAGAAATACATGCAGTGGTAGAAAAATTGTTGTTGCTTCGGTTTAACATTTTTGCTGGTTATTTTTGGAAAGGCAATAGGAAGACTGGTAGGAATAAAGAGAGATAAGGACAAAAAGGGGTTTGGGTGGGGGGTTTTGAGCCAGGAGGTGGGACCAGGGAGGTGGAGGGTGGGGAGGACGGGAAAGGTTTATTTAATTTACATTTATTGTTTAGATGTTGGCAGGCATATAATTCTTATTGACGAATTCACAGGGTTAATGTATTTAAAAACTAATAACTATTATGTTAAACAAACTCAGAATTGTCTCGCTTAATATCTGTGGTCTAAATGATCCCGTAAAAAGGCAAAAAACTGCTCAAGTCTTGCGAACAATGGGGGCGGACGTTGTCTGCCTTCAGGCGACGTATGTAGAAGGAGCCCAGAAATCTTTGCTGATCACTCTGGGTTATAAGGTCATCGGGGCAACCTCGCAAGGGGCCAGGGTCAAAGGAGTCGGGATTCTAGCTTCGAAAAGTATACCCGTAGTTGTTAACCAGGTAAAAGCTGACTTTCTAGGGCGGTGGGTGATAGCAGGATGCTCTCTTCCTTCTCTTCCCTCTAACTTTGTTTTTACAATCTGTTCTGTTTATGGAAGAAACCTGGACAATCCAGGGGCAATTAATGTAGCAAACGAGGAGTTAGTACACTGGCCACTGCCTATAATACTATGTGGTGATTTAAACTTAAATTTGCCTAATACCTGGAAGTCAGACGGGTCCTGGGTTTACAGGGGTGGGAAACCTAAAGTTTTCCAGGCTGTGTTAAACTTGATCAGAACTCATGGTCTGAAAGATGTATGGGCAAAGTTGAAAACCAATCAGGATGGGTATACTTTTTTCTCAGCGCCTCATTTGTCATTTGCTCGGCTGGACTACTTTTTAGTATCTTTATCCTTGGCTCATGATTGCGCTATTGATATTGCTCCTCGACTTCTTTCAGATCACAACCCCCTTATTATCAATGTAGAGGGATTGGTAAATAGTGGGACATGCTCTAATTGGACCTTCAAAAAAGCCCTCCTATACGATAATGGTTATCAAGAACACATAAAAGGCTGGATACATGAATTCTTAGATATAAATTCTGGATCAGCCTCGGCAATGGTTGTGTGGGATACACTAAAGGCAGGTATAAGGGGGGAGACGCTCCGATTTTCCATCAGAAGGAACAAAAAAGAGAAAATACAAGCTGATTTTTTACTTAATCAAATAATAGAAGCTGAGAGAAAATTAATACAGGCTGTCCAGCTGGGAACCAGTATCGAAGAAGCTCAGACCAACGTTGCGGATGCTAAGGCAGAGATGGGGACCATATTAGCCAAAAGAACTGCTGCAAAATGGGCCTGGTCCCGATAAAGGCTTTATGAATGCAGTGAACTTATTGGCCACCAATTGGCCATATCCACCAGGCAACAAATAACTGATAATATGATTTCTTCAATTCAAACGAACTCTGAAGGGATAACTAATGATCCTATAAGAACAGAGGAGGCTTTCAGAGAATTTTATGAGAAATTATATACTGAAGAAATTACTAAGCCTATAGAGCACAGAGAATCGGAAATTGATAACTATCTAGATGCTATTCCGCTAGCTGAACTTAATAGAGAGAGTAGCGACCAAATGGAAATTTCTCCAGCTTGGGAGGAAATTGCAACTGCTCAGCAGCGGTCCATGGAGGGAGTTCCGTGGGGCGGAAAGGCGGGGCAGGGGAGGGGTGAGGGTGGGGGGTACTAAACATGGAACATGGATAATTGGAGGTAAGTAAACATTTAAATAAATAAAACACATTTCGTAGCGCGCCCTGCATCACAAAATGCGGTGCAGCGTGCGCTACGAAATTCGTTTTATTTATTTAATTGTTTACTTACCTCCAATTATCCATATTCCGGTGTTTAGTACCCCCCACCCTGCCCCTCCCCCGCCTCGCCTTTCCGCCCCACGGAACTCCCTCCACGGACCGCTGCTGCAACTGCTTTAGCAAGCCTCCCTGATGGTAAGGCTACAGGAGAGGATAGTATTCCAGTTGAATTCTATAAAATCTTTTTGCAACAAATAAAAGACCTATATACAAATGTAATTTCTTCCATTTTTTGTGGGTCATCTCCACCTCAGTCTTGGTCCTCGGCAAAAATAGTAATATTTCTTAAAAAAGACAAACCTTCTCTGGAAATGTCCTCATACAGACCAATAACCCTTATTAACACCGACTCTAAGATATTCTCTAAAATTCTTGCATCTAGATTGTCTTCAAATATTGAGTCTATGGTTTCCAACTGGCAGCACGGATTTATACCAAAAAAGGGCACCACGGAACATGTTCGTCGGACCATCACCCTATTTGACGCCGCTATGGTGACAGGAGACCCAATCGCACTAATACTTTTAGACGCTGAAAAAGCGTTTGATCGGGTCTCCTGGCAATATTTATGGGGGGTCATGAGGCGGATAGGTTTCGGCCCCAGGATTCTGCAGGCATTGCAGGCTCTATATCAGGGCCCCACTACCAGAATTTCGATCAATGGGCACCTAACAAGGCAGATAGGGATAACACGCGGAACAAGACAAGGATGCCCTTGCTCCCCGCTGCTATTTGCTTTGTACATCTTCAGTTTGATTAAAAAAATCGAACTTAATCCTGAAATAGTAGTGGTGAATAGGTTTGGCACTGACTCGAAGATTATGGCCTATGCTGATGATCTTGCCTTAGTAACGCCAGAACCCGAAAGGGCCATCAAGGCTATGGAACATGAGGCCCAAGAATTTGGGAAGATATCCGGTTATGCCCTCAATAAAACAAAAACTCAGATTGTTTTAAACGAATATATAAGCTGGGACGATGAAAGAGTAACTCAGAAGGCTAAATACGTAGGGGTCAATATAGTTTCTAATTTGGATCTAATTGTTAAAGAAAATCTGACCCCGCTAGCAGCCGATATGAAAATGTCACTTAAAAGAATTAACAACTTGCACTTGACAATAGTAGGGAGATGCAACGTTTTAAAGATGACCTTTTTTCCCAAATTATTATATTTCTTTAGGACCAACCCGTTAGAATTTAATAATGCAATACTGCATATATTCGATCAAATTTTCTCTCAGTTCATCTGGGCTTATGCACAACCTAGAAGAGCTTTTAAATTTCTGTCATTACCCAGAGTGAGAGGAGGAAGGGCTCTCCCCAACATAAAATTATATCATTGGGCTACCGTTCTGCAATATAGTTCCGAGCTTTTGCATGATTTTCCCACTGAGAACCCCTCAGGCCTTCCGTCCCCCTATACAATACTACTAGGGGAAAGGGTAAGGGGATGTCTTTGGCGTCAGCTGGATTATTGTTACTTCAAAAGGGTCAGATTTAAGACTCTGATGAATGCTTATAGAGTACTTTTTGATATACGTAAACTACTTGGACTTGCCAAATTAAATTACTACACTCCCACCAGGAACAATAATAATTTACCACTCATTTTTCAAAATGCATATCTTCCACAGTGGTATCAAGCTGGCTTTTCCAAATTGGGAGTTGTGATTACCTCAGAAGGCATTTGGCCTTTCAGCACTCTAAAAACCCGGTATAACTTGGACAATAATCAGTTATTTCAGTATAACGCCATCATAGGATATCTAACAAACAAGACTGGCGGTCCAGCAGGGTTTGCTAAGTTTGTCCTTATAGATAAAATTCTAGGGCCCAGTATACCACGGATTGGCAGCATCTACATAATGCTGAATGAGCGGAGGCCGGATGACATTAGTAAAGTAGATGAGAAGTGGCAGCAGAAACTGAATGTGCCACCTAATACCTTTTGTCACGCCCTAAGTCTTGCACAAACGCACCTGTTGTCATCGAAGCTGCAAGATCAATTTTTTAAAACAGGCTTTTTCTTCTACATAACAACAAGCAGAGTGGCCAAATGGGGTATTGGCAGCAGAACAACCTGCCCGAGATGTGCTGAGTACAGTGCAGACTCAGTACACATGTTTGCCACATGCCTAAAACTGGCCCCATTATTTGAAAAGGTGCAACTGTTTATTAGTAGAGTTGTTCTACAAGATATTCAACTGATGCCTGCTACCGTAATGCTTTTGGCTATGACTATCCTTCGGATTTGTATTGCCTCATATTGGAAGGACCCAAACCCTCCTTCATTTGCTCAATGGCAGGCTCCATTTCTTGCCACTTATAAACTTGAGATAGCCATATATGCTAGAAAAGGTAGGGCTGGGAAAAAAAAGGGATTAGAGATATGGGCTCCCCTAACCAGGTGGCTCAGCATATTGAATGTACAGGAGGAGTAATGTTTGATAATGTGTAGTAATGTTTTCATTATGTATTTACTTCTGTCTACCTTCCGTCCCCTTCTCTCCCTGTCCTCCACTCTGTCCGTGCCCTCCCCCCACTTGTTTGAACTTACCCTTTCTCTCTTCTCCCATTCATCTCCGGTTTTTGGCTTTTTTTGTTCTCTATGGTTTCTCCTTATGTTTTTACTTTCCTGATATATTTGTCTAATTGATAATTAATTAATTTGGTTAACTGATTTGCACTGCTTGTAATACATATTGATAACTGCTTTTGGATTTGGGGAGGGGGAGTTTTGGTCTGGTAATGGAAGTTATTACATTGTGTAATCTGTCATTTGGAATATAAACATAAAATCAAAAAAACAACAACAAAAAATAGAAAAGAAGATCTGTGCGCTGGAGCTCCAATACTTTGAGACATGCAGTGAATCCGTCCTGGCAGCTATGCACAGCAAACTCACAGAGTATCACAAAGTGGTGCAAAGAGAAACCCACTATCTGGGGAACGAAGTCCACACTAGGTGACACAGTAAGGGTGATAGGGCAGGTAAGACCATGGCTAATTTGCTACGCAAGCCCAGGGCAAACGATTACCTTGTCAAATTAACAGATGACCAACTCGACGCACATGTTGGTGTAGAGGCTATAAAAAGGGAGCTGCTACCTTTTTCTCATTCCTATATATGACCACGCAGGCCATGTCCTCCCGGGACCTCAACTTTTACTTGGACTTGGTGCAATTACCCTGGCTTGAAGAGGACCACTGGCATTTCTTAGATGTGTCCTTCATGGTGGAGGAAGTTGAAAAGGTAATTCATGCGATGCCTGGAGACAAAGTCCCTGGCATGGATGGCCTCACCTCCGTCTTCTATAAAAAGTACGCCCAGATCCTGTCCCACATCTGGCCATGTATGAGGAATCCCAAGGTAATAGAATAATCCCCCTCCCTGTGAGAAGCATTGATTGTGACAATTTTAAATCTGGACAAAGACCCCCAGTGCCGCAAGTCATACAGACCATTATCCATGATTAACACAGAAATAAAAATCCTAGCTGAACAGACAGCTGCATGGCTGCTCCTGATTTTACCACTCATAGGAGACCGGTTCAAGACGGGTTTGTACCTGGTCGGTCAACGGTTAATAACCTGCACACCTTCTTTTCCCTAGTGCACATTATCGGCCCTGACCTCAGTGCGGCATCAGTTTTCTTGGATGCCACCAAGGCATTTGATTTGACGAATGGCCTTACCACTTTGCACTGTTGTTGCACCTTGGAGTGAGTCTCACGTTCATTTGATTAATTGGTATCCCGTTTGCCCAGCCAGTGGCTAGACTGCGGATCAATGGAACAATCACTCCATCTTTCCTAATATCAAGGGGTACTCATCAGGGGTGTCATTAATGGCCTATACTATTCACCATAGCCATGGAGCTCCATGGCAGCTCGGTTGAGACAACACCACTCTCAATGAGGGATTGAGTTCACACACCCCGCAGAGTCCTAGTTTCAATGTGTGCAGATGATGTCACCTTGTATGTGAGGGACCCGCAGGATAACTTGGATCCACTAAGTTACCAGATTTGGCAACATAGCCAGTATTAATATCAATCATTCTATCAGTCCATGACTCCTATTGTGGAGCCCACCCCCCCACATTTCAGGTACTAGAGGCGACCCTTACATGCTTGTTCTCACACTAGCTGGTCACAAGGCTTTACGCTGGAATGCATGCAATTGTGCTGATGTGGGTACCTGGCGCCCAGCAGGTGTGGGCCAAAGACCTTGTGGTCCCCCTCATGGATGAAAAGTGGAAGCATTGCTGTGCACAATCTAGGACCCTGTATCCCAACTATAGACTGTGCTAGATGTATTTCAAAGACCTACATAGGCTCTACTGCATTCGGGAATGGATGCATAGGATGGCACTGTGCCCTGTGTCGATTTTCTGCATCTAGTGTGGGACTGCACTGGGGTTCAGGAAGGAATCTGAGGGGCCCCTGCAGATCTCCAATATTTATTCCCCATTCTGTGCTGGCAAAAGTGGGGAACACCCCAACCAATGGGGTTCAAGTTCCACCACTCTCTGCCATGACAACTTTGTGGTAAGTGTGTCATATTATGTGTGCATATCTCTTGAAAAATACAAATGGAGAGCATTTCTCCTTGGAGTGCAGGCCTGGCTAACCCAACCCACATGTATGGTTAACGTTTCCCTTCACTTCCCTTCCTGCCCCTCTCCTAATCTAATTAGAGAGGCTCCCATCTGACTGAGGATCAAGGAAGTGGGGACTGACCTGGGTCTGGTGACATATGTGCTTCTACATTTAAAGTCCAACTTATCTCCACAGCCCACTTCCTGTCCCTGGCTTCTCCAGGAAGTAAATCTCCTCTCACCAAATAGCTGTATTGTTTCAGCCCAAGGCCTCTTCACACCCAATCAGGGAGAAGCTTGGCTCAGGCTGCCAGAGGCTGGCAAATCAGAAAAGGCTACTTCGGGCTGTTTTAGGTAACTTCTGGAAAGTAGGTTCTAAAACTACTTTCCTGCCACTGTTATAATAAATCCAATCTTGGCAAGTTGTTGGATGTATTATAACTGTTATACTGATACTTTTAATTATGTTGCTGGCTAGCTCCTGTCCAGGGCATATAAAACATATTTTATAATGTCCTTTCTTTTTATAACAAGGCACCCTACCCTTGAGCCCCCTAGGACAGATCTTAGGGATGTCTTATATGCAATTAAATGGTAGTTTTGGACTTTTCAGTTTCTTTTCATTCCAAAGTCAAATTTGGACAGAGTTTTATTTGAAAACCAGCCTGCAAGATACAGCAGCAGTGCACACTTAAGTGCATTAAGTCCACTGGATCTCTAGACCTACAAGGGACTTACAGGTGGGTTCTCTTGGCCAATTATAATTACACCAATTACCATATACCCTTGAAGGACGGTGCACTGGTCCTAGGTCTGGTTAGCAGAGCACATGGTACATCCAGTCAGTAACCACCAGTATCAGTCAAACATGGGGGTGATCAGGGTAAAAAGGATAGCTTTCCTACAGCATTGTATCTAAAAAGTGGGACATGAGCTTTTAAGTTTACATGTCCTGGTAGTCAAAAACTCTTAAATTCATTGTTTAATATTGCAAGCCCTACCTCTCTCATAGGATAACATTGGGTTTATTAAATGCTAAATTCTGATTGGTAACTGATAGACACGTCTAAAGAATTGCAATTTAAAATACTCTCTAATGGTAAAGTCGGATTTTAACTTACAATTCCGAAAATGCTACCTTTAGAAGATTGCCATTTTCTTGTCCTAACTATTTGGTGCCTGCAGCCTGTGTACTGGGTCACATGACTGTAATTAGAGTGGCAGTTGGCCTTTGTGTATTGCAGTGAGATATAGGGGGGCTAGGTGTTGGCTGATTTGGCCATCCTGCCGGGATGGGAGGGGCAGAACTGCTCTCTACCCCATTTACATTTTAAAGATTTTAAAGGTGCTGACTGCAGCACACTCACAAAGAACTTGACACCAGTCTATTGTCACCCTACATCATTTGGAACCTGGGAAGGGCAAGGGGGGAAATTTCCAGAACCAAATGTTGAAAGTCCTTGAAGTCTGACCTCTGCAAAGGCTGGCACCAGGTATAAATATTACAGACTAACTCTTTAGTTTACTTCTGAACCTGCAGAGGTCTGTCAGAAGGACTGCCTTATATTTCAGAGGACTTCCCTTCTATTTGAGGCCTGTTTCGTACCTCAGACGTATGCCCTGCTGCTACCAGAGGACTGTCCTGCTACTTGAGGCCTGCCTTGCTGCTTGAAACCAGGACTACCAGAGTGACTCCAAGGGCTAGATGGCCTCCTTTCCTGAGCTACAGGGACACAACAAGCTCCAACAACCTTAACCCCCATCTGGACCCTGCCGAAAGTGAGTCTTGCCCTCCAAGTGGTGCTCCACCAGAGCTGGACCCTTGGAAGTGGTGTTAAGGGTGCCCAAGCAGTCAAAAACTAAAACTTGGAACTTAAAGCATTTTCTACCAAAAAGTGGCCTGAGAAATGACAGGAGACCAAGACCTCCCTGCTCGCCGATCCACCCAACGTGCATCACTGGTTGGTCTGACTTCACGCTAGCTCCCGATATGTTCTTCTGCACAGCAGCAAATCCTGTTCAGCGGCTCCTCTCACAAGAGTATCTACCCTTCTGGAGCCTTCATTGGCTACAGCCTGTAGCGTCATTCCACTGGAGAATTTTGACTTACAAAAAAATAACAACGTTAAAACATAGAAATCTCACCCCGTCTTCATTCAGAAGCTCCCTGATGATGAGGCCTCTTCCTCAGACACTTCCAAATGCCTTGCCCCACTGAACTTTAACATCTGAGGAGCTTTTACTTGAAATTTCTTCTACGTCTGAAGGTAAGCCGAGACCGAGCCCAATCCACCTTGTGTACCCAAACCAGGCTCTGTCGCAAATGGCCATAACTTTAGAAGCGACCCCAGTCTCACACTACTGGATGCCTGCGAGTGGCACTTTGATTTTTTAGGCACTATTGTTCACTAAGAATTTTAAACATTCATAACTCTAGTTCTACTGATTGGGTTTAATTTGTTTGGTGTCAAATTATTTATTACATTTTACTCCACTTCTAATTAGTGTGGGATTTTTCTTGTGCTGTGTTTTCACTTTATTACTGGTTGTGTGCTGCATAAATGTCTCTAAGGTAGGCCTGATAGCTTTTGTGCAAATCTATTAGAGGGTTAAACACAAATTAATTTTGTGACTTTTGAGGTTCACCCTGACAAGTATTGTGGTGTTTGCTCGGGGCAGGTTTACACGCCCTAAATCAAAAACGTCTTACAGGTGTTCAAAGTGGACAGTAGATCCTGTGAAATATGCAGAAACTATTCTTGACCTCTCTGCTTTCAGGCACTCTCAGTGATAAGGAATCCTTGGACAATTCATTTCTCTGCCATAGTGTTTCGCTGAAGGATATAGGAAGATAGGTGAAATTTCATGTGTTCATTTAGTGTAAGGATATTGGGGGAATTCCGCAATTTTCACCTTTCTATACTCAACTAAGGCACCTTGGCTAGGCAAATGGGTTCACAAGAAGCACACAATATGCATTTATGTAATCATCCAAAATTGGTTAATGGGCATGAATGTACAGGAAACACTCCCTGTACATTCTACTACTTATCTCAGTACTTATAGACAGGTCTTACTCCATGGTGTGAAGCTCCACATCTTAATTTCAATGGCCTTCTCAAATGAGTTATCACCTCATGGGAATTTCCACGTTATTTGAAGTGCAAGCCCTCCATCCTTGCTACCAATTTCATACCCTTTCTAGATATATAGAAGAACATACCCCTTCCATCCCCTTCAGTTACTTTGATAGCAAGCTTTTTCCTACCTAATGTATGCCAATATTCTACCCTTCTCTAAAAAATAACCGCAAATCCACAGCAGGTGGGTAACTATTACCTTATTGGCAGCATCTATGAATACACAAAGTCATACTACAGAAGTACACTTTTATTTACTCTTACATGCCATCATGAATCCGTCACAAAATGTGCAGTTTCCTATAAGTAAAAATGCAAAGAGAGCAGAGCCGTACTTCTTATACTAACCGGACTTAAATATTCTCTGAGTATTTCTCTTGCATTCCCTTTTAGATGCTTTTGGGCCAATTGTCAAATGCATGTAAGAGCACACCAGGTGTACTCCCTCACAATCCCCAAACTTCATTTGTGAAATGACCCTAGTATATTTGAACCCTCTATTGTTAATGGTTGCCATTGTAGCAGCTGCTTGACATAGCTCTGTGTTGGTTACAGTGCTTTGTGGCAGACTGCTTTTATGATAATCAGGTAGAGTCTTTCACTTCACTGCATCCTCTCTCTTACAGGTTCCTACAAAGCTTGCCCTTTTTCCATTGATCTTTAAGATTTATCTACAACCTTTATTCTTTGTGATGTTTCAGCTCCACATTTATTCCCATTCTAACAATGCTAATATGCAGCTCAAGGTCCACATCTGTTTTTCCCAGGTCAGCTATCAGTGACTGACAAATACCTACACACCATCAAGCGATAGATAGTCAACAGCTAGCTTGAATTCAACTAAGAAACGGCTGCAAGTGATGAAACCTGATCCAGATCCCCTCATCATGGTCTCTCTATAGATCTTCTTCAACACAAAAATACTTGTCAAACTCTGGGGCCTATCACCAACAACCGGCGAAAATTATCGCTAAGCGCACTTATTTATCGCCGGCTATCGCTGGTTTCTATCACTGAGATAGCGCGCTATCAGCTATGCTTATCTTGTAAGCGATAGAAATACCAGCGAGGTACATATTGTGCGATTATCACTGGATATCCAGTGATAATCATACAACGATCGGTGAAACGTTAGTGATAGGGGAGGGCAGACTTAACCATTATATCCACCTTCCATTGGATATAATGGCTAAGTCAGATTAAAAGCAGGCGTAAGGAAAGTAGCGTTAAGGGCGGTTAGCGCTACTTTTCTTATCGCCATGCCAGTTAGCGGAAGGTTTGATAATAGGAGAAAAGTCGGTTAGCGACATTTCTCCCGTTATTTGGGGGAGGAACGCCCACTTTGCATCTCATTAGAGATGCACAGCTGGGCGTTCAGGGAAAGGGTGAAAATGCATGGAAACACGCGCTAACATGTCCATGCTGATAGGGCGTTAAGATTATCGCCGCTTTAGCGGCAAAAAGTGTTGCCGCTAAAGCGCCGATAATGCCCTTGATGATATGCACCTCTGTTCTCAAATTTGGCAGCAGTAATAGCTACCTTTTTCCAGCTTTAGCTCCTGAGACGCATCCGGCTGCTCATTACCAATAATTTACTTCCTGACATGGTACACTATTCCACTTTATGCAGGATTCATACCAAGTCAAGTCAAGTCAAGTCAAAAAAGTCTTTATTGCGAATATTTCATCATAAAAGACATACTAAAACATCAGTACAAGTTAAAAACATACAGATATATGTTGTACCAGTATACATAAAATCCTATAAATTAGTTTTCACTATTAAAAACACCAATATTTAAAAAAGTATTAAATGTGCAAAAATTGCAATGACTTGATATGTTTAAAACTTATGTCATGACAGACTATACAATATTAAGTACAAAATAATTAGGGACTAAAACTCCGACTACGTAAGAGCCATGCCCAACTTAAATACTTGGCCACACCAATAATCACAAAACTTGAAGTATCAGATTTCAATATTCTGCTAGCAATTGATGCTGTTCTAACTCCAAGTTTGCGACAGACAGGGCGTAACCACAACCTTCTTGGGCGAATATACTCCGGGCAAACATAGAGGAAATGATCTACAGTTTCTATCATATCCTCACAATGGGGAAATTTATCATTACCCGGGGTAGACCAACTTTTAGTGAAGGAACGTAGTGGTAGGGTGCCTAGTCTAAATTGATGGTAGAGTTTCCTGTCCTGCAGTTTTGTGATTGTATCCCAATAATCCTCAAGATAAGGGACATCCTTGTTGGTCAAGTACAGTATGGTCAGAGGACCTCCCGTCATAGAGGCAAAACGCTTGTCTTTGACCCACTGCCAGTATCTGTCCCTAAAGATCTTTTTCTGAGGAAAAACAGCCAACTCGGGATTAGACCACAACTCACCCATTCCCATATCAGTCAGGATAGCTTTAATTTCAAACAACCAACTGATTCTGTGGGAACCCCCAAGGTTTTTAACTTCTATCAAAGCGTTAGCGTAAGAGGACAGCTCAGGTGTGGTCCACAGGCGTCGCCAAAACGCCAGTGGCCTAAACCGCAATAGGGTGACAACCCAAATCAAATAGAAGGGGTATGCGTGGGGAAGATTGTGGTAATCCTATTGCAGACCTGAGAAATTTATTTTGAGCCATACCATGACGCTTACATTTGCATCCAAAGACACGAAATATGTCTTCACTACAAAGCAAAGCCCAACAAAATAACCTGCTATTTGCTTAGCCAATAGAATAACCTCTTAGAAGTCTGGAAGGATTCTATGATCCTCCTTAGGCTATTGTTTGTCATACCTCAAGTAAAGCATAAAACGTTATGAGGTAAAGTCTATTAGATTTTGGGATCTCTCATTTTGAACTTGATCCCTCACATCAAGAGAAAGTTCAGCTCCAGTTTAGGAAATTTTAGAAGTGTTTTCAATAATAAGAAAACTATGCTTACTTTAGATGCCTTAGTAGACCTTAACTAGTTTGCATACATATCATTTCACATTTGCAGAAAGAAAGTGCACTTTTATTTTATGTGAACAAGCATCCTCCGCATGCATGTGTTTCTCTGTTTCTTTTTCCATTTCAGAAAATCAGTCAAATAGAAGCCTCAATCATGACGGTGTTTATTGTATTAATAAATTGCATTAATGTACCTCACAATGAAGTCCTGCTCAGGATGTTGCTATCTTTGCATCATTCAAGGTCCTTTGCTCAGGTATTTTTCAGTGAAAATTCATTAGCTGAAATGTCTTTTTCATTTCTGTATTATATAAATGTAATTCCATATCTTTCATTTATAATGCATGCTTCTTTATTATTATGCAGCAAATCAGGTGTTACAAGATGTATCTTATTTAATGCATCTTGTGTATTTGAAAATTGATCGGTTTATGTGAATCTAGCTTTTTTAGTCTGGCCCTTTTAGCTCTTGCTCTTGTCTCACCATACTGAGGGGCATATTTACAATGAACTGGCGGAGTGTGGTGTAGGTCCAAAATTGCTAATGCATCCCTCCGTTTCCCCTAGCGATGTCGCTAAATCGACCTACCTAGCACATAAACAGGTACCCTTGCACCATAGGGAATGATTGTTCATGTGCAGGAAGGTGTTCCTTCCTGCACATAAACAATCACCAAAGGCGAATTGTAACTTCTATGTGTGCTGCTGCAGCTCGTCATTATCTAATGATTATTTATCTGCAGGAAGGGAATCCTTCCTTCACATGAACAATCACTAGTGGCGATTTGCCCATTTTATGTGTGTTGCATAATGCAGCATATAAAGAAACAGCAAAAACGAGGAAAGATTTATAATTTCTCCTCGTTTTGCCAGGTTAAGACAAGGTTTTCCCTGGTCTTATTTTTTTGTGGCACTGCCCCATATTTACACCACTCTTGTAATATGGTGCAGCGTCAAAAGCAATGGGTGTTGCTGCAAAAAGACAACTGCAACACCCATTACCGGCCCTGTTCACTCTAAGTGCTGTGTGAAAAGAGGCTTTATTTACAATGCGGCGTTAAGCCATGTGAAGTGGCTTAACGCTAGGCCTCGGCGAAAATTCCGTTCAGCTCGCGGAAATTGCGATAATTTGACATTTTCGCGTTCCGCGGAGAGCGCGAAAATGTCAAAATTTCCGCAAACCGTATCTTACCGGAATTTTTTTTCTTGCTTGCGCTGTAAAAAAATACATTCTCGCGTGCGTGCGATCGCCTTACCTGAATCCCCGCGTTCGCCGACAAGTTTTCCCGATCCGGTCGCGTTCTCCATGAGATGTTGGATTGTTGGTAGCCATTTGCGCTCTCTCGAGACAGTTCGCACCCGCATTAACGTCATTTGTCACGCGATCACGTCATTTGTCGCACGATCACGTCTTTCTTCTCGCGATCATGCACCGCGAGACAAGTGAAAACAAGATGGCCGCGCCCGTGAGCAACCACCTGGGTAAGTTGGCGAGCCGCGATCACGCAGAAAATACCGCGAACGGGCGGGAAAAAAACTTCTGCGTCTTCGCGATATTTCCGCGTGTTTGCAGAGATTTTTAACATTTTCGCGAAAGTGAATTTCGCAAATTCCACCCACCCCTACTTAACGCTGCCTTGTAAATAAGGTAAGGGGCTTATTCCACCAGAACGCCATAAAAAGTGATGTTCTGGTGTTGATAAGCCCTTGTAAATATGCCCCTGAGTGCCTGGCTTCCTCTGCCTAAAACCCAGTAATAGATGATATTTTAGGAGATGTGTGCATGAGGACTCTATATCACTCAGCCTTTTAAACTGAGCCGGGTCTGGGTGAGTTTGTTTTCTTACTTTATACTCAGAGACTTATATATATGAGGCATGTGTCGTCTGACCATCACTTTTTTCGATGCTCCGGGGGCGCAGGCCTCTCAATCATATCTATGAGGTGACGCAAAGCTACTCTGCACGGCGTTGCATGGCCTCATACATATGGATAAGACAAAGCAGTCCAAGTCTCTGCCTTGCCTTACTCCTCGTCAAGGAGGCGTTCAATGGGTGTTGCAGTGGTTTTTCCCACTCAGCACCCACGGATTTTGATGGTGCCCCAGATTTACTTAATCATGTAAACCTGGAGCAGTTCCAAACCCTTACGCCTCCCCAGTGCAGGAGTAACGAGGAGAAATATTTGTATTTCTCCCCATTTTTTACTCTTTCCATGTGTCCTGCATTGTGCAGCACACAAAGAAAAAGGAAAAGGAAAACGTCAGGATGTTTTGTACATGAAAGTGCCCCTTACTGCACAAAAATAATCCTGCCTGCAATGGAGGAACCCTTGGCGCTAGACAGAAAACTGTGTGCCAGCAGAAGGGGAAAGGAAAGGAATGTACCATATTTCATAAATAGGGTGCATTCCGTCCCTGGCGTAGGGCAGCGCTTCAATAAGTCTTACGCTAATTCCTCATAGACTTTTTCTTACTATATTTGAAGGCAAACTTTATGGAGGTCCTTTCGCTGAGCTATTCTTAGGTTGTGGGTGCTACATGCTTTAGAGGTTTACTGTCCGGCAATTTTCTTGAATTTTTTGATTTTGACTTATTATGATTGCTGTTTCCTCATTGTTTAACTAACAACTTTTGTCTTCTGTAATGAACTTGATTTTGTATAAACCCCTATGGTTTTGGCTTTAATTTTAGTCTTGTGGAAATATCATTTATTGGCATGGGACACAGTCTTATGAAGGCTCAGACAGACCCAATTCTATAACTCAGTCCTCGTTATTGTTTTAATTATACCATCGACAAGGCTTGCAAAGTAATACTTTATTACTAAGCTCCCTTTGTCATCTTCCCCTGTATAATTGTTTCTTGTCACAGGGACATTTAAGTTGTGCTGAATTTGGTTGGAAATTAGAAGCATTTGTTGACATATTTAAAGTATGCAACAGAACATAGCAAACTCTCATACACAAAGCAACATAACAACACAATTAAAACATAGGTCACAACACAATAAAAAAGTCAACACAGAACGCAAGAAAACAACTGCAGTGCAACACAACACAATTATTTTGCAGTAATGCAACACAAAAACACAGCAGCACAAAAAAACAACATAACACGTCACTGCCACAACAACGTTTCACACAGGAAATGGGCTCAAACATTCTTGTCATATTTTACCACCTCGAAAAGCCTGATTTCAAAATATTGTCGTAAAAGGTTTTTGGACCCAGCAGTTCCTAATTTACTACCAAGGACATGAAATAATGCCAGTCAAAAGTGCTTTGTGGTCTGGCCCTAAGTGTCTACAGCTTTAACCCCTTGTATGCCCATGATGAGCTGGACTCGTCATGGAGCACAGTCGTGCTGTGCCCATGACGAGTCCAGCTCGTCATGAGGCATACCCTAGGGAATCCCTCTGGTGCGGGCACCAGATGGATTCCCTTTCGTGCAAAATAGCCTCGAGAGCTGGGGAAGAGCTTCCCCAGCACTCGAGCCCCACCCCCCCTTTCACTGTAATGACGATCGGCGCGCACGTCGCGCCGACGTCATTACAGTGAAAGTGAAACTGAAATGAGCCAAGAGGCTCATTTCAGGTTTCACTTTGTACTTGCTCAGGGGGCTATCTCTCCCCCCTGAGCACGTACAAACACGGGAGAGGTATCGTTGGAAAGGGGAGAATCTCCCCTTTCCAATGGTACCCTTCCCCAGTGGATCCCTGCTTGGGGATCGCCACAGGAGGGCGATCCCCAAGCAGGGATCCACCCACTAGACACCAGGGAGGGGGGGAGCGGCCCCTTGGGCAAGGGCCTTTGCTCCCCCCTGTATATTTTGGCCATTTTAGTCTTTTTGCCCCCCCTGGGGGGCAGATGGGGGCATTAGCCCCCAATCTGCCCTCCCGGGGGGTAAAAAGCCCACTAGACACCAGGGAAGTTACATAAATAAATAAATAAATAAATAGGGGTGGGGGCTGCCCAAAACGGGCAGGCCCATGCCCCACCCCCCAATTACTACAGTCTTTCTGCCCCCCCCGGGGGCAGATGGGGCATTGGCCCCTAATCGGGGGGGCAGAAAGCCCACTAAACACCAGGGATTAGTTTGTAGTTTTATTTTTAGGGTGGGGGCTGCCCGCAACGGGCAAGCCAATGCCCCCACCCACCACCATTACAGCCTTTCTGCCCGCCCCGGGGGGCAGATGGGGCATCGGCCCCCAATCTGCACCCCCGGGGGGGCAAAAAGCCCACTAGACACCAGGGAATTGTTAAAAAAAAAAATAGGGGTGGGGGCTGCCCAAAACGGGCAGGCCCATACCCCAACCCCACCCCACCCCACCCCCCAATTATTAAAGTCTGTCTGCCCCCCCCCTGGGTGGCAAATGGGGCATTGGCCCCTAATCTGCCCCTTCGGGGGGGGGTAGAAAGCCCACTAAACACCAGGGATTTTTTTGGCGCAATTGTTTTTAGGGTGTGGGCTGCCCGAAACGGGCACGCCAATGCCCCCACTCTCCCCCCCACAAAAATGTCAGTCTTTCTGCCCCCCAGGAGGCAGATGGAAGCTGTAGCCCCCAATCTGGCCCCCCCTGAGGGCGCAGAATGCTGACTAGAAACCATGGATTTTTTTGTTTTATTAGTGTAGCGGTAGGGGCTCCCCAAAATGGGCATGACAATACCCCACCCCACTCCCAGAGAAATTCCAGTCTTTCTGCCCCCCCGGGAGGGCAGATGGTGGCAGTGGCCCCTGATCTGCCCCCTGGGGGGGCAGAAAGCCAAGTAGGCGCCAGCGAGTATGCAGGGGGTGGGGGCTACCCAAAATGGTCATACCATTGCCCCCACCCCCACAAAAAATAGCCACAGTCTTTCTGCTCCTTTAGGGGCATATCAGGATGAAACCCCCTTCCCCAATTCCCCCCCAGGGCGGCAGAAAGCCCACTGGGCTCCGATTTCTTTTTTTAGCAATGTGCATACCTGTGGATTTTGGACCCTAGCGCAGTTGGCACGTAGACAAACCTAGCAAAACTGTACATTCTTTAAAACTAGACACCGAGGGGAATCCAGGATGGGGTGACTTCACTGGCTCTCACCAGGTTCTGTTACCCAGAATCCATTGCAAACCTAAAAATTTGTTCAAAATAACACTTTTTCCTCACATTTCTTTGTCGGAAAGTTCTGGAATCTGCGTGGGTCCACAAAATTCCACCCACCCTGCATTCCCCAAAGTCTTCAGAGAAAAATGGTCCCTCACTTGCGTGGGTAGGCATAGTGCCCGCGTCAGGCAAGGGCCCAAAACCTATTAAGGAGACATCAAAATTACCTATCACAAAACAACCTGGTTTTGCAAAGGGGGTCCTATGAGTTTTTGGCCCCGGGCTTGGCGGCTACCTAGGGAAACCTACCAAACCCACACATTTCTGAAAACTAGACACCCGGGGGATTCCAGGGAGGTATGGTTTGCGTGGATCCCCCAAAGTTTCCTTACCCAAAATGCCCTGCAAACCTCAAATTTGGCTAAAAAAATCACCCTTTTCACACATTTTTGTGTGGGAAAGTTGTGGCATCACCGGGTTGACACAAATTTCCTACCACCCAGCGTTCCCCCGGGTCTCCCAATAAAAACGGTGCCTCACTCGTGTGGGAGGCCCAAGTACCCGCGACAGGCAAGGCCCCAAAACGTATTGAGGCGACATGAAAATTGCCTACCTCAAAACGACCTGGTTTTGCAGAGGGGGTCACCTGGGTTTTTGGCCCGGTGCTCGGCGGCCACCTAGGGGAACCTACCAAACCCACACATTTCTGAAAACTAGACACCCAGGGGATTCCAGGGAGGTATGGCTTGCGTGGATCCCCCAACGTTTCCTTACCCAGAATGCCCTGCAAACCTCAAATTTAGCTGAAAACATCACCTTTTTCACACATTTTTGTGTGGGAAAGTTAAGGCATCACCAGACTGACACAAATTTCCTACCACCCAGCGTTCCCCCGGGTCTCCCGATAAAAATGGTGCCTCACTCGTGTGGGAGGCCCAAGTACCCGCGACAGGCAAGGGCCGAAAACGTATTGAGGCGACATGAAAATTGCCTACCTCAAAACGACCTGGTTTTGCAAGGGGGGTCACCTGGGTTTTTGGCCCGGTGCTCAGCGGCCACCTAGGGGAACCTACCAAACCCACACATTTCTGAAAACTAGACACCCGGGGGATTCCAGGAAGGTATGGCTTGCGTGGATCCCCCCACGTTTCCTTACCCAGAATGCCCTGCAAACCTCAAATTTAGCTGAAAAAATCACCTTTTTCACACATTTTTGTGTGGGAAAGTTGAGGCATCACCGGGCTGACACAAATTTCCTACCACCCATTGTTCCCCCGGGTCTCCCGATAAAAACGGTGCCTCACTCGTGTGGGAGGCCCAAGTACCCGCGACAGGCAAGGGCCCAAAACGTATGGAGGCGACATGAAATTTGCCTACCTCAAAACGACCTGGTTTTGCAAGGGGGGTCACCTGGGTTTTTGGCCCGGTGCTCAGCGGCCACCTAGGGGAACCTACCAAACCCACACATTTCTGAAAACTAGACACCCGGGGGATTCCAGGGAGGTATGGCTAGCGTGGATCCCCCAACGTTTCCTTACCCATAATGCCATGCAAACCTCAAATTTAGCTGAAAACATCACCTTTTTCACACATTTTTGTGTGGGAAAGTTGAGGCATCACCTGGCTGACACAAATTTCCTACCACCCAGCATTCCCCCGGGTCTCCAGATAAAAACGGTGCCTCACTCGTGTGGGAGGCCCAAGTACCCGCGACAGGCAAGGGCCCAAAACGTATTGCGGCGACATGAAAATTGCCTACCTCAAAACGACCTGGTTTTGCAAGGGGGGTCACCTGGGTTTTTGGCCCGGTGCTCAGCGGCCACCTAGGGGAACCTACCAAACCCACACATTTCTGAAAACTAGACACCCAGGGGATTCCAGTGAGGTATGGCTAGCGTGGATCCCCCAACGTTTCCTTACCCATAATGCCATGCAAACCTCAAATTTAGCTGAAAACATCACCTTTTTCACACATTTTTGTGTGGGAAAGTTGAGGCATCACCGGGCTGACACAAATTTGCTACCACCCAGTGTTCCCCCGGGTCTCCCGATAAAAACGGTGCCTCACTCGTGTGGGAGGCCCAAGTACCCGCGACAGGCAAGGGCCCAAAACGTAGTGAGGCGCACTACGTTTAGGACCCTTGCCTGTTGAGGCGCACTATGTTTTGGGGCCTTGCCTGTCGCGGGTACTTGGGCCTCCCACACGAGTGAGGCACCGTTTTTATCGGGAGACCCAGGGGAACACTGGGTGGTAGGAAATTTGTGTCAGCCCAGTGATGCCTCAACTTTCCCACACAAAAATGTGTGAATAAGGTGATGTTTTCAGCTAAATTTGAGGTTTGCAGGGCATTCTGGGTAAGGAAACTTTGGGGGATCCATGCAAGCCATACCTCCCTGGAATCCCCTGGGTGTCTAGTTTTCAGAAATGTGTGGGTTTGGTAGGTTCCCCTAGGTGGCCGCCGAGCACCGGGCCAAAAACCCAGGTGACCCTCCTTGCAAAACCAGGTCGTTTTTGAGGTAGGCAATTTTCATGTCGCCTCAATACGTTTTGGGGCCTTGCCTGTCGCGGGTTCTTGGGCCTCCCACACGAGTGAGGCACCGTTTTTATCGGGAGACCCGGGGGAACGCTGGGTGGTAGGAAATTTGTGTCAGCCCGGTGATGCCTCAACTTTCCCACACAAAAATGTGTGAAAAATTTGATTTTTTCAGCTAAAATTGAGGTTTGCAGGGGATTCTGTGTAAGGAAACGTTGGGGGATCCACGCAAGCCATGCCTCCCTGGAAGCACACGGGTGTCTAGTTTTCAAAAATGTATAGGTTTGCTAGGCTTCCCAAGGTGCCCGCAGAGCTAGGGTTCAAAAACTACAGCTAGACATTTTGCCAAAAAAGGGTCATTTTTCACTGCGAAATTGAGGTGTGACCACGTTGCGTTTTGTGCCGTTTCCTGTCGCGGGCACTAGGCCGACCCACACAAGTGAGGTACCGTTTTTCTCGTAAGACTTTGGGGAACGCGGGGTGGGTGGAAATTTGTGGATCCACGCAGATTCCGGAACTTTCCACCACAGAAATGTGTGGAAAATGTGTTTTTTTTGTCAATTTTTTAGGTTTGCAAGGGATTCTGGGTAACAGACCCTGGTGGGAGGCAGTCAAGTCACCCCATCCTGGATTCCCCTGGGTGTCTAGTTTTTAAAAATGTATAGGTTTTCTAGGTTTCCCAAGGTGCCCGCAGAGCTAGGGTTCAAAAACTACAGCTAGACATTTTGCCAAAAAAGGGTAAATTTTCACTGCGATATTGAGTTGTGACCACGTTGCGTTTTGCGCCGTTTCCTGTCACGGGCACTATGCCTACCCACACAAGTGAGGTACCATTTTTATCGGGAGACTTAGGGTAATTCAGTTTTGTAATAGAATCTATTGACTTTCGATGCATTTCTTCCTTCCAAATGAAAGATATTGTGTAAAAAAGAAGTCATTCTAAAAAATGACTGATAATTCTCATGCTAGTATGAGTATCCCCAATTTCAGAAATGTGCAAATATCTACTGTTTCTAAACTCTATATTTTGTTCCCATTTCAGAAATACATAGGTGTCTTTCATACCGATTTTTCCATGTACACATTTTTACAGAATAATTACTATATACCCGGTACATAATAAAAAACCATTGCAAGTTGCTGCTCAGTTTTTGGCTCTGGGTTCATCGGGTTCTTGGTGAACCTACAAGTCCTATATATCCCCACAACCAGTAATGTCCAGCGTATGTAATGGTATATTGCTTTCAAAGAACTGTAATTAGAAGAAGTTACAGGTGAAAACGTTGACACAAAAGGCTTTTTTTTTCAACTAATTTTTAATTTATCCTATATTTAACTGTTAGTTTCTATAAAAAAGCCTTGATGGATCTACCCAAATGACCCCTTGCTGAATTCAGAATGTTGTCTTCTTCTCGAAAATGTATAGCTTTCCAGGATCCATTATTGCTTTTGTACCCATTTCTGCCATTAACTGGAAGGAGGTCAAAAGCACAAAAAATAGCTAAATTAGGCTATGTCCCAGAAAAATGCCAAAACTGTGTAAAAAATGTTGGGTTTCTGACAAAAGTCTGGTATCCCCGAAAAGCTGGGAAAACGGTGATTCCAACCCCACAAACCCTTTTTTGATAACATTTGCAGGGAAAAACCCAGATGCTTTCATTTGCAGCCCGTTTTTCCAATTTTTCCGAAAAAAACTAAATTTTGCTGTATTTTGCCTAATTTCTGTGACCCCTCTGGGAGAATCCACAAACCCTGAGTACCTTTAGAATCCCCATGATGTTGGAAGAAAAGTAAGCAAATTTGGCGTGGATACCTTATGTGGTCAAAAAGGTTACAGGGGTCTAAGCGCGCACTACCCCAAATAGCCAAAAAAGGGCGTGGCACAGGAGGGGAAAAGGCCTGGCAGCGAAGGGGTTAAACATGGTTCCAATCACAGCTGCAGCACCTGACAGAACAATTATGTGTGATTCTGTAGCTTTGACCGCAAAACCCTGCAGTACAAAATGCATTAGATGTTCTGCAGCATGTTCATTCCATTCATGGCGGCAGGGTTTCTGTAAAAGTAGTTCACTAAACAGAAGACAAATCATCACCAATGGCACCGTTAGCTAAACGAGAGGTTGCAGGTTAACAAAGCACCAGCACCATATGCCAAGAATTACCTCCATAGGGCTAGCGCCAATATATTCCCATCAGTGCCCGTTATGCCAGAATTATATCCAATTCATTTACAAGATTTCTGGTTAAAGGGGCAGATTTCAGAGTGTAATGGAGAAAGTACATATCAGCTGTCCGCAAACCTTTATATGTTAAGTACCAACTTTCTTGCGACCATAATATTCAAACGTGGTTTCTGTGGATCCATTTAAGATAAAATAATTAATTGTTTCTGAATTTAATTTTAACTACTGCTTGCTGAGTAGGTATAGCTTTGCTTTCTTCAAATTCTCTTTGTTTTCAAAGCCTTGGCTTGTGTGTGCTTCAAAATACCATGTACATATTAATGACTCATGATCTGAAGCATAATATGCCTATAACCACATGCCATGCCTCATAATTTACCTCTTCCTTGATCCAGAAATTAGCAAGCCACATTTTTTAATTTGGTTGTGTGTGCTGAATATTTCCAGTGGCCCGGATGATAACCAGACCTGGTTTATAAAATGAGGAGAAATATTATATAGTGGGATACAGAAATTGCAAGACCTTTATCACCCTGAGGTTTTTTTAAAAATGTAGGCAGCTCATGGCATTGAGAAATTTGAAAGATACATATTACAGAGACCTAATATGGAAAAGAGCATAATTTGCAAATCTAACAGGCTATGGTGTCTAAGCAACAGCAACGCGACTTCTGTAAAATGCCATTATAATGATGCTTCGGTGCTGTACAGTTGCGAATGGCAGTGACGTTTGCTTCATTTTCTACATAAAAGCCGTTCTTGCACGTGCTTAATTCAGCATCCCGTAAATATCTGAAGGATAGGATTATATAAAACTTGACCCTAACACTATAAAACATCTGCTCTGAAGAGCCCCTGCTTGTGGCATGTCACGCCCAAGAAATCACCAACAAATACAAAATTAAATTAAATGGCTGCTTCCGTCCACGCGCAAGGGTTTTGGTTTCTCACATTATCAAACCTGCTAAAATGTAAATAATTATAGCTCACGTCTTAGCCGTTTCAGCTTCCACAAATGACGCTCTGCCCAGCAAACTTGTTCAACAACAAGAACCCCCGTGACACGCAGTTTGACTATTTAATCAAATGTCATGGTGTGCGAAATAACTGTCAAAATTTCACATACAATGTAGTCGAGAAATGGAGAGATTGCGGGGCATATATACTAGAACTGTTGCGCAGGGCAACGCAGCCAGCCACCTTGCTGCGCTACCCTGCGTCACAGGCAAAGAGCTGGAATGAACCATATTCAGCCATTAGGTGCATCCCTGTCTTTTCACCCTGCGCTGACGCCGTTTCAGATGCCCAGTGCCAAACGAGGTACCCCTGCACCATGGTGCGAGTGTGCCTGTGTTGTAGGCAGCATTGTTTTTGTGCACGAAGGTGCTCCTTCCTGCGCAAAAACAATGCATAGAGGCGTTTTGCTCCTTCTATGTGTCCTGCAAAGTGCAGCGCACATAGAAAGAAGAACACAGAAGAAAAAACATATTCCTCCTCGTTACGCCTGACCTGGGGAGGTGCATCTTTTTGACACATTACCAGGTTTACCAGTTTTGGTAAATCTGGGAATGGGTCAAAAAGCAGGGGATTTGCGTGGGAACACCCTTGGAATGCCTCCCTTGCAGAGAGTAATGAAATGCAGCGGTCTGGACTGTGTTGCATTACTCCATATTTATGAAGACATTCAAAGCCACGCAAGGTGACTTTTTGTGGCAACATAAATATGACTTTGGGCTTTGCGTCGTGCATGTACCTAAATGTTTGGTGCAAGCATAACTCAAGGTCCTTGTAAATACGCCCTTGTGTTTTTCTATTGAGAAGAGCTGTAAACCTTAAATGTAAAGCACAATGGGATATGAGGTTAGATCTAGTCAGAAACATTGCATGGTGTGGTATGGTATGGTAGGTACACCATGAATGACATGTTTAGTTTGGCTTCCCACCTTTGTGGTACACTTTTCTAGTGTGATGTTATGCACTTTGGCGTGATATTCTGTACAGCAACCTTCTGTGGTTGTCTAACAAACTTGAGTATTAGCAGACCACATGGCAACATCTGATATTATTGAGACCACAGACTTGTGACATATTTGTATTGTAGATTTGAGCATTCCCAGTGCAACATGGAGTTGAATTATAGGTACTGTGCTTATATTCAGAACGTTTTGCTCTTGTGTGGTTGTTGTTGTTTGCACATCTATGGCACACTGTTTGTTTTCCTGTTGCTGTGTGGCTGCTGTTGTTGGCTGCTTAAGTAAGGAAGGCTTTTTCTATTAAACATGCATCAACCACTCACACACAGATACACAAAGTCACACAGTAACTCACATAACGTATGTTAGAAATAGTATCACTCATTAGAAGTACAGAAAGCACACTATTTTAACTTTTGTAGTACCTTGCTACATATGCTTAACACTCAAACTTTTAAAAAACACTCACACTCACTGAATGATCTAATCAGTGATGTCATTTCAGATGTCATCAGTGATGTCATCAGTGATGTCATCAGTGAGGACACTGACCTTGTCATGAGTGGTGTAATATGTGAGGTCATAAGCAGTACAAAGTGGGGGCATACATTATAGTTAGCTCAGGTAACTATAACTGCTGAATTTCTATAGTTTTGTACGAGTGAAATCCGAGTCTAACTATAACATCCCTGTTAGAAATGGGGTTTCTGGTTGGCTAGGCAGTGGCGTCTGGTGATATTTGAAAGTGGTGTGGCGTAAAACAATTGTCGTACAGCACTGTAGCAAGTGAGCGTAGCGAGCGAGCCAGAACCACCTACGAGGGACTTGGGGGTTCTCCCCCTGAGAAATCTTTTCAAAAAGAGTGGGCAAATGGTGCATTTTCAAGCAAATTTGAGAAAGCAGGAAGGTTAATAAATCAATTGTGAATCTGTTCTAACAAAGACAGTGACTGGCAAAACTGTCTATTACTTGTTCTGCTGACATCCTAGGCGCGCAAAAAGAAACCAATATACTATTGGGTGTAAGCTTAGGTTTGGGCCTGAAACAAAAATATAATCATGCACACATTGACACATGCCCCAGTGATTTACGGCACAAAAATGGCGGGTGCACGTACTGCCAACCCGCAGGATGCAGTAGATAGAGACATGCCTCCCACCCCAGACCATCGGCAGCACAGACTGGAGTAGCTACTACAGACATCCCTTCCCTGCAAGGTTGGGACCAGAAGAGAAAGTAGGCCCAGGCCCCAAAATACAAGTGGCTCCATTAGTGAATTGATATCTGAAAAGCGGACCATGTTTACAAATCGGTTAGTTTTGAGCATTTAAACACACATTGTAGAACTGTTTTGCAAGGTATGAACGTGATGTTGTTGCAGGAAATGTTTGTTTTAATATTAGAGAAATGAACAGTGAAGCTGACCCCAGCAGACCCCTAACAGGCCCACAAACAGCCATAACACTGGCCCACACTCGCATCTGTCAGATCAGATCGCCTGGCGCTGCCTGGTTTCCCTATAGGCCTGCCCGACCCGGCTCCTCCCAGAGCAGAGTGGAATAGGTGCCACAGAGACTCTCAGGGCCGAATGTAGTAGCTTCTGGGTGTGGATGGGAGGGGGTCTGAAAGGCCAAAAAGCAGGCCAGGAGGGGCTCAGAGAGTGTTTAGATTCCATTCCCTATAAGACCAGTCGTTAAAGCTGCAGCAGCTCAGAAAACAGGAAGGAAGGGCGAGCTCCCCAAGTGGTGCTCGCGAGAGACATCTCCCCCGAAGGGTGGACTACGCCTGCTCGTAAATCCGCACATCACCCTGGTAGTACCATAGTATCCAATCCGGGATAGGCACACTGCGCCCTGCAGTGAAAGGTAATGGGGCACCCTGAGCCACACTACCCAAGTCTACGTGCATGTGGGTCAATGCATGGGGGCTTGAAAGGTTCCTCAGCAGTGTGTGAGTTGAGATACAGAGTGTGAGGGACACTGAATACACCCAGCTGGGAATCATCAACAGGAGAAACCAAACTTCTGCACTGTGGCATCCCCGTCTGTGAGCATGGTGGGCACCTCTGCAAGCCACAGGCGTGTATACTCATACACTACACACAATCACCCACATCACTGACACCACCCACACAGGCAGCCACACCTATAAACACACAGACACACACACTTCACCGACAATGACATCCACCTACCCACATACACACACACACACATATCCAAACACGTTGGCATAGGCACACATCACAGACACTGGCACCACCTACAAACACACACACAATACAATTATAAACAGACATGCACATTTAACAGAGACATTTAGCTACACACACAGTCAAACGTACTCATGGACATAGTCACACACACATTAACAGTTATGCACATACAAAGCACGCCCCACACAGAGATGCACACACACTCACTAACGCAAGCAGCGATCACCCATGTTCACACACGTAGACACTGCCACGCAAACACATCACAGACACTGACACCGACCCCCACTCCCACAGACACACACAAACCAGATACAGGCAATCCAAAACATTGGCAAACATATTCAAGCAAATACAAATACTCCACGCACAGACACACTCAGACACTGACATAAACCCATGTATACATGCACACATGGCCACACGCACGCATGTGTGAGACTCTAGCACAAGCACTCTTTTTGAGAGCCATGTTATTGTGTCAGAGCCACAACATGCAAGTCCTCCGTGCACGCCCACTTGTGTTAATGAGTGTGCTTCCACTGCTTCATTTAGGGAATTTGCACAAATATTGCACAAATATGCTCTCTCACATATTTTTTCGCTGCCCAAAACGTAACGTGACTTTTCATAGAGGGTCGCTTATCGGTTAGAAAACGTGGACATGCCTTTTCCCCCTTTCCCTTTTACTGTGAACATCACTTTGCTCGTATTTAACTGAGATGCCAGCTCCGAGAGCTGGCATCCAGCGGGGGGACGAAGAGCAGCCGAACACAGGGCAGTCCATGCTCGAGCCCTTTCCGAGTGCTGGGCTGTGCAGAGAAGAAAATATCATTAAAAATAAAATACCACCACTCATGCACTGACCTGCTTAAATCCCAGGTCGCCCACGTGCGTCCCTCAACCTCACCCTCATCGACTCACTCCTGAGGCGGAAAGCCGGTAGCAATGCTACGCTTTTACTTTTCACTGTTGGCATTTGTTTTTAACCTCTGAGCACTCACGCCCCTCCCTCACTTCCCCTCTCTGTTCTTACCTGCACAGCCGATTAGGCGCTGCAGCGGGTGACGGGGAGAATCGCCGCCATCGCGGGGGAAGCTCTGGGTGACGTTGCTCATGCTAGGCCACGCCCACTCCTGCCCTCATTTAACCGCGCACTAGCAGCGCGCGCAACTAAACATCGACTCACTCCTGAGGCAGAAAGCCGGGAGCAATGCTACGCTTTTACTTTTCACTGTTGGCATTTGTTTTTAACCTCTTAGCACTCACCCCCCTCCCTCACTTCCCCTCTCTGTTCTTACCTGCACAGCCGATTAGGCGCTGCAGCGGGTGACGGGGAGGATCGCCGCCATCGCAGGGGAAGCCCTGGGTGACGTTGCTCACGCTAGGCCACGCCCACTCTTCACCAGTATAAGGGGATGTGTCTCTCCCGGCCGCGCAGCGGGCGCGCCAAAGGCAAGCCCGTCTGCGCCCGTCCGCGCCAGGCCGGGACCCGGGGCCCCTCACTATGCCAATTTTGTTACATACTCCTCGGTACATCTGCTAGCTTACCGTGCCGACTGGCCCATTAGCAATTCCCTGGAGGCTCACCTTAACTCCCTTGGCATCTTTCAGTCATACTACACCAATTTGCCACTTGACCTGCTCAGTTCGCAAACATCGGTGTCATTGCCTGCATATCTGCTACCGCCGCCCCAACCCCGCGCATGTCCCCCCCCTATGGCCACTGCCTACCTCCTCAATACCCGCTCTGCGGTCAAACATCAAGTGGAGCTCTTTGACCTCCTGGATACCACTAAGCCTGATGTTTTGTTCCTGACTGAAACCTGGTTTACTCCCGACTCTTTACCAGATGTGTTAGCAACCCTTCCCATCCCGTATTACGTCCTTCGTGCCGACCGCCCGGAGGGGAAGACTGGGGCTGGAGTGGCGATGATAGTCCGCTCCAACCTCCAGTTTCAACCTCTCCCTCACCCCCATTGCAGCAGTTGACTGTCTGATTGTCCGCTCTACCAACCTTGCGACCCCTCTTACCTGTGTGCTTCTCTACCGGCCTCCTCAGATAATGCCCCATTTTATCCCTGCCATACAAGAACTGCTGGCCACTCTTGTTGTAAATAACTCCGCGGTGCTATTACTAGGAGATTTTAATTTCTGGCCGGGTGACCCTCGTGAGGACCCCATGTCCAAAGACTTCAATAATACCCTTCACTGTATGAATTTCACATCCCACATCTCCCTTCCCACCCACCTACACGTTTACACCCTGGACCAAGTATGGACCGCCAATCAGCCTATTTCCATCTCCTCGGTGCTCCCATGCGTCTGGTCAGACCATTCTCTGATCTCCTTCCTCCTTGACTTGAGGGCTGTCATTAACCCCGCCCTACCTAAAAACATCAGTGCTCGAAACTAGAACCGCGGGATCTGCCCGCTCTCTGCCGCTCCTTGGCATCTTCATCTCCTATCTTAGCTGACACCTCCCCTAATTCTCAGGTGACTTCCATCAATAGCTGGCTGCTTGCTTCTTGTGACTTAGTTGCCCCCCTCAAACGGATTAGAACATGTCGTTGCCATGATGCCAACAGATGGTTCACCGACGACCTAAATACCCAGAAACTCGCGCTTAGGCAGGCCGAACGCCGCTGGAGGCATGAGTACAGTCCGGTTCTGAAGGCTCACTACTTGGCCCTTCTCCGGGACTATAAAAAAGCTATACTCTCAGCCAAGTCGGAATATTTTTCCCATAAAATCCATCAAGCGGCCAACAAACCTAAAGAGATCTTCACGATCGTACATGAACTTGCAGCCTCTGATAGAGTTACCCCTAAGCCCACCCCCTCTCAACCCCTCTGCAATGCCCTCAATGACTACTTCACCGAGAAGATTGCTAAGATCAAGCGCCACATCCCGCTGCCTCCCCCTTCTTTCTCTTGTCCCTTGCCACTGCCCACCCTCTCCACCCTTGACTATTTCCCCTTGATCTCCAAGGAGGCCTTCCTCACTCTCTCGAGGAAAGTCAAGACAGGCTCTCCCTCTGACCTTTGTCCTGCCCATATTCTGAGGGAGATATTTTCCAGGTGCCCCGATTCCCCCCCTTACCCTGTTCAACTCTTCCATTTCTCAGGGAACTGTTCTTAACTTGTTTAAAGTTGCTACGGTTATCCCCATTCTTAAAAAGGCGGGTGCCGACCCCACCCTTCCTTTGAATTTCAGACCCATCTCGCTGCTCCCTTTCCTGAGTAAGATCTTGGAAAGTCATATCACTTCCTGCCTCTCTTCCTATATTGAAGAAAATCACCTCCTTGCCGCTAACCAGGCTGGCTTCCGCCCGGCTCACTCTACGGAGTCCGTTGTTCTTTTCGTATTGGACGAGCTCAGGAGGAGCGCTGACATCAATTCTCCTCAGGCCTTGGTCCTCCTCGAACTGTCCGCCGCCTTCGACACGGTCGATCACTCTATTCTTTTAGACCGTGTCGAGGGCGCCGGCGTTCGGGGTTCGGCCCTGGCCTGGCTCACCGGGAAACAACCTTTCCAACGCAACTATTACATCGCACTACACTTACAACGCAGGCATTACAACGGAACATCCTTTACAACGCATGACACTACAACGCATACCATTACAACGCATACCATTACAACGCAGACACTACATTGGATGTCACTACAATACAGGCATTACAACGCATACCATTACAATGCATTCCATTGGAGTTAGAATAGTAATTTTTAACCCCTACACTATCCAACACTTACCCTACTGTTGCACCCCCTGGAGTTAGAATAGTAATTTTTAACCCCTACACTATCCAACACTTACCCTACTGTTGCACCCCATGGAGTTAGAATAGTAATTTTTACCCCTATACTATCCAACACTTACCCTACTGTTGCACCCCCTGGAGTTAGAATAGTAATTTTTACCCCTATACTATCCAACACTTACCCTACTGTTGCACCCCCTGGAGTTATAATAGTAATTTTTACCCCTATACTATCCAACACTTACCCTACTGTTGCACCCCCTGGAGTTAGAATAGTAATTTTTACCCCTATACTATCCAACACTTACCCTACTGTTGCAACCACTGGAGTTAGAATAGTAATGTTTACCCCTATACTATCCAACACTTACCCTACTGTTGCACCCCCTGGAGTTAGAATAGTAATTTTTACCCCTATACTATCCAACACTTACCTTAAATGCAATGTAACAGTATGCGTTGTAATGGTATGCGTTGTAAAGGTAGTATGCGATGTAATGGAATGCGTTGTAAAGGTAGTTTTTTAAAATGCGTTGTAGTGTCATGTGATGTAATGGAATGCGTTGTAGTGGATGTTGCGATGTAAAAATTGCGTTGTAAGCCCATGCGTTGTAAAAGTATGCGTTGTAAGGCCCCCGTTCCTGTGTACTGGTAAATATTTCGTTACCGGTACTATTTTTTATGTGGTAAAGTCTATCAAGAATAACTCAGTAAATATAAGAGGCAGAATCCGTGGTATTAGAGATTTTAAAATGCTTTATTCCTATACAAAGGAAGACAATTCGAATTGTGGGCCTTCTGTTCCATCACCACGAAAGTTCAGGAAGGAAGGATCATATATTATTGACAGATAGGCAGTTTTATAGAAAATACATTACAGTAAAACAGATGCAAGAGGTGTAACAGCTGATAAAAGATGCATACGTAGCTAATAGAGGGCGTAATTTAATAAACGTCATCACACATGATGTCACAAGTGGGTGGATCCATAAAAGAATCCTGCAATGTCAGCAGAAATAGTTGGCAGAGATGCGCGCGCAGCCGCATGACGTGTGATTGACGTGCAACTAGAGGGTGAAGGGGACTTGACATTTTAGCTCTACATGTGGAGACAGAAGTCTGGGGTTATGTTAACCTAATCCCAAATCATATCTAATATCCTATGTTTAAAGAACTGTGTTATCCAAAAAGAGAGGTCTCTTAGGATAGAATCTTATTCTATACTGACTATACTGACTGTTAGTGCGTGTACAAGCGTCTGAGTGTCTACACTAGATGCGAGGGGGTAGGAATATTCCATGGTAACGGGGCTATGAATTACTTGCATGAGGGCAGCGAGGCCTGGCCCTTTGCACGGGAGCTGGAAGAATGTTTACCTAAACTACTAGACAGGAATGCATCGGATGAGGAGCGAAGGAGATAATCTCGAAGGTGAAATACAGTTTTTGGCAGGCGACAGGCTGGATCAGGCACCGTTAGCCGCGCAGGGAGTAGGACACAGTTCATGGTCACAGATGCAGGCTTAGACTGGAGCTTTCAGAAGCAGAAGGCAGGAAAAGGCTTGATGACAGAATTCGGGCCTACTCGCCTGAATCTGTAAAATGTGGAAAGTGAACCACATAAAGTCGGTGGCCTTTCATACTTAGGAATGGAATATCTGACCCATTCATGGCGGATCTGAAAGAGGACATGTTGACGGTGGACGCACATATATTTGCGTCTTCAAAAGTGGAATAGGAGGGAACATACATGTACTTATAGCATGCACATGGAGCCGTTGGGGTCTACGATAGGGGACATAACTGATCACAAAATTCATATTTCCTCATTCCCTCCTTGTCCCCTTCGGACCCTTAGGAGATATCGATCTTCATCAATCCATCGATCTGTTCATATAGCATCATTTGTTCTTCTTTCTTCTTCCGGGATCTCGAACGAAAACTTGGATGTGGGATACACGAGGTGGCACACAGACCACAAATCGCTGGCCCACATTGTAGACATAAGCAGCAACTGAATAGTATGAGAAAGCCAATACCTAGGAAGGATAGGATTCTCCATCCCCAGGCTGACAACACGCTCCAGAACCAACCGGACCAAGTCCAGGTGCCTGGATTCTGGTGTATCTGGCTTACAATTTTATGAAGGCGAGTTATGGCTTTATATACTGACGGCGAATTTTCTGGGATGAAAATGCAACAACTTGATCCGATGACCCTACAAGCTCCGCCCCTATCGGCTAGGATGACGTCAAGGACAAGACGGTTTTGAAGCATAACAATCCGCATAGCAGACTGCTCTTCTGTTAAATTGCCTAAGGCAGAAATAGTTTCGTTCACTACTGCTTCAAGGGTTCTGGTTAATCTACGTATCAGCTTACTATTAGTGACTGTACCTATATAGGGAAAGAAACCTTTATTGAAATCTGTGTACTTTTCCCATGCTGTTTCAGTGTAATCGACAATTGGGAGATCTCTCTGCTGTCTATTGTGTACTAAATGGGTATTTCTATGATAATCAGGAGGAGCTAGGAAAACAGGTGGCAAAAGGAATGCTATGTAACAGGTACCATCCCAATCTAAAGGTAGACATATATATGCGGTCTGGCCACATATGAAGTAGGAATGATGGGAAGCTCTAAATGTACACTTGCCTTGATCACTGAATTTTATTAAAGTGGTGCATTTACTGTGGCCCATGTGTATGGAACCATTCTTTCTTATACATAATTCCCCTTTTACTGGGAATACTGACATGGCGGGCAAGATTGGTGTAGTTTCAGATTCAACGTTCAGGATCATGAGGTTAAGTGTAAAATTACCTAATCCATATACTTCATTTTCTAGATCAGTTCCTGTTCTTTTGGGAAGTCCCTCCTTGTTAGGGTAGCAGACTTTAAGCAAAACTAGGTTCAGGTTTCCCCATACCCAGTTGTCTTGATAAACTGCGGAATTTGAATCTAGGGTATTAATCAAACTAAACCATGCTCCACAGGAGCCATTGTGTGTGAACGGATAGGGAAAGAGGGACAAAACTCCCTTATAGTTCTGATAGGGGGGGAGTCGGCCACATATCCAACAATTTGTGGCATTGCTGGTTTGATGGGAATGATGTAGCATACTAATGAATGTGTTGTTGCGCAGCGCAAATCTATAGGACAACTCATGCGGAGGAAATTCACTAAAAGAATGTTCTGCAGTTATGTTGTAAGCATGTTTAAGAATAGGGTAATACATATGCAATAGTATGCTGAAAATAATGATCAGAAGACTTAGAAAAAACAAAATTAATAATGTTACTGTACAGTGACTACGAAGTGATTTACAATACGCATGCTTCTTCAGCTGTATTCGCTGATTTCTTTCTCTATTCCGGTCTAGAGGATACATGTCAGAGACAAATTCAACCGATTCACCTTGGAGAGGACTTAAACAATCAAATTGTCTGACTTACTAGACCTCAATTTTAGTTTATAAATTTCTGAGTTCGATTGCTCAACCAAGGGGAGCTTTGAGTCTGTTTGTGAGGGAATACAGGGTTGAGTATCTACACTGGGTGGTAGTCCATAAAATTTCTTGATATGACTCGAGTGCAACCACCCTTTCCTTCCTTCGATTTTCACGGCTGTCCTTGTGGTGAGTAGAACTAACTTCGGTGACTTCCACCTAGGATCCAGTTGGGTCTTCCGGTCAAAGTTCCTGACCAGCACCAGGTCACCAGGAACCACGTCATGGGGCTTCACCTCAGTATTGTCGGGAAAAGCTGCGGATACCTGTGAACGACAAGATTGTAGTGCAGACATCAAGGAAGCCAGGTAATCTGTCAGCATATTACAGTCAACGTCAGTGATTTTGCGAGGTATAGGCGTCCCCCACATATTTGGTGGTCTACCGAAGATCACCTCATACGGGGATAGCCCTGTTCGAGAATGTGCTACCATTCTCATGTAAAAGAGCGCAACTGGTAAGGCTACTATCCAATCGACTCCTTTTTCTCTACAGATTTTGGACAATCTAATTTTCAAAGTTTGATTATGGCGTTCTACGAGTCCTGCTGCCTCGGGATGTCGGACACAGTGAAACTTCCATTGATAGCCTAATAGAAGGGAAACGTGTTTCATTAGTTCGGATGAGAACGGCTGGCCGTTATCTGAATAGACAACACGTGGTAAACCGTACCGTGGGAAGAATTCTCGAACTAACTGTTTGGCAGTAGTCGGGGCAGTGTAATCTGAAACCGGGTATGCTTCTGTCCAACGGGAAAGAGCACAGACAACTACGAGAACATATTTGAATCCTCGACATCGTTCCATCTGGATATAATCCATCTGGAGGACTTCAAAAGCATGATCGGGAGTTTGGAATCCACCCTGTTCTACGGGGATGCTTTTACCTGGATTAAACTGACAACATATCATACAGGTACGAACTTTTTGTTTAGCTGCGGCTCGTAAATGTTTGTTGAACCAAATGTGTTGAATGCTGTCTAGCATAGCTTTTTCTCCTAGGTGCGCTGGACTATGTATAGTGTTAATGATGACTTGGACCATTGAGTCGGGAAGAAACCATATAGATTTTTCCTTCGTCATCCATCCTTGATCTGTTTGGATCCCTCCTAATTCAGTCCATTTCTTTATTTCTTCTGGTGTAGCGTGTGTCTGTATATCAATTACATCAAGGGCGGGATCCTTAACTGTCATGCAATGTGTTGGTGTCGGAACTATTGTCTTTGTCATGTCAGTTGTGTGAGTCTGATTCTGAACAGTCTGTTTAGCTGTTCTGTCAGCTAGGTCATTACCTTGAGAAATAATATCGGTAACTTTTGTATGGGCTTTGCATTTCATAATCGATATTGCAGTAGGTAGATGAATCGCGTCTAATAAGGTTTGAATGAGGGGTCCGTGTTGGATGTGGGCACCGTGAGAAGTTAAATAACCTCTCTCTCGCCACAGTACGCCGAAGTCATGGACGACTCCGAAGGCATAACGTGAATCTGTGTATATGTTGACTTTTTTATTTGTGGCTTGAATACAGGCTTGTGTCAGAGCGGTGAGTTCTGCTGCTTGAGCTGACAAAGTGTTAATACAATTTGTTTCAATGACTTCAGTGTCTGTTGTGACTGCGTAAGCGGCCACTAACTCTCCTGTACTTGTTCTCATACATGACCCATCTACATACAATGTCAAGTCCGGATCTGACAAAGGGATGTCTGTCAAGTCTTGTCTGGGTTTCGTCGTGATAGTAATGACTTCGACACAATCATGTGCCAATGGATCTGTTCGGCTCACTGGTAACAGTGTGGCAGGATTTAACGTATTACAACGTCTGATTTCTATATGTGGCTGAAACAGTGTTAATTCGTAACCGGTGAGTCTCGCTATAGTCAAGTGTTGTGTCTGTGTGCGGTTCAAAAGAACCTCTACTGCGTGTGGTACTTGTACTGTCAATTGATGTCCTAACACTATGGCATCGCTTTGTCTGATTGCTAAAGCTGTTGCTGCCACTGATTTCAGGCACGCTGGAAGTGCCTGAGCTACTGGATCTAATGTACTAGAGAAATAAGCACATGGTTTGTGTGATCCTGCTTGTTCCTGGGTGAGTACTGACAAAGCAGTACCTTCGCGTTCTGTAACAAAGAGTGTAAACTGTTTATTGTAACATGGTGTTGCTAGGACAGGTGCTTGGCATAAAGCTTTCTTTAAGCTTTCAAAGGCGTGTGTATGTTCTGGAGTCCAAGGGAGGACAGTCGATGTGGCTGCCTCCTGTGTTGTCAACTGGATGAGTGGTTTTGCTAGAAATGCATATTGAGGGATCCACTGCCTACAGTATGAAGTGAGGCCTACAGTATGAAGTGAGGCCTATAAAAGCCCGCACCTCCTTTTGTGTCTTGGGTGGTGGCATGTTAGCAATTAACTGGATGCGGTCGGATGTAAGCTGCCTTCCCTCCTTGGACAGCGAGTGCCCAAGGTAAACAACTCGCTGGACACAGAATTGCAGCTTAGAAGGGGACACCTTGTGCCCCTTGTCGGCCAGAAATTTCAGAACCGTCAGTGACGCTTTTTCACATTCAGGTTCGCTTCGAGCGGTGATCAGCAGATCATCGACATATTGAAGCAAGGCAGTGTTAACTGGCATGTGGATACTGTCAAGTTCTCGTTTCAGTGCTTGGCTATAGATGCTGGGGCTTTCTGTAAATCCTTGAGGTGCGCGTGTGAATTTAAAACTTCGTCCATTTAAACTGAATCCGAACAAATATTGACTTTCCAGATCGATTGGAACACTAAAGAAGGCATTCTTGAGATCAATTACAGTGAAAAACGTTGCTTCTGAGTCAATAGCTGTGAGTAATGAAGAGATATCTGGGACCACAGGGTATTGTGGTACAATACATTTATTCAATTCGCGTAGATCAATAACTAATCGATATACTGGTGGAGCTTTTGGATCCGTTCTTTTAAGAATCGGAATTATCGGAGAATTACATACATTGGAGTCGGTTTCGGCAACCACTCCTTGTGCAATGAGCTCGTCAATGATTTGCAGTAAAGCCACTACAGCATCTGGTGGTAACTTGTATTGTCGCATTCGTGGTAGTACTATTCCTGTTTTCAGTGTAACTCGATATGGTGTAATGTTCATGCAACCAACATCAGTGGGGCCTTGTGCCCATAAATGTGTAGGTAACTTCTGCAGTCGGTGATCCATATCTCTGGATACGTAGTGACCTTTAAAGTCACGTAAAAATAGTCGTACTCCTTCCGGAGAACAACATATAATAGCTCCTAGAGCTTTCAATGTTTTTATGCCTAACAAGTTTTCTGGACATGATTTAGTAAGCAACAAATCTGTTGTACGTGTTAATGGACCTACTGTGAGTGCAAGAGGTTGTGTTACGTCACTAATTATAGGTTTTCCTGAGAATCCAAGGGAAATATTCTGTGAGCCTGAGAGGGGTGCCCCTGGAACTTCACTGCGTCTTATAGTTGTTCTGCTTGCCCCTGTATCAAGTAAAAACTTTCTGTCTTCCCCTAATAGTTCACTATGTACATAAGGTCCCTCTTGGTCTACAGGAACCTCAATAAGGGGTAAGCCAACTTCCCTCTCTAGGCTATCTCATGAGTATCGCTGATAATCGGGATAATCTGTTTGTGCATACTGATACATCTGTTGTGTTGTCGCTTGTGTTGCAGCAATAGGCTGCGCTTGTGGGGGTGCTACGATCTGTTGTGGAGCTGCCTGTTGCGGAGCTAGTTGTTGCGGAGCTAACCTGGGTTGTGCATGCTGAGGTATTTGTTGTTGATTCTGATCCTGTCTAGGTGGACGTGGTCTCTCATGCGTTCTACCTGTGGCAATATTATGTTTCAGGACTGGACAATCATGTATATAATGACCTGGTTGTTTACAATAGTTGCAGGTCCCTTTCGTAGGACCTGCGGAATCACCCTTTTGATGACTATCGGCTGGAACTGACTGTGCAACAAGCATTTTCATTTTTGTATCTTTCATACGTCTTTGTTCGTGTTCTTGTTCTTCTCTAATTCTATTGTGATGATATTGTAACATCTGTAGCATCTGTGATGGGGTATTACCTTGCCAGGTACTTTCGAATTTCAATACTCTATTCTTGACTTGTAGCAGAGAATTTTCAACTAATTTTGTCACAAACAGATGTGGGTATGACTCACTACTAGCTTTTATGCCACTATTTATACTGAAACATTTTTCAAATCGGGAATAGAAATCACTGGTGTCTTCATCTGGTTTTTGTTTACAGGCTGAGATTGCACCCCAGTCTTCCTTTTTCGTAGTTAATAAACGTGGCAGTACCTGTATTAGTAATCCTGCTAATGCTGTAGTCTTTTCCCCAAGCCCTGGTCCTGCAGCTCGGGCCTTCTCTTCGTTTTCTAATGCTGTCCAATCTATCTTTTGGTCTCCTACCTCCCATTCTTTTTCTTTGAGTTTTTCATAAACACCTGCGGGTAATAGGACTTTTAATATTTTCATAATATCGGGGTAGGTATACTCTCCCATGAGTAACATGTCTTTTATCTCACGGTGGAAACCTGCTGGGTCCTTGTCATGGCTGGGTACTACTTTCTTCATTTCTAATAATTCCAGTTTAGTTATAGGCGTGTACACAAACACGCGTGTGAAATTATCGCCGGCACCTCTGATCGGGTGCACTTCGCGTAACGGGTTCTGTCTATCTATGTGATACATTTTTCTTCCCATAATGGGAACTGGAACGTGTTCTGGGCATACGAAATTTAAATATTGGTTTCGGGATTCTAGTATTTCCTTAATCAAATCAGTACCTGACCCTTTCCATATGTTCGTGAGTAGTTCTGTCAATATGTCAGGTAAGGGTCCTGGATCAGAGTGTTGGCTTTTATATAATATAAGGAGGTGTTGAATCATGTATATACTAGCTAAACGCTGTTCATATGGGTCTAGATTCAGAAACGTGTGTGCAAGTACATCATCATTGTATTCGCCGGGACTGTCAGCCCATTGTACTGCTGACCTGGCTAATTCTTGTTCGTCCATAGAATCGAGCACGTGGTACCCCCTTCGATCTCGGAGTAATTTATCAGCGGCTTGGAATAAGTGTTCAGGGGATTTTGTATTTAGCATAGGGTTTGGAAGATGTCTATTATATTCTGGACGTATTGGACGTATTGGGTCGTTAAAACCTCTGGTATAGTGTGGCCAGTGTATTAACAAATAGGGTTACTGCCTTGTCATGGAATATAGCGGGGTTGAGAACAAAAAGAGAGGATACAGTTTGGAAGTCATTTCTCTCTTCCTACCATATAATTGCTTTACAAGAGATGTGGGAAGCCAGAGATCCCTTTTACTTGGATGGGTTCCAGTCTTTTATTAAATATGCTGCCCCTTCTTCCTCGGGGAGACCCAGTGGTGGTCTCTTGTTATTATTTAGTCTTAAGCTATTGTATAGCACAGAACTTGTTAAGACTAGTTCACCCTATATATTGGCGGTTAAGGTTGTAGGTGTCAACCTCCCATCAATGTTAGTTGTGAACTTTTATAACTCATTTACGAGGACGGACGAATTGGAGCATTTAAAGGCTTTATTTACCTTTTTAGAGGATTTTGATGCAAATAATGTTACCCCTTATTATTTGTTAGTGTTTGGCGATTTTAATATTCATTTAAGACAATCTAATTGTTTTGGAAACTTTGAGCAGGCTTATTGCCCGCAGGAGGAAGCCCTTTTTGATTTTTCAAAAGGTGGGATGTTTCTAGACAGTATTGTTTCTGCTTTTAATTTATTTATGCCATTGCAGAATTTAGTATCTCCTGTGCCTACATTCACTGGTCATGGTAACAACAGTATTATTGATCATATATTAATTTCCTGTACTATGAAGGGACTGATAGGACCTTTTTGTGTCACGGCTAATGTTCTTAGTGATCACAACCCACTATCTTTGGAATTAAATATTAATGATATCTTTAGGCCTATTCATATGCCTACAATTTCTAATTCAAATATAGTCCCCATTAAACAGGGAACTCGTTTGAGATGGGAGGTTATTACTCCTAGTGATTTTCTTGAGAAATTGTATCACAGTAATCTGGAGGATTTTAATATATGCCTAGCGATAGAATCTAAACCAGGGGATATTCTTGGTGCCTTTGAGCGAATAACCAGCCAGGTTATGGACAATTTAACTCTCGTAGGGAAACCCAGACCTAAGAAGCATAAAAACTGGTTTGATCAGGCATGTAGTAGCGCGCACTCTACTCTCTTACTGGCCTTAAAAGACGGCGCTAAAGATACCAGTAGGATTGTGGAGGCAAGAAGATCCTTCAAGAAAGCACTAAAGGCAAGGAAATCTTGCCTGAAAAAATTGGCGTGGGAAGAATTGTCAGACGCTAGTGTCTTAAAAAGTAGTTCCCAATTTTGGAAAGTAATTAACAGCCCACTTTTTAATGAAATGGAAAACACTATAAACGATTGTCTTATTGCCCCAGATAAATGGGTGTCTCATTTTAGTGGGCTTTATTCTGAGATTCCTGACCAGAATCCGGTAAATTTTGGGGATACAAATCTGTCATCGAAAATTAATTTTACTGAGACGGAAGTTCAGGACGCCATTGAATCAATGGCAAAGGGCAAAGCACCCGGCCCCGATGGTGTCCCGGCGGATTTGTACAAGGCAGATTCTATTTACTGGGCGAAACTCCTAACCTTAGTTTTTAATGCGGCAGCAAAGGAGGGTGTCCCTCGTTCTTGGGGTAAGGCCGTGATAGTACCAATTTTTAAAAAAGGTGCAAGAGAGGATCCGGCATGTTACCGGCCTATTTCTCTTCTTGACTCCGCAACAAAAATAATGGGTAAAGTTGTCCTAGCACGGTTAACATCATGGTTGGAGGATAACTCCATAATTTCGGACCTACAGTATGGTTTCAGAAAGGGAATGAGCACGGTTGGCCAATGCCTTAATTTGCATCTCATCATTGGGAAGTACACGATTGCGAAGCAGGGGGTCTTACATTTAGCATTCATGGACCTATCGACTGCTTTTGATTTGGTTAACCGCCAAAAACTTTGGGCTTCCCTGGCAATTATGGGTCTTGACCCTGTGCTGATTTCCTTTTTGGCACTTATACACGAAGATACTACTGCGGCGGTCCGTTATAATAAGGACGGGAATCTAACTGATGCCTGGCAGGTGAAGCGTGGGGTGAGACAGGGGTGCATTCTTGCCCCCCTGCTTTTCTCACTCTATATTAATAACCTGGGGGATGTTTTGTCTTCATCTTGTAAAGACATCCCTAGCGTAGGTACTAAGTTGATTCCCGCGTTGTTGTATGCGGATGACACGGTCTTATTGGCTAGAACTGCAAGAGGCCTTCAAGCCCTTTTAAATGGTTTTAATGATTTTATGGTCTCTTTGGACTTAGTAATAAATTTTAAGAAATCCCATTCTATGACAATAGGTGATGGAGCTGCAAAAAAGGTTAAATTCTTCTGCAATAAGCAGGTGCTTACAAAAGTCCAGACCTTTCCATATTTGGGGGTCACTTTTGATGATCGAGGATCATGGGTCGCGCAACGCGCGCTGAAACAGAATATCCTCGCCAGGGCAACTGGAGCGTTGTTGGGCTTTGCAAAACGGCTGGGATGCAGGCCCTTGCCTGCGATCCTGAAAATATACAACGCTAAGTGTGTGCCTATGGCCCTGTACGGCAGTGAGGTCTGGGGCTATGCATCCGCAGTAGAGATTCAACTAATCGAAAATGCCTTTCTCCGGAAACTTTTGTCATTGCCTGTTTCTACTTCTATTTTTAATATTCATGAGGATTTGGGGGCCGAGTATTTAGTGGACCAGATTGCTGTTGCCCCTTTAATGGGTTGGCTAAGGGTTTGGGCGCAGCACCCACCAACCCTAAACCAGCTCATTATACAAGATTGTCTGGTCCTCGATAAAGCCATGTGCATTCCCTGGCTACGATATATTAAATTTCATATGGAGACCCTTGGATGCCTAGAATTATTTGTGAGACCATGTGAGCTGTCCAAATTGAAAATAAAAGACTTAAAGTCTCAGTTCATGTGCAGGGCAAAGTTGCAGAGAGAAGGCGTGGAAGTGTGCAAACCGTCTGTTAGAAGATTTGTCATGTTAAGTATGGGCAATGAGATTCAGCCATACTTGACTTATATAAATAACCCTTTTCATTTGTTTTTACTGATTAGGTTTAAACATGACATGTTACCCTGGCTCCTAGCACACCCGAAGGGCTTTTTTAAAGAGGGCACTTTGGGCCCTTGTCCATGTGATAACGCCTCTGAACAAAATACGCTGCATATGATTTTTTGCTGTAAATTTTACACTCTGTTACGTAAGAAATTTATTTGCCCTATTTTTAGGAACTGCCATTTTGACCAAGTAAGGCCCGCCTTGGTATTTCTGCAAATGCTGGGTTCTCCTTTTGTCTGTTTTGGAGTTGCCAGTTATCTTTCAGGGGCTATTCGAAGTAGAAATCGAATGTAACCTAATATATTTTAGCTCTATTCTTTTTATAATGTTCGAGAGACCGAGACCAGGCCTTTTTATCTTCTTTCTTTTGAAATCATGAAATAGTCTTTTAAATTTTGGCCTGTTTTAATCTCTTAATGTTCACTCTCGCCAATTTTCTGTTTAAACTTATTTTTATGTATATTTGCGTATTTTGCACTGTTTGTATTTTCTTTGTTAATTATCTTTATTTGTAACTATTTGCAAATGAAATTTTCTGTATGCTTTGATGGTTTTAATTATTAACCGAATAAAGCTATTGTTGACTGACTGACTGACCTCTGGTATTATTATGGGGTCTTCCTTTACCTACATAAGCTATCGTGTCTACTTGCTCTGATTCTTGCTCCTCCTCCTCTCTGTTTAGGTCAGCGGCGTCTACCTCTAATCTTTCTTCGTGTATTCGTTCTACCTCTTTGCGGATCTTTCGGTACATAGCTACTATACATAACTGTTTATCATGTCTTCCTTCTGATATATTCTGGCCCCAAGTGACCAGTTTTTGCATTTCTTCCGGATTTACCCCAGGCCGGTCTTGATTTCTAATTACACAGTTTATGAGGAAACGTAACAGTTGTCCCTGTACCTCCGCTTTCTGGTACTCCATGGCTCTGCTAATACTTTCAGGACCTCGCCCTGACTGGACAAAGTGATATATATTTTCTAAATGTGTATTCATTCCTGGTAACTTCGTTAAATATATTGCAGCTCGTCGAATACGTAATGATGACAGCAGCATTTCGTCCCGTTTACCGGGCACAGGATCATATCTACAATCTACTAGAAGTTCCTTAAGCATGTCGGGAGTTGCTAGTTTGGGCGTACGTTGGTGTGCTAATTCTCTAAGGGAAAATTTATTTCCTCTGGGTGGCGTAGAAAAAATGTCTGTCGTACCTCCTGTAGCACCGTCTGGGGTGCTGGACGTGAAAGGATTTGTTGAGGGTGAGACAGCAACCGTCGTTGCGGGAAAAGCTGTAGAAACAGATGTGCTTGTCGGAATGTGTGTCGAAGCGTGTTGTTGCGGAGGTACAGACGAATGTTCTTGGCGATGAACATCATCGGCAAGCGGTCTATGTGGTGCGGTATTAGCATACTCGGGAGCTGCGTCATCTAAATAGCGGGAAAGGAAAACATCTTCTGCGGTTCTGGGATGCCCCTTGGGATGTGCTTTTATCGGAAACAATGGAGGTGGCAAGTCTTTTGGTATTTCCGGAGTAGCCTTAGGTAACCCTTCGGCCAGAAGTGGATACATACCATTCATAAGGGCGTTTCTTTGTCTATCTACTTGTTCTGATTTTACTCGGGTACCTTCCTCAAGTAATAGATTTTCTCGGACTTTATTTGAATTCTCCTTACCCTTATCTTCCTGTCTAAGTGCTTTTTCTGTACGTCTATATGATTCTTTACGCCATAATTCAATGGCATCTTTCTGTGACTGTCTGGCTTTCTTTTTCCATAATTCTTCTTCTACTCGCATGATGCAATCTGCATCCCAGGTCCCCGCTGCGGGCCATCTCTGACTCTCTAGTAATTCTTTTGTGTAATCCACCCATAAATCAAGAAATAATACGGCATCTAGGCCATGCTTATGATACATAAAGTACCCTGGAGTGTCCCTAGGTGGGATGGGAACAGCTTCTTCGAGTACCCCTTTTCTAGTTTTGATCTGTCTTAGTTTCGAAAAGAGCGGCATTTTTAGACCTTATTACTAGAACACACTTTATACAAAAAACACAATAATGAACAGTCATTCACACCACAATATATAGAACGTATTTAAAACATTTAACGCTTAACAGTTTTAACGAACAATGATAATTAATAGAAAACTGGTTACTGACATAATACTGGCACTAGATAATATTTATTTATATGCAAGACATACTATATATACTGCTAAACAGTACAGATACACTGCTAAAACAGTGCAGACCGGATTTGTGTACCCAAACCCGTCTTGACCGGCACAGACTATGTGCACGTTAAATGCCTCCCCGGTAATGGTACTCACCGGGTAGCTCGGAACGGAAGGCCTCGGAACGGAACTTGAAACTGGACCGGACTGGACTCGACTCGACTGGACTCGAACTTCGGAACCTGGCGGGTCTCTGTATACCTCGGATCTTGCTCTCTCAGCTAGGCTATGGTCGGGATACTTCGCACTTCTCACCGCCTCGTCTGGGTGTTGATCGCAGCCTCAGTCATCCCCGCTTGGCCGGAAGGAGACACAGGAAATCCTGTAGATACGCGTTTTTTTTTTGTCCGTTCAGCTGTGGCAGGAGACCGGGCCTGCAACGCACCGCCGGCGCGTGAGATGAGAAAGTGTCCCTATTCGGGCGCCAATTTATGTGGTAAATATTTCGTTACCGGTACTATTTTTTATGTGGTAAAGTCTATCAAGAATAACTCAGTAAATATAAGAGGCAGAATCCGTGGTATTAGAGGTTTTAAAATGCTTTATTCCTATACAAAGGAAGACAATTCGAATTGTGGGCCTTCTGTTCCATCACCACGAAAGTTCAGGAAGGAAGGAGCATATATTATTGACAGATAGGCAGTTTTATAGAAAATACATTACAGTAAAACAGATGCAAGAGGTGTAACAGCTGATAAAAGATGCATACGTAGCTAATAGAGGGCGTAATTTAATAAACGTCATCACACATGATGTCACAAGTGGGTGGATCCATAAAAGAATCCTGCAATGTCAGCAGAAATAGTTGGCAGAGATGCGCGCGCAGCCGCATGACGTGTGATTGACGTGCAACTAGAGGGTGAAGGGGACTTGACATTTTAGCTCTACATGTGGAGACAGAAGTCTGGGGTTATGTCAACCTAATCCCAAATCATATCTAATATCCTATGTTTAAAGAACTGTGTTATCCAAAAAGAGAGGTCTCTTAGGATAGAATCTTATTCTATACTGACTATACTGACTGTTAGTGCGTGTACAAGCGTCTGAGTGTCTACACTAGATGCGAGGGGGTAGGAATATTCCATGGTAACGGGGCTATGAATTACTTGCATGAGGGCAGCGAGGCCTGGCCCTTTGCACGGGAGCTGGAAGAATGTTTACCTAAACTACTAGACAGGAATGCATCGGATGAGGAGCGAAGGAGATAATCTCGAAGGTGAAATACAGTTTTTGGCAGGCGACAGGCTGGATCAGGCACCGTTAGCCGCGCAGGGAGTAGGACACAGTTCATGGTCACAGATGCAGGCTTAGACTGGAGCTTTCAGAAGCAGAAGGCAGGAAAAGGCTTGATGACAGAATTCGGGCCTACTCGCCTGAATCTGTAAAATGTGGAAAGTGAACCACATAAAGTCGGTGGCCTTTCATACTTAGGAATGGAATATCTGACCGATTCATGGCAGATCTGAAAGAGGACATGTTGACGGTGGACGCACATATATTTGCGTCTTCAAAAGTGGAATAGGAGGGAACATACATGTACTTATAGCATGCACATGGAGCCGTTGGGGTCTACGATAGGGGACATAACTGATCACAAAATTCATATTTCCTCAGTCTGATCACTTTTTTGTGCCTTTCACTATAACTATCCCGCATGATAATATTCTTAAGATCAACAACTCCAAATATATGAGCAGAAAATGGACCGCCTTCTCTAAGGGGAAGTTTGATACTGCCCTTACTAAGGGAGGCATACCAGGAGGTGAGGATGTTACATCTGCAGCTGAAAGATTAGAAGCTCGTATCAGTATGGCTTTAGATGAGACTGCTTCCCTCTACCATAAAAATCCGCATAGTAGAATACAGAAATCTGCCCCTTGGTATAACAAAGAATTACACTCAGCGAAAACAGAGTGCAAACGACTTGAAAGGCTGTGGAGAAGGGCCTATCTCGATCAAGATAAACAAAGCTATACAGCCAGACGAACAGAATACCATACGCAGATTAGGCATGCTAAAATTGAATATTTCTCAAGTAGGATAGAAGAAGCCAATAATTCTTCCAAGGAATTGTTCAAAATCTATAAAGAAATCGCCTTCTGTGGCGCCTCGGTTGACCCGTCCCTGGCATCTGAGGAATTCTGCAACCGCATTGCGACTTTTTTTTCTGAAAAAGTGGCTACCATTTATTCCACCTTCTCAGGAGGGAAGGAAAAGGGAACAGCATTTGTTGAGAGCCCTCTAGCCAATGTGGGTACTAACTGTCTGGCTAGTTTCACCGTCCCGCCCTCGGACGAGCTCCAACGGATATGTCGCTCGATCAAGTCTGGGTCACCACGAGATCCTGCATCCCCTAAGCTCCTGGCTGAGAGCATTGAGACTCTCGAACCCTATATTAGGAATGTTGTGGACTTCTCCTTTAGCTCCGGCACTGTACCTTTAAACTGGAAACAGGCTATAGTACTCCCGCTCCAAAAAAACCCAACATCAGCTGGGATAGGCTGGATAATCTTCGACCCATCTCTCTCCTCCCCTATATGGCCAAAGTGGCAGAAAAGATGGCCAACCTTCAACTCATGGCCTTTGTAGAGAAAGCCAATCTGCTTCACATCAGTCAGTTTGGCTTTCGCGCTCGCCACTCAACGGAGTCTGCACTACTCCTGGCCACTGAGACCATTAGGAGAGGGGTCGATGAGGGGCACACGATGGCCCTTATTTTACTGGACCTTAGTGCAGCCTTTGACACTGTAGCACATTTCACCCTGCTACAGTGTCTCAATAAAGGAGGAATTACGGGCCTAGCACTTAGGTGGATTCAATCCTTCCTCACGGACAGGGGTTTTCAGGTCAGACAAGGAGAACACTATTCTCGTAGGGTCACTCTTGATCAAGGTGTTCCCCAGGGCTCGGCCCTCAGCCCTACTCTATTTAACCTATATGTCTCCCCTGTTGCCTCTATAGTAGAAAGTCACGGTCTTCAACTAGTGTCTTACGCCGATGACACACAGCTGGTCATCTCACTGTCACGAGCACCGGAGGTTGCGGTATCCAGTTTCAGTGCTTGCATGCAGGAGCTTGCTTCCTGGATGTCCAACAACTGCCTGAAATTAAATGGATCTAAAACTGAAGTGCTCGTGGTGGGGGGTGCACCGAATGTGTGGTCATCGGTCTGGTGGCCAGCATGTCTTGGACCCACTCCAGTACCTTGTCAGCAGGCAAAGAATCTGGGAGTACTGTTTGATATCGATCTCTCATTTACTGCCCAGATTAACCGAGTGGTCGGAGTATGTTTTGGCATGCTTAAGAGCTTGAGGAAGACCCTTGACCTACTTCCAGTCAATGCCAGACAGACCCTTGTTCATGCTCTGGTCACCTCCAGACTTGATTATTCCAATCTTCTGTACTTGGGTGCCACAGAAAGGAACCTAAACCGTCTTCAAGTACTCCAAAATGCCACAGCCCGTCTGGTACTAAGGCTTCCTAGAAGATCATCTTCTAAAGCTGCCTTGAAGTCCCTCCATTGGCTGCCGGTCAGGGAGAGGATTGTCTTCAAGGCACTCTGCATGTGTCATCGCATTATAATGAGCAGAGCGCCCTTACCTCTCTCTAATCTCATCTCCCTCTATAGACCGAAGAGAAGGCTTCGTTCTTCAGACACGGGACTTGTAGTTGTCCCCTCAATCCGGAAAGCTCGGATGGGAGGGAGATCTTTTAGATTTCTTGCGGCCAAGAATTGGAATTTGCTCCCCATGGAGCTGCGCCTCGAACCCTCAGAGACTACATTCCGAAAAAAATTAAAAACGTATCTTTTCCGCTCTGCACTGATCTGATTCCCTACACTTGTGCCTCTCTTGCTTTCTCAGCGCGGGGACACGCCGGTGTGCGTAACCATGCGCTTTATAAACCTCCATAATAATAATAATAATAATGTAACGTCATACATCCGGCTCACCTCCTTTCTGACGGACCGTTCCCAGGCCGTTAGATTGGAGAGTTTTTCTGCCCCGTCTGCCCTGTATCCTGCGGTGTGCCTCAGGGCTCGTCTCTCTCCCCTCTTCTTTTCAATCTTTATATATACCCTCTGATTGCAGCTTTGCAGGAAATGGAGGTCACTGTGTTTAATTACGCCGATGACCTTCAGCTCATTTTCAACTTCTCCCCTTCTCCCGATTCTATCCTTAAGTTCCGTTCCACCCTGACTTTCATCTATGATTGGATGAACCTTAATCAACTTAAATTGAATCCAGATAAGACGGAGTTGGTCCTTATCGGTGGTCCTTCTAACCCCTGGACCCCTGCTTTTTGGCCCCTACCTTCGGCTCCCCTCCCCTTCCCTCTATGTCGGTGAAAACCTTGGGCATTAAATCAGCCAGGACCTTTCTATGCGCCCCCAGATCAGCTCGTAGGTTTCATCTTGCTTCCTATCCCTTAGAATAATCCGCAAAATTTCCTGCTATTTTTCTGTTGAAGCCCTTAAACTTATCATCTTGGCCATGATTCTTTCTCGCCTGGATTATGGCAATGGCCTGTATGTCGGTATTCCTGCATACGAGCGCCACCGTCTGCAGCTCATCCAAAACCAGGCAGCTCGCCTTATTTATAGGCTCCCGAAATTTCATCACACTACCCCCCTACTAAAGACTCTTCACTGGCTTCCCATCCTGGAACGATCTTTCTGGAAGATGGGTTGCCTGATCTTTATGTCACTGGCCGGTACGGCTCCAGCCTTCATTAGATCAAAGATCAGTGCCTACGTCCCTGGCAGAACCCTGCGTTCCTCTACCCAGTTCCTCCTCAGCGCCCCACGTTACCGTAGGAAAAAACTTGGTGGCTCTACCCTTGCCACCCTCTTCTGGAACGCACTTCCCCTTGCCATCAGATCCATTTCCATCTACACGCACTTTCGCAAAGCTCTTAAAACTCACCTATTCTCTATGGCGTATTCATTGTTGTACTCTCCCTGCGTCCCTATAGATAGTCTTTGTTCAGCGCCAAGAAACCGCTTGGTAGTAGAGCGCTCCATAAAACCTTTCAACTTCAACTTCAACCTGTTACAGGCGCGTGAAGAACGCCTCTCCTGCCTCGACTGTGTGTGCGCGCTATGGCAGATGTAATCGAAATAAAATTTAAAACATACCTTCCTCCCACTGCTTCTTCCGGGTCACGCGCTACCGCCTCAGCTCCTGCTGCTCCTGGTCGGGCCTGTGTTTAACCTAGGCAGCCTCCCTCTCGCTTCCCTAAGCCAATCACGATGCTGCAATGGCAGCGTTGTGATTGCTGGGGTGCAGCAGACAGCGCCCCAGACGGGCTCCTGTAGGGAGGCCATTTTCTCTGTGTAGGTTGCATGCAGCCTACATAGAGAAAAAGAGAGAGTGCACAACTGCGTATGACTGGTTTGGTCGGCCCTGGGGCCAAACAAACAGTCAGCACCCAAGACAGTGGGCTAGCCACGCCTCTCCTGCACTCCAGCAGGAACGCCCACCTGCCCACTCCCAGCCAGGCACTCCAGGCACTTCTGCTTTCACGCCGTGCGAGAAGCAGAAACATGAAATGGTAGTTTTACCATTTTATGTTTCTGCCTCTCGCACTGTGAGAAAGCAGTGTGGCGACGCCCCCACACCCCAATGGAGGAGCCGCCACTGTGGCTAGGGTATGCACCTAAGCCAGGCAGAACCCACCACTCTAGTCAGGGCAAAGAAGATAACCCATGCTCAACCCCTTGGTAGCTTGGCAGAGCAGTCAGGCTTATCCCAGAGGCTATGTGTAAAGCGTTTGCGCAACACACTCACACAACACTGACACACTAGGCACACCACAAAGAGACTCCACACAGGGTTATATAAAAATATCCTTTGTATTATTCATCAAAACACATTAGATCACAATCACATATATTACTGTGCCACTAGACACTTGTCATGACTTCACAGGGATTACACAAATCACTTTGCCAATTGGGCAATTGTCATAAACATCCCAGTTAGGATAACCAGTAACTCCTGGTAGGATTGCTCCTAGCATAAAACATTATGCATAAACATCATCAGCTGTGCACTATAGCAACCACTTGTCAAGTGTACACACCATAAATCCACCAACATGTGATGAGGACATCACCTTGTAATATGCGAACACATTAGGCCACCATCACATAAGTCCCCGGGGCCCCTAGGCACTTATCACAAACAAAATGCATAGGCCACGGTGCCCCTTGCATGTTTTACAAGCACCAACGCGTGCAATGTTGTGCATAAATTCACACTGCCAAGTGGCAGACACGGCGTCACCCTCAGTGAAGCAGCCACAGTATTCTTCCTTAATGCAGGTCCCAGGCAATGTGGCGAGTTAAAACTTCCCTCTCAGGGAAACACTAATACCACTTTCCTCGCTCTTGCCCACAGGGCCCGCTAATCTGGTTGGGCAGTCAAAGGACCATCCTGCCTTTCTCTGCCCTTGGGATGGGGACACCCAAATGGCAATATGAAGCGGGGAGACCTCCCTGGGTCCCCCACGGAGGAAATGAGGAAGTGCAGCCGCCCGTGACCTCAGATAGCCGCTGCAGGTACTGGTGCTTCGCACCAGCGTTTCAGTACTGGCCACTCGTAGGCCCGGAGCTCTCATCGGCTCCTGGTTCCCCTACAGGACCAGTGGGCCTTTGGCCCCACCCATAGCGGGGTGTGAAGCGCTTCAGCTTCCTCTTGAGGCTGTTGGCGACTGAGGCGGCCCCACAGCTGGCAGTCAGCCCTCAAAAATGCTGCGCAGGTCAGGGCCACGGTCCCATGCACAGGCTCATTGCACTCCCTCCTGGCAGAGAACGCGGCTGTTGGTTCTGGAGGCCTGTGCTCTACGCAGTGCATCCTGACCGATCCTGTGCAGCTGGGGCTGTGCGGGCGGAACTCTGCTCTACCTGGGGAGCACACTGCAACCACCCCGCACTGGGGATTTCTCCTCGGCCTTTAGTCAACGCTGCGCCCCTGTCAGAGGAATTCTCCACTCATACAGAGGGTTGCTATGGCAACCCCATAAACTGCAGAAAAGCTTCCCTGCTTGCTAGGGACAAAGGAGCAGCCTCCTGCCGTGCTGGCTCTTGCCCGGTGGTCATGTCGGGGATTCAACAGAGCTTCTCTGACCCTGGTCTGTTTACACAGCGGGTGGGGGCTCTGCCCAAAACTCCAGGCCAAGGATCTGTTAATGGGCAACTCTCCACGCACTGATCAGGGAGCAGAGCAAACAAATGCTCCTCCCTGGAAAATTAAAGCACTCAACCCACGTCTTGCTCTACAGTAAAGGAGGGTGAACGGCTGAGCGCTCACCACATGCTATATTTTCCCATCTATGGGGCAGGTGACAAAAGCACTGGATGATCACTGGGGCACTGGCAGGCCAGCACACAGGGTTACTTAGCAGGATGGCAGCCCCCTCAGCCACCCAGCAGGCAGCAGTTTAGTCGCACAAGCAGGTAGTCCCAGACGACAGTTCCTCCTGGCACACAGCAGTCCTCTGGTCACAGTCCAAGCAGTGTCTTCTCAAAAATCATGGGGGCACAGCCCCTGTACTTTTAGTGCAATGTCTGCACACCCCAGACACACCACAAGGGGGTGGAGACAGCATTGTAGAAGGCATGGCACAGCCCTTTTCAGGTGCAGGTGCTACTCTTCCCACCACTCCAAATGCAGACCAGACCTATTCATGTGTAAGGGAAAACTCCTCCTGCTACTATACATCCAGCCAAGGTCTATTCAACCTAGCACTGAGTCATCCAGGAAAGGCAGGACACACCTCAACCCCCCCAACCCCAGGGACTGGCTGGAGTGAATGCACATCCCCTCTCCCTTGTCAGTCAGAACCAGACAGTCAATACACATCCAGGCAGGGCACACAGACCCATAAGCACACAGAAATGCCCACTTCTAAAAGTGCCATTCCTAAAATAGCAATAATAAATCTGCTTTCACAAATAAGCAAGATTTATCACTACTATTCGAAACATACCAAACATGGTCACGCTACCCCTCTCATGTCAGGAATTACCACTGAAGCACATATCAGGGAATCCCCAATGCAAACTTATGAAAGGGCAGCCTCACAGCAGTGAGAAACCAAATAGGCTGTTTGTCACTACCAGTACATGGCACACAGTTAAGGCACATTTCCTACACCGCACCCTGCCCATGGAGCTAGCTAGGGCCAACCTTAGGGGTGACTTATATGTTGTGAAAGGGGAGTTGCAGACGTGGCAACTGCTTTATATGCCATGTCACAGCGGCAGTAAACTGCATGTGCAGGCCCTGCAGTGGAGGAGGCCTGGGACAGGTATGAAAGGCTACTTAGGTGGGTGGCACAAGTAGCTATGCAAGCCCACCAGTAGCATTTGATTTAATGGCCTGGGCTATATGGGATACCACTGTGCAAGGGCCCAATAGGTAAATTAAACATGCCAAACATGTGTAGACCCATCTTACCAAGTTTACAAGATAGAGCACATGCAGTTTAGCACTGATCAGCAGTGACAAAGTGCCCAGAGTCATAAAACCACCAACAACAGGTCATAAACAATACGGGCCCGATTCACAGAACTAACTTAAGACAAAATCCTAAACTTACTACCATTTTGGTATTCACAGAAGGCACTTACTCATTTTGGTACTCACAGAAGGCACTTACTCATTTCGGTATTCACAGAAGTTAGGAGTCCTAACTTTAGGACTCCTAAATGCTTTCTGTGAATACCGAAAGTCTTAAAATTAGGATTTTTCGCAGTTTAGTAGTAGTATAGTTAGGACTCCTAACTTTAGGACTCCTAAATGCCTTCTGTGAATACCGAAATTCTTAAAATTAGGATTTTTCTCAGTTTAGTTGTCCTAAGTTTAGGACTCCTAACTTTAGGACTCCTAAATGCCTTCTGTCAACACCGAAAGTCTTAAAATTAGGATTGTTCGCAGTTTAGTAGTAGTATAGTTAGGACTCCTAACTTTAGGACTCCTAAATGCCTTCTGTGAATACCGAAATTCTTAAAATTAGGATTTTCCTCAATTTAGTAGTCCTAAGTTTAGGACTCCTAACTTTAGGACTCCTAAATGCCTTCTGTGAACACCGAAAGTCTTAAAATTAGGATTGTTCGCAGTTTAGTAGTAGTATAGTTAGGACTCCTACCTTTAGGACTCCTAAATGCCTTCTGTGAATACCGAAATTCTTAAAATTAGGATTTTTCTCAATTTTGTAGTCCTAAGTTTAGATTTAGGACTACTAAATTGAGAAAAATCCTAATTTTAAGACTTTCGGTATTCACAGAAGGCATTTAGGAGTCCTAAAGTTAGGAGTCCTAACTATACTACTACTAAACTGAGAAAAATCATAATTTTAAGACTTTCGGTATTCACAAAAGGCATTTAGGAGTCCTAAAGTTAGGACTCCTAACTTCTGTGAATACCGAAATGAGTAAGTGCCTTCTGTGAATACCAAAATGAGTAAGTGCCTTCTGTGAATACCAAAATGGTAGTAAGTTTAGGATTTTGTCTTAAGTTAGTTCTGTGAATCGGGCCCTACAGGAGGAAGGCAAACATTTCTGGGATGCCCCTGTAAAAAGGGTCAAGTTCAACAATCCCTGAACCTTTGTTGTTTCTGTGTGTATATTAAGATATAAGCTTGCTGCTTATTGGATGTGAGCGCTGCGAGCGGTTGCAACTAGGAAGTGTTGGCCACCATTTTGTGATTCTGTTGAAGCAAGTAAGGGGAAAAAAGGGCAAAAAGAATAGGAAAGAGGAGGGTAGTAGCGCTGTGAGGTCTGTGGGGTGGTTAGGTTGTGCTACACAGGGAGTGTGAAGCTATGTTGGACATTCTTGCATAATAATGAATGATTGCCATTGTGGTCCCACTTTTTACCTGTGAGAAAAACTTTGCTATCCTCTTTAAGAAAGCGCTATGTAAATGGGAGAAACCACTGCTCATGAATAAATGCGCTACCTTATATAATCACATACAACATGACAAACAACATGTACACCTAGCAGACACAACGACACGACGTACTGTGGGAACCGTGGCAAGTCATGTACAGAAACCAAACATAGCACCTCTTCCACTCAATGCAGAATGCGGGGAGAGATGGGAGCAAAGTGTGTGCGAAGGTGGCAAGTGATTCTCGATTTATAAAAGTATACAATGCAAAGTGTTGAGGGGATGTGCCGGACAGACTTGAGTATGCAGAGCACAGACATTTACATGTCAACATACAATGATGGTCTATTGAGTGAAGTCGACAGTGGACACAACCATGATAGTACAGTTAGTAGGGAAGATTACGAAGAGTACGTTCCCCCTCCCCCCCAAATCTTTAGCGTAGTGGGCTGGCTTGGCATATGCAAGGCTAGCGTAGGGGTATGAATAAAAGGTAAGTTTCTCTGGGTGTGGTTCTCTTCCGGAATGGCGAACATGTCTGTCAGGTCTGCAAAGCTTACACCGCCACGAGGCTGACGCCGTGAGCGAAGGTGGCTGCTACCCAGAAACCGTCATGGCCACTGCAACGCACATATGCCCCACAGTTCACCACTCGACACCGTCGTATGTGAAAGAGGGTCCACCACGAGCCGGCGGAAGCTTTTGGGCCGAGGTCTGCGAGCTGGGAAAGCTCCTGAGATCAACGCTGGCTACCGTGACACAGGCAGACAGCGCCCAGCCTGAGGCCCAGCACCGAGAAGTGCTCTGTATACTATTAACACAGTAGTCGAAGAGGTACCAACAGTGGAACGGTGTCTTGATCCCACAATGGACGATGTTAGAACTGCATCTGAGAGTGCAGATGAAGGTACTCCTTTCGACCAGATGTAACCAACTCTAGGTCCCAACAGTAGAATGGTGTCTTGATCCCACAATGGACGATGTTAGAACTACATCTGAGAGTGGAGCTGAAGGTACTCCCTTTGACCAGGTGCAAGCATCTCTAGGTCCCAACACTGGAACGGTGTCTTGATCCCACAATGGACGATGTCCGATATTACCTGCTGCTTGTGAATTGTCACAGAAGTCCCTGCGTTGATGTGCATCAAACTCTGTGCTTCCGTAGCTAAGTCCTGCACATGATTATTGGGCTTGGTTGACACCAGTCGGTGGAGTACACCGTGGTACAGCAGGTCTGAACAGTGGAACGGGGTCTTGATCCCAAAATGGACGATGTACAATATTACGTGCTGCTTGGTTTTCACAGAACTCCCCCCGATGAGGTGCATCAGACTCTGTGCTTCCATAGCTAATTGCTGCACATGATTATAGGGGTTGAGTGACTGCAGTCGGTGGAGTACACCGCGGTACAGTAGGTCTGAACAGTGGAACGGGGTCTTGATCCCACAATGGACGATGTTAGAACTGTATCTGAGAGTGGAGATGAAGGTGCTCCCTGCGACCAGGTGCAAGCAACTCTAGGTCCCAACAGTGGAACGGTGTCTTGATCCCACAATGGACGATATTAGAACTGTATCTGAGAGTGGAGATGAAGGTAGTCCCTTCGACCAGGTGCAACCAACTCTAGGTCCCAACAGTGGAACGGTGTCTTGATCCCAAAATGGACGATGTCCGATATTACTTGCTGCTTGGTTTTGACAGAACTCCCTCCGTTGAGGTGCATCAGACTCTGTGCTTTCGTAGCTAACTGCTGCACATGATTATTGGGCTTGGTTGACTGCAGTCGCTGGAGTACACCGTGGTACAGCAGGTCGGAACAGTGAAACGGGGTCTTGATTCTGTGATTGAGGATGTCAGAAGCTAAAGTTTGTGATGATCTCTGTGTACCCACTCCGATCAGGTGCAACCAACTCCAACAGTACGTGGCTGTGAGGCGTTAATGACAACTGCCTCTGGCCTACAGTGCAGTCAGCAGGGCTCACAATTCAGATCAAGAGGTGATTGTTTAATTAGAGAATCCAGTAGGCAACTAACTACAACGTCTATTGAAATATACACAATAGCCTTTTAGTATACTTGCTTGAAGAAGATTTTAAAGATGACTTATAGGTCTAGAACAATGACCAAATTCTTCTTGGTAGTGGTAAAGAACACTGAATAACAGTGTACACAGTGGACAGCAGAGATCGCAATTCAAATTTTTTGATTTATTTATTGCAGAGTTTTGTGTAATTTATGTTGTTGTATTTTGTGAAGAGGACATGAGAAAAAGTATTCATGGAAGACTGTGCTCACTACTGCCTTCAATTTACACTGCAGACAGCAGTGTTCACAATTCAGATCGAGTCGCTATTGTAGATGACGCAGTCCTGTAGGCAAAAGACATTGCTCCAGTGCGCTCTGTCCGCACCACGCATACGCATCATCACAGGGGCCGCACACGGTTTTTGTTGCTTCACGTACGGCAAACCGGGCAGCTCAAGTCAACGCCACATGGCTATGGGCCCTTGCTGACCGCTCTCTGGCCTATACTGCAGACAGCAGTGTTTACAATTCTGATCGAGTCGCTATTGCAGATGATGTTGTGTTGTAGGCAACAGACATCGCTCCTAGTACGGCCCGCCCACCGTCCGCATCATCGTTGGTTGTGCACATGCTGAATGCTTTTGATGTGGCTATCTAAGTGCACTAGACCGGATGAACCATTTATGATACAATCTTTTTGTGTATTATTTCAGATCTACTGCCTGTATCTCAGTATACCACAAGTTATGGTTCTTTTACAATAGAATCTTTTCTGTATTACTTCACATCTAGTGTGCCTACCTTACAGCAGCACAAACTATTGACCCTTTTGTTATTGATTCTCTGTGTGTGATCCAATGATTACTGTTGTACTTGATGCTAGGAGCAACCATTCCCTGAGGGCTGGTTTACACTGACCACACACGCATCCAGCACAGACGTCACTGGATATGTGACCCTGGTAATAAAAAGTCGAGCGCACGTGCCCGTACCCACTTCCACGATCTATCTGTGTCCATGTGTTCATTATCTATGCATGATACTGCCCCTGGGCCGTACCACATTAGATTATGCTGTGCGTATGCAACCATGTTACCTCTGGCAGTGGGGAAATGTTCTGTTATGTAGCTTTTAGATGCATGGCTATCACAGATGGAAGGCTGCTTTACAGAGCATGAATATTGATGAAGATGATGGTTGCATGTTGTGTGTACTGTGAGATATGTGTACATAGCAAAAAGTTTTCAAAAAAGCTCTGTAAGCAGAAGAGGAGTCTCTCATCAAACGCTGCAGAGAGAATGGCGAAAATGGGTGGGGCCCTCCAACTGTTACAATCAAATGCTTTTCTTTAAGGTCACATGGGAATCGCGCAGCGAGCGTGCAAGGAGGCCACACCCAACGCGATTTTGAGAAAATATTACCATAATATAAGTTTATTGCAGTTAGAAATATATCAATGTTTAAAATATTTTATATTATTGCTTGTTCTCATATACACTCTAAACTTATTTAGATATAGTTTTGAGACAAAAATAAATGAGGGAATTGCGTTCCCGGCGAGACACCATATCTCTATGACGTAAAACAGGACCTGGTAGCGTGCACTCGTCGCATACGCAACGCGCAATGGGCATGACCCCATATGTACATGACATAAGGCGCGGCTTGGTACTGCGTACCCGTCGCATACCAAAGTAGCAGCTGGTGCGACCACATATGTATATGACCCGGTGCCACGAACCCGTCGGATACGAAATGCGCATCCTTTACAAGTTTAGCAATATGGCAGATAGGATTCGCGTGCTGATGGAGCTTGGTACACTACCGGTATGGGACTTCAGTTTTCAGAAAAAAAAAAAAAAAAAAGATATACATACTTTTTTTTTATAAAACATTGCATATTTTTCAAATTAAAATCAAAAAAGGATAATAGAGTTCCAAAATATTACACAAAAATATTGAAAAAATATAGGTTTTATAAATATTAAAATATGATATTAACAGTTAAAAAACCTTTGAAATTCACTGAAAAAACCATAGGTTTCAGGGACGTTATAGTCAGTTGGACATTTGACTCATAAAACCAGAGAAATTTGTCTGTTATAGTTAGTTGAGCTAAATATAACTCGCGCGCACGCAAAGCACTGGTGATGACGTGACATTGTTTTCCCAATGCCAAGCAGAATCAGTACAAGGACGGTCGATAACGCTATTTAACATACTATGAAAATGCCATGTCTTGTACAATGTATATTAGTGCATTATGGAACGTGTAGTGCCTTTGAAAGTCACATGACTGTTACATAGCACTTGCAATTAATTAAATACAACCTACCTGTGAACAAGGCGTAACGACGCCGAAATGCGTAAGGTATGAGTGGCTGATGGAATTAGATTGCTTGAACTGCACCAAACCGGGATCAGCAAATCTTCTTTGATATATATAAATATATATATATAAATATATATATATTCACTGAAAAAAACATGTGTGAAACCTATGGTTTTTTCACTGAATTTCTAAGGTTTTTTAAATGCTAATTCCTAACTATAACGTGTGTGAAACCCATGGTTTTTTCAGTGAATATATATATATATATATATATATATATATATATATATATTCACTGAAAAAACCATAGGTTTCACACATGTTATAGTTAGCGGAAATTTTACTGATAAAAAACCAATGAAATTCCCCCGTTATAGTTAGTGCAGGCAACTTTAACTCACGCGACCGCAATCCTCTGCTGATGCTAATACTGTATTTAGACACTTATTTGCCCATGTCTTCTTCCATAAATTTTTAGCTATACATATATTACAAATATTTTTTTTTCATAAAGACACATCTGTCATCAGCAGAAGATTGCGGTCGCGTGAGTTATAGTTGCCTGCACTAACTATAACGGGGGAATTTCATTGGTTTTTTATCAGTAAAATTTCCGCTAACTATAACATGTCTGAAACCTATGTTTTTTTCAGTGAATTTGCAAGGTTTTTTAAATGCTAATTCCTAACTATAACGTGTGTGAAACCTATGGTTTTTTCAGTGAATTTGTACGTTTTTTTAAATGCTAAGTTACTTTACGCCATTCGTGGCGTGCACGCCCACTTAACGCAGTTCGTTCCGTGCGCGCACGGTGCGCTTCGCGCACCGTGTGCGCACAGTGAGCGCGCGTGCCCACGTTACGCACCGTGCGCACATGGAGGACATATTATGCGCTTCCTTGTGATAGGTAATCTGTTAAATTTAATTTGTAAGTGATGACAATAATATGCCATGCACAGAGAGTGGTTTTTTTTTTTTATTAAAATTTTTAGCGTAAGCGCACCGTACGCGTACGGTAAGCGTAATCGGCGAAATTTTCAAAAAATAAAAATTTACCGTTTTTGGCCTTGGGGGATCTTTGAGGACTCAACTAACATGGCTATGTGCATGGGCGCTGTCTAAACAGCCCCTTTATATGTTTTTTGCCTTTGTTTACAGCCCCCCCCTCAGAGTGCGAGAGAGAAAATGGCGGCCGCCGCTTCCTGGTTTCGACCGATTCGAATGTTTACTTAGATGTAACAGCCAATCAGAATCGCGCTCGCGCACGCCACCGTACGCGTACGGTAAGCTTACGGTAAGCGTACCGTAAGCTGGCTCAGATATATATATTGATTTAAAGGCTATTTTCTCAGAATCTACTGAACAGATTTACACCAAACCTACAAAAGGCACTTCCTTGACCTGAGGACTACCTCTCTGCCAAATTTCTAGTAATTCTGTTCAGCCGTTCGGGCTGTAGCCCTGTCTAAAGGTCCTATGGAAAAATGCATGGGAAAAACGCGTTTTGGGACCCCCCTTTTATCTCAGCCCCCGCTTGACGAATCCCCCCGAGACTTTCAGGGTAGGAGCGGAGCGTAGCGCCCCACCTATTTTGAGAAATTTGCGAGGATTTGTCGACCGGCGCCAAAGTTATTCAAAATAGAATGTTGCGGATTTCCTATGGAAACAGGGTCCTAACTATAACTACCTACTGGCGACCGCCAGTAGGTAATATATATATATATATATATATATATATATATATATATATATATATATATATATATATATATATATATATATATCAAAGAAATACCCTTTCAGGCATAGAGTGACGAATAAATTATGCAAAAAAGAAGCAGAGAACTCTGGGTAGTTCTCAAGTTCAGGTGGAAAGCAGCTCCTGTATGGAGCACTCTCAACACCAGCGACACTCTAGATCTGCTCACCTCAAATGTCTGTTTTTCTATCAAAATCTTTAAGCATAGGATTAGCACAGTGCCATCCACACCGAGATAGAAAAGGACAAAGTCTTTTGCCATTTGTACAGCAAAGTCTTTAAGCATAGGACTAGCACAGTGCTGTCCTTGCCGAGCTGTAAAATGACAAAAGCCAATTACCACTCCAGGCACAGTATTACAGCTTTGAGTTGGTAAAATACCAATCAAGCCAACCTGAAATGAGTAAAAGCAACCCCTGACACAGTGTTTCGCTCTAATTAGAGCTCTTTAGAGAGGTATAGCTTTGTCCAGACACAAGGGAGCACCCAGTATAAGTCAAAGAAATACCCTTTCAGGCATAGAGTGACGAATAAATTATGCAAAAAAGAAGCAGAGAACTCTGGGTAGTTCTCAATTTTAGGTGGAAAGCAGCTCCTGTATGGAGCACTCTCAACACCAGCGACACTCTAGATCTGCTCACCTCAAATGTCTGTTTTTCTATCAAAATCTTTAAGCATAGGATTAGCACAGTGCCATCCACGCCGAGATAAAAAAGAACAAAGTTTTTTGCCATTTGTACAGCAAAGTCTTTAAGCATAGGACTAGCACAGTGCTGTCCTTGCCGAGCTGTAAAATGACAAAAGCCAATTACCACTCCAGGCACAGTATTACAGCTTTGAGTTGGTAAAATACCAATCAAGCCAACCTGAAATGAGTAAAAGCAACCCCTGACACACTGTTTCGCTCTAATTAGAGCTCTTCAGAGAGGTATAGCTTTGTCCAGACACAAGGGAGCACCCAGTATAAGTCAAAGAAGTACCCTTTCAGGCATAGAGTGACGAATAAGTTATGCAAAAAAGAAGCAGAGAACTCTAAGTAGTTCTCAAGTTTAGGTGGAAAGACTTTGTCCTTTTCTATCTCGGCGTGGATGGCACTGTGCTAATCCTATGCTTAAAGATTTTGATAGAAAAACAGACATTTGAGGTGAGCAGATCTAGAGTGTCGCTGGTGTTGAGAGTGCTCCATACAGGAGCTGCTTTCCACCTAAACTTGAGAACTACCCAGAGTTCTCTGCTTCTTTTTTGCATATATATATATATATATATATATATATATATATATATATATATATATATATATATATATATATATATATATATATATATTCAGTGAAAAAACCATAGGTTTCACACACGTTATAGTTAGCTGGACATTTCACTCGTAAAAAACCAATGAAATTTCCCCGTTATAGTTAGTTAAGCTAACTATAACTCGCGCGCCCGCAATCCACTGCTGATGACATCACATATTACATCACTCATGACATGGTCAGTGACATCACTCATGACATCACTGATGACATCTCAAATGAGTGTCTGTATAGGTTATTAGTTGGTTTTTTGAGTATCATTATGAGTGTCTGAGTGTCTGTATGGTTCAGTGGGGGGTATTACGTAGTGCATAAGTGCATGAATGAGTAACTCACTGTTTGTATGTGTTGAAGACAGCATATGTGCAGGACTGTATGGGTGGAAGAGTGTGTGTATGGGTGTATTAGTGAGTGAATGGCTGTCTCAATAGTGTCTCTATGAGTAACTACATATGTTTTAAACTAGTATATGTGACTATTGGTGTATATAAGTGAGTGTATGTGAGAGTGAGAGATTGAAAGAGTTCCTGTATGAATAAGTATGTGTTTCAATAAGTGATTGTTTAAAAGACTAAGTATGTGTAAGTTTCCGTAGAAGTAAGTGTGGTGGTGTGTGTATAACTGTATATGCAAGTAAATGGATGTTTGATTCTTTATTAGCATGAGTAACTATGTGTGTGAGTAACTCTATGGATGAGTGGCATTGTGTTACAGGATGTTTAGGTGTATGAGTACATATGATGTGTGAGTACACGAATGAGTGACTGTACAGGACTGTTGGTGAATAAGTGGATGTTTATGTGGATCTTAGAATTATTGAAGAGGTTGTTGTAATTGGTATTGGTATGTCCATTTTTTTGAAAATTTCAGTCTCTATTTTTGAATGTGTGTATCAAAGGTTATATTAGGGTGAGAGGAGGTCTGCCACTCTATCACATGGATGATGTCATCAGTGATGTCATCAGTGATGTCATTTGAGATGTCATCAGTGATGTCATGAGTGATGTCACTGACCATGTCATGAGTGATGTAATATGTGATGTCATCAGCAGTGGATTGCGGGCGCGCGAGTTATAGTTAGATTAACTAACTATAACGGGGAAATTTCATTGGTTTTTTACGAGTGAAATGTCCAGCTAACTATAACGTGTGTGAAACCTATGGTTTTTTCACTGAATTTGCAAGGTTTTTTAAATGCTAATTCCTAACTATAACATGTGTGAAACCTATGGTTTTTTCAGTGAATTTGCAAGGTTTTTTAAATGCTAATTTCTAACTATAACGTGTGTGAAACCCATGGTTTTTTCAGTGAATTTGTATGGTTTTTTAAATGCTAATTCTTAGCTATAACATATGTGATTCCCATATTTTTTTTTATTGATTTTTTATGATTTTTTTTTATAAATTCTTATATTAAATGTGTTTTTTTTTTAAAAAAAACAAGTTTTTTTTTAACTTTTTATTCTCTTAAAACACTATGTTTTTTTTCTTAAAAATCTGCAATATTTCAAGTTTTCTCTTTTTTTTTTTTACCAAACAGGTAAGATATATTAGTATAACTTTGAAAATATTATTTTTTTTTTTTTTTTTTTTTTTAGTGCGCGTACGGTAAGCTTACGGTAAGCGTACGGTTTACGCAATGTCCGTAATTTATCTACGCTGTTTGCGTATAGTTACGCAATTTGCGTAGCCGCGCGTACTGCGCGTGGGGCGCGTACGCGTGTACGCTACACGCGCACGTTACGCGGAAGTGTTGGGGAGTGACTGTTATGCACATGCGCGCGAGCGTGTGTCTTTTTTACGCGCATGCGTACTTTTGCCGTAAGCGTACCGTAAGCGCACCGTAAGCGTACGGTTGGTCATGTGATCATGAAACACAACTTTTGATTGGTTGAAACTACTTTCAGTTCTAGAACTCTCCTACACCACACCCATTCCCCTCATTTCTGCTTGTGATCCCTTAGGAGAAGGAGCTGGGTTGTCTTTGTGATACGATGGCAGAACAGCAGAGCTCTTCTGAGAATGAGGCTAGCAGCACTACCTTGAGGCAGAGAAGGAGGAAAGAAAAGACCTCTTTCATATGGGAGTATTTTACTTTTCCAGAGGACAAGAAAAAGGTAAATGCACCCTTAGTGACTTGTAAGCTGTGTGGCCGTGTACTTTCAAGAGGGAATCCCAACAAGAAGTATTCCTTCGGGAATCACACCATGTTGAGACACCTTAAAGATGTACACAGAAGGACACATGCTCGACATACTGAAGGTAACCCTTCAGTAAGTCAACCAAGCACATCCACAGCAGCTCAGCCTGGTCCATCATCTGCAGGGCCGAGTCCTTCTTCTGCAGGTCAGGTGAGCCCTTCATCTGTGGTGGGAGCATCTCCTTTTTCTTCTCCTCTGGAAACCAACCATCGTTTTTTGAGGGTTGAAATACGGTGCGCCACTTGTCATGATCTAATTTGTCATAGGGAGACCAGTGTTTCCCTAGTGAACAATAAAATAGATCAGCACATTTGTCGTAGAGACTAATATTCCCACTCTTTCTTTCCTCTGTCCCTGCATGAACACAACGGCTCTTTTAAGAGTCAACCTTACCTTTCATCTATTTTTTATATATGTTTTTGAAACATTTTTTTGATTTTTTTTTTACCGTACGCGTACGGTACGCGTCATTTTTTTTTTTTTTTTTTTTTTTTAAAAAAACACTTAAAATCAATTATCACATTACAAGGTCCTTGAGAGACTACAATGAAAAACTGAAAATGTGATTGTGGAGAAGTGGAAAAAAGGGACCTTGACATTTTTGACTTACCATACCCACTCAAAAAATTATTTATTAATTTAATTTTAATTTTAATTGCTTTAAAAATGGTTCTAGTTGTCGAAAATTTTCAATCTCAATCTGAAAAAAAAGAAACAAGTATTAATATTTAATAAAACATTTCATAATACAGTACACATATTTACATGTTTTTCAAAAAAAAAATTGCCTTTTTTTTGCTGTTTTCAGAATATATTGCATTTCACTATAAATTGTGAAAGCAATTGCATTCATCATTTAACAGCGGGCAAAAAAATAATTAACAATCTCAAAGATTGTTTTAAAAAAGCCCACAATCTCTTTTTGCATAAACATAACTTTATAGAAATGATTAATATTCTTAAAAAATATCATCTAATATCAATACTTATTTCTTTAAAATACCGTCTGACATTTTTGTTTCAGAAGTATAATCACAAAAATATATCTTCAATAACTCCACAATACATCTGATTCCATTTCCTTTAGGCCAAATAGTAATTTTAAAATTCTTTTTTGATTAAATTTCCAATGGTAATTCAATAAAAATCTAAAGTTTAAATTGTACAGATCTCACCGATTGTCTGTAACATTTTCATATTAGTCACAAAACGAAATTTCTTTGCCAATTTGAAAGCACACTTACTACTCTTTTTTTTGGCAAGTGATAAACACTTTTACAGACTGACACATTATGAATCCACTTTTCAGATTCTTAAAAAAGCACATGTGCAATCACCAGAGCAATACGCAATAAATCTCTGCCTGTAATTCCTTTTTGCACACAGAGTCATGTTTTCATATTAGTCACAAAACGAAATTTCTTTGCCAATTTGAAAGCACACTTACTACTCTTTTTTTTGGCAAGTGATAAACACTTTTACAGACTGACACATTTTGAATCCACTTTTCAGATTCTTAAAAAAGCACATGTCCAAACTGCTTTTTCAGACCAGCACCATGTGTAACCTGGGTGACTGACTACACTCCAGCAAGGGCAACCAGCCTTAGTGATGCTGAATGTATTTGCATTACTGACTGAAACCTCAAACCCCACTCGCTTGTGAATACTGTGCATGATTCCACAGGGTAAGCAGCTGGGTGTGTGCTAAGAGTCTGCTTCTGCACCAAAAAATGGCTCCCCCTTTCCATCTAATGCAACTGTGAAATCACCAGAGCAATACGCAATAAATCTCTGCCTGTAATTCCTTTTTTCACACAGAGTCATGTTTTCATATTAGTCACAAAACGAAATTTCTTTGCCAATTTGAAAGCACACTTACTACTCTTTTTTTTTGGCAAGTGATAAACACTTTTACAGACTGACACATTTTAAATCCACTTTTCAGATTCTTAAAAAAGCACATGTCCAAACTGCTTTTTCAGACCAGCACCATGTGTAACCTGGGTGACTGACTACACTCCAGCAAGGGCAACCAGCCTTAGTGATGCTGAATGTATTTGCATTACTGACTGAAACCTCAAACCCCACTCGCTTGTCAATACTGTGCATGATTCCACAGGGTAAGCAGCTAGGTGTGTGCTAAGAGTCTGCTTCTGCACCAAAAAATGGCTCCCCCTTTCCATCTAATGCAACTGTGAAATCACCAGAGCAATACGCAATAAATCTCTGCCTGTAATTCCTTTTTGCACACAGAGTCATGTTTTCATATTAGTCACAAAACGAAATTTCTTTGCCAATTTGAAAGCACACTTACTACTCTTTTTTTTGGCAAGTGATAAACACTTTTACAGACTGACACATTTTGAATCCACTTTTCAGATTCTTAAAAAAGCACATGTCCAAACTGCTTTTTCAGACCAGCACCATGTGTAACCTGGGTGACTGACTACACTCCAGCAAGGGCAACCAGCCTTAGTGATGCTGAATGTATTTGCATTACTGACTGAAACCTCAAACCCCACTCGCTTGTGAATACTGTGCATGATTCCACAGGGTAAGCAGCTGGGTGTGTGCTAAGAGTCTGCTTCTGCACCAAAAAATGGCTCCCCCTTTCCATCTAATGCAACTGTGAAATCACCAGAGCAATACGCAATAAATCTCTGCCTGTAATTCCTTTTTTCACACAGTCATGTTTTCATATTAGTCACAAAACGAAATTTCTTTGCCAATTTGAAAGCCCACTTACTACTCTTTTTTTTGGCAAGTGATAAACACTTTTACAGACTGACACATTTTGAATCCACTTTTTAGATTCTTAAAAAAGCACATGTCCAAACTGCTTTTTCAGACCAGCACCATGTGGAACCTGGGTGACTGACTACACTCCAGCAAGGGCAACCAGCCTTAGTGATGCTGAATGTATTTGCATTACTGACTGAAACCTCAAACCCCACTCGCTTGTGAATACTGTGCATGATTCCACAGGGTGAGCAGCTGGGTGTGTGCTAAGAGTCTGCTTCTGCACCAAAAAATTGCTCCCCCCTTTCCATCTAATGCAACTGTGAAATCACCAGAGCAATACGCAATAAATCTCTGCCTGTAATTCCTTTTTGCACACAGAGTCATGTTTTCATATTAGTCACAAAACGAAATTTCTTTGCCAATTTGAAAGCACACTTACTACTCTTTTTTTTGGCAAGTGATAAACACTTTTACAGACTGACACATTTTAAACCAACTTTTTAGATTCTTAAAAAAGCACATGTGCAAACTGCTTTTTCAGACCAGCACCATGTGTAACCTGGGTGACTGACTACACTCCAGCAAGGGCAACCAGCCTTAGTGATGCTGAATGTATTTGCATTACTGACTGAAACCTCAAACCCCACTCGCTTGTGAATACTGTGCATGATTCCACAGGGTAAGCAGCTGGGTGTGTGCTAAGAGTCTGCTTCTGCACCAAAAAATGGCTCCCCCTTTCCATCTAATGCAACTGTGAAATCACCAGAGCAATACGCAATAAATCTCTGCCTGTAATTCCTTTTTGCACACAGAGTCATGTTTTCATATTAGTCACAAAACGAAATTTCTTTGCCAATTTGAAAGCACACTTACTACTCTTTTTTTTGGCAAGTGATAAACACTTTTACAGACTGGCACATTTTAAACCAACTTTTTAGATTCTTAAAAAAGCACATGTCCAAACTGCTTTTTCAGACCAGCACCATGTGTAACCTGGGTGACTGACTACACTCCAGCAAGGGCAACCAGCCTTAGTGATGCTGAATGTATTTGCATTACTGACTGAAACCTCAAACCCCACTCGGTTGTGAATACTGTGCATGATTCCACAGTGTAAGCAGCTGGCTGTGTGCTAAGAGTCTGCTTCTGCATAAAAAAATACCTCCCCCTTTCCATCTAATGCAAATGTAAAATCACCAGAGCAATACCAAACAGCTTTCTGAGACCAACAACATGTGTAACCTGGGTGACTGACTACACTCCAGCAAGGGCAACCAGCCTTAGTAATGCTGAATGTATTTGCATTACTGAGTGCAACCTCAAACCCTAAAAGTATTCCTTATTTATACCAGTACACCTTAATTTATCGTGAAAACATAGTCCATATTATTTTACATGTTCCTCACATTTAAATTTCTCCCAAAACAGAAAATGATAAACACAACTTTAACAAAAGGAATTCCATTTCTATTATTCATTTCTTAATTTACCATATACATCCCCTCTCAAACTCTAAACTCACCTTTAAAATTAGTTAGTTGTGAAAGAAATGTGGCACTCAAACAGCAGATTATCAGAGCCAGGATCTCTGTTCTTTACACCTCTCTCCTCTCAGCAGAACCAGATAATGGCAAACTTTCCCTCTCTTTTTCCACACATATACATGTTAATTTCAAATCTCAGTGCTTCCCCCTTTTTTCAAATGTAATCACACATTTCTATTGGTTGAAAACCAACCCTTTTCCAAAAGTACCCTTCCCCCAACTTGACTTCTGCCTAGTACCCTTCCCCCAACTTGACTTCTGCCTGCTACCATAGCAACAGCTCATGGAACACTGCTGTGTGGAGTTAGGTCAGAAGTTCACCAAACAATGTTTCATTTCCAAAGAGCAAGAGTGCTTGACTTTTCAAACCTAACAGCAAATCCATAGTACTGTTCTTTGGTAACACATTTTTCTGTACCAATAAAAAACATGCTTCTATTAATTTACACATACAGCCTAGTTTTTATTGTAGAATGGTATGAAACAGCCAATCAGTTCTTTTTTTTATAAAAAAAATATGTATGCCCCCATTTCCAAACTGTCTTTCATTTCTTTTTACCATTCTACTGAATTACACCTCCTGAGTGCATCCAGTTCTCCTTTGAAGATGTTCACAGTGTGGATTGTAGGGCACAGCTATGTCTTCTGGAGTGAAAAGTATGCAGAGAAAACAGATATGGTGAGAGACCTTGCTTTGCCAAATGTAGACATTAAATGGATTGGTCAGAGAGGGTTAAAGTGGCACCAATTGATGCCATTGGTGAAATCCTTCATGCAAATCCAACACCCTGACCTCATAATAGTGCACTGTGGTGGCAATGACCTAGGCACTTTGACTGGGGTAGGTCTGGAAATGCTTATGAAGGACACCTTTGCACAACTGTTTTCACTTTTCCCTAAAACTGCCTTTGTGTTTTCTAACATATGCCAAAGGCAAAAATGGAACTGGTCCAATCATTTCTGTCCACAGATTGACAAAGCAAGAAAGCACGTCAACAAATCTGTTTCTGCTTTCCTCCGTGACTATGGTATGGGTTCCATTTACCACAACAACTTGCGTTACGACATGCAAGACATTTATAGAGGAGATGGTGTGCACTTCACTGATGAAGGGAACAGAGTCTTCCTCTTGAACCTTAGACTCTGCATCGGTACTTACTTGTAGGTACCACTAAAAAATCACTTCATAAACACAACGGCTCTTTTTAGAGCCCCCTAATATCTAAACTCTTAAATCTGCATTTCATTTCTTTTCTTTTATTTTTTTTCTACTGTACGCGTACGTTAAGCTTACCGTACGCGTACCCCGCGATTTTTTTAAAAATCAATAAATGTTTTCTTTGTACTTTTCTGTCCTTCTTTGACCCCCTTACAAATGTTAGGGGGTCTGTAATTCTCTCCCTTGCCCCCTTTTCAAGATATCACTCTTTTTTTTCTTAGTGAAACACACGAAATGGCGGCCGCCGCTTCCTGGTTTCGACCGATTCGAATGTTTACTAAGATCTAACAACCAATCAGAATCGCACTCGCGCACGCCACCGTACGCGTATGGTAAGCGCACCGTAAGCGCACCGTACGCTGGCTCAGATATATATATTGATTTAAAGGCTATTTTCTCAGAATCTACTGAACAGATTAACACCAAACCTACAAAAGGCACTTCCTTGACCTGAGGACTACCTCTCTGCCAAATTTCAAGTAATTCTGTTCAGCCGTTCGGGCTGTAGCTGTGTCTAAAGGTCCTACGGAAAAATGCATGGGAAAAACGCGTTTTGGGACCCCCCTTTTATCTCAGCCCCCGCTTGACGAATCCCCCCGAGGCTTTCAGGGTAGGAGCGGAGCGTAGCGCCCCACCTATTTTGAACATTTCGCGAGGATTCGTCAACCGGCGCCAAAGTTATTCAAAATAGAATGTTGCGGATTTCCTATGGAAACAGGGTCCTAACTATAACTACCTACTGGCGACCGCCAGTAGGTAATATATATATATAAATATATATATATAAATATATATATATATATATATATATATATATATATATATATAAGAAAAGGTTGCCCCTAGGTGGACCAGCACTCGCAAAAGGCATTCGCTCAATAACGCAGGCAGTGTCCATGCAGCTCACAGCCCCTCATATTTCGCTGCTCGACGCGTTTCGGGCTTGGTCGCCCTTCCTCATGAGCATTTCAGAGTCCAGTAACGAACAGCATATATATATATATATATATTACCTACTGGCGGTCGCCAGTAGGTAGTTATAGTTAGGACCACGTTTCCATAGGAAAACCTCAACATTCTATTTTGAATAACTTTGGCGCCGGTTGACGAATCCTCGCGAATTTCTCAAAATAGGTGGGGCGCTACGCTCCGCTCCTACCCTGAAAGTCTCGGGGGGATCCGTCAAGCGGGGGCTGAGATAAAAGGGGGGTCCCAAAACGCGTTTTTCCCATGCATTTTTCCATAGGACCTTTAGAACGAGCTACAGCCCGAACGGCTGAACAGAATTACTCAAAATTTGGCAGAGAGGTAGTCCCTAGGTCAAGGAAGTGCCTTTTGTAGGTTTGGTGTAAATCTGTTCAGTAGATTCTGAGAAAATAGCCTTTAAATCAATATATATATCTGAGCCCGCTTACGGTACGCTTACCGTACGCTTACGGTAAGCGTACGGTGGCGTGCGCGAGCGCGATTCTGATTGGCTCTTAGATCTTAGTAAACATTCGAATCGGTCGAAACCAGGAAGCGGCGGCCGCCATTTTGTGTATTTCACTCTGAAAAAAAAGAGTGAAAACAAGGAAAGGGGGCAATGAGGAGAGTTACAGACCCCCAAACATTTGTAAGGGGGTCAAAGAAGGACAGAAAAGTACAAAAAAAACATTTATTGATTTTAAAAAAAATCACGGGGTACGCGTACGGTAAGCTTACGGTAAGCGTACGGTAAAAAAAAAAAAATAATAAATAAATGAAAAGCAGATTTAAGAGTTTAGATATTAGGGAGCTCTAAAAAGAGCTGTTGTGTTTATGAAGTCATTTTTTAAGTGGTACCTACAAGTAAGTACCGATGCAGAGTCTAAGGTTCAAGAGGAAGACTCTGTTCCCTTCATCATTGAAGTGCACACCATCTCCTCTATAAATGTCTTGCATGTCATAACGCAAGTTGTTGTGGAAAATGGCACCCATACCATAGTCACGGAGGAAAGCAGAAACAGATTTGTTGACGTGCTTTCTTGCTTTGTCAATCTGTGGACAGAAATGATTGGACCAGTTCCATTTTTGCCTTTGGCATATGTTGGAAAACACAAAGGCAGTTTTAGGGAAAAGTGTAAACAGTTGTGCAAAGGTGTCCTTCATAAGCATTTCCAGACCTACCCCAGTCAAAGTGCCTAGGTCATTGCCACCACAGTGCACTATTATGAGGTCAGGGTGTTGGATTTGAATGAAGGATTTCACCAATGGCATCAATTGGTGCCACTTTAACCCTCTCTGACCAATCCATTTAATGTCTACATTTGGCAAAGCAAGGTCTCTCACCATATCTGTTTTCTCTGCAAACTTTTCACTCCAGAAGACATAGCTGTGCCCTACAATCCACACTGTGAACATCTTCAAAGGAGAACTGGATGCACTCAGGAGGTGTCTTTCAGTAGAATGGCAATATGAAAAGAAAGACAGTTTGGAAATGGAGGCATACATATTTTTTTCAAAACAAAAAGAACTGATTGGCTGTTTCATACCATTCTAGAATAAAAACTAGGCTGTATGTGTAAATTAATAGAAGCATGTTTTGTATTGGTAAAAAAAAATGTGTAACCAAAGAACAGTACTATGGATTTGCTGTTAGGTTTGAAAAGTCAAGCACTCTTGCTCTGTGGAATTGAAACATTGTTTGGCGAACTTCTGACCTAACTCAACACAGCAGTGTTCCATGAGCTGTTGCTATGGTAGCAGGCAGAAGTCAAGTTGGGGGAAGGGTACTAGGCAGAAGTCAAGTTGGGGGAAGGGTACTTTTGGAAAAGGGTTGGTTTTCAACCAATAGAAATGTGTGATTTCATTTGAAAAAAAGGGGGAAGCACTGAGATTTGAAACTTACAAGTATATGTGTGGAAAAATAGAGGGAAAGTTTGCCATTATCTGGTTCTGCTGAGAGGAGAGAGGTGAACACAACAGAGATCCTGGCTCTGATAATCTGCTGTTTGAGTGTCACATTTCTTTCACAACTAACTAATTTTAAAGGTGAGTTTACAGTTTGAGAGGGGATGTATGTGGTAACTTAAGAAAAGAATAATAGAAATGGAAATTGTTTTTGTTGTAGTTACACATGGTGGTTTCATAATGTGTCAGTCTGTAAAAGTGATTTTCACTTGCCCCGAAAAAAAAAAGAGCAGTAAGTGTGCTTTCAAATTGGCAAAGAAATTTCGTTTTGGGACTAATGTGAAAACATGACTCTGTGTGCAGAGAGGAATTATAGGCAGAGATTTATTGCGTATTGCTCTGGTGATTTCACAGTTACATTAGATGGAAAGGGGGAGCGAATTTTTGGGGGAAGAAGCAGAGTCTTAGCACACACCCATGTGCTTGCCATGTATAGTCATGCACAGTATTTACAAGCGAGTGGGGTTTTCAGGTTTCAGTCTGTAATGCAAATACATTCAGCATCACTAAGGCTGGTTGCCCTTGCTGGAGTGTAGGCAGTCACCGAGAATACACATGGTGGTGGTCTGAAAAAACAGTTTGGACATGTGCATTTAAAAAAATGAAAAAAAGTGGTTTCATAATGTGTCAGTCTGTAAAAGTGATTTTCACTTGTAAAAAGTGATTTTCACTTGCCCCGAAAAAAAAAAGAGCAGTAAGTGTGCTTTCAAATTGGCAAAGAAATTTAGTTTTGGGACTAATGTGAAAACATGACTCTGTGTGCAGAGTGGAATTATAGGCAGAGATTTAAAGCGTATTGCTCTGGTGATTTCACAGTTGCATTAGATGGAAAGGGGGAGCGAATTTTTGGGGGAAGAAGCAGACTCTTAGCACACACCCAGCTGCTTACCATGTGGAATCATGCACAGTATTCACAAGCGAGTGGGGTTTGAGGTTTCAGTCAGTAATGCAAATACATTCAGCATCACTAAGGCTGGTTGCCCTTGCTGGAGTGTAGTCATATGTGTACTGTATTATAAAATGTTTTAAAAATATTAATACTTTTTTCTTTTTTTTCAGATTCATATAGAAAATTTTCGAAAACTAGAACCATTTTTAAAGCTATTTTTAAAAAAAACAAATGAATAAATATTTTTTTGAGTGAGTATGGTAAGTCAATAATAATAATTGTAGTCTCTCAAGGACCTTGTAATGTGATAATTGATTTTTAGTGTTTTTTTTAAAAAAAAAAATAATAATTACGCGTACCGTACGCGTACGGTAAAAAAAAAAAAAAGTTTTTAAAAACATATATAAAAAATAGATGAAAGGTAAGGTTGGCTCTTAAAAGAGCCGTTGTGTTCATGCAGGGACAGAGGAAAGAAAGATTGGGAATATTAGACGGTACGACAAGTGTGCTGATCTATTTTACTGTTCACTAGGGAAACACTGGTCTCCCTATAAGTAATTAGATCGTGACAAGTGGCGCACCGTACTTCAACCCTCGCAAACCGAGGGTTAATTTCCAGAGGGCCAGCAAAAGGAGATTCTCCCCCCACAGATGAAGGGCTCACCTGACCTGCAGAAGAAGGAGTCAGCCCTGCAGATGATGGTCCAGGCTGAGCTGCTGTGGATGTACTGGCTTGTCTTTCTGAAGAGTTACCTCCAAAAAGATGACCATGTGTCCTTCTGTGTACATCCTGGAGGTGTCTCTTCATGGTGTGATTCCCAAAGGAATACTTCCTGTTAGGATTACCTCTAGAAAGTACACGCTTACACAGCTTACAAGTCACTAAGGGTGCATTTACCTTTTGCTGGCCTTCAGGAAAAGTAAAATAATCCCATACATAAGAGGGCTTTTGTTTCCTCGATCTCTGCCTCAAGACAGTGCTGCTAGTGCTAGCCTCACTCTCAGAAGAGCTCTGCTGTTCTGCCATCGTATCCCAAAGACAAACCAGCTCCTTCTCCCAAGGGATCACAAGCAGAAATGAGGGGAATGGGTGTGGTGTAGGAGAGTTCTAGAACTGAAAGTAGTTTCAACCAATCAAAAGTTGTGTTTCATGATCACATGACCTACCGTACGCTTACGGTACGCTTACGGTACGCTTACGGCAAAAGTGCGCATGCGCGTAAAAAAGACACGCGCTTGCGCGCATGCGCATAACAGTCACTCCCGGCACATCCGCGTAACGTGCGCGTGTAGCGTACACGCGTACGCGTCCCACGCGGAGTACGCGCGGCTACGCAAATTGCGTAACTATACGCAAGCAGCGTAGGAAAATTACGGACGTTGCGTAAACCGTACGCTTACCGTGAGCTTACGGTACGCGTACTAAAAAAAATTAAAAAAAAAAAAAAAATTAGCATTTAAAAAACCTTGCAAATTCACTGAAAAAACCATGGGTTTCACACACGTTATAGTTAGGAATTAGCATTTAAAAAACCTTAGAAATTCAGTGAAAAAACCATAGGTTTCACACATGTTATAGTTAGCTGGACATTTTACTCGTAAAAAACCAATGAAATTGCCCCGTTATAGTTAGTTCAGCTAACTATAACTCGCGCGCCCGCAATGCACTGCTGATGACGTCACATATTACATCACTCATGACATGGTCAGTGACATCACTCATGACATCACTGATGACATCTCAAATGACATCACTGATGACATCACTGATGACATCATCCTTGTGATAGAGTGGTAGACCTCCTCTCACCCTAATATAACCTTTGACACACACATTCAAAAATAGAGACTAAAATTTTCAAAACAATGGACATACCAATACCAGTTACAACAACCTCTTCAGTAATTCTAAGATCCACATACACATCCACTCATTCACCAACAGTCCAATACAGTCACTCATACATGTACTCACTCATCATATGTACTCATACACCTATACATCCTGTTACACAATGCCACTCATGCATAGAGTTACTCACACACATAGTCACTCGTGCTAATAAAGAATCAAACATACATTTACTTGCATATACAGTTATACACACACCACCATACTTACTTCTACGGAAACTTACACATACTTAGTCTTTTAAACAATCACTTATAGAAACACATACTTATTCATACAGGAACTCTTCCAATCTCTCACCCTTGCATATACTCACATATATACACCAATAGTCACATATACTAGTTTTAAACATATGTAGTTACTCATAAAGACACTATTGAGACAGTCATTCACTCACTAACACACCCATACACACACTCATCCACCCATGCAGTCCTGCACACATGGTCTGTTCAACACATACAAACAGTGAGTCACTCATTCATGCACCTATGCACTACGTAATACCCCCCACCGAACCATGCAGACACTCAGACTGATACTCAAAAAACCAACTAATTACCTATATAGACACCCATGTAGCTACTCACCAACCCATGCAGCCACTTATACACAAAGTGAGAGACTGATACAGATATATACATATTTAAACATTACTCACTAAAACATGTATTCACTATGATACACTTAATCAGTCAGTTAAACAATCAATTTTTCAAAAACAAATCATCCAGTTAGACACTTATATACCCATTTATTCTTCCATCGACCTTGAGATATACATATATAAAACATATTTAATTTTCAGAAAAACCCACATTCACTGGATGATGTCATCAGTGATGTCATCAGTGATGTCATTTGAGATGTCATCAGTGATGTCATGAGTGATGTCACTGACCATGTCATGAGTGATGTAATATGTGACGTCATCAGCAGTGCATTGCGGGCGCGCGAGTTATAGTTAGCTGAACTAACTATAACGGGGCAATTTCATTGGTTTTTTACGAGTAAAATGTCCAGCTAACTATAACATGTGTGAAACCTATGGTTTTTTCACTGAATTTCTAAGGTTTTTTAAATGCTAATTCCTAACTATAACGTGTGTGAAACCCATGGTTTTTTCAGTGAATATATATATATATATATATATATATATTCACTGAAAAAACCATAGGTTTCACACATGTTATAGTTAGCGGAAATTTTACTGATAAAAAACCAATGAAATTCCCCCGTTATAGTTAGTGCAGGCAACTTTAACTCACGCGACCGCAATCCTCTGCTGATGCTAATACTGTATTTAGACACTTATTTGCCCATGTCTTCTTCCATAAATTTTTAGCTATACATATATTACAAATATTTTTTTTTCATAAAGACACATATGTCATCAGCAGAAGATTGCGGTCGCGTGAGTTATAGTTGCCTGCACTAACTATAACGGGGGAATTTCATTGGTTTTTTATCAGTAAAATTTCCGCTAACTATAACATGTGTGAAACCTATGGTTTTTTCAGTGAATTTGCAAGGTTTTTTAAATGCTAATTCCTAACTATAACGTGTGTGAAACCTATGGTTTTTTCAGTGAATTTGTACGGTTTTTTAAATGCTAAGTTACTTTACGCCATTCGTGGCGTGCGCGCCCACTTAACGCAGTTCGTTCCGTGCGCGCACGGTGCGCTTCGCGCACCGTGCGCGCACAGTGAGCACGCGGTGCGCTTCGCGCACCGCGTGCCCATGTTACACTAGATGGGCCATGTACGCACGATGCGCTTCGCGCACCGTGCGCACATGGAGGACATATGATGCACTTCGTTTTGAAATGTAATATTTTAATTTTTCACACCTGTTATAAGCCATGCACAAATGGTGCCCTTCGGGCACTATTTGCACACGGGGTGGGGAGAGTGTGGATAATTTTTTTTTATATATATTTTTTTACCGTACGCGTACGGTAAGCGTAATCGGCGAAATTAGCGAAAAAATAAAAATTCCGTTTTTGGCCTTGGGGGATCTTTGGGGACTCCGTCAACATGGCTAGGTGTTTTGGAGCTGTCCAAACAGCCCCTTTACATGTTTTTGTGCTTTGTATTTTAATCCACACTCTCAGTGCGAGAGAGAAAATGGCGGCCGCCGCTTCCTGGTTTCGGCCGATTCGAATGTTTACTAAGATCTAAGAGCCAATCAGAATCGGGCTTGCGCACGCCACCGTACGCGTACGGTAAGCGTACCGTAAGCGCACCGTAAGCTGGCTCAGATATATATATTGATTTAAAGGCTATTTTCTCAGAATCTACTGAACAGATTTACACCAAACCTACAAAAGGCACTTCCTTGACCTGAGGACTACCTCTCTGCCAAATTTCTAGTAATTCTGTTCAGCCATTCGGGCTGTAGCGGTGTCTAAAGGTCCTATGGAAAAATGCATGGGAAAAACGCGTTTTGGGACCCCCCTTTTATCTCAGCCCCCGCTTGACGAATCCCCCCGAGACTTTCAGGGTAGGAGCGGAGCGTAGCGCCCCACCTATTTTGAAAAATTCGCGAGGATTCGTCGACCGGCGCCAAAGTTATTCAAAATAGAATGTTGCGGATTTCCTATGGAAACGTGGTCCTAACTATAACTACCTACTGGCGACCGCCAGTAGGTAATATATATATATATATATATATATATTTATATATAATACCTACTGGCAGTCGCCAGTATGTAGTTATAGTTAGGACCTATTGTCCATAGGAAAATCGTACCATTCTATTCCCAATAACTTTGGCGCCGGTTGGCGAATCTTCGTGAAATTTTCAAAACTAATGGCTCGTTCCGGTCAGCTCCTATCCTGAGAGTTTGGGGGTGATTTGTAAAGCGAAATTTTAGACACGGCTTACAGCCTGAACTGCTGAACGGAATTACACCACATTTTGCAAAAAGGTAGCCCTTGGTTGAGAAAGCACCCTTTTTTTTTTAAATGGTGTAAATCCGTTCAGTAGTTCCTGAGAAATTCAAACAAAAGTGCTCAAAAAATCATTTTCCCATAGGAAACTTTAGACACGGTTGTAGCAAAAACTGCTGAACGGAATTACACCAAATTTGGCAAAAAGGTACTGCTTGGCTCAGAAAGCCACCTTTTAAAAATGAAGAAATAAAGATAATGATATCTATGACTGCATTGGATCCGGGCACCCTCCTGATCACGAGCTTCATGCTAATTGGCTGTCAACACTCCAAACCAGCGGGGCGCGTTTGCACAGTAGTGAAGGGAGGGGGCGGGGCCTGAGGTGACATGTGTGCAAACACACCCTGTGGTGCGTTTTAAGTTGGGGCATTAATACCTCTTCAATCCTGAGGTCCCCTGGGGGCCAACTAGCCCACCAGGTACCTCCAATAAGCGCCACAGAGCTGCGTTGTAGAGTGTTGTAAAAAGGGACATGGCCTCTGAACACCTCTCTGCAACACAGCTCCCTGGCGAATACTGGAAGCACCTGGTGGGCTAGTTAGCCCCCAGGGACCCTCAGGATTGAAGAGTAATTAATTCCCCAACTTAAAATGTGCCACAGGGCATGTTTGCACACATGTCACCTCAGGCCCCGCCCCCTTCGTTCACCACTGTGCAAATGCACCCCCTGGCGAGTTGTAAGTTGGGGAATTAATTCCCCTTCAATACTGAGGGTCCCGGGGGGCCAACTAGCCCACCAGATACCTCCAGTATGAGCCAGGGAGCTGCGTTGCAGAGATGTGTTCAGAGGCCACGCCCCTTTTTACACCTCTCTGCAACGTAGCTCTGTGGCGCTTACTGGAGGTACTAGTGGGCTTGTTGGACCCTAGGGACCCTCAGGATTCAAGGGGACTTAATCTCCCAACTTAAAATGGCCACAGGGCGTGGTTACACAGTGGTGAAGGGAGGGGACGGGGCCTGAGGTGACGTGTGCAAACACGCCCTGTGGCACATTTTAAGTTGGGGAAATAATTCCCCTTCAATCCTGGGGGCCAACTAGCCCACCAGGTGCTTCCAGTAAGCGCCACTGCGCTGCGTTGCACAGAGCTGGTCCAGGACGTGCCCCTTTTTACACCTCTCTGCAACGGCGCTTACTGGAGGTACCTAGTGGGTTAGTTTGACCCTAGGGACCCTCAGGATTCAAGGGGACTTAATCTCCCAACTTAAAACGGCCACAGGGCGTATTTAAACAGTGGGGAAGGGAGGGGACGGGGCCTGAGGTGAAGTGTGCAAACACACCCTGTGGTGCGTTTTAAGTTGGGGAAATAATTCCCCTTTAATCCTGAGGGCCCCTGGGGGCTAACTAGCCCACCAGGTGCTTCCAGAAAGCACCACTGCGCTGCGTTGCAGAGAGGTGGTCCAGGTCATGCCCCTTTTTACACCTCTCGGCAACACAGCTCTGTGGTGCTTACTGGAGGTACCTAGTGGGCTAGTTGGACCCTAGGGACCCTAGGGATTCAACGGGACTTAATCTCCCAACTTAAAGAGGCCACAGGGTGTGTTAACACAGTGGGGAATGGAGGGGACAGGGCCTGAGGTGACGTGTGCAAACACACCCTGTGGTGCGTTTAAAATTGGGGAAATAATTTCCCTTCAATCCTGAGGGCCCCTGGGGGCTAACTAGCCTACTAGGTGCTTCCAGTAAGCGCCACTGCGCTGCGTTGCAGAGAGGTGTTCCAGGACGTGCCCCTTTTTACACTTCTCTGCAACGGCGCTTACTGGAGGTATCTAGTGGGCTAGTTTGACCATAGGGACCCTCAGGATTCAAGGGGACTTAATCTCCCAACTTAAAATGGCCACAGGGCGTGTTTACATAGTGGGAAAGGGAGGGGACAGGGCCTGAGGTGACGTGTGCAAACACGCCCTGTGGTGCGTTTTAAGTTGGGGAAATAATTCCCCTTGAATCCTGAGGGCCCCTGGGGGCTAACTAGCCCAACTGGTGCTTCCAGTAAGCGCCACTGCGCTGCGTTGCAGAGAGGTGGTCCAGGCCATGCCCCTTTTTACACCTCTCTGCAACGCAGCTCTGTGGCACTTACTGGAGGTACCTAGTGGGCTAGTTTGACCATAGGGACCCTCAGGATTCAAGGAGACTTAATCTTCCAACTTAAAATGGCCACAGGCCGTGTTTACAGAGTGGTGAAGGTAGGGGGTGGGGCCTGAGGTGATGTGTGCAAACACGCCCTGTGGCGCTTTTTATGTTGGGAAAATAATTCCCCTTCAATCCTGAGGGCCTCTGGGGGCCAACTAGTCCACCAGGTGCTTCCAGTAAGCGCCACTGCGCTGCGTTGCAGGGAGATGGTCCAGGCCGTGCCCCTTTTTACACCTCTCTGTAACGCAGCTCTGTGGTGCTAACTGGAGATACCTGGTGGGCTAGTTGGACCCAAGAGACACTCAGGATTCAAGGGGACTTTATCCCCCAAATTAAAATGGCCACAGGGTGTGTTTGCACACGTCAGCTCAGCCCCCCTTCCCTTGACCGGTGTGCAAACTTGCCCTGCGGCGCATTTTAAGAGGTAGTTGTAATTCACCTGCCCTATTATGTACTAGGGTCTTACAGAGGAGGCCATGGTAATCACAGGGGTACCCCCACACATAGTGTTCCCTAGTGTATGTAGGTGTTTTAACTTTATTCTAAGTGTCTTTAAGCATAGCACTGGCACTAGGACTGGTTAGTCAGAGTCAGTTACCACCAGTACCCATCTGAAAAAGTTGAGGGTACAGAATGATTTTGCAACAAGGCCTCTTTCTGCTCCTCTGTTTATTCTTTCTGCACGTCTTCCTTCTTCCTGCACTTTTCTTCATCTTTGAGGACTTCTGTTGCTTCTTTCTGCATTTCTTTTTCTTCTTTCTGTGTGTTTTTTCTTCTTTCTTCACATGTCCTACCTCTGTAGGCATAGTTAGAAACTAGCATATAAAAACCTTTGAAATTAACTGAAAAAACCATAGGTTTCAGGGGTGTTATAGTTAGTTGGACATTTCACTCTTACAAAACCATTGAAATTCCCCCGTTATAGTTAGTTCAGCTAACTATAACTCGCGCGCCCGCAATGCACTGCTGATGACGTCACATATTACATCACTCATGACATGGTCAGCGACATCACTCATGACATCACTGATGACATCTCAAATGACATCACTGATGACATCACTGATGACATCATCCAGTGAATGTGTGTTTTTCTGAAAATTAAATATGTTTTATATATGTATATCTCAAGGGTCAGTTCTGTGAGGGGGGCACAATGGACCCATAGTCCTGCACACACCTACTATAGTATCCAGTCAAGCCAAGGAATGCCCCAACTCTAATCTGGGTGGTAAGTGCTCCCCAGTCTAGAATTGTCTGGATTTTGGGATGTTGGGGTTGACCTTGGCCTCCACCCACAAGGTAGCCCAGGAATACAACTGTGCCCTGTCCTATCTGGCACTCTGCAGAGCCTTCAGGATATTCACAAGGTGAAACAGGTGATCCTGCCAGGTGGAGCTAAAAACAGCAATATCATCTAGATAGTATCATCTAGATAATCTGCACCAAAGGATTCCAGCCTCACCAGCCTTTGGAAGGTGGCAGGGGCATTCTTTAATCCAAAGGGCATCACAGTGAACTTGAAGAGCCCATCTGGAGTGAAGAATGCTGATTTCTCTTTGGCTCCAGGGGTCAGACCTATCTGTCAGTACCCTAATGTGAGATCAAAAGTACTTGGCTGCCCTCAACCTGTCAATCAATTAGTCAGCCCTAGAAATTAAATGTGCATCAGTTTTTGTGACTGCATTGAGCCCCCTATAATCCACACAAAACCTAATTTCTAATTTTTCCACCCTGGGAAAGAGGTTTGGCGACTAAAATAACTGGGCTGGCCCAGGGGCTCTCTGGGGATTCAATGACACCTAATTCCAGCATCTTGTTTACTTCAGCCTTGATGCTCTCCTTGACACGGTCAGACTGCCTGTAAACTTTATTTTTTTCAGGTAGGCTGTCACCAGTGTCTTCATCATGAGTGCACCACTTAGTCTGAGCAGTGGTCAGGTAGAATAGCTCAGCAAACTGATTTAGGACTTGCCTGCAAACAGTCTGTTGTTGGGCAGTGAGGGTGTCTGACAAGACCACTCCTGCAACTGATCCGTCTTTAGGTTTGTGACTTTGAGAGAGGAGGTCAGGAAGAGGTTTGTTCTCTTCTTCCTGTCCATCATCTGTGACCATGAGCATTGTCAGTTCAGCCCTGTAATTATACCATTTCAGGTGGTGTGCATGGATCACCCACTTGGGGTTCCTTCATGTGCCAAGGTCCCCCAAATAGGTGACCTCCCTTTTCTCCCAAGGATAGGTTATGACCCAGTCCGTTTGTCCTGGAGTGCCCTTGGAGGCACAGGGTCCAAATCCACTACCTTCTGCCCTAGTTGGAACTTCACCATGGCAGCCATGTGGCCATTCCAGAGCTTCTGGGGCTCTTGAGAGGCCTCAAGGTTTTGTTTGCTTTTTTCATATACTCAACCAACCTGGAACAAAGGCCAAGCACATAGTCCACAATATCCTTCTTAGGTTCTTTGAGAGGTCTCTCCCATCCCTCCTTCACAAGACACAGTGGTTCCCTTACAGAGGACCAAACAGAAGTTCAAAGGGGAAAACCCCACTTCCTTCCATGGCACCTCTGTAATCAAAAACCAGACATGGCAGTAAGACATCCCATCTCCTTCTGAGTGTTTTTCAGCGAGTCCAACAATCATACCTTTCAGGGTCTTCTTAAACCTTTCAACCAGCCCATTTGTCTGTGGGTGGTAGCGGGTAGTGAACCTATAGGTCACTCCACACTCAGACCACATGTGTTTTAACTATACAAAGTTTATATCTCTGTCTGATACTATCTCCTTTGGAAAGCCAACCCTGGTAAAAATACCAAGGAGGGCCTTCGGCACTGCAGGGGCAGTGGTGTTCCACAGGGGAATGGCCTCAGGATACCTGGTGGCATAATCCACTACCACCAGAAAAAATCGCTTTCCTAATGCTGTTTCAGAGTCAAAGGGACCAACAATGTAAATCCCAACTCTCTCAAAGGGTACTCCAACCATTGGAAGTGGAAATAAGGGGGCCTTCAGGTAGCCACCTGCCTTGCAAGTGCCTTGACAGGTGGCACAGGAGTTACAAAACTCCTTCACCTTCTGGTACATTCGTGGCCAGTAGACATGGTTCACTAACCTACTCCAAGTTTTGGTCTGACCAAAATGACCTTTTTTAGGAGAAACTCTTTAAACTTCTGTGGCACTACCACTCTCCTAGTGGCACAAGGTTTTGGGTCTCAGGCCTCAGTGTATAGGAGTCCCTCTTCCCAATAGGTCCTGTGTGAACCCGTCAAATCTCACATGTGGTTCCGCAGGAGCAATAGGAAGGGAGTGAAGCAAGGTCCCAACTTTCACCCACCACCAAGACCGCCCAACATAAGTCAAAGCTAATTAAGGTGGAACAGGGGAACCGGGGGTGGGAAGAAAAAAAACACAGGTCCCACAAAGTCAGAGAAGAATAGTATGTGGTGCCCAGATATTCTCTATTTGTCTCCTGCATATAAAGAAGAGAGAAGGGGAATAAGTATCTGTGTTTATCCCTGTATAAACAAAATAACTGTTCTAGCATGAATCCACACCTATATATTTAAATACTTGTATGAATCCCCTCTTCTGTTTAGATTTTTTAGGTAAGTGACTGCATACACATGAGTGGTATACAATCTATGAAATGAAAGGGAGAGTACAGGTTGAGGATGAAGACAGAATATCTATAGAACCATTACTCTTATGTACAAGCATATGGCTTGATGCATACCAAAAAGCTTTTCTGTAGCAAGTGAAAATTAAGGCCCAATTGCAAACTAGAACTGCAGTAAATGTAGAATATCCAAAGCCTAAGGAAAATATATTTAATCAAAGTCCTCTTGTATATTCTATGCAAGTATAAATATTAAAAACTAAACAAAATAACAAAAGAATCTGTAGGACCTTTTTTAATGCTAGTATATGTACATGGCAGAAACACTGAACTGGCCTTTCTTTTATTGTGTCTTTCAGAATGAGTATCACTGTGGCAAAAAGCGGAATCTTTATAACCAAGAAGAGCATGTCTGATAAGTATATGCATATAAATTGTTGAAATCACTGCATTAGTGCAGAGCGCTTTACCACCATTGTTCTTTGTAGCCTTTTGATCCTTTAAATGTGTGTCCTTGCCATTCTATTTGCAGAGATCCTTTGGAAATGGAGCTGAAGCAGGTCGCACGCAGTGGAGGATGGTGAGCTAGATGAAGAGGAAGCTGATGAGCAGAAACTCTGCCAGAGGCCTCGGTTGCGATGTGGATGTGCCCCGGAAGCAGAAGGGAGTGACCCTACGGCAGAAGATTGCAGAATCGAAAAGTAGAATGTGAAGCAATCTTCTGCCTAGGGAGGACTGCTTTATGCCAGAAGTGGTCTGCCCCTGCCGTATCCATGACCAGGAGTGTGGCAGGCATGACAGTACACCCCTAAGAACCCTCCCAACTGGTTTAGGTTTGTGAGAGAACTGTCTGTGAAAGAAGCACAGCAAACTAGATGCATGGAGGTGACCTGCAGGTACCCACATACGATCCTCAGGCCCATACCCATTCCAATGTGCCAGGTATTGTAGCCTTTGCCGTATTCTCCTAGAGACCAAAATTGCTTCCTCATATTCTATTTAGTCATCCACCAATACAGGTATTGGTTTGACTGGACATTGAGTTCCAACAACAACAGATTTCAACAGAAAAACATGAAAGACAGGAAGTCTTTCAGTGTAGGAGTAAATTCTAGTTTCATGGCGATGGGATTGATTATCTTGTTGAGCTTATTGGGGCCTGTAAAATGTGGTTTGAATTTCCATGTGCCTTTCACTGCGATATTGGATGTGAACAATCATACCTTATCCCCAATTGAAAAGACAGGACTGCGCAGCGCTGGAAATCTGCATTCTTTTTGTACACAGTTTTGGATTTGTCTAAATTGACCTTAGCATGTTTTTTTGTGCCTCCTGAATGTGATCAACTAAGTCTTGTGCTGCTGGAATTGTGGAATCACAGGAGGGTGGAGAAGCATAAGATGAGGATAAAAGACATAGTTACAGTAGAAAGGAGAAAAAGTAGCGGAAGAATGCATACCATTGTTAAAGGCAAATTCAGCAGCCCATAAAAATGTGTCCTAATCAGTGGAAGAGTGCAATAGCTGACGCCGCAAATATTGCTCAAAGCATTGGTTTATCCTCTCGGTTTGGCCATCTGCATGGGGGTGATGGCTAGATGATAGGCTTATATCCATCTGCAATATGGCACCCAACCCCTTACAAAACATAGAAAGAAATTGGGGGAGGGTGTGGCCGAGCCACCAACTAACATGGCTGCACGGCGATGAAGCTCTGGACCAGACTGCTCGCATAAAGAGGGTAAAGGTTTCCATACTTGCTTCCTCCGTCCACCAGCATGGAGATTCGGCATCCACTTGGCCTCCCGGGGGATGCATTGAGCCATCGACCGATGTGAACCACTGGGGGGAGGTGCGGCCGAGCCCGCTTCGGAGGCCCCGCAGTGACAGGATCCACAGGTGAGCCTGAGGCAGAGGTTGCAGAGACTCGCTGGGCCCCTTCCAGACGATTCTTCCAGTACCATTCATTTGCTTTTTGCGACCCTGCTGTGGGGGCTGCGCCGCCCCGAGGTCCCAGCGGAAATAAGCTGTGCAGGCCTGGGGTCACAGCGGCGGCATCCAGCTGAGTCTAGCTGGGGCTCCCTGAGGGCCCCCATTGCACATCACTGTCCCTACAGCTTCGGTATGACCGCTGCTCCTCCCCTGTGGTACGGGCCACCTCCCACTGGGAACCAGGACATTGTACCCTCACCACTTGAACTTATTACTGGATCCCACTCTAGACTCTTCATGCTCTTGACCTGGGGGCAAACCACATTCCTTACACATTTTTCAGGACATGACTGACACACACATACTCAAGGATGCCTGGCGCCTGCATAATCCCAAGGCTCTGGGCTACACTCTTTATTCAGCCCCACACTCGGTATCGTCCCGTCTGGACTACAGGTTCCTCTTTGCGGTCTCTAGCCCATGGCTTCAGGATGTACAGGTGTTACCGCGCACACTCTTGGACCATGCTCCAGTTCATTTGCAGCTCACGCTCCCATATAGCGGGGGCTGGGAGCGTCGCTGGTCCTTTCCCACAACTGCCTTACTGGACAAGGGTTTCCGTGTAGAATTTACAGTGCCATACATGAATACTTAGAAATTTATGTAGGATCAGTGAGTTAGTATGAGACCTTATGGGATGCCTTCAAGGCATATATCCATGGCATCTACATCTCAATGCCGGCCGAAGTATTGATGGACCCCTGCAGCAGTTTGGCACGGGTGGAGCACGAGCTGGTGTCCATTGATGAGGAGACCTCTCCCCCACCTTCCTTGTCATCCCTTCACAACCGCCCAGTCCTTATAGAGGAACTCAATGACCTCACAGATAGAGAGGATACCCTACTGGGTAAACATGCCGCGGCACGTAGACATGGCAAGGGGGAACGCCCGGGCACACACTGGCACGCCTCCTGCTTCCCCAAAGATGATCCGGATATATGACAGATCTCCACCTTGACGACAGCACACATGTAGCGAGCAACATTGCCAATATCTACGGTCTTGTCTCATAATATAAATCCTTATATACTAACCTATTGTCTTTGGACGCAACGGCTCATATGGCCCACCTCAATGAGGTGGCATTGGTAGGGCTCACTACTGGACAGTTCCTGTTCCTAAGTGAGTCTTTCTCAGCGGATGAGATCCCCCAGACAATTGAGTCTCTAGATGGCTCGAATGCCCCTGGCCTCGATGGCCTTTCTGGTGCTTTTATAAGGCGTACAAGCATATCCTGATACCGCACCTACAAGAAGTCTCCCTTAAACAGTGGAGTCCTTCTCCCTACAATGCGTGAAGTGGCAATCTCTTTACTGCTTGAACCAGGTAAGGACCCTACAGACCTCTATCCTTACTTATCTTCAACAATAAAATACTAGTCATAGCGATGGGCAACAGGTTATCACTCCTGCTTGACCAAATCTTGTCTACAATCCAAACCAGGTTTATATCGCATAGGTCCACCTCACCCAACGGTCGAGCCGTTTTCTTCGTCTTGAATCGGGTGTCCCCAGATACTCCTGCAGTGGTGGCTCTTTAGGATGCAGAAAATACTTTTGATTCTCTCAAATGGCCCTTCCTGCACGCGACGTTGCACTAATTCGGCATCCCCAATGCAGCCCTCTCCTACTGTCAATGTACACTGAAGATAACCTTTTGTTTGTTTGCCACCCCTCAGATAACCTGGACCCCTAAGTGCAGGAGATAGTCCAATTTGGCAGCCACTCAGGCCTACATATCAACTGGGAGAAATCCAAACTCTTTCCTGTCGTGTGAATACTCCTTCAGGTTGTCACCGACTCCAACAAATATTTGGGTATCATCCTCCACAGAGACAAAGAGAAGATTATTTGTCTAAACTATGGCCCTGCCGTGGATACACTCTCCTTGCAGGTAGACCACTGGATTCAATTGCCCTCCTCTATGACTGGTCGCATAGCTATTATTAATATTAATGTTCTCTCTCACTTCCTATACCTATTCATAAACATTCCTATCCCTCTGACAGACTCCTTTTTCACACAGCTGTGCAGCCTATTGCTAAAATTAGCCAGGGCTGGTCGTAATCCTCGAATTGTGTTGGGAAACTCTCATCCTCCCCTACGGCCAAGGCTGATTTGCTGTCCCTGATTTCTGCCTATACTATTTGGCCGCACAGACCCAGTTGCTTATTACTGGTTTCTTCAAGACGCTAGCCTATCATACAGTAAGCCGGAACAAGATTTAGCAGACCCTACACCCCTAAATACGCTGCTGCTACAAGGCCTCAAGTTGGATTTGACAGATATTCCGACCTTATCCACGACATACTGGGCATGGTGGAAACTCTGTGGGACATTCAGCTTTGGTATTTTATACTCTACCAAACTATCTCTCTCCCCGAACCCCTGGCTACCACTCACAGCAGAGAAATTAGTACAACGCACCATGACCGAGCTTCACCTGCACAACTTTGGGGATGTATTCCCAGATGGGCATGTCCGAACACTTACTACCATCGCACAGGATGGACAAGTTAGGCCTCAATAGGCTACACAGTATGTTGCGATATCACATACCATCTTATCCCCTCGCCCTCGAGGACCTCCCCCCACTTACACTTTTAATTGTGGATTCTTTTTATATTTTTTCTTGAATTGAATATACAAGAGGGCATTGTAAAAATTTATTTTTTCGATGCTTTGGATATTTTATGTTTGTTGCTGTTCTACTCTGTAATTGGGCCTTTATGGTCACTTGCTACAGAAAATCTTTTAGGTATGGCTAGAACCATATGCTTGTTCATAGCCTGAGTGTCAGCATTGAGGCCTGAATCAGTCTCTCCAAGCAAGTACTGGCCTGAGGACACCAGTTTCTCAGTCACCATGATGACACTGGCACCAGTATCTCACAGAACTTCAACTTTAACCCGATTTATTTGCGACTGTTGTCTATATTTTACAGGGTTACTGGGGTAGACAGCCAGGTATGCTATATCTACTCTACCCTCTGTGACTAGAGTTGCCTCAGCAGGAATAGCCAGGGCCCACCTGTGATCCCATCTGGAGACTTACCAATGTATGTATTTACTGCAGGTGTACGAGGGACATTCTTTTTGTTTTTAAAACTGGGGTCACCAGTCCGGTGTCCAAGTGCCTGACAGTTACGACACCGAGTCTTTTTGGGATCCCAGTTTTTATACACTGGAACCCACCCCTGGACTGTGAAGAGTTTCTGGGCCTACCCTCCTAAACAGGTTTTGGGGGGCCTTTAGAAGACTCATTTTTTTTTGGTCACATCTTTCCTTTGTTTGTTTTTGGCCTCTTTCTTTTGGGCATGGTTACCCAGTTGTCTGCCTTCTTCCCCAACTCTTGAGGAGAAAGTGGACATAGGTCTACCAAATGCTGATGTAACTTCTCATTGTAACACTTACTCAACAGATGCTCTTTAACAATTATATTTGTAAAGCTCTTCATAGCCATGCATATTGTTACCTGTGAACCAAACACCTAGTGTTTTCACTGAAAAGTCTGCAAATTCAACCTAGGACTGAGTCTGTTTTTTTTAGTCTCTCTGAATTTATGCCTATATTCCTCAGTGGTGAATCCAAAGGCCTCAATCAGGGTACAATTCATGAGGTCATAAGCCTCAGCATTTGATACCATAACCTTTCCCGAGAGCCCTTAGTCTGGCATAGGACATGTCCAGGTAAGGGGTCAGGTTGAGCTCCTGAGCCTGGTTCTCTGTACCACTCATTATTTCTACTAAAGTTGGGACTCTTTTTGGAGTTTGAAAAAAAAGCAACCTAACAAAAATACTTTGTCCTAACTACAGTAAGAGACTTTTAATTTTTAACCACTTAGTTTCAGGGACTTAACCAAGGCCCTAGCAAATTTTGAAAAATTAGACCAATTGAAAAAATACAACTAGACTAAAGACAATTTTTAGATATAGGGCCCTATTACGGGTATGGCGGTCCTCAGGACCACCGTACTCATGGTAGCTTGCCAACTACCACTACCACTGCGGTGCTGAAACTGGCCTCAATATGCTGGCTGTGCTGATGCCGGCACCACTGAGCATATTATGACCTACATTTCCACCACCCTTTTCATGATGGTGAGCCTGCCATGAAAAGGGTGGCAAACATGCAGGAAAGGGGACCCAAACAGGGCCCCTGGCCGGATCTGGGCCTGGGAGTGCATGCGGGGGAGCACATGTTGTGCCCCTCTGAAATTGCACCCCATTCCCAGTTCCTGCACTGTGTGGCATGCATGGCTCACCATGCAGGAATGTGTGCAGGTGCTGTCATGGCGGAGGTCTGCTGTTAAGGCTCTCTATGAGCCCTATACAGCTGCTGATGGTAGACCGCCACAGCACCACCTACCATCCCTGGATTACACTCATAATCCAGCTGGCAGGCGCATGACGGGCTTGGCGGTTCTCCTGAGGATGCAGCGTGGGGGTCAACGGAGGACCGCCAAACTCGCAATAAGGCCCTTACTCATGTGGTCACTTATTGACAGAGTAAGATCAGCAAATGAAAAGTCTTCTATCCCACCACTGCCATCAATGTAGGTGGCTGGCTCTCTATATAGTGCACTAAAATAAAGTACACTGTGCAGAGAGTCTAGTGGATCCCTTACTGGTATACAGTGCAAAAGTAGACAATACTAATACTTTTTTGTGGTAGTGTGGGCAAGCAGTTAGGCTTATCAGAGGGTAGTGCTTAGCATTTCTTGTTCACTGAGGCAATAAATGAGACACACACTCAAGAATAAATTTGACAGCAAGGGGGGCATGGCTAGAAGGGGCAAGATGGCAGACGCACTCTAACGAGGCTCCACATCCATAACCCATTATCTGTTATTAATCCTTGTTGCCAGCCGACATCCCACTAATGACTGCACATATTTCGCCCATCGGGCTACAGCAATCATGCTGAGGTGCTCCCGAGAAGGCTATGCAGAGTAACTGCTTCACTGGCCCTATCAAGGTGGTAAAATTGGGTCTGGGACGGGGGCCAGATCGGGCCTAGGCCACCCGCAAACACTGATGCCTCCTGCCATGGAGGGGGCTGCGGCGATAGTGGAAGGCGGTGCATCTTTGTGGGGGGGGACTGCTGCAGGGCTCAGGGGTTGTGTTTGGCCCAGGCCTTGCCGCACAAGTAATTTAGAAAGGGCTACACCCTGGGACTACAGTAGTGGGGCAGAGTGATTCTTTCTCCCCTCCTGGAGGGGATACTCGAAGGCGGCTAAGGAGTGCTAGCTGCAGTAACTATAGAGCGGGCCCATGCGGACTATCGAGGCATTACCTGAGCAGGGACCGAAAGCATGGGTCTTGGTTTGGCCATGGAGCATGCGATGAAAAGCTGGCATGGGCGGGGCGCTGCAGAGCTCGGAGATCATACCAGGCCTAGGCCTTGCGGCGCTTGCTGTCTTGACTGGATACCATTGGCTGCTCATAATGGAACAGTAGTGAGGGGCTGTGGTGTCTGCCAATAGCCCCCCATTTCTCCCCCTGATGAGTTGACTGGGTGAGATGCCCAGAGGTCGGATCGGGCCTGGGCTTGTTTAAAAACAGGACACTCCTGAGAGACCTGGCAGCGTAGAAGACTGCCCCTGACAGTAATTGTTGAGAGGGCGCACATGGGCGCAGGCGAGCTCCCATGGTATGAGGTGGCAGGCTGTGGTGGCAGTTCATATCGGGCCTAGGCCTCACTCATATTATTAATTTAAAATGGACAGCGAAACAGAAACAGCTGTGCTGTGCTGTTTTCTTTCATATTGAGACTATTCTTGTTGAGCTGTGACTGAATTTAGTTGTGGGGTCAATGATGAGTGCTAACGAGGGGGCCTGGGCCCATTCTCGGGGCACCACGTGTTTGGGCCTCACAGGGCAGGTCTGATTTCCACCGCTTGCCTGGTCCCAGCAGAGTCTTGACCTACCCCCTCTTTTAGTTACCTAGATATCACTGCTTTGTGGTATCTGGCTGCTGTTAACACACATGGCTCGCCCACGATATTACACAATAGGCTGGAACACGGACCACTAGTAAGGTTGCTGTGCCTCTGCCCCAGCTTGACATATACACAGTGACATATACACAGTGAGACCTGGCTGGGGGATAGCATTACTGCTCTACCCCACCCGTCTTTTAGAAGTTAGTATACACATATTTGGTTACCCCAACGCATGCTCAGCACTTCACACACTACATATGGGGTCTGCAGGAAGGAAGGGTGAAGGAGAGTGCTAATAAAACAAAGCAGACAGGGGGTGGTGTGCTGTCTCACAAAATTGTATCCAAACTGCATCATCTGAGGTAGCTAGGCTATGATCCCCCAGCTTGACGCGCCATAGGACCTCTACGCTAGGCAAATCTGAACAATCCTGTATGTGGCATCATGGCCCCTAACACATCGGATGGAGATACCTCAAGACCTGGGACACCGGTCCCATCGGAGGCAATGGAAGGCAAGTTTGACGCTCTTCTGGCTGCTATAGAAAATTCCAGGACTCCTTAGAATCCACGATTGATAGCATTGTCACAGACCTGACACTGCTGAGAGCAGATCACCACAAACTTGCAGATAAAGTTGCTTCGATGGAGCAGATCATTGAAGACCTACAACCCACGGCCCGGAACATGGACTCTTCACTGAAGTTTCTGACAGATCGTGCGCGCACATTGGAGCAGAGAGCCGAGGATGCTGAGGAAAGATCCAGAAGGAATAATATCCATGTAGTGGGGCTACCAGGGGAACAGAAGGCTAAGACGCCACCGCATATGTAGAGGGCTGGATACGCAACCTACTGTCTCTGCAGGCGCTCTCTCAGTACTTTACCATTGAGCGTGCACGCTGGGTTCCAACACGCAGACCCGACCTGGTTCTCATCCCAGACCTATGGTATTCAAGGTGCTGCATTTCCGTGACAGAGATGCCATATTGTGTGAGACCAGAAAGCTCCCTGAGGTGATGGTAGGAAATTCATATGTTATGGTTTTTTTAGATTATACAGCAGCAGTCCAACAACAGAGCAGCAAATTCACTGCTGTAAAGCGCAGGCTCTGAGAATTAACCCTGAAATATGCACTACTTTACCCAACCAAGCTTTGTGTGGTCGCAGATGGGTTCATATATTTCTTTGACTCTCTGGAAGAGACATGGCAATGATTGGAGTCCTGTGGCCACCAAGCTGTTAGCCAGTCACGTTGGATGCTGGTGCGCATGCAGAGACTAGACATGGCCGATGCCGCAGACACTATCAGCAAACACATCAGGTCCGGCACCTAGAATTGCACCGGACTTAGGGCAGATGATCGCAGAGCGCCGCCAATTACTGAAACACGCAGCTGCACTTGCAGAGATGTCGCAGCACTTGAGCACCGAAACAGAATCGCTTCGCTCCTCCAGCGAACATCCGACAACATCGTTTGAGACGCCACCATTTCATTTGGTTTCTGCTCGCTCTGCCAGTGAAGGATGCCCTCTAGCCTCTGTAGTTGCAGTCTGAACTGTTAAACAGATATGCTGGCAACAGTTGCTGAATATATACTTGAGGGGTTTCTATACATGTCGCTCCTCTCTCCTCCCCCCCCTTGTAGTTGGTGGACACAACTTTTCAGTCCTGGTTTGGATAGACACCCGGTTGGTGTTCTACTCTTCTTGTATTCGAGGTTTTGCTTTTTATTCACCTGTTCTGTCATTTAAGGTTACATACCAAATATGGCTCCACCTCGAGCTCAAATCATTGCAGTCCCTGTCAGATTCTCTAACGCACATATACATGCAGCTCCTGGGCACTACCTCCAAATTCCTTTTCCTTACCGGAAACTAAATGGTTAATTTTAAAATACTGACATGGAATGTGCGATGCATCCACACCCCTGCGTGCCGCTATGCTATCTACTCTTATCTGAAGCGCCACTCGGTGCATAGAGGGCTATTGGAGGAGTCCCATTTGGCATGCTCAGAGACGACTAAACTCCAGCATCTGTGAGATGAAATATCCCCCAACTACTTGGCCTCTCTCTGTGTGCTGTATGCTGGACCTGGAACAAGCTTTTGACTCACTAGAGTGGCCTTACCTGCTAATGGTGTTACCTCACTATGGCTTTGGAAACTGGTTTCTCAAATATGTCCAGCTGCTATACACACCACCGATGGCTAGGATGAAGACGGGCTAACTCATATCCGAACCCATTCACATAGGGTACCAGGAAGGGATGTCCCCTTTCCCAATTGCTTTTTCTCCCTAGCGGTGGAACCTCTGGCAGCTCACCTTCATGTTCATGGACTGAATGGGGCATACCGTTAGGTGACAGTTCACATGCTGTCTTTTTAGATCATGGGTACTCGCAAACATTTTCCAAGGGGCCAAAAAGTTAGGTCTTTGATGTGCCTGAGGGCTGCATTGATGCCAGCGGGGAGGCGGTTAGAAGAAGGGGCTGGAGGGATTGGTGGTAGGGTGGGTCTAGGTGAAGCAAAGGATGTACATCTAGTGCCTTAATTGAACAATATGAAACCAGAAAACATAGGATTAATTCTAGCTTCCCCTACTTTACAATATTGTGTGATTCTAGGCAATTGTTTCATTTAACTTTCCCTCCTTTTTCTTCATTATCACAAATAAGGGGATCTTGAAATACATGATTTCAGGGTTTGAGGATTACAAAACCTTCTCCTGATCCCCCTTGCTGCGGACAGGCTGCGCTAGTTTATCAAGCAAGCAGACAGCATGGCTTTACGTAGGAAGGTCAAATTGGGTCTCAGGAAACACCATATTGCCACACATTAGAACACTTTAATGGCGGACTTACACACAAAATGATTGCTGCCTCATTGTCTCACGTCTCCCATTCTGAAGGAGATGATGCAGTTGGAGGCAGGGACCATGGCGCGCCTCCTGACAATGGGGACATCCTTTCGCAAACTATTCTTAGTTGTACTGAATCATCCATTGATGCTTAGAACATTGGTTGTAGCCACTGCTATGGGAGCCTGTACTCACCTACACAAACACGCATAATGTACATAGCATTAGGGAAATGTGACTGGTAGCTTGGAACAAGATGTTTTCGTTAGTTGTGGTATAAAAAGTGTATGTTGCATTACGTTGATTTGCTGCAGATATTGTTTAGATCTGCCGTCAAAACTCATTGAAGCCTGGAGCATTTGCCAGTGTTTTCTACCAGCACTTATTGCATACATACTAGCATTGTACTATTATACTCTGCATTATGATAATACTGGTAGCTGTATGTATATGGACATGATCTGCCATGTTATCAACATATTGTACAATCTTTGCTAGTGCTGTATGTACCATAAATGTGCTTATTAATAGTGAAGAAACAATAACAGATTTAAACAAAAAAGAATACATTTGAGACCAAAAAATGACATCAAATTTTATATACATTTCAAACCAAGAACTTTGTTCTGAGGCAAGTACTTTTTAAGTCATGTTTTTCAAAGTTCACAAAATAAATCACTGTTGTGTGTAATTAAGCACAATGGAAGTCAACATGAGAAAATAGGAAAAACCTTCTGGATTTAGGTAAACAACAGGGCAAGTCCAATGTCCAGAAACTGAAGATTGGGTGCGTCCAGTCTTCGGCTGGGAGCAGGTTGCTGAGGTCTTTGGTAGCTAGAACGCTATAAAGAAGGGGGCCACTTGAAAACAGGCTGCACAGAGGGACTTGAGGGAGCAGGTTGGAAGGGCCTCAGGACCACTGGAGGACTGCTGGTTCATTTAATTACCCAAGCAGGGCGGGCTGGGTGCACAGCACATAGGGCAGCCAAGCGTTGTGCTTCAAGATGGTCCTTGCGGTCAGGGGCCGGCAGGTTGCAGGGATGATTCCGGGACAGTTGGGCCACTCACAAAGCAGGTATCAGGGGTCTCGAAGTCCCTCTATGGGTGTCTGCATTCAAGGTAGTTGGAGTCTGGACTGGACTCTTTCTTCTCGATCTTCAATGTATGGGGTCCGGTACCCCGGGTACTGGCATGACTCCTGTAGGTCATGAGGTCCTTTCACTGGGTGAGGGGACAGATCTAGCCCTCCGGAGCTGATGTACCTCATCTGCCTTGGGTGCTGTGTCAGAGACATGGGGAGCAGCAGATTGGTAAACCGGACTTCGCAGTTCAGTGTCTGCAGGCTCCAAGGGAGGTTCTCTGCAATTGGTCGATGGCTGGAGGTGCTCCACGGTTCTTGGATGCCTCACAGTTGTAGACAGTTGTAGACAGCACACCACAATTGTTGAGTTCTGAAGCAGCTGACATTGAGGAATTGGAAAAGTGGGGTCCACATCACCTGTCCCACCTTAAGGGTGGTGCTGGCTGAATGTGGGCCCACCTCTTAATCTAGCTAATTTTTCCACCTGTCCTCCCACCAAAAAGGAGAGCACGAAATGGGAATTGGCATCCTCCACTATCTGGGGATGTCTGGGCTGCATTTCAAAGGTGGCATTACCTTTAAAGCTACTCACCCTGGCATGCCCTCCCAGCCTGGAGGAGGTGTGAAGCACCTTCGCCCAGAGCAGGCTTTGTTCCTGAACTCTGAGGGCGCTGGCTTTCACCCCATGAGGTCTGAAACATGTCTGGTGGTGAAAGGCTGGCTATGACTAGTCAGAGACCACAATAGTGCTTGGTAGGTTTTCAGGGGACCCACTGAAAGGGTCTCTTGTGTGCATGTGTTAATAAACCCTACACTGGCATCAGTGAGGATTTATTAAGATGATATGTTTGGTACCAAACATCTTAAGGTACAGTGAAGCCATCATGGAGCTAGGAAACACGTAATGACAAGTATCCAGCCCATTTTCTCTCTATGGCTTCTCTGTGCACTTAAAGTATCCAAGACTGGACTTAGATATTGTAGGGGTGTATCTGCTCATGTAGATATGTCTACACATGGAATATAGTGCACCCTGCCTTTGGATTGTGAGGCCTCCAGTATCTGTGACTTAGCTACACCTCATGCAGTTTATATGGGCATGGCACACAGGTATGTGTCCCATGTCAACTCTTCAGTTATCTCTGCACCAGGACACACCACCTGCAATGGCAGCATGCATGACCTTGGTGAGAGGTCCCTAGGGTGGCACAATTTGTGCTTGCAGCCCTAGTGGACCATCTTTAGTCCCAAGGCCCTAGGACCCAGGGGTACCATTTACTAGGGACTTACATAAGAACTAGTGTATGTAAAAATGAACTGTGATGTTGTAAAACATTTTTAACTACAATGAAAGGCAATGGAACTATTTCACTGAGATACAACAAACTTGAAATAATGATAGGCATTTAGGAGTGAAAGGTGAGAATGTATTTGCTCTGTACTGAAGTGTATTGGGAGTGTTTCTTAAGTTATGTATTTACTTAAGCTGTAGAACTCATTAGTCAATCCTATCAAATGTTTTTTCTGACTGTCTTCAACAGCCTAGGTATCTATATAGTATGTGATACATTGCCAAGCTCCTTCAGTACAGAATTCATTAATCAATTTTGACAGCGGACATATATATTAGTGTTTTGGAGTGAGTGTTATTGTGAAATGCCCGAACAAAGGTAACCTGCGTTCAGTTTATGCTAATATTGGTACAACATTGCAGTATTTCTTGACTCATAAGGTATGTTTGGTAGATATCCTTTTGGTGACATCGGCTCACTATTCTAAACTACAAAGGCTTATCATTCAGAGGTGTGAAACAGTTCTTGGAGATACATAATGATGGTTTAGAGGCCAGTTCATACATAATATAGGAGATATCAAGGGGAATGACATAACTGTGAGCAAATGTTTTCTGAAAAGGTTGCATATAGGCATGAGCTCATGCCAATGTTAAAGTACATTATGGGTCATAATCAGTTGTCTTTACATAGATTCAATAACCCTATTGTATATGTCATTTCATTATCATACGAGGGAAGCAAAGGAGAAAGGGCCAACATTGGCAAGGAAGCAGCTCATTACAGTGGTCCTGTACTGACAACACTGACACCGAGGGAACCAGTGGCCCAGGGGGTGAGGGGATTGCAACGGAGGAAGCCAGCTCATCAACATTTTATTCTGAGACATCCTACCGCAAGCACTCGTTAGTCGTGCCAGTCCTAACAGGAAGTCTGACAACTGCATCCTTGTCAGCCACCCCAGTACTATCTCCACTCTCCCTGTTGCTCCCCACCAGTTGTCCACACCTGCACCCCTCTTAGAGGTGACATCTCCTTCGCTTCTGGCACTTCCCTCTGCTCCTGTACCCCCAGCTGCGCTGAGTGAGAAGGCTATTGGCCTCCTCATGAACATCTCTGTAGGTCAGACTGCAATACTGGATGCCATCTAGGGGCTTGGCTGCCATATGCAACAACTGGTAACCTAACTGGAAGGCAGTCATAGTGCAATGTGTGGCCTACAGAGGTATTTTCAGAATCTGGCCTCCTCAATCACTGTGGCCTCCCATCCATCCCAACCTTGTAGCCCACCTCCCCCCTTCCCCATCCCAATTTACTATTCCCAGACCTGTCTCAAGCACATGCACACTTTTTCACACACACACATTCAAACAGACACAAGCAGCACACCCACACAGAAACACAAAATCCTATAAAAAATGCATGCAGACATCCAAACATACAGACACCACACCCACAGTTACCGCCTCCACCATCCCCACATCCACAGATGACACATACATTATCATACCCACATGCACCACTTATACTCAACACATCCACAGACATCAACACACCCATCACCCATGCCACAGTACATCCACAGACAGCACCACACTCACATGCACCACCCACACAGATATCACATCCACAGATACCACCATGCCCACATGTCTCACCCATGCACCCAGCACATCCACAGATTACACAGACACCACCACACTCACCTGCACCACCAACATCCCCAGCACATCCACAGACAACACAGATACCACAACACCCACATGCACACTACATCCACATGCACCACACCCACAACCAACACATCCAAAGCACACACATCCACAAACAAACCTACCTACCTCTACACATTCCCAAAAAACACAGTCACCCACAATCAAGCACACAACAGAAACCTATGACACAAGATACACCCAAACTTGCCTAACATACACCGCACCCACAGGCAACTTCACTCACAACAGACACCTGCACATCTGACACTGCCCCTCCCTCAAACTCCCAAACCCCACTCCCTCCCACACAGAATACCACGTTTCCCATAGAAGATCCCCATGTTCCCTTGCCCTATCCCCTCCCAAACCTTCAACCACCCCTCCCACAACCCAAACCACCCATTCCGCAACCTAATCCACCCCTACAAAAAGCCAATCCACCCCTTCCACTTCCTAATCGACCCCTGCCAAATGGAAATCCAACCCTTACACTTCCCAACCTACCCCTACCAAATGGAAATGAATCCCTTTCTCTTCCTAACCCATCCCTACCAAACAGAAGTCCACCCCTTCCACTTCCCAACCGACCCTTTTCAAACACAAGAACACCCTCACCCAAACCCAAGACCACCCCTCGCAAACCCAACTCCTCCCATGTAAGATATGTGAGGTGCCTGCTCTGCCCACTGGATGCCCCTTCCTGAGGAGTTTCCCCCTGGCAGTGTATTAGGAGACAAGCTTTGTGCCACTGCACAGAATATGGACAATTGTGGACTGCCAATTGGCTTTAAGTTTAATGTATTTATTAAATATATTCTTTAGATTTGACCAAATTAGTACTGGCATTACATTTCTTAGCTATTGTTTGAATCCTAGCAATGTTGTAGATTAAAATGTGAAGTCTTTTGTTTACAATAATGGCAGGTAATGCAACATTTTTTAATGTCTAGTTTGTTATGTGCATATACTGTTTGACATGCTATGTGATGGTCATTGGAGGGACTCATCATTGTAATTGCCACCTGCACCACTTAATCGATGTGACATATTTCTTTGGGATGTGTTCCTACAGGTGTGTTTGGTTAACCTTGATCACTGATCAGTATGAAGTGGTTTGTATCCATTGGACTTGGATCCAGCAGAGGATTTGCACTAGACAAGGGGAAATGTTACATAGATGGTTATGTTGCAAGATTCAAATTTGGCACTGATATTGATTTTACTGGTAATCAATATGGTAGAGTTTACACAATGTCTACAACAATTTCAACATCATGTTTCATTGCACTTTCCATGTGGTGTGTGTTGCATACGTTTTTAATGTGTGAAAATTAGATATTTCTTTAAGCACACCTGAAGGATGAATTTTTACATTTATTTCTATATCCTTTTTTGTGCATGTGTCCATTTTTTCGTAGGCAGCTTGCACTAACTTTATATGTACAATGTGATGTTACAGGTGTGCTCATCTAAATATTTTACACATTAACATTATCAACATATGCATTGCGCATTGATATGTTATTTCTTGTAAGTAAGATTTATAAATGCACGAGTCCTGTGCATAAGTTAACTGACAAGTCAATGAAAACAGGTAAAAGTGGTGCTTACTGTTGGTTGCGTCCACGATGCCGTTGGTTTTTCATCAAGAAGCAGCAGCAGCACAAGGACTTGGAGGATCGGATCCATGGCGGTACAGGAAGTGTGAAGGTGAGTAAAGGTGACTTTGTGCCTTATATCTGTTCCATTCAACAGATTCAGGTGGGGAGGGTCACTACCACATTCACGTTGTCGGGAAGGCGATTTGTGATTGTGCTGGCGGGGTAACAAGCAGTTCTCCCTCAGACAGCCACTTTAGCTTATCCCGCCATGGAAGCGGTCAAGATTTCCTGGCAGTGATGGCAGGACAGCAGCGGTCTTTCATCTATGGACCCGCCAGCATCTAAATAGGGCAGGAGGACCACCAAGTCGGTGGGCGACAAGACCACGAAAAAAAAGGCAACCGCAGGACCAGTCCCATCAGCAATCTAAATGAGGCCCTAAGAGGCAAAAGTCTGGTAGGCCAAAAACTTGGGCCTTCAGCAATCAGACAGGGGATACACCAGAATCGTCTTCACATCCTGTTCTCTCCCTTTCATGTGTGCCCCAAATCTTAGATGTGGCTAAACAGACATGTAAAGCAGGATTTGACAGTGTGATATCTGCAGGATGCCCACAGAAGCCTCTCTGAATATTCTGTGGAGTTCACAGGAGTCATCTCAGCCCATTCATGTCAGTCTATTGTTTTCTGCTGGGAGGCATTTCACACCTATTCCCAGCTCAAGCAAAGGTTGGAAGCTGGCAGAGGCTTACACTAATAAGCATTCTAACAGTTCAAGCATGTGACGGGTAACTTCTTAAATGTTACTTTTCATTAATATTTAATAAAAATTCAACTTCACCTTTCAATTGGATTTTTAATAGTTATTAATTATTTTTCTACCCTGCCCTATTCCTAAGATATTAGTATCAGTATATTAATCAGTTCTCTGGCTTTCAACAAGGCCAGCTAGGCCTGCCATAGTGAACTTAGCTTTTAGGATCTTGTAACTGTAAAAACATGGTAACATTAATGTTCTACGTGTCACACTTTTAAATACCATACACCATAACTTGTGGGCAAAAATGCTTACATAGGGCTGACTTCCTAATATTTAATAGGGAGGTTTTTCCTGTTAAAAATTGTAATTCTAAAAGGTTGCACTGTGGGTGTTGCACTGTAGCAGTCAGGCTACAATGGTAGCCCTCAAACCATGTTTTCATTTGTCACACTATTGGATGGAACAATAAGTGTTGCAATCCACAATTGACATTTACCTTTTCATGCCATAGTTGTATTACCGCACCGTAGACTATGTCCTTCTAGAAACGTAAAATAAATCAAGGATTAGCCAATTTCTACGTTTTGGGTACATACACTGGATATCAGTGTGCAGTGTCTAAAAACCAGCAATAAAATTCAACAAAAAAATAGGGGTGAGCACACAAAAAGGGGAATTTTCTCACAATTTAGTTATTGTGTATTTGTACAGCTTGGCATTCAACAATTACACAGTCGCTTGACGCATTCCTGAGACTTGCTCTGCAGTTTTGACTTATCCAGTGGAGTTTTCCCACTGAACCAATATTGACATTATTGTTTAGTTTGGAAGGAGAGAGTTGTTGCTACAAAGGAGCTGCAGAATGGGATGGGATCTGTGACCATCCAACATAAATTAGGGAATTGTCTCCGTTTGGTAATTGAAATTTAGGAATTAAAGCACTTCACCTGTTTCAGCTGTCACTTAACCTCTTTATAGCAATGAGATTTCTGTACTCTTTTAGTGACTGTATGTGGTGATTAACAACATAAATTACGGGGGCGTGGCTTGAACGCCGAGGTAAGATGGCGGACCCGGCTTGAGCTCCGCGTCGTCGCGGGACTCGGAACCAGTTATTATCGTCTTTCTGGCAGTAGGGCTGCTTTGAGGGACGGCGGAGTGATGAGGACATCGCGGTGAGTCTTTCGACCGCTTTCGCTCCAATTTTCAACGCATTTTGAGACTTTTACTCGCATCGGCGGTTTCTCCTCAGCAGAGATGCGAGCGGCCGCCATTTTGTTCCGTTTTTTGCAGCGCTCGCTCTTTCCTCTTCAGTCTTTGTCGACTGCTCAATTGAGGCTGTGTTGCCTCCAACCAGTTCCTTTGTGATGCCTGAAGCCCACCTCTGGATGTATTATTGATATTTTTAGCCGTTTTTCTTTCTCTTCACCTCTGCCTGATACTGCAATGCTCTGGCCTGCCTCCTACTTCAATATGCAGTGTCTTAACCGCTGCTGCCTTTACCAGGTGTTCTCTGTCTATAATTGATGGACTTTTTTCATTCAGTCATGGAGACATTGTTTTTTATTTCATACATCAGTGCACTGTCCTTGGGGTACCTCGGTCCTGTTCAAGCTTAAGCTCAAGTCCATTTCCAGTCGTCATTACCTGAGTTGATTCAGTGCACCTGTGTGAGGATCCGGATAAACTCAGACTTTTTCTGCATAACTTTTCCTCGCATGGCATGGATACTGGCTCCTGATTTCATTTACATTATCGGATTGTTCCTGCTTTAATTGTTTTCTTTGACGTGCCTGTTTTCTTATGTTGATTTTCTGTCCTTCTTTATTCTTGTGAGGCTTATAGCCCATTTCTTATTTTTTTTTCCTCTGCCCCTGCTTTCATTGTGGTCCGCGTCCTTCAGTGTCACCACGTTTCCCTGCTCTTAGATCTTCTTTCTTTTTTCAGATCTGGATGTTCGTCCTTGGTCTGTTTACTTTTCTCTTCTTCCCCCTTTCTCTTCTCCTTCCTCTTCCTCTTCCTTCTTTCTATTTTTCATTTCTTCGTTCTCCCTCATTTTTACTCTTGTTATCTAGGTCTGGCTTATTTCATAAGATTTGTCTTCATGTTTTACTGATTGTAACATGTCTTCCCTTTTTTCCTCTTGTCAACCCTGCAGTTTTATGGTCCTATGTTCGTACCTTCCCCTGGTCCCGGAAATATGGTTAATGTCGTGTCGTGGAATGTTCGTGGTCTGGGTCACCCCGTCAAGCGTCAAAAGGTATTGTCTCATCTAGCTAAACTTAACACCCAGGTTGCTTTTTTACAGTAAACTCATTGCAATGATAAAGAATCACTTAAACTTAAACGTCAATGGGTCAATCAGATTGTTTTCTCTCCTGCTAATGACCGACACGGTGGTGTCGCTATCTTATTTCATAAATCCATTAATGTACAAATCATATCATCTGAGTGTGACCCGAATGGTCGTTGGGTATTGGCTGAGGTTATCATTAATAAACGACAACTGACTTTTTTCAATATTTACGGACCTGTTAAACCAGACATTGAATTTTGGAATTCTGTAAAATTGAAATTATTGTCACTTCCCAATTCTAATATTGTGATTGGTGGTGATTTTAATAACTGGTTGGACCCGTTCACTGATAGGCAATCCAAATGCAAGTTCAAACCTGACAAATCCCACAAATCCTTTCAAGCAGCCATTTCCTCTCGCCCGCTATTCGATACTTGGAAAACTTGTAACCCTGATACCTCAGAATTTACTTTCTTTTCACCTGTACATCATACTAGATCTCTTATTGATTATATTCTTGTTTCCAAATCACTGCTACCTTGTCTCCAGTCATCTGTGATTGGATCTATTTTTATTTCTGACCATGCTCCTGTCTCCACCCATATTGACTTATCTCTCACCACTTGCAAACAAGGTAGATGGCGTTTCAATAACTTTCTTTTATCAGATCGCACTTTTATTTCAGAAGCGACCTCTTTTATTAAGGAATTTTTTTATTTTAATAAATCCTTAGATACCTCCTTACACAACAATTGGGATGCTTTTAAAGCATCTTTCAGAGCTTTTACTATTGCCTATTCCTCAAAGAAGAAAAAATTGCTGCATGCTAAATATAAAGAAACTTTAACCCACATAAAAGCGTTAGAGCATAAGTATTACTCTTCCAAATCCTCATCATCTCTACAAGAGTTAAAAAAAGCTAAATCCACCCTGAATAAGATTGCCACAACGGAGGCCTGTAATATTCTCCTCAAGGTTAAGTCGAAATATCACGGAGGCCAAAATAAAGCCGGGAAAATGTTGGCAAACTATCTAAGAATTAAATCAGAACGAAAAGCCATTGGCCCAATCCATTCAGAATTTGACGACTCTCTCCTCTCATCTGATTCAGATATTATTGACACATTTCAATCGTATTACAGGCTCCTATACACAGAAACCACCAATCCCTCTGAAGATGATTTTGCTACTTTTTTCAGGGATATCCCTAAGCCTCAAATTCCCCAAGATAATTTTCAACCCCTTGAAGATGAAGTGTCCTTACAAGAATTATCTGATGCACTTAAATCTATGAAGAAAGCAAAAGCTCCTGGCCCGGATGGTTTTTCAATTGAATTACTTTCTGCTTTCTCCTCAATTTTTGCTCCCAAATTATTAGAACTTTTTAATTCTTTTATCTCCAATTCCCAAGCCTGTGGTTCTTTTTTGGAAGCTCTTATCATTGTAATCCCCAAACCAGATAAAGATCCCTCCTATTGTAAAATTTTTCGTCCTATTTCATTAATTAATTATGATTGTAAAATCTTTGCAAAAATATTGGCTTCTCGTTTAGAGAAAATTCTTCCCCATCTCATTAATCCTGACCAAGTTGGTTTTGTTAAAGGTGCTTGGCCTCTGACAATGCCAGAATGTTTTCCAATATCCTTGCTCTTAGTACAAAATATCCCTCCCCATTTGCGGCTTTATCCCTGGACGCTGAAAAAGCCTTTGATCGTGTTAATTGGGAATTTCTGCTTCACACCTTACGATGGTTTGGCTTTGGTCCAAAGTTTATTTCTTATGTTAAATTATTATACACCAACTCCAAAGCTTGTATTTTTGTTAATGGTCTCTTCTCCCCTTATTTTTCCCTTCAAAGAGGTACACGCCAGGGCTGCCCGCCTTCCCCATTACTTTTCCTGTTATGTCTGGAACCATTTCTGGAACGTATCAGAAGTAATTCTCTCATTACTGGTTTCAATATAAAATCTCAACAAATTAAACTGTCCGCATATGCTGATGATGTGCTTATTTATATGTCTAACCCTGTATCCTCCCTGCCCCCCTTTTTGAAGGAAATTGCATCGTTCGCTAAGGTTTCAGGTTACAAATTGAACTTCTCTAAAACTGAGATTTTACCTTTAAATCCTTCATGCTACAGATATATGTTTGAATCGTCTAATTTCACATGGTGTCCCCAGAAAATAAAATACCTTGGTACATGGTTTACCCCCACCATTCGTGATACACTTGCTCAGAATTTCTCTGCCTTAAAACTTAAAATTACCAATTTGTTGAATTTATGGTCTCCATTGTTCCTTTCTTGGTGGGGCAGACTTGATACAATCAAAATGATGATTGTTCCTCAGATTTTGTTTATATTATCTATGTTACCCTTCAAAATTCCTAAATACTATTTTTCCCAGATTAATTCGCTATGCACAAAGTTTCTATGGAACAACAAGCATGCACGTATTGCTCTGGCTAAATTGATTCGTCCTAAAAATGAAGGAGGTGTAAGATTCCCTGATTTTAATTTGTATCATAATGCATTCTTGATTCGTCAATTTTTTGCCTTGTCTAGGGATTATCAAGACTTGCCTAAACCCTCGTGGGTTAATGTTGAATGTTCCTTGTTTGATGAATTTTCAATACGGGATGTTGTACACATGTCTAACTGTACTTTTATTTCCAAATACCCTATTTTGAAACATTCCCATATGTTGTTGCACACACTTTTCTTTAAGAACATGAATAACTATGAATCTTTTCTAGCGTCATCTCTTTGGTTTAACAAGTACATTAAATTTCGCCACAAGTCATTCTATTACAAACAATGGAAAGAAAAGGGCCTTCTTTTTGTACATCAACTAATTGTCAACAATGTAATTCTCTCTTTCCATCAGTTACAAGTTACCTTCAATCTTCCTGATCCCTGTATTCTGCAATATGATACGCTAGCCCCAATTCTGCAGGAGTGTCTAAAGAAATTCTCTTCTCCTCCAACTCCTTCTTCCTCTCCTTCTGACTCTTCATTATTTCACACTTCCTCCGATACTACTCCTAGTGCCTCTTATATCTATAAATCTCTATCTACTCCTATCTGCACACGGGTTAAATCTAAGGTGGAACTAGAGTGGGAGCATGACCTTTCCTTGACTCTATCAGTATCACATTGGGATAAGTTTTGGCAGAAACTATTCAAAACCTCCAAAGCTACAAATCTCACACAGTCCCTCTTTTTTATTTTTATTAGGGTCATCATTACTCCTCTTTTGCTACATAAATTCAATCACTCTGTCACACCATCGTGTTGGTCTTGCTCTAATGCTGAAGGCTCCTTAGTACATTTATTGTTTTACTGTCCTAAAGTTTATGCCTTTTGGAAGGAGATTTGGTCAAAATGTACTCAGATCTTTTCTAATAATGTACAACTTAATATTCAAAATGTATTTTTGGGCACTGTTTCACCAGATTTTGATCTAGCTACTCCTTCCTCTCCGCTGTTAGACTTATTCCTTGCTGTGGCCTTTAAAGTCATACTCACTTGCTGGAAAGATAATTCTAAATTATCCTTTCTTCATTGGTGGAATTATATTTGTGATGAACATAGAATTGCCTCTATCCCTCAGTCCTCCATTCACGTACAAATTAAGTCCGACATACTATGGCTACCCTTTACATCCTTCTTATCATCAACATCATAGTCTCTATCTATTCTTAACATCTTGTTCTTCTCTCTTTTCTTTCTGTCCTCTCTCTTTCCTGTACTTCTCTTTTCTCTCTCCTCCTATCCTTTTTCTTTTTCTCTTCCCTTCTCCCCTTTTTCATAAAAATGTTCACTCTTCTACTTAAATTGTATATCTGCACTATTATTTTTTTTTTAGTAGTTTTATACTTCTTGGTGGTATACTATGCTTTGCCTATTATTGCCTGTTCTTAGCAAACTGTTAAGTTTTTCACTGTTTATATTGCTTAAACTCTGTTTCCTCCCTCCGTAGTATTAGCTCATTGTATAGGCATCCTCTATATTTGCTGACATGTTTTACAATTTACTTACTCCTACTGGCTTAATTTGTATTGCTTATCTTGTGTGCTTTTATCTACAATAAAAACTACTTAACTAAAAAAAAAAAAAAACAACATAAATTACTACAATGGTTCAAAGGACCATTTTAGTTTGCTTTGTGGCATTCCTGAACTAGTGGTAAACTTTAGAGTTTGTTTGTAAAGTGCTGCTGTCTGGGAGATACTTTGTTCTAGACTTTAAATATGGTATCCCCTGATTTGGTGTAAAAAGGTGGGAATCTTCTCTTGCTGGTGCCCCATACCTGTATTTTCTGTTTCTGGTCCTAATGCTTTATGTACTACACATCCCATATCAGGTTAAAGGGTCTTTGGTTCTATGATGTATTGTTGCATTAGAATTTGGTAGTGTTAGGAGTTTCATGTTTAGGATTGCAGTCCTGCTCAGTTATGGAGATTGTATCGGCCAGGGTGGTGTAGCTTGTATGAAATTCCCTTCCATCTTAGTGACTTGCTTATTCTTGCTGAAATAGTGAGTGTACTTCCTCTGCTAGAGTTTCATAAAGAATTTTGGCACAATGATAATAGTTCCAATGTCTTAAGTGGACCAATAACATGCCTTCAATACTTTCTTCCAACAGTTGTAGTTTTTACTGTATGTATACAGCAGTGTAGAGGAAATGTGAACCAATTAGCATGCTCTTGTGAAATTAACACGATTCAACAAATTATTCATTGATGTGTGCTGCATACGTAGAAACGAAGTAAGAAGATGTGTCCAACTATTTTCAAATTTGTAATAAAACTTGATTAACATTCATTTGGCTGTGGACCTGAGTTATTGTGTAGCCATTATTGCATTGTATATTAAATTGATTTGCGAAATCTTGATCCCCTTTACACCTCCATGCTGCTATAAAGAACCATCGAAGGATCTACATCAAAGAAGTATTGAACAAATGCGCCCGGACCCTTTCATAAGTATACCTAATTGATTTAAATAATGAAAGGGTGGTTTCTTTTCACATATAGTCTTGTTTTAGAGGAATCTGCGTCACTCAGCAATAGATCAACTACTTTGGTGAGACTGGCTTGTCAGCACTTCTGTAGGTCCAATAAATCAAATATTTGTGTCATTAGATACGAGGAGTTACGGAAATAATTGCTCAATTGATACTAAGGCACCTCCCTTCTGGTGACTTTTCAAATGGATTACTGGTGTCCATCATATGAATGGCAGATCAACGTCAATGTTTCTAGATAGGGACATTTCAAACTCCCTGAATGTGTCAATGCCAGTAGGCAGAGCGTATGTAAACCACTTATATGCAAAATGTCTGATGGGCATTGAGCATTGAAAGCATCCGTGTACATTAATCGAAAGCCACGTCACTGCCAAGTTCTCAACAAAGGTGTTGAGGGCGCAGATATTTAGAAACAACTGCATGTATGTGCATGTGAATGGTGGGAAATGTGGATTGAAAGGGGAGTGTCACACAGACCAGACATGCGTAGTCTGCATGTTACTGTAAAGCGGTGGGATCACGGGAGGTATGCAGTCTGCCTAGTGCGTGTACACAAGAGAAGGAAAAACATGTATTAAAAGCTATATTACATATGGTACCATGGGGAGTGGTAGTTTCCATGAAGTAATGTAATGCTAAAGAGTCAAGAGTCCCAGGTTGCCAAGTTGGGGTATGCAAATTGGCAACATTGTGCAAATTCTCCTTTATTGCCACAGCTCAGCAGTAACAATGAAGAAAATATAGAACTTCAGCAACATTCCAATAGAGTATAAAGCCTGTGAACATGCAGCCATCTTCCTACTTTGTTGCTGCTGCTCACAGAGATAAGTACCCTCATTTCATTTGTTCTTACTTTTTCATGTATTTATGGAAATTATGGTTCCTTGTTTGATTACTGCTTATACCTTTCTATATCTCGCATGACTGGGTCCTATTGACCCTACCATGCGTTTACTTATTATCATTAGACCCTTCTTATAAGCTTCTTTCTGTGGACCATGTCGCTTTGAGAGACCTCCTTGGTAAGGTATTACTTATTTTTTCTCCCTAGCTTGTTCGTGTTCTTTCCACCGACTCTTGGGCCCTTCTTGGGCCTCCGTTTGTCTCTGTTTGCATTTAAAGTCAGACGCGAGCGATGAGCATTCCCTAGCAACGCTCTAAACGTAAGCCAATCCTGCCTTTGATCTGCGCCCGTCGGCCCTCGCACACCGCACCGCGCCTTCACAGCGCACTTACCCTGTCTTCCTGTGTCCTCTCCCGGCTCCTCCAAAGACGCCGGGAGTCCTCCTTCCCCGCCAAGATGCGCGTTTCAATCACGCGTCGCAGGGGAAATATAATTAGAGAAAAGGCCATAGGCGGCTACCACGCACGTAAGAGACGTGCGTGGTTGCCATAGTTTCAGCAGACAACACTTGGCAGTTGCTGCTGTTTTAACCACGATCTATTTAATCTGCTGACACGCTTTTTTCACCGGCTTTTCCTCAGATTCTGACACCCTTTTTTCACCGGCTTTCCCTCGGATCCAACCAGGAAAATTATCCCCTACCATTTATACCTCGATCCTACACAAAATATAAATAAATACATTAATCCCTTCTGTATCAAAAAAAAAAAAAGAAGGGAGAAGAGACAAGGTATAATTACCTAACTAACCTGCTATATCATTTATACTCTTCCCCAACAATGTCTCTCAATCCAGACTCTAACCTTGAAGGTAAGCTTGAGTCTATGGTCTCTAAGGCAATGGAAAAGGCCATGAATTCTTTCAATGAGACAATAAATACAAAATTTGAAATGCTGTCAAAGGCATGGCCCACCACTATTACTACACATCCTATGGGCACAAAAGAAGGGGCAGTTAAGGCCCCAAAGAAGAGAGCTGCACCACGACACGCCGAAAAAGGTACTAAAAAAACCAAAAAAACTATTAAAGCAGCTCACTCACGCTTTTCAAGCGGTGACCAGATGGATCACAATAGGGCATATATCAGGCCCTGAGGCCCCTATACATGTTGATAGTGATGATGTGGCTGAAATAGATCTTTCATGCTCCTCAGGCATGGATACAGACTCAGAGGAGATGGGGGATGAACCTGTGGAAAATATTGAAGAGGCAGACAAGGCTTTAGACCCAAAAATGGGTATTACTGATCCCTTCGGGGACTATATGTTCGACCCTCTCTTAATTGAACATCCCCTTTCCCCTGAATGGCAACCCTCCCAACACGTGGCAAACTACATTAGCTTCTGGCTTAGAAGGGAGATTCCCAAAGAGGTGAGATCCAGACTGAGGTCTGAATGCCCCCGCCCATCTCTACCGGACAAAATTGCAATGACCCCTGAACTTGACCCTAAGGTCTTTGTCTTCATCGCCAAAGGTGCCAAAGACCCTAGAAAGGGGATAGATAAGAGTCTTAAATCTTGCCAAGACCGACTCCTTGACACTATTGGACCTCTAACTAAAATCTTTGACCTAACCGAAAGTGCATATATCTCTGGAACCCCCATCGACCCTAAGGAACTGCGCGAATGGGTCTAACGCGCCATCTGCCTCCTCGCCAATGCCAATACGGCCATTTCGAATGAACGCAGAAAAGGCGTTCTCCCTAAGATTGACCCTAAACTTATCGAACTGGCAAACGAGGACTCCTCTTTGGGGTAGATTTTATTTGAGATATGGCTAAATATGTTGCCGCATTCAGCTCGATTCAGAAGTCACAATGTGATATCAAAAAAAAATTCCAGGACAGAAATTTTGGAAGGGCCGGGAGAATGCGGGGTCGGTTCCCCGGCCGAGAACAAACCACCTCTAGAGCCTTTCTGGGACGAGGATCAAGATATCAAGAGTCGTCCTTTTACCAGAATCAACCTTTTTCCCCCCAAAGACAACGAAGCCGGGGTAGACCATTTCGAGGTGAAAGAAGAGCCAGTAGAGCTTTCTCAACAGGTATGAATATTGAAAGACCATTCAGATACCCCCATAGAGGTAGGAGGCAGACTAGCCTTTTTCTCTGGGAACTGGCCCTTGGTAACTCAAGACCCATGTGTTCTCGAAACCGTGAAGGGTTACAAAATAGAATTTACAGACATTCCTTTCCAATCAAAGGCACCTCGCGAAATAATCTTCTCCCAAGAAGAGGTGAAGGATCTACTGGCCAAAGGGGCTATAATAGAGAGTTAAAGAACAGGTTTTATCAGCAATATTTTCTTGGTAGAGAAAAAAGACAAGGGACAGGGACCTGTCATAAACTTAAAAAGTCTAAATTGATGGGTATCCTACCACCATTTCAAGATGGAGGGAATACACCTCCTAAGAGATGTCCTGAGAAAAGGGGACTGGCTAACACGTCTAGACTTAAAGGATGCCTATTTGACAATCCCAATTTGGCCCCCACACAGAAGGTTCCTCCAATTTACTTGGGACGGAAAACTCTGGGAATTTTGTACTCTCCTGTTCGGACTATCATCAGCCCCCTGGTGCTTCACCAAGGTTCTTCGTCCAGTAGTAGTGTGGCTAAGAGAGAGGGGTGTAAGACTAATAATTTATCTGGATGATATTCTTATCATGGCTCAGTCCAAAGCGACAGTCTCTCACCATACAAATCTTACTATTCACCTCCTGGAACATCTAGGTTTCGTCATAAATGCCAAGAACATGCAATACACCAAGCCAGGAAACTCAATTCCTGGGCTTCATGGTAAATACAGTCTCCGCAGACCTGAAGTTACCAAGGGAAAAGATCAAGAAACTCTGAAAGGAACTCAGGAAGATACTTACTTTGCAAAACTTTCCTTTGAGACTCAGCCAGAATCCTGGGTCTCCTATCCTCAACCAATCAAGCGATCTTTCCAGGCCCTTTACACTATAGGGCCCTCCAGAGACTCAAAGCGAAAGCTCTGAAATCGTCTCTTTCTTACACTCAGATGACCTCCTTGGATGAATACTCGAGGAAGGAACTATCTTGGTGGCTGAAAAATGCAGAAGCCTGGAATGGCAAAGCCATCTTTGGGGAGTCCCCAGATTTGATAATAGAATCAGATGCAAGTCTAGAAGGTTGGGGTGCCACTTGTGGCAACCTTTCAACGGGAGGTCTTTGGACACCCGAAGTGAGGGAACTACATATCAACTGCCTGGAACTCCTAGCAGGCTCATTTGCGGTTCAGAGTTTTACCCAGAACTCAATCAAGTGCTCAATAATGTTACGCCTGGACAATGTCTCTGCAGTGAGATACGTCAACAAGATGGGGGGACCACATTCAAAGAGTCTTACCGAAGTAGCGAAAGTCTTCTGGGATTATTGTCTGAACAGGGGACTGTCCGTCACAGCAGAACATATCCCCGGTTTGAACAATGGAGTAGCAGACTGGTTCTCCAGGAATTTCAGGGATTCCAGCAACTGGAAATTGACCAGGGAGATATTAATGACAATTCAAGACCATTGGGGTCCCTTCGGCACAGATCTTTTTGCAGACCGAATGAATACTCAGTTGATGAATTTCTTCAGCTGGAAGCCGGACCCTCGAGCAATAGGGGTGGATGCCTTCCTCCAGGACTGGCAGAGCTTAAAGCCATATGCCTTCCCACCATTTGTCATGCTTCCTCGTCTTCTTTTACACGCTTGCGGATACCTGCAGAGCATGGTGGTGATAATCCCCCTTTGGAGGTCTCATGCATGGTTCCCTCTCATTGTGGACTTCCCTATTCTAATACCCTCCTTCGGGGAATTACTCTTGGGCCCTCACGGCGAATCTCACCCTCTCATAGACCAAGGTCTACTGATTCTGACGGCCTGGAAGATTTTAGGCGACAATGGCAAATCCCTGGCCTTTTGGCACATGCTTTCCAACTCATATCTGAGTCTTGGGCATCTGGAACAAGGAAAGCATATCGATTGGCTTGGAATAAATGGGTTCGCTGGTGTCTTCAATGCCACTACGATCCAGTTTCAGCTGATTTAATACACGTGGTTAATTATCTATCTGAACTCTTCGCTTCTGGCCTAAGTTATAGAACTGTTAATGTCTATAGATCAGCAATAGCTGCAGGTCATTCCTTAGTTGATTGTGTCTCAGTTGGGCAAAGCCTTTTAAGAAAGAAGATTATGAAAGCATGCGAATTCTTAATCCTCCAACTGCAAAATATTCAGCCTTATGGGATGTTAAATTGGTATTACAACTTATTTCTTCTTGGGGAGATAACGCTAACCTCTCTCTCAAACGCATTTCGTATAAGCTTACTGTATTACTTTGCTTGGTTTCTTTCAAATGAACCTCCGATGTTAAGGCTTTAGGTGTTTCTAACCGGTCTTACCAACCTGAGGGCGTTTGTTTTTATCTTAAGAAGAGAACCAAAACTATGTCTTCCTCTATTTTCTACCCTTTCTTGCCTCTTAATGAAAGTCTATGTGTCGTTAATTATCTCAAAGAGTATGAAAAAAGGACGGTAAGTCTAAGAGGAATTGGAACTCAACTGTTGATTTCTTACAGATCTCCTCATAAGGGAGTTTCTTCTCCCACGCTTGCTAGATGGGTTAAAGAAGTGATGAGTGAAAGTGGTGTTGATGTTTCTATTTGTGGTGCGCACTACGTTAGAGGCGCTTCTGCTTCTAAAGCTTTTATGCTAGGTGGGGGACTCCAGGATATCCTTAGAGCATCTGACTGGTCAAATGAAAACATTGCTTCACTTTGAACTTGCATAATGTTGGCCTTCGTGTCGTGCCATAAAATTTAGGCAGGTTCAAATATTATGGATGCCTAAAAATGAATAGTGTTGAATTTCATTATCATCAATGCTTCTTCTTGGATTAAGTGGAATTTCAGACGTGGTGTTGTCAGATGAGAAGAAGGGCTTTATTATCGAAAGGACTATCCTTTGTGTCTTCTGGCCCTACTGATTTTGTCAAAATGAAAATTTAAACATACATGTTTTCTGGTAAATCCAGACTACGTTGCTACTTTCATGACAGAGATTGAAACACAGTTAGTGAACTGTCTGACCTATGTAAAAAACCTTCCATCGTCTGACCAAACTCTGAATTACCAGATGAAATACTTGCATTTTAAAAACAATTATTTCTGCAATCAACCAAATGGAAATCAGAACTTAGTACTACAGTCCTAACTTATCTAAACCCAGACCAAGTCATTTTTGGAACTAAAAGAGAATCACAATTTGATTATTAAACTGGCTGGTAAAGGAAGCGCCATTAGTGGTTAGTGGCACTTATGGTTAATTTTCTAATGTAGGTATCACTTTCACAGTGAGTGATTCATACCTATGACTTTTTTTTAGCGTACCAATGATCTTTTTTAAGGATTTTTGATGCTTGTGTTTTGGGCTAGGTTCCTCAGGGGCCTGTCCTTTTCGCTTTGTTTGCATCACACAGTCCTGAAGATAGTCTTGTGAACTGGTGTGCCATTTGAGACCGAACCATCAACAGTACATCCTCTCTAACTTCCAACAGTCAACTTTGATTATTTGCAACTATATTTTTAACTTTGAATGGACTTTGATCAGAAAGTTTTGGTTATGTTTGCTGGATATACCAATCGCCACTGATCATTACAAACAAATATATATTGATCTGACGGTTGTGATTAATGTCTACTGGTTGTGCTTTTTATAATGTTTTATCATGTACCCTGACTGAACATTTTTGTAATTGATTATGTATAATGTATTTAAATTAGTTGATACATTTATGAAACAATAAATACTTTTCTAGAATTAATTTATTGGTATACCTTATAGTTACCATGTCATTCTTAATTCAATATAAGTTAGATTGTTATACTAATTCAGTTTGGAATATGTATTCCTTCAGTAGCCTTTTGCTTCATTAATAAGTGTATACCCAGTCTCCTGGGGGAATAATGGGTAGCCTTAGTGTGTCTAAACTTTTAAAAAGTTGGAATGTTCTTGTCCCAACCATTTGGCGCCTGCAGCCTGGATTCTGGAACACAAGACTGTGACTAGCTTGACAGTTGGCTTTAGTGTATTCCTACCAGATAGTGAGGCAAAGGCGGAAAAGATGTTGGCAGGATGGGTCATCTTGCCAGGATGGGTGGGAAAGACCTGTTCCCTGCCCCACTTACAATTCAAAGGCTGCCTCCGACACACTCACAAAGGAACTTGACACCAGTCTTGTGTTGCCCTAAGGATCTTGACATTAGTCTTGTGTCACCCTAGACAACTTGAAGCCTGGGCTGGACAGGGAAGGAACTTTCTAGAACCAGATGTGGGGTAGCTTAGAAGTTTCCCCCACTGCAAAGGCTGGCACCAAGTATAAATATTGGACCCTCAGACGAACTCTTCAGTTTGTTCCTGGACCTATGGAAGACTCAAGAAAGACTGCCTTCTTCTCCAGAGATGTGCCCTGCTGCTAGAAGCTTGCCTGGGCCCCCAAAGAATTGCTCTGCTGCTACCAGAGGACTACCCTGTTGCCAGAGGCCTGTCTGGACCACTACAAGACTTTCCTGCTGCTTGTGGCCTGCGTTGCTGAAGGAGAAGTGGACAATCTCTTTGTTCAAAGGAAGACCTGAGTAACTAAAAGGGTCAGTTAGCTGATCTCCTGTTCTGAGCTACAGGGCCACAACAAGATCAATAGGCCTTTCTGCAACTGCCCAGCTGATCTACTGCAATTGGTTTTCCCTGGACCTGCCTGAGCCATGATGACCCCCACTAGAGTGAGTCCCTGATCCCCAAGAGGTGTCTTTCCTGGTCCCGAGCCCTCAGCTGACATCAGAGTGAGCTCCTCTAGAAGAAAAGGAGAAATCCTGGGGTTTTAGGCTCTTAGTGACCACAAACAGACCCATTCCCGCCGAGACTCTGCCTCCCATTACGACCGTCAGTGTGAAGCTCTGGTGAGCCTGACCTTTCCTGCTATAGAGACAGTCAGCGACAATTAGCATTACTAGATCTGCACTTCGCGATACAGCAATGATAGCTGTGACTGCCTACAAGAAGCTCCAGCAATGACTGTCTTAGATGCCTGTCCTGATCTTCACGCTACAGCGATGACCATCTGCATCCCCAGACCTGCTCTTTGAGCTACATCGAAGACCATCACTCTCCCTGCTTCTTATGGCCTCCTCAACAGCAAACTAGACTTCATGTCAGACTTTGAGCAGATAACTTTTTCAGCTGGACTAACCTGGTCCCTGTATTCGGCTTGCACTCTATCGCGGTCAGCCTAAGCTTGTGAACTTTCCCTGGTCTAACACGACCAGATGACCACAAGTGGTACTTTTTGCTTTTAGGCTCTATACTGACTTAAAACTTTGTAATTGCATATCTCCGGTTCTATTGATTGGATGTTTTGTTGTTTTGGTGTTATTTAATTAATAAATCTTACTCTATTTTTTTCTATCCTGGTGTCAGATTTTTCATGTGGTGTGTTTTCACTTTATTACTGGTTGTGCGCTGCCCAAATACGTAACATAGCGACTATAAGTTAAGAGTAACTGCTTTTTTGCCACTCTACCAGGGGGTTAAATAGAGGTTAATTTAGTGGCTCTTGTGGTTCAACCTGACAAGGATTGTGGTGTTGCTTGAGAAGGCTTACAACCTCCCTCAATCAGAAATCCAATTCCTTACAACAACCATTATAGTGCATGTGCAATTTCTTAAAAGGCAGGCACCCTTTTGCTCCTGGGTACATTTGCAGCATGGAATCATGATACAGGCCCTGATCAGAAATGTGCAGGTGGTTGCAATTAGTAGGCACTGCCACTAATTTCTTGGGAAGGGGTCTTACTTTTCATCAGTAGACCTTGACCCACCGCAGAGTGAAAAATGCAGAAAAAGCATAAAGAAGGAGGAAGAGATATACAACAAAAGAGTGAAAAAGCAGGGAGGAAAACGGGCAGGACTGGGCTCGCAAACCAGCCCTGGCAATTATGTCCGACTGGCTAGGGATTTGGGGGGTTGGGAAGTTATCTGGAACACGCAGGGCCGGCTTTAGCGCATGTGGCGCCCGGTGCAACAATGACTTTTGGCGCCCCACCTCCCATGACCTCCTCCTCGAATTCTCTCCCTACCACCTGCAAATGTGCCCCTCATCTCTCCTATCATAAGATATTGCTAAACATAGCGCCCCCCTCCACAGGTCAGTGCCCAGTGCGGCCGTACCAGTCGCACTGTCCTAAAGCCGGCTCTGAGAACACGTACACAGCTGCTGTGCTTTTGTTACAAGGGGCGGATTTTGCAGCACAGTAACAAAAACGGCCCCCACCCTTACGGCCCACCAGGGAAACGCCCGGTGCCCGCTACGGTCCAGGCCCTGCCTTCAAGGATAAGATATTGAGACAGGAAGGGCATGGTTGTAGAAGAAAGAAGCAGGTGGTGGAAGAAAGAGTAGGTGGCTTTGGTATTCAGCAGCACCAGCGACGAGCTCCTATGAATATGTTTGGGCCAATTTACCTATTTATCTGTTTTCTTTAACGAGTTATTAATTGTCTGAACCTCATGCTAGACACACTAACCTTTTCTACTTTTTTCCCAAGCAGTTTAAGCATATATCACACATTAATATTTAATTTTACCCAGATAATCCACATTTCCAGTCATGGAACTAACATACATACAATAGCGATTGGCAGAAGTAAACCTACAAAGCAAACATGCCTCGAATTCATTATTGCATGGCACATGGAAATGTCCTGCTAAGTTACTCAAAGAAAAACATGACAACAGCACATTTTTGCCAGATGTCACAAACCTGAAAAGGTAACTCATGTTCGTTTTGATGAAGGGAATGTGGCCTCAACAACAACACAGAGGACATCACCTTTATCGTTCTGGGCATGACTGGCTGGGAGCCAATTTCACACCAAATGATACTTGCAATTTATTGTTGCAGACATTTGCAAACAATTGCATTTTTAGTGTCGCTCCCTTCTTCAGAAACTTTTCACGGGGGGCAGATTATCCCAAAGGGGCATTTACAGCTGCATATAGTTGTAGCTGCCGCGCAGGCTATCATGTGATATTTGTGTAAAGTAAGCCTTTACTGCTGAACTCTGCAAGTTTGATCATGTATTAATGTATTCCTTATGGGCCACATGCATCAACGAGAAAACTGCTCGCAAACGGGAAGATTTGCAGAATCTGCCCCTTTGCGACCGGTATTTTTGCATTTGGGATGCATCATCCCAAATGCAAAAATCGCTATTTAAGGAATCTCTAAATAGCGATTCCTTAAATTGCGATTGCATTTAAGGAATCCCAAATTGAGATTCCTTAAATTCAATGCATGAAAGTTTAAAAATTAGCGATTTCGCTAATAGGGGGAGCAAATTACCATGAAGTTGAACTTCATGTTAATTTGCAAAAACTTTGAAAAATGCACTAAAGTGCATTTTTCATAGTTCCATTTTACACACACACATGCCCTTGGGGCATGTGTGTGTGCAATATGTATTCATATGCAGATTTCAGGGGTGCAACAGGGTGTCTTTTTGACGCCCTGGCACCCTTGAAATAGCATGAGCAATTTGCGATTCTCTAATTGAGATTAGCAAATTGAGAAAGTCCTCCCATTCATTCCTATGGGCCTCTAGGCCCATAGGAATCAATGGGGAGGTATTCCTTAATTGCGACTCGCAATTTGCGAGTAGCAAATAAGGAATGTTTAGAAATCGCTATTTTGTAAGCGATTTCCACATGCATAGCCTTTTGCTATTCCTTATTAGCGAATCCTTATTTTTCGCTATTAAGGAATCGCAAATGGCATTGTTGATGCATGTGCCAGTTGATTAGCTAACAACTAATCGCTAGCAGGGCCTAGTCACAGGTATTTCCTATTTACAGAAGTATCAACCACATCACCGAGGGCGAGACAGTCAGGCCGAATGCAGCCATTTCTCCAAAAGCTCTACTTCAGAATGGCCTTTTAAGGTTTGGTCCTGCCATATCTATGTGGTAGCAGTGCAAATCAGGTATTCACCTTGCATTTCTGAAGAGTGCCTCCACGAAGCCCCACGACTCTTCAAGGGACTCAGACATTTTGATTAGATCTTACCCACACTCCAGGAACTATAAACATAGTCTAAATTTTGGTGAACACATGCATGCCTTTAATTACCCCATTTTGGAAGCATGCTGAAGAGAGCTTTCAAGAAACAGCTGGTTCACAACTGAAAATAAATTCATATTTGGATTACGCAGGCAGAGATACCAGCATGCAAGCCAGTAACAATTGACCTTCCACATTTCCACTTTTTCCTGCTTTACAGTGATCAATTTTTTCATAGCTCTCCTTGAACTTTTTAAATATTTACACATGTGTGCACACATACACAAACACTCACATACTTACCAATTATTGTGGGTGACAAAAATAAGAGGCCATCTACAGTGCACCCACAATAAATTGATTCCCACCGCTTTGAAAACCATCCGTTTTATCTGACCATTACCTCAACTGAAACAATACTTTAAGACGGCTTATGTGTTTATATTTAGTGCTGGAGTTAGAATAGTAAACTTATTTATCCAGTTTAAATTTTAATGTGCACTTGGAAGATAGGGGGGACAATGATACAAGCTCTCTCATAGAGACTCTAAGGACACTAAGCTTATCTCAGGTGGTGCACAAGCCTCCACACGAGGCAGGACACACATTTGACGGCATTTTCACATCAGTATCGGGCCTAACAGTAAAAGACGTTCACCCTCTCACTTGATCTGACCACTCTTAAATCGCATTTGACTACACTATCCCTAAAGCACAGAAAGGAGGGGTAGTTAAATCCCAATCATTAACATATAATGCTTGGAACAAGGTTGATAAAGCCATGCATCGCTCTCAATTGGATAGGACACGACCACTTTTAAACGTGTCCCCAGATCTAGCAGTCAGCAAATACACGGACTGGCTAAATGAGGCAATTGGGGCCACGGTTCCCACCGATAAATTTCAGGGAACCGTAACTTACCATCAGCCCCCTGGTTTACCGAGGGTCTGCGACAGGAAAAACAAAAATATTGCATACTTGAAAGACGCTGGAGAACAAAATATGATATAACAGACAAAGGCATTTATAAATCAGCATTTATTCAATACAAAGCTCTGCTGATCGCAGAAAAAAGGCCTGCTTTACTAGGCAGATTGAAAAAGCCAAGAGTTCATCCAAAGAATTGTTTGAGGCAGTAGAGAAGCATTCCTCTCTACCTAAGAAGAAATGTAACAAGAACAACCACAGCTTTTGTGAGGTCATTGCAGAGGCCTTTAGAAATATAGTTAAAGACATCTATCAAGTCAAGTCAAAAAAGTCTTTATTGCGAATATTTCATCATAAAAGACATGCTAAAAACATCAATACAAGTTAAAAACATACAGATATATATTGTACCAGTATACATAAAATCCTATAAATAAGTTTTCACTATTAAGAACACCAATATTAAACAAATATTAAATGTATCTATCACTCCTTTGATGCCATCCCCACTCATGTTCCTACTGAAATACTCCCATGCTCAGATCTCAGTGGTAAGATCTTTCACAGCTTCTCACAGGTTAATACTGAACTAGTGGAAAAACACATCAAAGAAATTAAATCTGGATCCCCATTAGACCCTTGTCCTCCCGCATTCCTGAAAAATATAGCGAAGGAGGTGAGATGAGCTCACAGAAATCTTTAATATTATGTTCACATCTGGCACCTTTCTGGCTCTAAGGAAGGATGCATCAATACTGCCACTGATAAAAAAAACGAATCTGGTCGATTCTAACCCTAACAACTATCGCCAGATATCCAGGCTCCCTCTCCCAGCCAAGATAGTGGAGAAAATTATGAACAGTTAACTCAGTTCATACAAGAAAATGACTTACTCGATCCCTCCCAATTCGGTTTTCAACCTGAACACAGTACAAAAACAGCACTAATCAAGGCCAACAATGGGATCAGGAATGTGTTAAATTGAGGGGTGCTGCCGCCCTCATCCTCCTTGATCTTTTGGCGGCTATTGACACTGTGCATCATAACTAGGGCTCCCGGTTTTATGGTATTTATTTTTTTAACATTTTCGTCTGTATTTATCCATATTTATATTTTGGTCATTTTTTCTGTATTTATCCATATTTACTTTGTCGCGAGCAAAAAAAAGACGCTGTAGCTAGTGTTTATTCACATTTATTTAAAAAGGCAATGCGCACTTGGTTGTTATAGGTTCAGATAGATTTATGCAGATGGGTAAATGGGTTACTGCTTTTAACAAAGAGATCCTTTTGTTACTTGCTGTTTATAAATTGCAAACCTTCTAATATAAGACAGTGAGCTATGAAGGGCCTTGTAAGCCTCGCTGTCTTATGAAATGCATCCTTTGCATTGATTTTCACATGATTTATTGTATAGTATTGTAATTGCATTTCTATAGCGCTTACTACCCTTGACAAGGCATTGACGTGCTTTTTTATCCAGTAGCATGCTACTCCGGAACTAATTCACAAAATCAGGGATTGTAAATAGCATGACCTTCCGTGGTGGTCACATATTAGTCAGGAAAACAATATTATTTGACTAGAGGTGAAATAATTATGTTTTAGACTGGATAAAATCATTCTTTGCCATTGGTACGCATGCATATTGTCTTGTCACTGAACTAGCAGTACTAAAAGAAATACAGTCTTCTTCATAAAAACATATTAGAAATGTCAACATAAAGGCTCATTTTGAACCATCGGACTGATGACTCACATTTGCCAATTTCACTGCATCCTAAGATTGAGTAACAGTGAAGAAACTGTTTCAGGGTGCAAAGATAGGCAAGTGACCTCTCAGTAACCATTAATCCAAACTCTCTCAGATGAGAACGTTATTTCAGTGCAGGTACGCAATGCCCATTGGGCTCAAAGGGCTTTAGCCCCCCAAGTCGTGTGTGCTAGCCCAGGCTGAGACAGCTTCCCGGGCACACGCACAGCCGCACCAAGTACTTCACAGGTCTTTAAGAGACCATTTACTTGTTAACGAGGCTTTGTTGTTCTTTCACCCCTTCTTAGAGCCCCTGCATCTTCACTCTGCTGATTGCTGGAAGAATTAGCTCCCCTCATCCCCCTGAAATATTTATTAGACCACCCCTCCCCCCCCGAAATTTCACTCTAGTTGCACCTCTGTTTCAGTGTCACTGAAGGATATGCTGGTCTGAGACCCCCATAGAGAAACCGGAGCGGGAGAAGGGGACACTGCAGAACAAAACTGAATTAGAGAAACGCTTATTAAAAAAAGAGATCGGTGGAGCACTACATATCGAACATGGCAAGGGGGACATCAAGTAAAACAAGCATTAGTTAAACCAATGCACAACACACTTGGTGTGTCACACTAACTTGCGTTTATTGGGAGCCAGAGAGCTGACAATCTTTTCTATCGCAATAGCAAATAATATTATTAAATCAGGCTGTAACAAGTAAAAAAGAGTACTGAAAATGATATTCCAGGCATTACACCGTATGAAAAACATTTTATTGTGTTGAAACCCTTTAAGTGTTTACATACATGTACGTTTGAAGTAGTTCTCCAGTGCTTCCGAAGCTTTTTTTGTCATTCATGCTGAACTAATAATTCAGGTCTCCAACAGTTGTTCTAAAACTCGAGGATAAAAAAAAAAAAGCAAAGGAAATGATGGACGGAGTGTTGAACATTGCAAGCACTCACCCCCAGTCAACTGATCTGGGTTTAATCCATCACCGTTCTTTAGCCCACTCTGCCACCCCAGTTCAGACATGGCCATATGCAAATCAGTCTGACCCTATGCCTCATGGGAGCAGTCCAGCCCGAACTGCCAAGCCATGTCTTCCCTGGACCGGAAACAAGCTTCCTAGGACCGGTTTCTGGCATTTCAGCCGTCTTCAGCCAGGCTTGCTTGAATCCAGTGGCAAAGTGAGCAAGGGACTCACGTCTGAGCATACCCTGCCAACTTATGGCAAACAAAGCAAAAACCAAATGAAATGATGGACGGAGTGTTGAACATTGCAAGCACTCACCCCCAGTCAACTGATCTGGGTTTAATCCATCACCGTTCTTTAGCCCACTCTGCCACCCCAGTTCAGACATGGCCATATGCAAATCAGTCTGACCCTATGCCTCATGGGAGCAGTCCAGCCCGAACTGCCAAGCCATGTCTTCCCTGGACCGGAAACAAGCTTCCTAGGACCGGTTTCTGGCATTTCAGCCGTCTTCAGCCAGGCTTGCTTGAATCCAGTGGCAAAGTGAGCAAGGGACTCACGTCTGAGCATACCCTGCCAACTTATGGCAAACAAAGCAAAAACCAAAGGAAATGATGGACGGAGTGTTGAACATTGCAAGCATTCACCCCCAGTCAACTGCTTTGTTGTTCTTTCACCCCTTCTTAGAGCCCCTGCATCTTCCCTCTGCTGATTGCTGGAAGAATTAGCTCCCCTCACCCCCCTGAAATTTTTATTAGACCACCCCTCCCCCCCCCCGAAATTTCACTCTAGTTGCACCTCTGTTTCAGTGTCACTGAAGGATATGTTGGTCTGAGACCCCCATAGAGAAACCGGAGCGGGAGAAGGCGACACTGCAGAACGAAATTGAATTAGAGAAACGCTTATTAAAAAAAGAGATCGGTGGAGCACTACATATCGAACATGGCAAGGGGGACATCAAGTAAAACAAGCATTAGTTAAACCAATGCACAACACACTTGGTGTGTCACACTAACTTGCGTTTATTGGTAGCCAGAGAGCTGACAATCTTTTCTATCGCAATAGCAAATAATATTATTAAATCAGGCTGTAACAAGTAAAAAAGAGTACTGAAAATGATATTCCAGGCATTACACCGTTTGAAAAACATTTTATTGTGTTGAAACCCTTTAAGTGTTTACATACATGTACGTTTGAAGTAGTTCTCCAGTGCTTCCGAAGCTTTTTTTGTCATTCATGCTGAACTAATAATTCAGGTCTCCAAAAGTTGTTCTAAAACTCGAGGATAACAGAACATGAGTATTTTGTTGTCATATTTTTGTAGGTAGCAAACTAACAGGTGTGCTGCTGAGAATCACTTCTCCCTATTTTACTCCTACGTGCACTTGCGATAGCCGTATCCTACACCAAGCCCTTCTTACTGAAAGATGAGACTTAGTGGCATAATCTTCCCTGCCCCTTTCATCCTTTATCTCCTGGGGCCATGTAATCAACGGACCCCGAAGCGCAACAGGTACCCCATTTTTAGCACTTCAAGGTAATTCTATAAGTTATAGAGGAGGCCACACAGAGTGCATCCTGCCAACCTCTGCTCCAAGCCAGGATACTTAAACAAAAGGAGGCCTAATGGCCCCTTAACATCGACCTTTGTATTGACTCGGCTGAAATCCGATAAGCCCTCTCCCTGGCTGCGCTTGGAAAGACTGGTCTTCTCCTCGAAGACCACAACAAAGTTTAACCTATTATATGGCATTTTTTGTTTTTATGTATAAATGTAGACAAAGCAAAGATATTTTTTTGTCTGTATATATATATGTAAAAATCCATTTAAACGAAAACCGGGAGCCTTAATCATAACCTACTGCAACTGCGCCTGGAAACATTAGGGGTTAAGGGTATGGCACTGGCCCTGCTATCCTCCTTTCTGAAGGAAAGGAGACAAACAGTGAAACAGGGCCAGTTTAGGTCAACACCTTATGTCCTTCCATATGGAGTCCCACAAGGCTCGTCACTCAGCCCAACACTTTTTAACGTTTATGTATCAGAACTCACCCCTTCGATCCAAGACTTCGGCTTTAGTCCAACCTCATACTCCGACGACACCCAGATTGTGGTGGCAGCATATAAAGATCAAGGGACATGGGGACATATAAAGATCAAGGGACATGGGGACATCATCGCAGTTTCAAAACTGTATGATGGAAATAAACAGGTGGGTGGGAAAGCACTGTCTCAAGCTTAACTCCGTGAAAACCAAAGTGGTGATCTTTGGGAATCTGCAACCCAGATGGGATGACCTCTGGTGACCGGCGGAAATGGGGGAACTGGCAAAACCAGCTCAGAAGGCGAAAAACCTGGGGGTGCTGATTGATAACAAACTTACCTTGTCTCAGCAGACCAATGCCATTGTGTCCACCTCCCATTTTCTGATCAACAAATTGCAGAAGATTTTACCTTATATTCCCGTCAACTCTTAAGGACAGTAGTGACCGCACTTGTGCAGTCAAAGTTAGACTACTGCAACAGACTTTACCTGAATATGCAGAAACAATACCTTAAAAAGCTTCAGGTGATTCAAAATGCAGCCGTAAGACTACTACTGAATTTCCCTAAATCAGTAGCTAAGGAAATTCAAAGCCTTCACTGGCTTCCAGTGGTGCATCATATTAAGTTCAAGGTGCTATGCCTAGTTTACAAGGCCCTGAAGAATGTTTTTCAAAAATCTCTTTTCCTGGTAACACCCAGTCAGACAGCTACGTTCCTCAGGCCCCAAACTTATGAGGGTTCCAAGGATCCGGACCTCAGGCTGGGGAGGCTGAAGCATCTTGTACAGTACAGCAAAACTATGGAATACACTTCCGTGTGATATCAGAAATGCTTGCTCACTTACCTCCTTCAGAAAGGGTCTGAAAACATGGCTTTTTCAGAATTAGTTGCTTTAGCCCTGGGCTTACTATAGTCTTACCGCCAAGACACCTACGGGTATTCGTGCGCTCAATTAATTTTATTAGCATTAACATTAAAGATTGGCCCAGCAAAGGAATGATCAGATAGAAGTAATGGTCATACAAGACAATAGAGATCAAAAAAAGTAGCATACATACAATAGACATGTCAAATATTTTGCTGCCTTTCTGTTTAAGTGTGAGCCACTTAATAGTTAGCCGGTGTGACCTATTCGGCTATGACCTCCAAAGAAACGGTAATAGGTATAGTTTGATAAGGGGCTTGAACAAAAGCCTCAAAAAAGCCTTTGCCTTGTTGGTTCTTAAATCTTAATCTTATCCCAATGATGCACTTTACCCCCACTGCATCTCCTCTAAGTTTTTACATCTGGGCATCATCTTCTTTTGAGACCTCAGCCTCCTTTCAATACAGGGTGCCATAATTTAGAAATTATAGTGGCAAATGGTTTAATTATTGTTCGAAAGAAAGGATTATAAAACAACCCTACAAAGGCAAGCTGTATTAACTCACCTAATTATGGGCATATTACGCATCTATCCAAGCGACCAAAAAGGCCTGTTCCACCCACAGAGTTGTCAGGATCCACAATAGAATGAAAGACTCTTTTTGGGACTTAAAAACCACAGAACACTTTGGTCAACTGCTTGGCCCAGGAACCAGCAACATAATCTCAATCAACTATCTAAAACTGGACTCAATACAGGAAATTCTCACATTTCGATTTTTAAACACACATCTTAAGTGTAGTAAGGGCCACTGACTGTATTTCCTCTGGATCTGTGCCACACAAAATATTATGTATTTATTTCGCAATTACAACTACTGCAGTGAAATACCATTCCAGGAACAACAGACGAAACACCTATGGCTTCTTTTGTTTATGAAAACAAGTTTATTTAGACTTTACAGTCCGTATGAACATGCAATAAAGACCATAATAAAAACAATAAATCACTCTTAAACTCTTTGCAAATCTTGGAGATTATAATGTTTGTTAAAGGCGCCGAACGGCTGGAACAGCCTGTGCGCAGTGATCACACCACACAGGAGTTGCAGGCTCACTGCCTGACCCGGGGTCCTGGCACTCTTTATTTACTATTTATTAACTCTCTGACGCTACACCAGCTTATACCACCCAGTCTAGCAGAACACAAAGGGAATAGGGAGACTACCCTCTCCCGGGGGTCTAAAATACATGTTTTTCCCCTTAAACATTTTAGGGCAGATTTACAAGGAAGTGACGCGTATGCATAGATGCGTCAGTTTCCTTGCGCCAGCGTCAAATGTCCTTGTGCCCCCATGGATGCACTGTATTTACAATACAGTGCTCCATGGCGCAAGGATTAAAGAGATGCATCAGAAATTCTGATGCATCTGTACGCCCAAAAGTCACGCATTGCTGGAGTTGTGTCACAAGCACGACACAACTCCAACAATGTATTTTGAGGCCTATACTTACTGTAATGTGTCACTCCTTATGTCTGCTTCAAGCAGGCGTAAGGTTTTGACGCAGTGGCGTCCTAAAAGTGGAGCAGTGAAATCTTGTAGATTTCACTGCGTCACTTTTACGAGGCCTTCCTGCTTGGGAACGCCCACCCTGCGCACATTATAGCTGACGCAGGTATAATGTGACATAAGGCTTTACAACATGACGCATCTCCCTAGATGCATCACGTTGTAAATAGGCCGCATTGTTTGCACCGTCGTTGCATCAAATAAAGTGACGCAATGGCGGCGCAAGAAGGCGCAAGGGGCTTGTATATCTGCCCAGCAATTCCTCCCCAACTGTGAATAAAACTCAAATCGAAACATGAAAAGAAAACAAAACCAAACAAAATCACCACAGTGCAAATAAGGAAAGAGTTCTCTTTTTCTCATCTAGCTTGTAACTCTAGGCTAAGACCAAGCTTATTCAGTCACAAAGACCCGATACCGGTGAGAAGGTTTGGGCTCAGACCACAGATCCTACCTCTGGAAGCTTCCTCATTGGAAGCCTCCTCGTTGACTCTGGGACTCACCTGGGGAAGCATCACTGTCTTTTAGACATGGGACAACTACATCTAGTGCAAGAGTAACTTCTGACAGCTCTGGCGAAAAGAGTAACTTCTGACAGCTCTTGCAAACAGTAACTTCTGACAGCTCTGGCGCAAGAGTAACTTCTGACAGCTCTGACGCAAGAGTAACTTCTGACAGCTCTGGCGCAAGAGTAACCTCTGAAAGCTCTGGCATAGAATAACTTCTGACCGCTCTGGCGCAAGAGTAACTTCTGAAAGCTCTGGCGCAAGAGTAACTTCTGACAGCTCTGGCGCAAGAGTAACTTCTGACAGCTCTGGCAAAAGAGTAACTTCTGACAGCTCTGGCACAAGAGTAACTTCTGACAACTCTGGCGAAGAGTAACTTCTGACAGCTCTGGCGCAAGAGTAACTTCTGACAGCTCTGGCGGAGAGTAACTTCTGACAGCTGTGGCACAAGAGTAACTTCTGACAGCTCTGGCGCAAGAGTAACTTCTGACAGCTCTGGCAAAAGAGTAACTTCTGACAGCTCTGGCAAAGAGTAACTTCTGACAGCTCTGGCAAAGAGTAACGTCAGAGAGCTCTGGTGCAAGAGTAAGTTCTGACAGCTTTGGTGCAAGAGTAACTTCTGACAACTCTGGCACAAGAGTAGCTTCTACTGTCCTGGTGAAGAGTAACTTCTGACAGCTCTGGCGCAAGAGTAACTTCTGACAGCTCTGGCCAAGAGTAACTTCTGACAGCTCTGGCAAAAAAATAATTTCTGACAGCTCTGGCGAAGAGTAACTTCTGACAGCTCTGGCACAAATGTAACTTCTGACAGCTCTGGCGCAAGAGTAACTTCTGACAGCTCTGGAAAAAGAGTAACTTCTGACAGCTCTGGCGCAAGAGTAACTTCTGACAGCTCTGGCGCAAGAGTAACTTCTGACAGCTCTGGCAAAAGAGTAACTTCTGACAGCTCTGGCAAAGAGTAACTTCTGACAGCTCTGGCAAAGAGTAACGTCAGAGAGCTCTGGTGCAAGAGTAAGTTCTGACAGCTTTGGTGCAAGAGTAACTTCTGACAACTCTGGCACAAGAGTAACTTCTGACAGCTCTGGCCAAGAGTAACTTCTGACAGCTCTGGCAAAAGAGTAATTTCTGACAGCTCTGGTGAAGAGTAACTTCTGACAGCTCTGGCACAAATGTAACTTCTGACAGCTCTGGCGCAAGAGTAACTTCTGACAGCTCTGGAAAAAGAGTAACTTCTGACAGCTCTGGCGCAAGAGTAACGTCTGACAGCTCTGGCACAAGAGTAACTTCTGAGAGCTCTGGTGCAAGAGTAAGTTCTGACAGCTTTGGTGCAAGAGTAACTTCTGACAGCTTTGGAAAAAGAGTAACTTCTGAAAGCTTTGGAAAAAGAGTAACTTCTGACAGCTCTGGCACAAGAGTAACTTCTGAAAGCTCTGGCGCAAGAGTAACTTCTGAAAGCTCTGGCGCAAGAGTAACTTCTGACAGCTCTGGCGAAGAGTAACTTCTGATAGCTCTGGCACAAGAGTAACTTCTGACAGCTCTGGCACAAGAGTAACTTCTGACAGCTCTGGCGCAAGAGTAACCTCTGAAAGCTCTGGCATAGAATAACTTCTGACCGCTCTGGCGCAAGAGTAACTTCTGACAACTCTGGCGCAAGAGTAACTTCTGACAGCTCTGGCGAAGAGTAACTTCTGATAGCTCTGGCACAAGAGTAACTTCTGACAGCTCTGGCACAAGAGTAACTTCTGACAGCTCTGGCGCAAGAGTAACCTCTGAAAGTTCTGGTGCAAGAGTAACTTCTGACAGCTCTGGCGCAAGAGTAACTTCTGACAGCTCTGGCGCAAGAGTAACTTCTGACAGCTCTGGCAAAAGAGTAACTTCTGTCAGCTCTGGTGCAAGAGTAACTTCTAACAGCTCTGGCCCCCCGGGGCCCACCATGCGATATCCCCATGCTGGGATGCTTGAGTCTCCCTTGAACTCCTCACTCTAGATTTCCCCGACCTCATGACTGTCTGCCCTGGTTTTCTCACTGTGTTAGTCACTCTGTGGGTCCCAGAATGTTTTAAAGAACAATATGTTCCTTGTGATGACTTTGTGTCCTTTGCATTCTGACACCATGCTTCCCGGTACTCTGGTGACCGTGCAGAGGCTGGGTTTAAACAGCAGGTTAAACTTGCTCTATGGGTGGCGGTCTTTCACCAACACTCTGTCACTTACTTGCAGGTAGCATTAATGATTTCTTCTAGAGCCACTGGAAGGCATCTGAAACGTTCCAAGTTCACCTGCAGGTACTCCTTTGTGTCCAGTGTGGCTTCCTTCTCTTCTCTGCTCACTGGTTGGTCTGGCATGCCTTGACGAACTGCCCATTGGATTTTGCATTCTGGGATTGTACATCACTGTAAACTGATACTATTCTAATTGTAGTATTCCCTTTTCTATGCAAGGGGTTAGTTTCGAGGCTGATCCTTGGAAAAGGGAAATGAGAGGTTTGTGGTCCGTATGCTCAGTGAAAGGGTGCCCATACAAGTAGAGGTGGAAATGTCCACACCCCCAGTGGATGGCTATTGGGTCCTTTTTGATATGGGAGTATCACTGTTTAGTTGGGGTTAGTGCAGGGCTCACATACGCCACCAGGGCCCACTTGTCAAGCTCCTGCATTTTGGATAATACTTTCCCTAGTCCTGTGGGGCTGGCAGCTACCAGCAACTCTGAATCCTTTTCGGGGCTTGAAGTAGGTGTCGTACTTTAGAATTTGGGACCGCATAGGAGGCAGGGCCCTACCCCTGTCTATCCCAGTATTAGTGAACCGCGAATGGTTAATGCGGTATGTACAAGTGCTTTTTGTAACGTTTTAGCTATGAATGCACTGTGTATACGCTATTTCACATCACTACGTGGGTTCCATTTTGTATCGGTGGCCATCTTATGGTTGCCCTCACATAGGCTATGTAGCCTGAAGCCTGAAGCGAATACGGGCCTTTTAGAGCACACGTGCCTTTCTTTGACTTTTCTGTTCCCCGTCCTCTGGCCACCTGTGATTAGCATCAGGGCTTGACACACCATAAAGTCTTTTCATCCTACACGAACCTCCAGCTAATCTCTTTCGCACCTGACTGTTCCTGCTTTATGGCTTGTTTCCCAAACAGGAGATGCTCATGTTTATTGGGGCCTATCGATATCTGATGTGGGATCTGAGCCTTGCTGTGTAAATAATTGCGGGCTGGCTTAACTGGAATGTGGGATGGTCATCATGACTCTGCCTTTTCGTTTGAAATGTATACATGTAATGGCCATATCGTAAACTAAGGAATGTATGCCTGAGGCAGGATATTCTGTATTTAAGAAGAAGCCCGTTTCTGTGATTTTCAGCAGTCTCCTGAGAACATACACGCTGTTGTACTTCTAGGACGCCTGTAATTGGTCTGCAGCCAATAAACTGATCTTTGACTTCACCCAGAAGACTGTGTTTCTGTAGGTCTGAAACAGGAAGAACCCCGAAGTCATAGGGTGTGTTCCCCTGCACCGCTGGGCTTAAAATACCCAGTACTTCAGTTGGCGCCCAACTCGGGACGATTTCAGCGGTACCGGTCCAAGCCAGAGGTTCGTGAGGAACTTTGTGTGGAAATTCTGGAGGAAGGCCGCCACTTCATCGACCCCTGCATGTCGACGTGGTCCGAAAGTCTTTTCTGCGAGGTTCTCCGCGTCCCGACGGCTACGAAGGACTGCTGCCCTGATTAATCGCCCTGTTTTGGACCCTTGACGATTTTGGTAGAGCGAAACAATCGAGAGAGTCTTCTGGTGACGTCATTGATCATCGATATTCAGTTAAGTATAAGTGGAGCGTCTCCCAATTTGTTTAGTATCCTTCGGGATAATTTTGTCAGCTCACGAGTCTGCTATACACATTCTTCAGCAAATTAGGTGCTCACCCAGTGCCGGTGTGTGCAACAAGAGGTCGCTGACAAACAATACTCCCATATGATTTTATAGAAACCTCAGTGGCACTTGAGATGCGAAGTTGAGGAGTTTGGATCACATAATCCGAGATGAGTAGAGAAAATGTTTTTTCGTTTGGGGCACCCTTTCCCTTGTAATAGTGGTGGGAAATCTTCCAGCAGTTTTTCAATTCTTGTCGTGTGCAGGCTACAGGTGAACTGTAGCAACAGAAGTCGTTCTACTGTTTGGTAGCTTAGTAGCACGTCTGCACCCCCTGTGGTAATGTATACTTTGGCAAGTGTGGAGTGTTTTTGGTGTGGATGTCACCAGTTAACACCCAGGCTAGTGGAAGGGGTGTGTCATTTCCAAATGCATACACCTTGACACGGGTCGGTGAGAGCTTCGATTTTGCGATTAAAGTCTCATATCGTGCTTGGTTGCCCCATGATGCCGATCTATGCCCCTCTGTCGATAACGGCTGTGGTCAACTGTCCTTTCACGTTTGTTCAGCACTTTAGGGTCGTTCTGATTTTGTTGTGACTTGGCTCGATGGCTTGGACATCATCATGCATGTTGCTGCCTTCTGGTGCTTCTTCAGGACAATCTAGGGTGTTTACAACTTTCTTTTGGAGGGTTTGTGATGTTGGAGCAGATCGACAGTCCTTGGGGAAATGATTTTGCTTTCTGCACACTGAACATTTCATCCCAATTGCTGGGCACTCCGCCGTGTGAACGAATGGTCACACCAGCGACAGATCTTACTCATTGCTTGGGGTTTCTTTCAGTCTCTGTTTTTTGGCTGGGGCACTGCAGGTTACTCTGTCGACAGGCTCTTGCTTGACTGGTTTTTGCAGCGGCACGTCAATATAGAATTCTCGCACTTTGGACAGCACTCAAGATCACCCCAATGTGAGCATTTCGTGCATGGATTTCCCATGGTCTTTCATGGATTTGTTGCCAAAATCTGGCGAAGACAAAGCCTTGGATGAATTGTCCTCTTATCTCATCCTACCCCTCCAGTCTCAATCAGGAGCTCTCCGGCCAGAGTATTGTGCTGAGGGGGCCCCCACGCACCGTGGGGGCTGCGGGGGCCTGTGTTACGCCACTGGTAATGCCTCCCCACTGGCACCTACTAAGAATACATACCGCATGACTGCCAGCCGTGCCATTCTGTGGTCAATATTGACTCATTCATAAAAAGATGCCTCACCTCTATTAATATTTATACACAATACAAGGGATACGATTAGCAAATGAGAATTGTGTATTTAATAATAAATGTGATTATAGCCATATGAAGATTTAAGGGACGGTACACTAGAGCCAGGTAAGGAAGCAATGGGCATATCTGGAACTGCGGCTGGCAATGACACAACAGGCAGAAATTGATGGATGTGCGCTATATGCAGCGGATGGGTTTTTGTTCACCGCGTGTCTGTAGGTTCCTCTGGGCTCTGATGGGCTTGGCCCAGGGAGAAGCTTTCATGATCTGGGTTAGCAAGGGGTTCGACGTGTGCTGTTAGAGCTGCCTTCAGTGTGGTGGAAGTGAGTGGCTGGCCTGCCTCTGTACATTTTTGGAGAGTTTATAGATTTCTAGATGAAGGAGTAGCAGTCTTTTCCTATTATCGCCAATGGCCAATGTAGATATCAAAAATAACTAGAAGGTGACGGACATAAATGGTAGCACCTCACTTTTGTAATGCTGCTGCCTTATCTGGCTGTTTGTGCACAAAACCTCCAGCACCCTTCACCTAATGGTGCCTCAGAAAAAAGATCTGACAATTTATTTAGAACAAATGGAGGTGCACTAAACATAGAATAGAGAGTCCAAAATATTTCTCTTTTTCTTTGTTTGACTTTTATTTCATAGCTGATAAATACACAACAACAGCCAATGCGTTTCGTTCCTTTAAAGACAATTTTAACGGAACTTCTTCAGGGCTCGAATTAATAGCAAGTCAAGTTCAAACTTTATATTTGATGGATCGAGAGTAAGAAATAGACGGCGAATCCCACTTGATGTGTAGGAAATCCAAAATATCTTAGTCGGTCGTAGAAGGTTTAGATATGTGTAGAGAACCAATGGTTCATTTTAAAGATGAAAAGCCCATTGTAAAGTTGACTATCAGATTTATGATAAAAATTTCGTTCACTCGCGGTCTTCCGTTTTCGTTTCTCCTATGGCCAATGTAGTGAAGTATGTTTCCTGGCGTTCCATACACGTGCGCCATTTGGGTGCTTGCACCGATGTGGGGACAACTCACAGTTAACAGCTTCATGGGAGGAATGGAGGCCAATGGTTGTGGCCGAAAAGTGTCAGGTCGCATACTAGTAGCAGGTGTGTTCTGGAGTGAGCACCCTGGTGTGGAGGTGGGCCATGGTTCCTGGTGCACCACAGTGTGAGTTTGGAATACTTTGTGGGCTTTTCCAGCCGTTATGACAGTCTGCTGCTGTGAAGTACCTAGGGCGGCTGGCTCACTCCACCGAGTGCAGGCATGAGGGTCAGGACGGTAAGAGCAAGGGAAAACTGGCATCCACGGGCTCACTGAAGCCAACGCCATATACTGTCGTGGCTACCTGACAGGACTTGCATACAGGTTGTATGGCCTATTCACATGCTATATGGGCATGTACTGCCTGCTATGGCTTATTTTGCTAGTTTGGTACTTGCACAGGGTATGGCACATGTGCAGGCCAGTCAGTGTCCTCTGCCGGTGCACTGGGAATTCTGGCCATGAGGACTAGTGGCTAGGCATCGATTAAGGCAGTGCATGTAGGCCGCGGGCAGAGGCAAGGATTCAGTGTCTCTCTGAGCCACGGTGGGCCTGTGTCAGCAGCCTGGTCATCAAGCTCCGAATTGGCTGGATACAGGAGAGATCTTTCTCTGGGCATCAGGCCTGTAGTAACCCTGGGCGTAGGACTACGCTACGCTTGCGCAGTTTGCGCAACTACACGCTACGCAAATTGCATGTAGCACAGTGCAAAAACGCGTAGCGTAGCGGGCATTTTTTGCTTGCTCGCGGTCCTCAACGTCAAGTTGGCGACCACGAGCGAGCAAAATCAACATCCCGGTGAGACTTTTTCCTCGTCCGCGATCAGCAGCATCAAGTTGCCAATCGCGAGCATTGAAAATAAACCTCCCGGCGAGATTCTCAATGCGGGGAGGTCAGGTTTCTCATTGCGAGTGGTCGCGTATGCACCGTCCAAGATCCAGGCCCTCTTTATTTATTCTCTGACACTCCACTGGATGATACCATCCAGTCTAGAAGAGTACAGGGGGAACAGTGAGACTACCCTCTCCCGGGAGTCCTAATGGTTTTTCCCCTTGAGCATTACAGTTAATGGCCCGAAGACCATACTATTGCAGGCGACTTCAAGGAGAAAAAAAACTACAGTTGATTTGATATGCAAAAGTTGTTTGAAATAAATAACGGACAAACGGACTGTTTTGGGGTATTTCTACAAGTTTAGAGTCAATAAATAATACATGTATAAAAGAAATCTTATTCATGAGAAAGCAATAACAATTGATTTTGATTGACGAAATAGCTGCATCGTGACCATCATGAGGAAAGCCATTTGGTTCTAGGTTGTCTGCATAGCAGACTGCTGCATAGCTGTGCTAGGGAAACAGATGTATGTTATTTCTCCCATTCAGTTTAATTGTGAAGTGCTGCAGAGAGAAGAGCAGGAGGGCAGTCGATCTTAGATTTCTTAAAGAAAGGTGGTAAAAAAAAAAGTATTGACAAAACCAACAGGTTCATGTTTTGTATAGTGCTTCACTCAGAGATACGCAAAACATACACTCATTTATATAGGTCATACATACATGCATATATGCAGTCCGAGCAAGACTTCTACTAACATTCTGACAAGCGCACTTGCATACCACCATCATCAAAGTACACCAGGCATTCAGCTGCTCATGCACAGAGACCACTAGACCTATAGGCTTTCATATACACAGAGTACCAGACATGCAGTCACCAAAGGCACATGAACCCACAGACACACAAGATTCCACGCACACAGTCAAACACAAAGAGATTCATATACACTGAGAATACACTCACAAACAGTCCTACACAATACACATACAGCCAGACAGTACACAACCAGGCACACACAGTTAGAAAGAGCGATGTATAGGCAAATAGAAGAACGAATGGAACAAATCTACCAGCATATTTAACCTATAGCCCCTCTATTGAGAAATCCAAATTTGAAGTGGAGAAAAGAGTTGAGTATCAACATCGATTCAGTGCATTGTCTGTTCTAGGAGATATCACTTTCTATTCGTGATGGCATTTATCATCCTCCATGTTAGGTCAGCGGTTGAATGTAAATAAAAGTAGGGGTGGATATGCCTCACTATTGCTCTGACTGCCTCTTAGCACCACTAGTTCTAACTCTCTAAATACTTTGGAGCATGTTTATCAAAAAGTCGAGCAGCAAGCCAACTTGCTGTGCTGCACGGTGTGACTGCATTTAACATAATAACGTGCATTCCTTTTTTTTCCGGCACACGCAAACAATGTGCTGCCTAGCGCCAACGCAGGCAACCTTCCACCATGGTTGCCTTGTGAGCAGGATGGTTTTTGTGCTGTAAGGGACATCTTCCTGAACAAAAACAATCCCATCAGGCATTTTCCTCTTTCTATGTGTGCTGCAGAATGTCAATGTTTTGGGGCCGGATTTCATTCACAAAACATTGATACGCAGCTTCGCAAATTGCTAATGGGAAAGAACACCCTAAATACCCCCTACTAAATAGCAATTCATTATGAGTTTCCAAACCCATTTTACAATTCAAGATCGCAAAATGGCTTCGTACATCAGGTCCTAAATGTCATGACCAGGAAGGAAACATGCCGATCAGATAGGAATGTCAGTATTTATATATTTGAAAAGTACATGTATGAAGACACATTGGAATAAAAAAAATGTATAAAGCAAAGGTAAAGCTTGACAACATGTATTGCCAATGCATTTTGAACAGCTTAGATGGGACTAGCAGTTCTATCCTCATGTCATGTTGTATGAATAATCCTTGAATCCTGCATGCCACTAATAAATATTTGAATAGAAAATAGTTTTGCTTGGCTTATCTCATGAACAATAATATGCATAATAGTTCATGGTTTTATTCGTTTACATACCTAGTTCACTCAACCACAACTTACCATTGGTGTGCCATAGCCCATTTTAGCATATTTTAACCCATTGCACATCACTGTATTGGATGTTCTTTTTCTTTTTTTTTTTTTTAGAAAAATCTGCATTAGGTTGTTCAAGCACCAGTATCTCTTGGGTCTCTTTTAGTACCCATGGAAATTATGTGTTTTTTTCAGAGCTATGTGTTGGTGCAAACGATGCAAAAATATCTCATTGCCTCCTGCCGCCTCAACTGGAGTTCCCGATTCCCACCTCTCTCATTTTGTGGTATAACTTCTAGGCCATGAAATATGAACGTTCTATTTTGATCTTGCTTGTTGCATGTTAACGTATGTAAAGCAAACCAGTTGAGGAGGCAGGAGGCAATATGGATAATGTGATTAAGGGCGGTCGACATGGATCTTAACATTGACCACAAATTACACTATTTCCTGGGAGATTAGGAACATACCTATTGTGGATGAATGAATGTTACTGGAACATGTTAATTATATGCGATGCGGCAGGACTGCCACTGCATCTTCTGGTATGAAGCCTTCAAGCATGGAAGGTGTACAAGCGATTAAAAGAATGATGGGTCCTTGTAGCATGGCCCTTGCGAATGGGAACATATTGTATGTGATGATCACTAATGAATGTGCATATATGATGCATTCTTGTACCTATTGAAATGTTGTATTCTTATATCATTTTTGTACTGACTGTGATGACAATTAACGTATGTGGTTGGCAGGACTTATTTGCAATAAGAATCCTCAAAAATTACTAATTGTTGTAATATCAACAACTCAAGAGGTCATGACCAACCATTATATGATATGAAAATGACCCTATACAAAGTATTATTTTACTGTACAGGACGTACATAATATATTTGGATAACATGACATACCTGTAAAAAGAGCTTCTACCAACTGTGTGACTTAAGATATGTCTTTAGCCAATTTCTTTAAGACCTACTTACCACACTGCATGAAATAATGGTGATACTTTAATTTACAAGTGTATATTTTAGGCCCAACGAATGGCATACGAACATTAGAGATGTGTGAGCAAATATATGTCTGAGAATTCAACATGGCAATGCATGATTTGCCATGCCTTAGGATACGGTACACAATGGTTCGAATTTGATAAATCTGATCCAACCCAATAATGGGGAGGTCAATACATTTATACACCAACCACAAGGCAGGATACGCTATAATTGAAGCTTGACCTACTAGATGGTCAATATAATCTTAACGAATTTAGCCCGTGAGAATATGGCCGCCACCATTAACCTGGAAAAACGGTGAGACGCAAGGCACACATTTTTTCTTTGAAGTATGACGAATGTGATGATTTCCATTAGGCAAACACATAAACTATATAGATCTTCACAGGTGCACTAATGCTGATCGATTCCGGGGATGATTACCGCTTCCATAGTGACTTAGTCATGTTTTGCGGTTAAGCTTTACCATCCAAATATGGCCCCCATCCAAGATGCCTGTTTGTTGAATACTAGCCTTTCGACCATGGCCGCCATTCACTATATATTTCAGTAGCGACCGGAACTTGGATGATATTTCCATCATCAAGACTGTGGTTATAATGCGCCCCTACCTGGCACACATTGTCCACATACTTGTTGCCGACACACGTGGCGGATCGGTCTTAGAAGAGAGATACACACTGACTGAAAGTAAGTACAATTATTTTGCAGATGGGGTGGGCTGAATCTGACGTGATAGGTAGATACCTTTTGCTGAAGTTTGTGATGTGCGGTCACTTGGTACGCATTGCCGATACCTGCGGCAGATTGTACATACCGGCTTAAGTGTAGTGAGACTATTTGGCATTAACCCTGAAGATTCGCGGTCACCCGGTACCTGATGCCGATACTTGTGGCAGAATGTACATGCCAACTTATAGCTGGTATTATTATTGGGAAGATGTAGTTGGACAGAGTGTCACGTGGAAGGGAAGGTAGACACCTCCAACATAGACATTGAGATGCACCATCACCGGGTACTTATTATTGATACTCACAACGGAATGTTTAACAAAGGGAACGCTCACACCAACTCTGAACTAGTGAGAGTATTTGGCTGATGTGGTTGGACGGAATGTTATGAGACCGGTTGAAATGCTCGCTTAAACACTGTGATGCGCTGTCACTTGGTAACGTCATAATACATGTCATTAAACAATATTGTATAACGGACTAAACTAGAAGGTTTGCACTGGCTCCTACTGATACCGGAGTTAAGTGGCGTAACCCACAGACAGTTTGATAAGAATTACTGAGTATTGAATACTTTAATGTGAATATAATGTTAGACCATTACTGGTAATGACGCACGTGTGATGGTCACTACATCAGTGCAAGGAATTTTGTTAGATTGATTTATAAATCATATGAGGACTACAGTTGGGTCAGACTATTCGTAAATAATGAGTTTTATCTACAGATTCATCCAATTTCTATATTTTGCAAATTCAAGTTCAGCAATTACAGATAGAGGTAAAACTGGGCACCTTGGTGCCACAGAACCTTGTTAAGATTTTGAGAATCTATATGGGCATAAGTTGGTAGACCTCACTCTGGTTTTAGTCTGACGTGACGACCGAAGGTAGAACTTGAAAATTCCATAAGACTGAGTTTGCTTGAAGAGACAGAGTGAGTACTGACTGAGTTGGGCCTACATAACATCACCTCACAAGATACGAGTCAGTTTAGTACACCTAAAAACCCCCGTACAATTGGATATAAGCTTGAGGTTTGCCACAGGATGTTTTAAATTTAAGATGCACCAAACTCTGAGAGCATGCGATCCTTAACTTTCTGAAATCTGAACTCAATATTAGTATTTTTTTTTTTAATCTTGGATTATGATTTGTCGTAGAATCTTGCCCTGAGGAAGTCTGCTGTGACATCAACAGCTTGAGACGAAACATGTGTTGGTAAAAGGGCTCTTTTCATCGGAATCAAGGAATAAAAAGACTCTTGAAACCACGACCTCAATTTATTTCTGTGTGCCTGGAGAATAATAACAATATTCCCAAAATGCTAACAAGGATATGTCTGGAGTCCAGCAAAACCAAATATGTGTAAGTTTTCCTAAGGAATGTAGTCTACACACTTAAGGCCTGATTATGATGGGCGTCGAATAAGCGTCCAACCACCATCGCCGCGGGCAGGTCATGCTCTGGTTGGCTGGACGGAACCTGAACAGAAAGTTGTGGCTGCCATTTAATTGCTCGGGAACGGTTCCCGGGGCTGAAAAATTGTGTGAAAGCTCACAGAAGGGTCAAGGTGGAGATACTCTGACCCTGTAGTTGAGAAGTGGAGGTTTTAGTGACGGAAGTTATATGTCCAAAATTAATTTTTTTAATCGCTCACAATATTCGCAACGATGATGCGACCACCAGCGCGCCCCCCGTGTACCATCACAGGGACATCATGACTATTAATGTTGTCGCTAATATTGGTGAAAATATTTTTTAAATATATCAATGAGCCATTAGTATGCATTGGTATAGATATATTGCTAAATGTTTTTATAGAGCTATTTATAGAGTGAGTTATCTACTGTGATGGTTAGAATTAATTATATAGTCATACATTTTTAATATGGTGGTGGCTATTGAATTCCTGCTTTTGCTTTCTGCTTTTGCGACGTACCCCTGAGGATCTCAATTACCAACTTCTTTGCGATCTCCAGCCTCACTGCGAAAACGAGTAACAGGTTTTAGAGATGGTTGTTCTAGAAATACAGTAGAAAAACATGAGTTTGAAGTGTACAGTAATGAATCTCCAGTGTGTGAATACTGTCATGTGTGTGCATATATGTGTTTTCACATTTTCGGAAAGGCGCGATCGTCGCGATTATCTACGTCATCGTGATATCCCGAATAACCATGAAAACAGGAAATCGGTCTGAAAGAAGGTTTTTAAAGGAACTTAGTACAAAAATATGAGATAAAACATGCTTTGAAAGAAGTATGTATATAATAATGCATGTATGGCAATGTTCAGAATAGCTTTTTTTACATATTATTTTTAGTTGTGTTGGTGGCGATTGAATGTTTACTTTTGTTTTCCGTTTTCACGAAGTTTCCACGTGGTTCGCGACATCGTAGCAAAGATCCCTAAAAACTAAAGAAAAAAAACCTTTAGAAAAAAACTTCACAATATTCGGTTACTAGGGTGGCTCTGACAAGAGCCGTTGCGTTGGTTGCCTGTATTTTGCTGCTATCCATAAGACAGTATGCATAGTTTCAGATTACGTGAAACACCCTGTTGCCTTCATATGTAGTGCACTCCATCATTTCTATAAATTCGATGCATTTCAAAACGTAGATTGCTCTTATAGAAACAGCCCATGCGATGGTCTCTGAGGAATGCAGAAATAGTTTTATTCATGTGTTTCCTGGCTTTGTCAATCTGTGGTTGTTGGACCTGTCAGCCCTAGGGTGGTCTCCCCTTCCATTTTTGTATCGTGCCTCATTTATTCCACCCTCATTTTTATGTTGGACTGGGTCTCCGGGCGCCTTTTCATTGCCAATCAGTGTTAAGGTGCAGGTGCTCCCTTCTCCCAAGATGGCTGCCACAGGCCCCTGCTACTGCAGAGTGGTCTTTCATAGTAGCACCCTAGCTGCCAGGAGCTGGCTGGAACCCCACAACAATGTTGCGACTCCAGCCCGCCTTTTTGTCCCATAGGTAGAGTTGGGAAGCTCCTGGAATGTGCTGGAACCTTCTAGAAGGGAGGTGTGGTTTTTCTTTTGCCGCCTCGGCTAGAGGTCACCTGACCTAGGGCTACTTAAGAGAGGGAGGGAAACTTTTGTGGTGAGTTGGCCATTGGGGTGAAGCAGAGCTGGAAGAATCCACCAGGAGTGTAGGCGGTAGGGCCTAGCCAGGGACTTATGCCTCTGAGAGTGACAGGATTTAGGTGATGCCTCTTAAGTGAGTGAAGGACCCTGTGAAACCCACTGATCTTGCCCAGCAGTAGGAGGACCCAGAGACTCTCTGCCCAGCCTGACTAGGAAGGATCTAGTCGCCCTCTCCATTCCTACCCCCTGTAACAGAACCCCTTAAGGGCGCCAGATACATCTGCGCCAACAAGACCTTATCTGACATCTAAGAACAGAAACTTACAAGCCAAGCACTGAGACTGCGTGTCCAGCCTGACCCCTGAACCCTGATGCAAAGCTGACTGGAGAACCACCGGGGATCGACCAGGTATTAGCGCTGTGACCCCTGCGCTCCCTGCCTTGGTCTGGGACCCCCGGCAGCGTGCTCCGCTGAGCACAGAACCCCATCCTTAATTTGAGCCCCCCCCCCTGGTGACGACGAAGTCAGCGCGCTCACCGCCGTGGCCTGGAGGCCTGGAGAAGTGCCCTGCCGTGTCACGAGGCCCGCGGAGAAGCCCGGGGCCCCGCCGCTGCCGTCGCAGCTGCGTGAGGAGGTGTGCGAGGCCGGGGCCGAGTTCCCCCATCATCGTGGGAGCGGACGCCTGCTGACGCCGAGATCGAGGTAAGGCCGGAGGCTGAGATCGCCCCCTGTGCGCCCCCTGCAGGTTGGGAGCCACACCGCACCTTTAGCCGGGTTTCCTCTCCGTGGGATTCCCCCCCCTGTCTTCACGACGGAAGAGACCCCGCCGAGGGATCCTTTCCATGTGCCCCCTCGAGCGGTACTGAAGCATGGTGCCCAACGAACTGCACCGGAGCTCCCCGCTGGAAGCTCCACTCCAAAGTACTGAGAGTCATTGATTCCGAGTGGCGCTTTATGTTATATGCTCCGTCCCAAAGTACTGAGAGTCATTGATTCCGAGTGGCGCTTTATGTTATATGCTCCGTCCCAAAGTACTGAGAGTCATTGATTCCGAGTGGCGCTTTATGTTATAAGCTCCGCTCCAAAGTACTGAGAGTCATTGATTACGAATGGCGCTTTATGCTATATGCTCCGTCCCACAGTACTGAGAGTCATTGATTACGAACTGCGTTTTATGTTATATGCTCCGCTCCAAAGTACTGAGAGTTATTGATTACGAGTGGCGCTTTATGTTATACGCTCCGCTCCAAGGTACTGAGAGTCATCGATTACGAGTGGCGCTTTGTGTTTACATGCCCTGCTTTAAAGTGTTACGTGCTATCAAGTCCGAGTAGCGCGCTGTTATTCATGTGCCAGGTTGAAGTGTTACGTGCTATCAAGTCCGAGTAGCGCGCTGTTATTCCTGTGCCATATTGATGTGTTAAACGCTATTGATTACGAGTAGCGCTCTGTTATTTATATTACCTATTACAGTGCTATGTGCCAGAGATCACGAGTAGCTCTCCATGCTAGGTGCCCCGTTCTTAGGTCGTCAACGGTTAGCGCGCCCAACGTGCGTGTGCAGCTACGTGAGTGGTAGTTGTGCCCCAGGCAGTACTGTCATTACATCAATTGCATATGTGGTAGAAACAGCCTTTATAGCTCCTCACTGATATGTACATCGCTAGCTATTGTATTATCCGCATATGAAATGTACTGCTACCTCATGAACTGCATTTAACGTGACCTACTTGGATAAACTTGAGTATTTACATAATTCCTACAGTGTGGCGTCACTTATTGTGTGTGTTCCTCGTCGCATGTGAGGTGCGTGTTGTATGGTTGCTTTACACACAGACCTTTGGTGGCCCGACCGCTCGTGTCACGTTACCGCCCCATAGGGCCTGGAGACCCCAGGTCTTACAGTGGTCAAAAGTGATTTGCCACTTCCATTTCAGTATTTGGCATATATTAGAGTACACCAAGACAGTGTGAGGGAACAGCGACATCAGTTCTGCAAAGGTTTCTTTCATTAGTATTTCCAGCCCTACCCCAGTCAATGTGCCTAGGTCATAGCCCCCGCAGTTCACTATCATGAGGTGAGGAGCTTGGGAATCCACAATGGATTTAACCAAAGCCAGCAACTGATGAAACTTTAACCCTCTCTGTCCAAACCAAGTAATCTGCACATTTGGCAAACCCAAGTCCGGGTCAATACCACTCTTTTTTGCAGTCTCTTTCGCCCAATAGATATAGATATAGCTGTGGCCTACAATCCATTCTGTAAGCATTTTGAAGTGAAGGAGCAATAGTAGTCAGGAGAAGGCTGGAGTTAAATGAGGTAGTTGTTATATATTTCATTTTATAATCTCAGCATGAAAGTGAATACAATTAGTTAGTGTGTTGGATGGCTCAGGAAGAAGTCTTATTATTGGCTGTTGTTTAAAAAAAGAAATGTGGGTGGTGTGGCCAGGCCACAAATGGAGTGAGACATGTGCTACTGAGTCTCCGCTCCACCGCGGACTGCTTTAGCTCACCCACTATTCTTTGATCTTGCCTGCAGGAACAGAAACCAAGGCCCGGTTGCTCGAACCTAGTGGGGACCCCCAGACACTCTGGGAAATCATTAAGGGGCCTCTTGGGGCAGACTTGGTGCCCCGCATCGAGGCTACCGCGCCACCCAAGACACCATCTTAGAGCCAGCAAGTGGAACTGAGAGGAAGAAGACATATACCCCGCTTACGATTCTCTGAACAATGGTTCCACTGGCCTGGATGGTGACTCTGGTCCCGGGGACTCTCTTGGTGTTGCTGCTGGGACAGGGGTGGTGCCCGGCTGAAACGAAAATGTCCGGAGGACCAGCAGGGCCTGCAGGGGGGCCCACCTGGTGGTGTCTGTGCGGCCTCCTCACCTCTGCTGTGGCTCGGGGAATGGGTGTAGGCCCATGCCTAATCCCTGATCTAACAAGGGCCCCTTGGAGACCAAACTCTCATCTCCGAAAATGTGGACTGGTTGAGGCTGGATGTGCCGTGTGTGGCAGCCTGGAAGCACGTGGACCGGACCGGCTAACGTGCTCACTGAACCCGGGCCCAGTGGCATGCCTGGGCCAACAATCTTCCTTATCTGCTGACGGTCGCCCTCCTTTCTACCTGCACCTGAAGGCACGCCCCACCACAACAACACAACCACACACGACAACCGAGGTAAGGGGAATTGCATGCGGAGACTGTGCAGGGGGGCCCTCCACTCCCCCTTTCCCCTGGGTGTGCCCCCTGTGTGCCTTCCCTGAGGAACTGGAGCCCGGCGTGATTGTCTGTACAAGGGAGCGCATGGTGATCGGTGCTGCACTTTCGACTGCCTGGGGCACGACACAGAAGTGTTCTACCCTGGTGGGGTGGCGCTCTGTTCAAGAGTCCTGCCCGCCATGAAGTACAGGGCCTTAGTACCGAGGGGCCTCCATCACAGGCTGGAATCGCTGCATGCCTGGGCCCATGAACCTTATTGCATCATTCCCCTCTTCCCCCTTCGGGCATACCTTCTGTATACCTCTCCCTGGGGCCTGACTGGACTGGCTCTAAGGGGGGTGCTTGCTGCAGTTGGCGACGCATCTAGGCCTCCACCATTGTCTGTCTGGGGTGCAGTATGGGACTGTCTTGCTCCGGAGAGCCAGCGCGCGTCTGAGGTGTGTTGCCTTCCATGGAATTGCAAGGCCCCTGCACACAAAAGATAACCGACCCGGAGTGCACAGCTGTTGTGCCGGATAGAGCTTTTCTGCAGGTTGGGGTTGCGGCAGGGCAGGCCCTGGGCATGGGATCGGCTCAATGGATGGAAGCAGGCGCTGAGAGTAAATGCACCTCTTTCCGGCTGAACGGGCCTAGGGCGACTACCGTGCCAGCTCTGTGGGAACATCTAGGACCCCCCTCCCGGCCATACTGAAGACTACGCCCTGCCTTCTGCCTCTAGATGCTGCACACCCGGGGCTGTAGGACACCCTCATACTCCTGTACCTCTTCCTCTTGGGTGGATGCAACCCCCATAGCAACCAACAAGGCCCTGCAGAGCACCCACCTGCCTCTTGTAGTTCCTCTGCGGCATTGATGTTGTCCCATCCCTGAACGCTACTTGACTCACAAGTACAGTCTTTGCTCTCCCTCTGGCTGCCTGTACGCCAGCTCATGTGGGGAATCCCTTGTACAGACACTGCACTGCAGAAGACGACGCCTTGGCCATGCCACACTCTAAACCAGGAAAATATCCTTTACTCATCCCCGCTAAAAACAAGGCCGGTGCCTCACTATGGCTGAAATCCAACCCTCGCCACTGCCTACCCCTGATCCTCCGGGGACTTTGGCTGCTGAGGAACTAGCGATGGCCCTGATCACACAGGCCTTCATGAACTCTTAAGTCAGAAATTGGATCACTCAAAAACGAGTTTAAAGCCTGCCTGTGGAAGATTCGTCAGGTTGTCACGGAGATCGGGGGACAGGATGGCAGTGCTAGAGGATCAACACCTTGACCTCCAGCTGAAGTAGGAGGACTTGGAGAACAGAAGCCGACACAACAACATCCACATCAGAGGAGTTCCACGTGGAGCAGAGGGACAGGACATTATGGCCTTTACAGCAGACCTCCTTCAGATGATCAGTGTGGCTGACGATGCCTCCCCCCGGCTTTAGAAAGAGCCCACCGCGTGGCTGCCCCTGGGAGCACTCAACTGCACTCCGGATATCCTCACACAAGCCCAGTTCTTTGTAGAGAAGGAAACTATCATGCAGAAGGTGCGTGGAGTCACAGACCTGGTCTACAATGGCTACCCAATCCAGATCTTTCAGGACTTAGCCCCGGTACCACTACGTAGACACAAAGACTTCAAACCAGTTACTGACAAGCTTCGTGATCTCAAAATCAAATACCAATTGGGCCACCCCTTTGCGCTGATCTTCTCCTGGGAAGTCAAACACCATGTATTCCACTCGCTGAGGGATGCAAAATAACTCCTCCAACTCCCAACTGAATCTAGAGATGCCAGCCACTCTTCCCCCCGGGTCCTACATAGGGAAGCAATACAGCCCGAGTGGTCCATGGTACCCTCCCAAGCACAGAACTTGTGCTAAAGATCAGGACTCCTTCCAAGTGAAACAAGACATCATCAAACATCTCCGCACCATGAGTGATCCTCATTCACCGGCCCACTCTTCTGCAGCCTTGAAATAACGCACACCTGGTCTCGCACTGTCTATATTTAGACAGTGCGAGACCCTATACACAACCTCTGGCTACTGGAACTCTATGACCCCTAACACATGGATCACACTACTGACATTAACGGCCCACTGTGACTCCCACGCCCTGCTTGGAGGTTTTTATGGATGCTGTTGCCTCACCCAGTAAACAAAAACATACTAATAGGCCTCCTTTACTAGATGCAGGTGGACCGATAGCTTATGTTCTTAACTGCTCCTTTAGAGATTGGCTGCTGGACGCGGAGACAAGCCTATTATCGCCTCTATCTACTGCGCCCCCAACAACTGTAGTATCGCCTAGAAGAGTGACTTCTTCAGAATGGCTCCTGTTTCGACTTATGAGCTATTACAGGATGACATCAAACTATATAGGCCCAGTTGGTAACTTCCTGTTGAGAATACTGTTTTCCTTCCCACTACTATCACCCCCACACTTGGAAAGGAGCAAGCTTGTTAAAGGGAACTCCCTGCAATTCACTTGATCCACTTTACACTTTGAGAGCACACCATACAGCCAGGCACACATGTCCCATCCTTACAACGCTGCTCTTAACAACCACCCTATATTCCCTCTCCTCAATGCGGCACACCGCCCTAACCCCAGCCCTAACAATGCCTTCAACCACCCTCCTTAACAGTATGAACGCGACTCCACTTGTTAAGTTCCTGTCCCTCAATGTCAAAGGGCTAAATTCTCCCAACAAGACGTAACAGGTTTGGAGATACTTACTTATACAAGACCCTGACATCATATTCCTGCAAGAAACACATTTGACTTCCCCCAACACACGCCTCATGGCCCACTCCAAAGACCCATGTCAATACTGGGCCTGCTCCTCCTCTAAATCTGTGGGGGTTGCATTACTAAGTAAATCCATACTGGGAACAGTGACCCCCGAGTGGTACGGGACACTGAGGGTCACTACCTAAAGGTTCAGGTGCATCTAAGCGCCCGACCCCTAACCCTTCTCAAGATCTACATGCCCAACCAGGTGCAGGATGCCTTCCTAAGGTCTCTACTGAGGGAGAGGGTGCACTCCCTGGAGGGATCAGTGATTCTTGAGGCCGATGTTAACATGGTCTGGGATCCAGACATGGATTGCAGTGCCTCCTCCTACCAGGGCACAGGGGCAATGTTAGCCACCCTCAAGGGGGACCTCACTGACCTGGGTCTTTCAGACGCCTGGAGATATCTATTCCCGACACTCAAACCTACTCCTTTTTTTCCCACGTTCACCGCACATATTGGCGAATTGTTTATTCCTACCTTTCCCTTTCTCTGATACGGTCCCTCGAAACAGCTGCTATATCCGACATTTCCATATCGGATCATGCCCATATAGCTGCAACCTTCTGCGCCCCAGGCAGACAACACTACACCCCCTGTGCTGGCGGTTCCCACCCCACATCTTAAGGGATCCAGTGGATCTCGCCAACATTCGTCAGGAGATTGATGCTTTCTTTAACACAAATGCGACCTCGGAACTGCTCAAACCCATTTGGTGGGATGTCTTTAAGGTGACTATTCGAGGAGTTATCTCCTCTATTGCCATTGCCCGATCTCGAGAAGCTTGCCTGGTCGAAACAAATTTAGCCAAAGACATCAAGGCCCTAGAACGCATAGACCATAGGGCGCCCTCAGGTCAAAACAAAAAGCATCTTGTTATACTACGGGGCAGCTGTGACTTCCCTGAACCAATAAAGCGGAGCATTCACTCATGACACTCGAACAGAAATTCTTTGCTGGGGGATATAAGGTGGGGTCATGCTCGGCACGCCGCCTCCACGCCCAAGCAACTAAAGCCCATATTCCCAAAATTAAACAGGCTGACAACTCTTGCGCCATGTCTGAATGAGATAAAGTGCAGGCATTCTATGCTTTCTACAAGGAGCTCTATGCGGAAATTCCCCGTGAGCCAAAGGAGGTCGCTTCCTTCCTTAGTACAAACCCTTGGGAACCCATAAGCCCCCAACACGCACAACTCTTAGCCCAAACCATCACTTTAGAAGAACTGCGTCAGGCACTAAAACAGCTCCCAACGGGCAAAAACCCTGGACCGGATGGCCTTCCTGTTGATTACTATTGCACTTTTCTAGCCTCAGCTCCAGGACAACTTTCTTCACCTTTTTAACAGCTGGAATCTTGGGTTCACCCCTACAATGTCAGTCGTGGAAGGACCCTTTGCTCTGCACATCATAGCAACCTATTGTCCTATTGAACACGGACGCGAAGTCTACACTAAGATACTGGCAAACCGCCTTGATCCCTACCTCCCTGGAATGATAGATCTGGATCAAATCAGGTTCATTCGACATCGCCAGGGGGCAGATAACATACTTTGTATTGTCCATGTAATTGAGAAGGTCCAACACCGAAATATTCTAGCTTGCCTGATTTCCCTGGACGCAGAGAAAGTCATTGATTGTGTTGACCAGCTCTTTTTACGCATGGTACTACATAAAATAGGCCTAGGTGCAGTCATGATCTACAAATTAATGGCCCCCTATGTCCTCCCGACAACATGGATTCGCATCAACTGCAAACTCAAACCCCCCCATTTCTGTGCACAGGGGCACCAGGCAGGGATGCTCGCTTTCCCCCGTCCTTTTTGCCTTGGCAGCAGAGCCCCTAGTCATTGCAATACGCCAATCGACAGACATATCAAATATTTTTTGGGGAGCCATGAACATAAGATGTCCTTATTCGCGGAGTGTCTTTTACTCTCATTAACCACCCCTGGCTCGTCTTTACCAGTGCTTGCCTCTCTCCTCCACGTCTCAGGCTTCAAAATTCACATGGCCAAATACCACGCCCTAAATCTTACACTCCCAACCTCAGAGTTACATCAAATTCAATCCCTTGTCCCTTTGCACTGGGACAAACACTCAATACTGTACTTGGACGTCAGCCGGACCCCATCATTGTCCTCTTGGACCCAGGCCTCATGGGCCCAGGCCAACTGACCGACCTGCAGACACGACATCCGGGAAGACATACGCCGTTGGAAGAAACTTCAAATCCTTTGGCTGTGTCACCTTAACTCGTCAAAATGTCTCTTCCACCAAAAGTACTCTACCTATTCCTAACCCCTCCTATGCTGATCCCCCAGGTAGACATTCAGGGCCCCCAATGAGATCTAAACACCTTTATATGGGGCAACACCTTTATATGGGGCAAAGTTCACCCGTGCTTCTCAAATAAACTGCTCATGCCCCCACGAGATTCTAGAGGTTTTGCCTGCTCCAACCTTCTAGCATACAAATAGCCATCCCACCTTCGCTATATATGTGAATGGGTTGTTCATGAAAGTGAAAAACACTGGTTCCATATGGATCGCGCTGTCACCTGCAGGCCCTTGTGAGACCTACCCTGGCTTCCCAGGTTGGCGCGATCCCATCGTGCATATATAGCCACCCCTATAGAAACAGTACTCGACATCTGGGACAAAATCACAGTTTCACATAATTTCCCTCTCCCAACACTCCTTAGCATGCAATCCCATGTTACCAACAGGCTTGAAACCACACTCATTCCTTCCCTGGAAGAAGGGCGAATGTGGCATAATCCAAGATCTCTTTGAGGAGGACTCTTACAGAACGTTAGAGCAATGCAAGAAATCATTTCATATTGCAGAGTCTTCTAGGCTGCAATACTATCAAGTTTGCCACTGGCTGCTCATTCCCAACTACACTCAAGGAGCAACTAGATTGCTTACCCGCTTGGAAGCCGCGGTCCAAGCCTTTCAGAAAACTCGCGCTTAATTTACAGCACATATAAGGTACTACAACACTTATATCCTATTCATTCTCACACATATCAGAAGAAGTGGAGGACGGACATTGGAGAGGAGGTGACACCAGAAGGCTGGTGAACAGCTATGGCGTGACACCCCTAAATTCTACAGGAGCATCCCCCATCGCAAATCAGCCTATAAATTAATGACGCAGTAATACTATACTCCTGTGTGACTGCAGAAAATGCGCCCAACCCTTTCCCCACTCTGCTGGAGATGCCAGGTAGCAGTGGGCGACTTCATCCATATTTGGTGGACCTGTCTCAACCTGTTAATGTTCTGGAAAGTGGTCCTTAGCATATCAAGGACACAGTGGGCTTCCCCATACCAAGCACTCCCATGGTGAACCTATTGGGCATCAGACCATCTCGGCTGGCTGCCATGACTCACTCTGACTGGCACCTCATCATACAGATGCTGGGGGCAGCAAGCATAACCATTCTACACTGGAAAAAACCTTCCCCCCACTACACATGACCCTCTTTACTGGGCTAAATGCTCGCTCCTCCCACCCCCCGTTTCTGACCCCTCCACTGTTTCCTCTTCATTCTCAAAGTTTTGCTGTTTGGTCATCATCAAAGATACTCCACCATCTGCTCCACCATCAATACTTCACCAGTGGTACAAGTGTAATGCTTGTACCACTGGTGAAGTATTGAGCTTTCTACTCAGATATGCCTTATGATGTATGATACCTGAGTTTCGCCTATGTTACAGCTATTTTACGATGCTCCAGCTCATCTCAAATGTACCATATGATGTATGATATCTATACACTGCGAAAATTATAGCTGTTGTATGAAGCTCTATAATGGCATAATGCTTCTCCAGTTTTTTACGTTGAGTATGGTGACCTTTTTTCCCTCCTCAAAATTTCAATAAACAGATCTGAAAGAAAAAATGAAATGTAATGCAGACATTGATATGCTTTTGAATCTGTGGAGTAAACCACACCTGCCCTATCTCATTTGGTAATAGCATGTTCCCTCTAGAATGTGCTGTGACCTTGTGACCTACTGGCTCCACTGGGTTGCTAGGTACACTGAACTGAGACTGTATTGGGGGGAGGGTATTAAAGAGATAGAATTTTTTATTTTGAAGTTGACACAATTTAAGTAATGGCAAGTTTTAATTTCCAACTAAGGACTATGTGATAAACTGTAGTGTAATATTTAAATTTCTGAAAAAGAAAGCTAGATATAGGATTGAACTCACATCTTTTTCGTGATTTTCACGCAATGATCGCAAAAAATTGCGAAAATGCGCCGACAGAAACCTCGTTTTGAAAGAGAGGGAAAGGGTTAACAGATGCTAACCATTCACAACTGGAGATACAGTAGTCTAAAATGAAAGACATGATTCCATTTGCTGCTTTTTTCATGATGATAGAGTAGAAATTTTGCCATTTTAGAGTTGCTTTGCATGAGAGTGGTGTACCGTTCCTCGTGTTTAGTTTTTACGAATCTTAACAGTGTCAAAACTATGCAGAAAGACCGAAAACAACAATATATTCTACAAAATGAATTCAGTGGTTGTGTATGTAACTTTGTAATTATAATAAAATGTACATTAGAAATAAAGATGTATATGGGAGTTGGATTAAAAGGAGTATCACAGTGATGAGAAAAAATATATTAGATGAACTGTATGTATTAGAGGGTAGGTGTTTAAGAGCTTAATGGAGAATGTTTTGGGAAGTAACAGAAAAATGAATTAGTGCCTCTTTATTACATTGTGTATTTTATTGAAAAATAAGAGTATAGTCTTGTTGAAAGTTGCACTGAGGAACTAATAATGTTTTAAATGTCTAAACATCATGTGTAGAATAGATACATCCGTTATTTGCATCCTGGGAGTTGTAGTACATTTAGTAACATTATGAAACAGGAATAGTGTAGTGAGAAATAAAAGATGAGAACATGTTGTCCACCTGTATCTGAATTAGAAAGAAGTAATACTTGTGAGGTATGTATTGGGAAGTGTTTGGCAATGTGGTTTTTAACTTATATGACCACTTTGCATATGCTTAGATGGTGAGATATGGTTTTTGTGCTTGGACATAGTTATATATACAGTGGGACTTTTGAGTTTGCTTAAAGATGCAGAGAGGTATATATTTTGGGAAAGATGGCTTGAAGGTGTACATCTATTAAGAAATCACATATATATGTTTACATGGTGATCTATATTCAGTGAGGCTGATGGAAATTTCATGTATGTAGTCTATTTCTTTAAACATGCATTGTTTAAAATTGAGAAGGATTAATAGTGGAGAATGCCTCGACAATTCTTGTGCTAGTTTCATTTGTAGTGCAACTTTTGCTTGAGAAATGCTAAATATATGTTTTAGAAACAGAAGTATTTAAGAAATTATGTAGGTATGCCATTCAGAAAAGCTTTTGTGCTGTGAAAAATTCCAAAATGTTGTTTACTATTTTAGAAACTTACTGATGCATGTGCATGCTCAGTAACAAATCAATGTATGTTTCTAGAGGGCCATGTATGCAATTATATATCAAGTGTGATACCTAGATTATACTCACAGATAGCTCAAAAGAAAAGCATGTATACAGTAAAACAAGTAGTTTGATACTGACTGAAGGAGAAAACCAATGAGTCAGAGATATAATGACAACTGTTATGTATCTAACACCAATGAAGGTACTTTCTCAGTCAGTCAGGCAGTATTCAGGAACTCAGAGAATCACCCAGTTACTACGTAGGAAGTCATCAAATCAGTGATTCAGTATCCATAGAGTTATCCAATTATCAAGAAACTACACATGTACTCTTGCAATCAGGCAGGCAGAAATTATAAAGTCATTAAAGTATGCAGGCATTACCTGTACATTCATCTAATCACCTAGTTTACTGACTATTGACTTATGCAATTAACAAGGCTATAACTATGCAATCATTATAACATGTGTGCAGAATCTTTGCAGCCATCTAAACAACCACTTACAACACATTTAGTCATTGAAATACTGGGGCACACACGTGCACTGAGGAAACACTCAGGCTCTACTCATGTAATTACATAGAGAGTACAATTGTAGTAAACCTATCACCTATCCAGTACCTATGCAGTCATTCAATTACTGAGGGAATACTCTTGCACTAATACAATCAACCCAACAGTATATTTACTTTCATCTAATCTCTCAAGCTTTAACAATTGAATCATGCAGTCACTCAGACACTAGTCATGCTCTCATCTAATTAGTTAGGCACTACTGATGCACTTATTCAATACTCCAGGCACGGCCCATGTAGTTATGTAAGCATCCAGTTACTACCTGTTCAGTCAACCAAAAAGAAATGGGCATTATCCAAATTCTGAAACACTATTAATGCACTCATCCAACATATTAGGTGCTATGCATGGGCTTGAACAATCATGTATGCACTAGCCATGCACCTATATACTATGTATGTACTCTTGCAATTATCCAGGTAGTAGAGTTTCACTCATTTAAACATCCTACCAGTATCTATGCAAATATTTAATTATAGAAGCATTAGTCACACACTTGTTGAATCATTCAGGTTGTACTTATCCACTCATCCAAACACCCAGATACTAGTGGTATACTCATGCAAACACACAGGCAGTAAGTATGCAGACATGGAATGACACATGGAGTTATGACATAGTCAGGGAATCATCTAGGTACTACTTGTATCATCAGAGAATCACCTAGGCTCTACCTATGCACTCATTCAATCATCCAGGGACTATTAATTTATTCAACCACAAACCCATGTATTATACATGTTTTACTGAGAAATATGTCGTCTTTAGACAATATGGGTGATAGGTTTACTACAATGGTACTCTACATAATTACATGAGTGCATGAATAGAGCCTGAGTGTTTCATTAGAGCACACGTGTGTGTCAGTATTTTAATGACTGCATGGGTTGTAAATGGGTGTCTAGATGGCTGCATAAGTTCTGCACAAATGTTATAATGATTGCAGTTACAGCCTTGTAAATTTAGTGTTAAATTTAAAAAAGTGTAGAAGAAGGAGAGATGGAGTGAAACAGAAAGAATGAGTTGAAAGAGTAGTTGATAAGGCCTTTGCTTTGAAGAGGAAGCTTTTCATTTTGATTCTAAATAGAATGAAGACTCTTGATAAGATAGTGTTGTGCATGAGGAGACGAAACGAGAAGAAAATATTAGTGAATAGAAGTAACTGTTGTACAGTTTTTAGTGGAGAATGGATACATACTTCTTGTACAGAGCCTTTCTTAATGATGAAAGCTATCTCCAGGATAACAAATTAGTTCATGCTGATTAAAGAGGAAAATGGTATGAAACGAAGAATGGTAGTCCTATAGCAAAAGAGGTGATGGTACCTGGAAAAGTTATTGCAGAAGAGGTTGAAGGAAGGCGTAGTCAGGGTATACAAATGGAATTGTAGTAGTGTTTCTAGTATCAGACAGCAATCCATTGATATATTAAGAAACTTCCTACGTATCTTTCCAAGGTGAAGTTTAAAACACAGAGGGGCATATGTACAAGAATTGGTAATAACTATCATTAACGCTAGTTAGCAGCAGTTTTTTATCGCCCTGTCCCGCGGAAATCCATCCCCGTGTCATTCACAACATGCAGATAAATGCGATAGTTTCTCCTACCAGGTGAACTTTCCTGTGTTAAGAACTGCGGCACAGCGATAAAAATCCTGACGCTAATGTGGGAAAAGTGCCAATCGGCCAATTAGTGGCCAGAAACTGCACGCAAATTAGCGTGAGGCCACTTTTTTTCACGTTCGGCCAGAAAAACCTCTGTAAAACGCTCGCTATGCAGCGCAAACACAGAAAAAATATATATATAGAAGAACCATGGAGGAAGCTGGACCCAGTCCTGAAGCAAATAACAACCCCCCAAACACCCAGGAGGACCAGACAGAGACCCAGGGGAAGGGCAAGGAGAAAAGGACGATGAAGACCCGGTTCAGTCAGCAGGAAAACCAGGTCCTGATTGCGGAGGTGACAGAAAAACAACAACAGCTTTTTGTCAGCTCCACAGTGACATTGGGAACAAAAAATGCAAAATGGCAGTCCATTGCAGCCAAGGTGAATGCTGTCGGAGAGGTGAGGAGGACAGTGGATGACTGCAAGAAGCGCTGGCATGATGCTAAGCGCAAGACCAAGGAGAAACTTGCAGCCAATTTCAAAGCAGCAATGCAGACTGGAGGTGGGAGTCCAGCGCCACAGGAAGAGCTGGATGCGTTGGAGGAACAGGTGTCCGCTGTCATCAGCGAGGAGATGGTGGTTGGAGTTCCGGCACAGGATACTGCTGAATAGGACCAAACACATCAGCAACAGGGATAGTAAGAACCAGGGACTGGGGCGACGGGGGTGGATGGGCCCAATGGCACTCATGCCCAATTAAATATCTCTCAGTGCACACCCACAATCACTGCGGATCATGTCCCGGATACCCTTGTCCCTGGTGGCATAGACACATGTCACCCTACTCAACCAATACATTGCAAGAAACATATTGGTGGGCTCACAGATTTGGAAATGTGCACAGAAAACTACCCCAAATATAGTCCAAGATTTGCATCAGACCACAAAATAAGGGCAACATGAAATAGCAAAGGGGCACATTGGCTGGAGATGTGGCAGGGTGTCAAAATGGCCCCTCTGCATCAACACCACATATATGCATGTGCCCGTGTGACTGAGTCGTGTGCAAGAATGTGTATGTGCATCAAGGGGGACCTTACTGCACACAACTCAGACACACAGGCACAATGGTGCATGTGTGCTGACATTGGTGGTGGCATGCCTACTTATGCACATGATCAGTCACATTCACAGTGCATCCTCATTTTGGCGTCAGAGAGGCACGGCCTTGTTCAGATGAATTGTATATGCGTGGTGTTGAGGCAAGGGCGCAATTTTGACATCCTGCAGCATCTCCTGTCAAGTGCCCCCTTGCTTGTTCATGAGATGAAGTCCTGTGTACACCAAGTGAGAAAGCTTCTAGCGAATCTGCATACCATAAACACATGCATTGTTGGGGCGGAGCTTGCCGGCATCAATGGTGGACGCGTGAGCGCTGCGCTCCCCGTCTCGACCCTCGCATGATCCGCTAAATGATCCTGTACTGCTGAGCTGCCCAGTGCTCCTGACGGGGGAGACCCCCTAGATCCTGGCGGTTTGTGCTGCGGCCCTCCGCCGCTGCCGAGGGAGCCGCGTGGAGCGCCTGAAGTGAACGGAGGCGGGCGCGCCGAGCTGGGCCGGAATCCCCGAGCTGTGGTGTGTGGCTACCCGGAGAACGTGCGTCGACGTGCGGCTTGACCGGGGGACGCTGTCCCAGTCTCCCGGTGCCTCTGTCGAGGGGGCGGCGGCCTGCATCGGCAGCAGAGAGGACAGCTCCGGGGAGCACTGGGGGTACTGCAGCCCCCCCACGAGCGGCGGTGTTCCTGTGCTGCCCTGCTCCCGGTCCGGACGGCGACCGCTGGTGAAGGTGACGCCGGCATCGGCCCCAGAGCTTGGGACGGAGAGTGACCCCTGAGAGTTGGGGTACAGCGAGTGGCGTTGCCATCTGATGTGGGCCCTGGGGCTGCGGAGACAGACGGAGTGTAGCGGAAGCTTGGCCACGCGGGCGGTGCCTGTCGGGGTGCCCCCCAGCGCCTGAAGGGATCTAGAGGAGGTGCCCGGGCGCGCTCAGCCGGGACGTCGCCTGGACGAGTGGACGCGACCCCCAACTTGCACCGGTGGTGCCGGGGAGGCCCGTAAGAGGAGAGAGGGGGGCCCCGGGTGCTGTCCGGAGCGGCGTGACGCGGGTCCACGGTCCCGCGTTGGAGCCTCGCAGCGCCCCAAATCCGAACTCGGGAGCGCATTGGGCGGTCGCCCTTGAAAAGAGCTCGGTGATGTTGCCCTGGTGCCTCATTGCCTCCTTGGGACCCCGGGGGTTCCGATACCTACCGCGACATACTGACCGCGACGCGCAGACCTGGCGGTGCGGCGACAGGGAGCCACCGACATGGTGAAAGGAGACAAAACGCAGCCCAAACTCACGTTCGACCCGCGCAAGCCTAAGGGGATCGCCGGCGCGGGGCAGGAGGCACCCGTTGGCGGCGCGGGCGCGGAGGGCGCGGCAGGAGCGGACATCAGGGAAATGCTGGTGGCGATGGAGAAAGGCCTGCAGGGCAGCTTAACTGCAATCGATGCCAAATTGGATGCACTCACATACCGCATGGACCGCATGTCGGAGCGTGTCGATAAGAATTCGGAGAGACTGGACACGGCCGAGATGAGGGTCTCGCAGGTGGAGGCAGCCCAGACGGAGTGGGACGCGGACCGCAAGCAATTCAGCAAGCTGCTGCAGGTCATACAGGATAAGTCGGAGGACCTGGAGGCCCGTTCCCGCAGATCGAACATTCGCATCACGGGGGTGGCGGAATCCACCTTGACAGGGAAGATGGAACTTTTTGTCGAAAAATTACTGCGCACCTTGCTGGGGGAGGATGTGTTCTTGCCCATGTTTGTGGTGGAGAGAGCCCACAGATCGCTGGGCCCGCGCCCCAGGCCAGGGGCGCCGGCGAGGCCCATCATTGCGAAGCTCCTGAATTACAGAGACAGGGACGTGGCGCTGCGGATGGCCAGGGAAAAAGGCAAGCTGCAGTACGAGGGCATGGACATTTCGATCTATCCGGACTTCACGGCGAAAGTCCAGGAGGAGAGACGCCAGTTTGCTCCGTACAAACGACAGCTACGTGATCTTGGCCTGGACTATGCCATGCTCTACCCGGCGAGGCTAAGGATAAACAGGCAAGGACACTCGCACTTCTTCACGGACCCGAGGGAACTCCAAAAATCGCTGAAGGTATGGTCCCGGGAGCGGCAGGGTAGTCCCAGGGGTCCGGGGGACGCTCCAGAGACGGCCTCGGGCCTGGATGGGCAGGACTAGTTGCTGGTGGGTGGCCGGGCATAACATGCAAGCAGACTGTTGGTCTCACAGGCTGTACGCGGGACATGTGCTACCCTAGAGGTGATTGGGTCACCTGGAACTGTACGGACACTTGCTGCTGATACTCCAGCAGCTCGGGGCTGCGGGGCGCTCCTCCGGATGGGACTCTCTCTTTGGTGCCATTGACTGTGGTGTTCTTTTTGGCCCCTTCGGCTCCGAACTCAGGGGACTCTGAGTATTATGCTAGGCGAGATGCGGACTGCCCACCCGCTGTGAGTACTGGAGCGGGTGCCCTATGGGGGCTCGCGTCAGAAGTTTGCATGCTAGGGCCTGGGTCTGTGGAGGCATGGGTGGGGGAGGGGCTGCGGGGCGGTTCTTTCGAGGCCACGCGCGCTGTTCTGCCTGATAGTGGGGTTGACCTCGGGAGGGGGTTGCGGGGTGCCCACTGACATCCTTGTAGGTGATGGAACGGCAGCTCGCGAAGCAGTAAGGCTACACGAGGGTTGGGCGGCTGAGGTGCGCTGCTATTTGGCTCGTTGCCAGGTTGTGATTGGAGCAGTGCTTGGTACCTCTGCCCCAGCGCTATTGCCTAGTTTGACTCCTGTGGGGTCTGGTTCGGGGTATGTTTGAGGGGTGTGTTTGTGGGTTAGCGAGGTGGGGGGGTGGATGGGGGATCTGTCTGGCCAGGTTGGGGGAGGTCGGCTGTGGGCGAGGGGGTAAGTTGGGGATCGGGCGGGGGGTTCGCACGCACAGTTGAGTGGTAGGTCGTTTGCTTTGTTGTCCAATGTCTGGCTTGGGTCGTCTGCGCACTGTCGGTGGGTGACACTTCACACTGGGGCGATTGGGACACGCCCGCCGTAAGACAGAGTATGTGTGATGGGAGACCCTAGTGAACTGTCTGGTGATAATGACACAGTGTCCCTTAGGGCGCTGACGTGGAATGTGCGGGGGTTGAATGATTTTCGAAAATTGAGGAAAGTATTGAGCTTCCTGCGTAGGCATCACATCGATCTGGCGCTCCTACAGGAGAAGCACCTCCCTCCCACGAGCCACATGCTTAACGCGCGCGGTTTGGCGGGTAATAGTGCCGCGGCGGGGTTCACCTCGCACTCCAGGGGTGTGCTTACCTGGGTAAATCCCCAATCCCATTTGGCGCTGACGGTCCTAGAAGCAGACTCGGCCGGGCGTTATCTGATAGTTCGGTGCGTAGGGAAGAGTCATGATTTAGTAGTAGTCAACGTGTATGGCCCCAACTACGACAACCCTGAGTTCTACGCAGCCTTGGCCGTCGTTTGCCGTCGCTATACCCACGCCCGCATGGTGTGGGGGAGTGACTTTAACTTCCCAGCTCTGGACCGCTCCTCGGGGCCGGTGCGACGCCCGGCGGCGGCTGCCTTGTGCATGCAGGCGGAGCTCACCAGACTCGATTTGGTGGACGCCTGGAGACAGGGACACCCAGGGCAGGGGGGATTTATGCACTACTCCGCATACCACGACATCCACACTAGAATAGATTACTGGCTGATGTCGCGGTCGCTGCTGACCCTGGTCAGGGGCTGTGCGGTCCTCCCGCGCACGCTCTCGGATCACTCCCCGCTACTACTAATATTGGATACATCGGTTAGACGTATCCCATCGTACACATGGAGATTTCCGCCATACTCGCTCCTAGATGAGGTGTTCTGGGGGGACCTGGCAGAGGACATAGAGACCTTCTTCGACAACAACTTGGGCTCGGTTCAGAGTTTCCACACGGTCTGGGACTCGTTCAAAGCTTACATCAGAGGCATGGCCATGGCCAAGCATTCTGGGGTCCTAAAATGTATACGGGGGAGCCTTAAGTCCATAGAGACGCAGCTAGCAACTCTGGAGGAGAGCCAGCGGTCCTCTGCGGACCCTGCGGTGGGGACCCAGATTCAAGCGCTGATTGCGGAATATCACAGGGAGGCGGACAGGGAGGTGCACATATGGGCAAGTACGCCACGGCCCGAGCATATGGGGAGAGAGAGCGCCCGGGCTCACTGTTAGCGAGCATACTGCGCAACAGCAGGAATCCCCTGGTCATCGACGAGCTGGTTACGGAGGCCGGTACAGTGGTCACTGGGGAGGAGGCGATATGCGCAGAATTTCGGGACTACACAGCCAAGTCCGCCCAGATGGAGGAGGAAATAGAGGACTATCTCAGCTATATCAAAATGCCCTTCCTGTCCGACTCTCAGAGAGAGTTCCTGTCGCTCCCCATACAGCAGGACGAAATCTTGGAGGCACTAGAGGGGATGCGGTCTGGCAGCGCCCCTGGGGCCGATGGATTGACAGTGGCTTTTTATAAAGCATTCAAAGATAAGCTTCTCCCCCATTTGATCACTTTATTTGATGGCATATGCCAGGATGGCTACATGCCAGACACGATGCGCGAAGCGCTTTTAGTCACTATTCTGAAACCAGGGAAGCCCCCTAATGCGTGTGGCTCGTACCGGCCGCTCTCCCTCATCAATGTGGATGCAAAGCTGTACGCTTAGGTGCTGGCCACGCGTCTGGCGCTGCTGGTGCCGGAACTCGTGGCCCCGGAACAGGCGGGATTCATACCGGCCAGAAACCTTACATACAATATTCGCACGGTTCTGGGGACCATGCAACATGTGTGCCCTGAAAATAAGGCGCTGGCCATTTTCCTGGATATGGAAAAAGCGTTTGACTCGGTGGAGTGGCCCTTTATGGTACGGGTGCTCCGTAAGATCGGATTGGGGGAGCCCTTTCTGCAGATGCTGGGAGCAATATATCATCGGCCTACAGCCAGGCTACGATTGGGGGACCGGGTCACGGAAGCCTTCCGGATCAGCAGAGGGACCAGGCAGGGCTGCCCTCTCTCCCCTCTCCTCTATGCCCTGGTGGCGGAACCTTTGGCGTGCGCTATTAGAGAGTATCACCGCTATGAGGGCATTAACTTTCCCACCTATCAAATTGGCATCTCCACGTATGCAGACGACACGCTGCTTTACGTCCGGGACCCGGAGACGAACCTCTCGTCCACACTGCGGGAAGTGGTCAGGTTTGGGGCGCTGTCTGGCCTCAAGGTGAACTGGAGCAAGTCACTGGCATTCCCGTTGACGCCGGTTACGGTGCCTTTTCCAATGGACTACCCACTGCAATGGACTACGGACTCGGTTAGGTACCTGGGGATCCGGCTACATAAGGACCCCGAGGTGCTTCTTAGAGAAAATTACGGAGTAGCATACGCTAAGCTGGTCGAGGACGTGGAGAGGTGGAATCGACTGCCCCTATCTCTGCTGGGCAGAATAGCCATTATGAAAATGGTTATCTTACCGAGATTCCTGTTCCTCTTCACCAACATCCCCATCGTGTTGTCCAGAGCCTTCTTTAAGCAGTTGACCCAAACCCTAATACGGTTGGCCTGGGGTGGCAAACAGCCTAGAGTACAATGGAAGGTGTTAACTCTTCCGTATGAACTGGGAGGACTGGGGGCTCCGGACATGGAGAAATACTACAGGGTTGCGCAGGCGGCACACCTGCACGCGTGGATACATGCCAGCGCTGACGTCCCACATGTTATCTTGGAGCGTCTGTTCGCGGACCCGCTCCCATTGCCCGCGGTTGTCTTTCAGCCGGTGAACGCTCGGTGGGGCGCCTGGACTCCCTCCAGGCCACGACTCATGCGTGGCAGGCGTTAATGAGGGCGCACGATTGCGCTCTTCTGTATTCCCCTTTGCTGCCGGTGGAATGGGTGCTTTGGCTCCCCCCGCTGTGGGAGAGAGGAGTGGTACAGGCATTGGGCTCCTTGGGCATTACGCGGATGGACGACTTATTCGCGGATGGGGTGGCCAAGACATGGGACCAGCTTGGGCTGGCGCAGTCTGCCCACACGCTTCTGCAGCGTTTCCAGTTCCACAGGGTTCGCAGGGCTTTGGCGGTCGCGCTGGGCCCGGGCATGGCAGAGCCTCCGGAGGTTCCGGAACTCACCTACATTATCAAAACGGTAGCGCCGCCTAGATTGCTCTCGAATCTTAAAAGAATGGGGGACCGGCAGACGGCACGTACACACGCTACGGCGCGGCTCGCCTGGCAGGGTGACCTGCACTTAGAGTTCACAGACGAGATGTGGAGGTACTGCTGCGTCAGCACCAAGGCGATATCACTTAACGGCCGGCACAGATTGGTGCATTTCAAGTACCTACAGAGGGTGTATTATACCCCGGAGCGATTACATCGGTACGGGCTCAGGGCGTCTGCAGAGTGCGAACGTTGCCATGTCCCGGTGGCGGACTTTATGCATATGTCTTGGCGTTGTCCTGGTATCGCTAAGTTTTGGGCCGAGGTGTTCATTGAGTTGAGCCGGATCCTGGGCACGGAGATTGCCCCAGACCCAGCCCTGGCGCTGTTAGGGTACTCCCGGCCTCTCCCGGTGGCGTTGCACCGGTTGGTGGACATGGCGTTGCTCATTGCTAGAAGGGTCGTTGCAGCCTGCTGGATGAGGGGGCCCCTTCCCACCAAGAAACGGTGGGCCAGGGATATGCTGTATTGCAGTACACAGGCGGAGACCTATAGTGAACTGCTGCCGCCGAAAAGTCGTCCCAAGAATTTCTGGGGGTTATACAGAACGTACCTGTCGACTGCGGCCCCAGAGCCGGCGGCCCGGGAGGCTGCCCAGGGGGAGGAGCTCGATGGAAGTGAGAGTGCTGAGTGTGCCCCGACCCCTGATCCAAACTAGGGATGTCTGTGGGGGAGAGTGGCAATGGCTTGCGATATGGCGAGGACGATAGTCGGGGGGTCCGGCGTGCAGGACTGTAGCAGGACCCGCAGGGTAGTTGGTGCAGGGGCAACGTGAAGAGTGACAGTGCGGTATGGATTGGGAAACGGTATGACAGGGGCGGAGTGTGGTGACTGGCAGTGGTGGGCTGACGTACCGACGGAAACACACAGATGGGGAAGGATGACCGGACGGGACAGTGTGCGTGCGAAGGGTGGGTGGGGGGGTGGGGGGAGGGGCTGTGAGTGGAGTGCATGGGAGAGTGGCTGGGTTCGCCAGTTCGGGCTGACAGTCCCTGATTCCCTGAGATATCTACAGGCTTTTACATAGGCTAGTGGCGACGGGGCTGCACACAGCAGCCAGTCACTGAAGGATGTATTGCTCCCATGTCGGGGCAACCGAGACGCCGCCGGTCCTCCGGGATGTCGGCTGAATGGCTGTGTTAAGTATTGGTGGGGTGACTCACCCGTATGGGCAGAGCCCAGTTATTGTCATGTGAACTGTGGGCAGCTGGCCCTGTGTATCTCCTACTTGCAAATAAAGGTTTTGGAAAATTAAAAAAAAAAAAAACACATGCATTGTCACAACAAAGTGATCATGTAGCCATCTGTCTAAAAGGTGCATATCCCACAATGCACACATTCAGCAGACTTGTGTCCAAATGTGATGTCATACTATGAGCAGGGGGATATGCCTACAACACTACAGTGCATGGACTATGCATATCAGGAATGTGTCACCCAAATATGTTCTTCATGACTTGTCTGTGTGCCATACTCACAGAAGACAATATCCCTGTAAAGAAGTATGGCATCCTAAGCATGACAACAAGCAAGAATATTAAAGTAGCACCAAATAATGACAAGCCGCTAAATAACACCATTACCCCTTAGGTCAAAATGCACTCCTCCCCTCACAAGTGTACACATGTGCCACATAGAAAACAGCCTTCCACATCAGTCCTGGTGTGAGTTGCCCATTACACCATGATGTGAATGTAAACATGTCTGTTTGTTAAGTCTACTGTGGCAGTGAAAAAATATGCAGTCATGTCTATCATCATCCACTTGCAAACCCCGGCATTCAATAATCTGAACCAGGACAGCATGTATCATCCATATGACCATCTGTGTGGCAAATACACAAACACACATCAGCCTGCCATTTGCATCTGATGGGAGGGGCCATCAACCAGGACAACCTCCAACAGCTGCTAGACTCATTTTGCACACTATGTCCGGAAGCAGGGCCTTCCAGCTGCGTCATGGAAACTCTACCCCTTGCACCACCCACCCACCAGCAAGCACCTACCACCACAGATGTCTCCCAGGACTTTGAGGACCCACTTCTGGCATTTCAACGCTGTGCGGTAGAGGTCCAGCAGGAGATGGCTGATCAGGTGCGGGTGGGGTTTGACAGTCTGTCGGCCAAACTCGATGCCATACATGGGTGTCTGAGTGCCATTTGGGAACACCTACAGAACATCACAGACACCCACAGTCTACTCCATGCTCTCCGACATTCCATTACAATAAACAAATGATGGACGGAATGCTGACAATGCATACATTCTCCCCCAGTCAAGAGATCTGGGTTAAATCCATCGTTCTTTTGCCCACTACACCACCCCAGTTTAGACATGGCCATATGCAAATCAGTCTTGACCCTGTGCCTCATGGGAACAGTCCAGCCCGAACTGCCAAGCCATGTCTTCCCTGGACCGGAATCAAGCATCCTAGGACCGGTTTCTGGCTATCAGCCGTCATCAGCCAGGATAGCTTGACTCCAGTGGCGTAGTGAGCACGGGTCCCACGTCTGGGAATACCCATCCCACATAGGGCGAAAAGCATTACAATAAACAAATGATGGACGGAATGCTGACAATGCATACATTCTCCCCCAGTCAAGAGATCTGGGTTAAATCCATTGTTCTTTTGCCCACTACACCACCCCAGTTTAGACATGGCCACATGCAAATCAGTCTTGACCCTGTGCCTCATGGGAACAGTCCAGCCCGAACTGCCAAGCCATGTCTTCCCTGGACCGGAATCAAGCATCCTAGGACCGGTTTCTGGCTATCAGCCGTCATCAGCCAGGATAGCTTGACTCCAGTGGCGTAGTGAGCACGGGTCCCACGTCTGGGAATACCCATCCCACATAGGGCGAAAAGCATTACAATAAACAAATGATGGACGGAATGCTGACAATGCATACATTCTCCCCCAGTCAAGAGATCTGGGTTAAATCCATCGTTCTTTTGCCCACTACACCACCCCAGTTTAGACATGGCCATATGCAAATCAGTCTTGACCCTGTGCCTCATGGGAACAGTCCAGCCCGAACTGCCAAGCCATGTCTTCCCTGGACCGGAATCAAGCATTTCCATGGCTGACATTGCTGGAGTCATGACTCAGAAACAAGAACAACTGTCCAGTCAGAGTGGCTCCAGCGATGTCAGCCAGGATTTAGCCCGCATGCGAATGATAATGGAGAACATGGAGCGGATGCAAGCGGAACAAATGACTGCCATGGCTGCACACTAACGAAACGTAGCTGGAATCTTCCATGCCCGGCAGCTGATCATCACTCCATTGCTGCATCAAGGTTTGGCACAGATGAATGCTGCAGTTGCTTCTACATCCACATCTCCGCCCCCTGATCTCACAGTGCTGCAGCCATCTACCACCACACACATGTGAGGCACATGACACATCAGAGGACGAAGATGTGGATGAATCTGCATTATTGCAAAGAAGAAAGGAGTAGCATCCATCTGTGCCAAATGGACTGTTTTGCCTTGGATCAGTGCTTAGCATCATGCCCCGGAACATCAGCTTCCACTGTCCCCAGATCCACTCTTCGACACTCACCTTGGACCTCAGTATGGACTGCCATGATTTGTGTTGTTCCCAATGACACTGCAATCAGCCTGCTGACTGAACCCAACCTCTTCCTCTAGACATGTCACCCTTGAAGTACTCTGTCAGACCCTCCACTGGGCATCTCTGGAATGTGGGGCTTGTTAGAGCCAAGCACTGGCCCAGTCCCCAACAGAGACAATGCGCATTAACAAAATATATATTTATGTTACACAGGTGTGTGTTGTCTATGACCATTCAAGTATAGAAGTCTGTAAAAATATTGGGACAGTGAATCCATCAAAACGTACACCAAGGGACATATGAGAAATGTCCATGTTTAACTTTGTCCCAGATAGGCAGTGAGATGACCGGGTATGTGTGAACTAGCCGTGCCCTCATTGCTCAAATACAACATTCTAGCAAGATTCCAACTTAGCCCTACGTACATGATGGAAATAGGCATGTGTGCAAATATGTCAAAGTCAATGGCATGACACAAGTCGTGTCTCCCTTTACCATTGCTACAAAGTCTCACTTTGCAGATCTACTCACACTCTATGGGGTGGACAAAGCTTGTTGTGATGGGGCTCATTGCATGTCACATTCCAAGAATGAGCACACCATATTCACATGGATAAAAAATCGTTAGGGCATATGTCTACCAGCTGCTATTAGAACCACAATGTCTTCTTCAGTCAAGTGGTATTGGCAATAGGGACTTATCCCAAAGTCCTCAGTCAGCCCCTTCCTGTGGCCTAACAATGCCTTATCAATAAGGAACCCTCTCATGCTGTGACCTATTTTAGCGGCTAGGGCAATGTGTCTAGGGATGTATAGTGCACTGCAATTAGCATATGTTCAGATGCTGTACCACCATTTCAAGGGTGGTTTCACTATGTGCCAATGCCAAAAGTAGCAGCTGGGAGAAGTGGTTATGACACTGGCACTACAGGGAACAATGCTATATTTCCCCTCCTGTTTGCAGCAGAACTGTGGGACCGATTCAAAAAAGTAATCTGAGACAAAATCCTAACTTTTCGACTTTCGATATTCAAAAAAGGCATTTAGGAGTAGTAAAGTTAGGATTCCTAACTTTACTACTCCTAAATGCCTTTAGTGACTACCGAAAGTCGTAAAGTTAGGATTTTGTCTCAGATTACTTTTGTGAATCGGCCCATTGTTCTGCCATATGCCGTGCACCTTTGATCCACAAAACGACAACGCATGGGCAGGAGGTTGAGCCTCCATGCACAGGATCATCCAATTCAAATGATGCTGACACACTTGCACTACGCAGCAAGTGTGTCGATGTCTGTGCATGGTAGATGGACTCTGAGCCAGGCTCATGTGATATGCAGGGGGTGAACGGAATCTGTGGTACCCGGCGCATACATCCATCTTCATGATGGATAAGAGTTGCAATGTCAATTTCTGCTCAACCCATGTCCCTACGTTGTGTTGTAAATGGGCAACAATGTGCTGACCAACTCCGTGAGTCACACTTAAGATGGGAAAATTACCAAATGAGTGTCCCTAGACTAGGCAGTAACTCCTACTTGCCACCACGTTGCACATGCAAGTTTAATGTGCTCATAACTAAAGTATCCTGACACAATCCATCCAGCTAAGTAACATGTCATGACCACACATACACATTCAAATGATTGTCCTGTGATAGAATAAGTTGCATACAAGGTAAAAAGCAACACTCCACCAAATCACCCCAACATAAGTGCAACCAGAATTCTAAAGTAGTAACCATTTATGATGGAAGTACAAAATAAAGTACCCTACAATAACACTAATGACTACTACAACTAACCTCATCTAAACTAACTGGAACAAAATGAATGATAACCTAAACTATCTACCATAACTATTCATAAACACGAAACAACATATCTAAGACATTAACCCCCCTCCAACCCTTAAAGCACATCATGAGAGTGGAGAAAGACATCTAAGCTATACATAGAATAACTACACAGTTATCCTACACAAATATATATGTTTTTGGGATTTTATTTTTTATATAACAACAAAGACATCAACTCCCCACTCAAAGGAAAAGGAATCTTATCCCCAAATACTATAGAAGAATACATATCTAAAACTAGCTTAAAATCTAACACTAACTACACCTACACTACAACTACACTATCTAACACTTAAAATACTTACCTAACACTAACTAAGAACAAGAAATAACATTGGGGAAAGGGAGAAGAGGGGGATGGGGCTCAAACTGTCCGGTCAATATGGGAGACCCAGGGCTGCCTTTAGGCCCTGCAGGTGTCTGGTATGCTCCGCCATTTCCCGATGAATTTCTGGCAGCAAAACATTGTTGTCCATGGCTGTGCACCGGTCCCGCACAATGAACGGCACCACCTGTTCTGCTGGTGCAGATGGCATTGTCCCTTCTGTGTGTGGTGTTGAAGGGGGATGTGTTGCTGCCTGTCCATGCTGGGAGCCATGCCTATCGCCAGAGGGGCCAGGGATGGCCTGTGTGACACTCTGCCTACCGTGGTTCATTGCCTCGGGCACCGACTTCCAACTCCCAGCTGCACGGTCTTCTTGGTACCACCGTGCCATGTTGCAATATCCCTTTGAAACCTTGCGGATATGGAGGTACCGGTCCTTCCTCACCTGGAAGGCATGGGACTCCTCTGGCAGCATGTTGTCTGTCAAATTAGAGCAATGACAACATGTGAATCCTGATAACTATGTCAATGTTCTCCATTTAATTTCAGTAACACAAGATCAGTGAAACATGGGAGCCTACACTCTAACGTAACATTGTGAAGTTAGAAAGTGACCTGGACAATGAAATGTTAAATCCAGGATCAGTAACAACATGCTGGGAAGACTGACATGTAGTGTCACAACCAAATGAGACAGTCAGTGTCAAATGATGGTGCTGTGACCTTCCCTGACTGAGGGTGACATGTACAAGGAATTGGAGGTGGGAGGCATTAGCCCTCGGGGTGTAGCGCCTCGCTCATCCTCTTCTGTAACACAGTGCTGCAACATATGTACAATAATCAGGTGTAGCCCTGCGTGTCCACCAGCAACGGCGTGAAGTTCATCAACTCAGCGCCAACACCGGCGCCCTTGTACAAGAGTTCAAGGGTATCTGTGTGCAGGGGAGGCTTGTTTATGTGTAGGAAGGTTACCATTCCTGCACATGAGCAATCCTGGAACAGCCCTACTTACACTTTAATTTGTGCTGCATCAAGTAGCGCACATGGAAACACGATAGGTGGCTGAACAATGACTTGTACATGAGGCGCAGGCCCTCTCTCCACTACAACTTCACAATAGGTGACACGGTTCTGGCAAGAGGGGGAAACGTAGTTTACAAAAATTTTATAAATCTGCATGTCTTTGATCCGCAATTCTTACTCCACTGACAATTTTATAACACAGGGCTTTACAACGCAAACTGTTACAATGCATTCCCCAAAGTAACGGCCCCCTGGAGTCATAATGGTAATTGTGTTATAATGGGGAATGTGTTTTAATGAATAGCGTCGTAAAGGCCTGCGTTGTAAATTATATTACGCAGAAATAACTGCAGAGCAAAAGCATGCGGAGTAATGTCACAAATTCAGTGAGAGGGGCTTGTACATTTGCCCCTGAGTCTACCAGGGGAATGACCCCAAGGAGACCGCTTGGCAACACCATTGCAGTAGCAAAACATACCAATAAGATACATAGGGCCATCTTTGCTAGGTGTTTGGGGAACGTGCATTGATATCCTTGGCTTAAAGCTACACCCTGCTACTTCAGTGAATTTGGTATGCAGCATACCTACAATAGTACTGTGCAGACCTGTGTCCGACCACGCACGGCCTGAAAACCACTACCTCATTGTGCATGATTGGGCCCACTTGCACAGTCATCTCAGTCAAGGATGTACATGCATTCCATGTCTGGTCATACTCATCAGCAACACCACTCACATGCCTCCTCTCCTATCTGTACGCTCTGTAAACCACATGCATGTGCTTTAGTGACAGAAACCATAGATATGACTTGAATGGGTATCACTGACTGGGGATGTGAAAAGTTACACTTCACACTTCCACAAAACATCATCACACTGGAGGCAAGGTACATGTGATGCACTCCCATACTGCATACTGCAACATCAATGATTTCACCCAGACATTCATCACATCTCACAATGCTAATATTTAATGACTGAACTCACCAGTGGCGTGTGGGTCCTTGAAGGTGTCGATATCCCTCTTTATGATGAGATGACTTCTAGCTGTGAGACATGAAAAAAAGTGTGTTGGCATCAGACGTAAAATCACAAGTGTCCTATTCATCACCATCACTGACAATGCTCTGCGACTGTACTGTTGCAGTCCAGGTTGCCTACATGATTGTGTCTACTTTGCCTGTTATTCCCACAAGAGAATGCTGAGTTAGGCCAACAAGACAATGATGCTGACACATTTGCACATATTACTTGCATGACACATTCCCAAGGCCCCATTTCTCCACCCAACATGATGTTATACATGCTCTCTGGACGATAGCATAGCAGCAGATCGCACAAGGCTGTGTCACAACTGGTGGTGGTGTATGACACTCTCGAGATGTCCTATTTCAATAGAACAATTGTTTCTATCTCATCCATTGTAACACGAAGCCTATGTACAAGGGCAGCGTACCTAACTTTGCAAAACAAGGAGGAAAGCATTATTATTATTCCTTTTGTGCAGCACACATGTCCAAAAAACAATGCCTTGGATTGTTTAAGTACAGTCACCTTTCCTGTACATGAACAATCTTTGCGCTGCACGCACTATAGTGCGAGGGTGCCAGCGTTGGCACCACCGTGCTAAGTGTTGCGCCAGCGCAGGGGGAAACGCACACCTACACACTATGCTTGTACACATGGTGCTGCATTGCGTTTCTGATGTGGCAACGTTAGTCATGAAGGCATGACGTCTAACGCCTCACTCCACCACATTTGTGCACATATACACCATTGTGTCACACACCGCATTTTTGGCTTTTCGTATGAGTGTTCATATATCAATTTTGAGGTTGAACTTGCCACACTGTAGGCCAATGATGACTCCCAGGTGGTCCAACAGGTCACCCTCACAGCCCACGCAATCCTGCCATCGGTTCTTCCATTGGCGGACAGTCCTGTTCACACCGAAGACATGCAGCATCTGTGCTCTCACGCTCTCCCACCTGACCTTCCGCACATGGACGGGATATCCAGAAAGGATACGACCCCCTCTCTCCACCATCAAGGGCGGGGAAAATTTGTCCAGTCAGAGGAAGCCCCCCAATGTCCCCTAAGACATCCTGCCCTCCCGACACACACACACCATCTCCCAGCACACACTTAAACCCTCTCCTAAGAAAGGATAAGCCCAATATATGCCCCAACAACTAGTAATTATTTAAACTACCCCTTAGACAAACATCCAACAAGATTGAGGTGAAGACACAAAAAACACGTAATAACAAGTACACAACACTTCACGGAGACAGTATCAACAGTTCACAGGAACACTCTCTCAATCAAAAATCTGCAGCACACAACACCATACACCTCCAACACTCTCCACAATCACCAGCAATCTGCTCAAAAGAGAAAGTGAAAGTACACAGCACTCCTCCAGGAAGCAGGAATCATGCAGACATCACTTCCTGTGTGTTTACGGACCATTTTTTGACTTGCAGTGAGATTCTGCACGCAAATTGGCTTAGGGGTAATATTTCGTGTTGTTCAATTTGTGTAGCGATAGATTTTCTATTGCGATCATGAAAAAAACATCGCTTTAACGTAATGCGGCCAGATTTTGCACGCTATGTGCAAGTTGATACACAGATAAACATTATTAGATGTAATTTCATCTCAGACCCCAAATGACACCCTAATAAGCATTTTTTTTACCATAAATGACACCCTGAGAAGCATATCTGACACCAAATGACACCCTAATAAGCATATTTTACCACAAATGACACCCTAAAAAGCATATTTTACCCCTAATGACACCCTGAAACGCATATCTGACCCCAAATGACACCCTAAAAGGCATATTGTACCCCAAATGACACGCTAAAAAGCATCTCTGAGCACAAAAGACATACCCACCCTCAAAATTACAACTATACAATACTTACCGCAAAATGTTTGACTTTCACTTGTCAGAGAGATGTACTTATGCAGAGGATAAACATGCACACAAGATATGTGTGTTGTGTTGTTTTATTGCACAAACTGTACTTAGGTGCCTTTTGCACATACATTTCATGAAGGACTGTCACATTGTGATGTGCTCGGGTGAAGAAATTGTTTATGATTCGGTTCCTTCGGGCGGTTCCTGCAGCAGAAACTTTGGGGTGTACAGCACCAGCCTCATCTTCTTCATCATCCTCAGCATCGTCCGATTCATCTGGCACTTGGATCCATGGGGCATTGGTGCGTACACATATATTGTGTAAAACACAACATGCTATGATTATCTTGTACACTATTTCCGGGCTGTACAACAGTCTGCCACCTGTGATGTCAAGGCACCGGAAACGTGACTTTAGCACGCCAAAAGTGCACTCCACAATGGCCCTGGTGCGTCCCAGGGGCCAAATTATACTGCCTCTGGGCCTGGGTGTTTGTGGATCGGAGGGGTGTCATCAGCCATGGGGAGAGTGCATATCTTTGATCACCTATGGAGAGATATATCCATAAGTTGTTGTGCATGCTGTGTTTGTAGTGTTTATATTTTGTTTATATCTTGTGGTGTGTGATTTGTGCTATTTTGGAATTCAGGTTAGCCATGTGTAGCTCCAGTCAATTGACCAGCATCAATGCAGATTACATTGCCTCACATCTGCTCGTTCCTACCCCCTAGCCTATTTTATTGTGGGCGCTGCGCGGTTGCATCACTGGCACTCCAACGGCGTGCTAAAGACAATCACGTCTGCCCGTCTGCAAGCCAAACGCAAACATCAGCAGGGCCCCTGTATCTCCTACCGTCTAGCACTACAACTCACCCACCCTCCTCAAAGTCAAGGCCAGGAGAACATTCAACTGCCAATAGGCCACACGACTCACGTCCAGTTTACCTGCTGCCGCTGCCGCCAGCCCTTCACCACCGCACAACACCTGCACTTCCAGATCCAGACCAGCCACAAAGCAACACTCCGCGGCACCCTCGCCTGCAGAGCCCCCGGAGGCCAGACCCGCTTCGCCCACACCATCAACATCATTACACACCAGGCCATCTCCTCCATGGACTATGTACTCATTTTCAACCTCAGCTTCCACCCCACAAACCACAACTCCAACTCCAGTACCCTCTGGCCAAAGCTCGCAAACATCGGACTGACCAAACTTTTCACCACAGAGACCCACAAGGCAGGACACACCCTCAACCCCATCTTTGCATGTGGAAACAGCGTCCACTGCATCTACACCACTCAAGCCCAATAGAGTGACCACCACCGCCTATACTTCTTCATCGAGAATCCCAAGCCACCCAATCCCACAGCCCATGCCACACAAAGGAACTGGAGTTGAGTCACCGAGAAGCTGCTCCACTCCACCATCAAAGGTAACACCCACACCGCTTCAGCCAACACCGACGGCGCTGACAGGGATTTCCACACGTGGATCTACAACTGCGCATACAAACTTGCCATGCTATGAGGCTCAAACAGCGTGCAAGAAAATCCACCTTGGTCACCACCGACCTCCAAGATGCCAGATGCATCTGCAGACACCTGGAGAAGAACTGGAGCAACATCAAGACACTCAAAAGACTTCACCACCTACAAGGACACCCAACTCATACTTTCCCTCACCAAGGTGTCCACACCCACCAGACTGGGCTTCCAGGAAGGATAGCAGGAAGTTGCAACATGGATGATCAATAGCTGCCTAGTAGTCAACGCAGAGCAGACATGAGTCCTCATCCTCGGAACCACCCCATCAGGATGTGACAACACCTGGTGGGCCACCGCCTTCGGCAGCCCCCCTCCAACGACCCCAGGTATCTAGGCATCATACTCGATTCCTCCCTCCCCATGAACCAACAGGTCTACGCCGTGGCCTCCAGCTGCTTCGACACCCTCTGCATCCTCAAATGGATCCCCCCGAGTCAGGAAAGATAGTCACCCACGCAGTGATTACCATCAGACTGGACCACGGAAACGCCCTATATGCCGGCATAGACAAGTCTGTGCTCTGCAAGCTCCAGACTATACAGGACACCACCACAAGACTCGTCCTTGTGTTCATACTTTCCTCATTGGGCCAGACCCTCCATCGCAATTACTTGGTTCCCACCTCTCCCAGCATTTGCACATGTGTGGCGGAGGGACTGTGCCTTTGGGGATTGCTTGTCTACAAGGCTAGCCCCAGTGACCCCAGTCACTTAGGGTGTTGTGTATGATAGGTGGACATGTTAGTAGACATGTTGTATGAAATTTGCTACATGTGCATTCTCACATTTGTGAGTTACATGATTGTGGACTTGAGGTGTGTGGTGTGTTCAGTTAGTACTTAGCAACAAGCAGTGCATTTCCATATGTGCCATCCTGAAACCGCTGGTTGATGATGGACTGGCGGAAGATGTAGGAACCATGCACACTCCCTCGGAACTTGGCTACGACATTGGTGAACAAGCCGCGGTGTTCCACAATTGCCTGCACATTGATGGAATGTGTGTGCTTCCTGTTGCGCTATATGTTTTCAGAGTCCGCACGGGCACAAGTAGGACATGTGTGCAGTCAATTGCCCCAACACCTGCAGGAAGCCAGCAATGGCATAAAAGCTTTGCTTGGTCTCAAGCTGTTCCTGCGCAGTTTTGGAGAAGCGTAGGTGCAGGGGTGTCAGGCTGATGATGCCATCCAAGATAGTTGGGAGGAACCGTGATAGGGATGACTGTGAGACTCCCCCAATTTTGGCAGTATCTGGTTGGAAGGTACCAAAGGCCAACATGTGCAGCACTGCTGCAGCTTTGTCTGCGGATGGATGTTGGCTCTCTCTGTTGGTGCCTGCAGCCTGGGGGCTATCTGGGTCAGGATGCGGAGGATGGATGACCTTTTGAGCCTGTGGTGGGCGATAACATCCTCTGGCGTTAGGTCTGTGAGGTTGAGGCGTGTGCGATGGACCCACTGTCTTCTTCGGCGCTGCCTCTGTGGTGGTCTTGGGCGCGGTGGCAGTGGTGGTGGTTGTTGTGGCATTCTTGGTGCTCCAAGCTGCATGAGTAGTACCTCCATGGCCTCAGTGGGTCTCCAAATGAGGCTCTGGGCTAGTCTCCCTTATGTACTGTTCATTATCATCATTTTTAAGACCACCTTTCTTCCTTTTCTTAAGTCCCAGCCGCTAACGGACTTTAGCGGCTGTTTTCTGAACATATCGTGGACCCGGGCGATCATTGTAAATATTGCGAAGTGGGGTTAGGGTGCGTCTTTGCAAGGGAATGCCTACCTTGCATCTCATTTGCGATAGTTATCTCTAACGTAAGTGGCGATGATGAAAACGGACGGCGGAAAAATGCCGCTAACGCGGCATTAACTCCTTGTACATATGCCCCAATATACATTATACAACTCAGCAATGCAAACTTTAGTTAGGAGGCTCTATTATGTAAAAACTCCTGCTTTATCCTTAGGAGAAATTAATAGAGCACTTTTGCATGGTACTGTGGCAGACATAGTAAAGGTTTGTGGTGATGTGCAGTGTTGTTTCTTTGGTCCTGAGCAGGATTCTAGAGAAAATGAAGAGTTGTTGAAAGGTGGAGTTGTAGAACAAGACACAGATATTTCGGTTGATAGTTTTAAAGAAGAGATTACAAAATTTAAGAAAGAGTTGTGTAAAGAAATAGAGTATGTTTGTATATGTTGTCGATGTACTTACTAGAATATTTAAACACAGACTGTTCACTTCTATTTAAAAAGTGAACAAGTAAATCATGATAACTGGCAAAAGTTACCTGTATATTTATTTGTAGAGGGACATTTTGACTTGTCTATATGGCAGGCTATATGTAAGTATTATTACAATAAATTAGAAAATAATAAAATGAATAGATATTAGATACCCATTTTGTGAGATAATAAAATGCCTGGTAATGTAGAAAAACTATGAAGGAACAAAATAAAAATAAAAAAAACAACATTTATTAGACTTTGTAGCATTGCGAAGGGCCGTTATGGACTGCTCTCCGACACTCACTACAACTCCACAATCTATGCAGTATGATGTCATCTGGAAAAACTGTGGAGCCAAAGCTTCAAGTTGAGATTGGACTTTTGAATGGACTCTCTGCTTCAATGGTGTTGTGCTGGTTTTGAAGTCGAGGGTCCTTCAGCGTTGCGTTGCCTTCTTGCTGCTCACTCTGAACTCTTCATATGAAATGTGCGAAAAATATAAAAGGGGGAAAAAAATTACCATGTATGATTTTTGGCAGCACTGCGAATAGCTGTAATACACTGCTCACAAGCTGTTATAACAATAGTACAGTCCATGAAATATGTGGCCATTCTTGAAAACTCTGGAGCCATATTTGTTGTAGTAGTCTGTACATTTAAAGGGACTTTCTGGCCGGGAATTGTTGCTGCTGCCACTGATGTAGATGGCCCTCCAGCTTTCTTATGCTTGATCAGCAGTTGGAGATATTTTCTATGATAAGTTTTGAGATGATAGAACATGAACATCGTCCAACATGAGTCCCAAAAAAGTCTCCAGCCAAATCTACCACCTGCTCACAATAAACTTCTGGAAAAGAAGATTCAAGAAGGAGGAGTGGGTGTATGCTTCCTATTCATTTTACTGATCAGTATATTATCCAATGATAATCCTTAATTTCCTGGTCATGTGATGTTTTCAGATTGTGCATTGCACTAGTTTGGCAACAGTTTTTAATTTGCCACGAGTTTGGGTAAAAATGGATAGTTTGATGGGTGTTTGGTAGTTATGTTGTATTTGTGAGTTCAGATGTTGAGTTATTTTTTAAAGTGTTGTTTTTGTTAAATGTGTTGTTAAAATAAAGTAAACAATTATTTTACGAAACAGCTAGACTCAAAATTTGTGTAAAATATGTCTATATTCTGTTTTTCACTTTGTCAGTGGTATTTGTGACTACTGATGTCATTGCGACCTCTGATGTTGCTGTGAAGAAGGAAAATGCATTTTTGATTTAGTTACTTTGACAAATGAATACAAAGGGAAAAGTTAAATTAGTATTTTACTAAATAGCTACACTGAAATATGATATATGTTCTTTACACTTTGTTAAAAAACACCCAATATTTGTAATCTGTCCTTGGCAATAGAATCATACAGGCACCATGGGGCATATGTACAATAACTGGCAATACCTACTGCTTACGCTAGTTTTCTTACCGCCGTATACAGTTGAAAACCATCGCCTTTTTAGCGACGTATTTACAAGACGTCGCTACATGGCTATCAATCAATAGCATTTGTAAAGCGCGCTTCTCACCCGTGAGGGTCTCAAGGCGCTACAGGGGGGGGAGAAGCAGCTACTGATCGAACTTGAGAAGTTTCCTCAAGGACAGCAGGTACTGGGTTTGTCACAGGTGGGTGGGGAGGGTGTTCCATGTATTGACGGCGAGGTGGGAAAATGATCAGCCGCCGGTGGTCGTTCAGCGGATGAGTGGGGCGAGGGCGAGGTCTGCGTAGCGAAGCTGGCGGTTCGGGGTGTAGAAGGTGAGTCGTTCATTGAGGTATGCTGGACTGGCGTTGTGGAGTGCTTTGTGAGCATGGGTGAGGAGCTTAAAGGTGATCCTCTTGTTGACTGCGAGCCAGTGGAGGTCTCTCAGGTGGGCGGTGATGTGGTTGTGGCAAGGGATTCCAAGGATGAGGTATGCGGAGGCTTTTTGTATGCGTTGAAGTCTCTTCTGGAGTTTGGCTGTGGTTCCTGCGTAGAGGGCGTTGCCGTAGTCCAGCCTGCTGCTGACGAGGGCTTGGGTGACTGTCCTTTTGGTTTCGGTGGGGATCCATCTGAAGATCTTGCGGAGCATGAGGAAGGTGTGGAAGCAGGAGGAGGAGACCGCGTTGACTTGCTGGGTCATAGAGAGCGTTGAGTCCAGGATGAACCCCAGGTTGCGCGTGTGGTTGGTGGGTGTCGGGGCCGTTCCCAGCATGGCCGGCCACCAGGAGTCGTCCCATGTGGAGGGGTGGAGCCGAGTATGAGGACCTCCGTCTTGTCCGAGTTCAGTTTCAGGCAGCTGGTCTTCTTCCACTCTGCGACGGCCTTCATTCCCTCGTAGAGGTTGGATTTGGCGGTGGCCGGGTCCTTAGTGAGGGAGAGGATCAGCTGGGTGTCTTCGGCGTACGAGATGATGTTGAGGTGGTGCGTCCGGACGATGTTGGCGAGAGGTGCCATGTAGATGTTGAAAAGGGTCGGGCTGAGGGATGATCCTTGGGGTACGCTGCAGGTGATCGTGGTGGCTTCGGTTCAGAAAGGGGGAGGCGGACTCTCTGGATTCTGCTGGTGAGGAAGGAGGTGATCCAGTTCAGGGTTTTGTTCCAGATCCCTGCGTCATGGAGGCATGTGAGCAGGGTGTGGTGGCAGATGGTGTCAAAGGCAGCTGAGAGGTCCAGGAGGATGAGGGCCGTGGTTTTGCCGTTGTCCAGCAGGGCCCTTATGTCATCGATGGCAGCGATGAGCGCGGTTTCGGTGCTGTGATTGCTTCGGAAGCTGGATTGGGAGGAGTCCAGGATGTTGTTCTCCTCCAGGAAGAGGGTCAGTTGTCTGTTGTCAGTCTTGTCAATGACTTTCACCGGGAACGGGAGCAGGGAGATGGGGCGAAAGTTCTTGAGGTCCTTTGGGTCCTCCTTGGGTTTTTTGAGTAGGGCGTTGATCTCGGCGTGTTTCCAGCTCTGCAGGAAGGTGGTGGTCTCGAAGGAGCTGTTGATGATCTTACGGAGTTGGGGTGCGATGATGGAGCTTGCTTTGTTGAAGATGTGGTGGGGCAGGGGTCTGAGGGTGAGCCGGAGTGGATGGTGTTAATGATTTTGATGATGTCTTCATCGTTGACGTTATTCCAGGAGAGCAGGAGGTCGGTCTGTTTGGTGGGCGTTGAGTTAGGGGTGTCGGTGTCTGTCAACCGTGTCTGGGTGTCGAAGCTGTCATGGATGTCTGCGATCTTGCGGTGGAAGAAGGTGGCCAGGGAATAGCTGAGTTCTTGTGACGGCGCGATGTCATTGGAGCTGGAGCTGGGGGTGCGAGTTCTTTCACGATGTTGAAGAGCTCTTTGCTGTTGTGTGCGTTGTTGTCGAAGCGCTCCTTGAAGGAGGTTCTTTTGGCAGATCGGATGAGTTGGTGGTGCTTGCGTCTGGCTTTCTTGAGGGCTGTGTGGTTGTCTGGTGTCTGGTCATAGCGCCACTGCTTCTCGAGTCTTTGGCAGGTGTGCTTGGAAGTCTGGAGGTCGGTGTTGAACCAGATGGCTCTTGTGTCGGTGCGCCTGTTTGAGGGTTTCCTGATCTGGGCAAGGGTGTTGGCGCAGTCGTCGATCCATTGTCTGAAGTTGTGGGCCACTGCATTGGCATCTGAGTGCTCGGAAGGAGGGCCTCGGGTGAGGGTGGTGATAAGCTGGTCTTCGGTGACTCTGTTCCAGCTGCGGTGTGGAATTCCTTGCGGTTGGTTGTGCGCGGTGTGTTTCTTGAAGGAGAAGTGGATGCAGTGGTGGTCGGTCCAGTGGAGTTCAGTGGTGTGGCTGAAGGTGACGTGGTTGCTGGCGGAGAAGATGGGGTCGAGAGTGTGTCCGGCGGAGTGGGTGGGTGTCGTGACGAGCTGTTTGAGTCCAAGGTTGGCGAGGTTGTCAATCAAGGTTGTGGAGTTACTGTCGTTTGGCTTCTCGAGGTGGAAGTACAGGTCTCTGAGGAGAATGTAGTCTGTGGAGGCGAGGCCGTGCATGCTGATGAGGTCAGTTATGGAGTCGCTGAACTGCGGTCGAGGTCCCGGGGGTCTGTATACGAGGGTTCCTCTGAAGGTGGTGTTGTGATTGACGTGGACCTGGAAGTGTAGGTGTTCGGCCATTCTGACGGAGTCTTCGGTGCTGGTCGAGATTCTGATGGTGTTCCTGTGGACGATGGCGATTCCCCCTCATGGTTTGTTGTTTCGGTCCCTGAGGGTGACCTTGTAGCCATCCGGGATGGCTATGGCTATGTCAGGCGCCGAGGAGGCGTTCATCCAGGTCTCTGTCAGGAAGGCGACGTCCGGGGAGGATGAATCGAGCAGGTCCCAGAGTTCGATGGCGTGCTTGTGGACTGAGCGGGTGTTGAGTAGTATGCATCTGAGGTGGTTGTGGTCTGCTTTGGTGGGGTGGGCAGGACGTGCAGGTGTGCGCTGGCAGGTGTAGCTGCCATTACGGCAGGTGAAGGGTCCGTGGGTGAGCTTCAGGGTGGCCTGGAAGCAGGTGGAGGGTCATCTGGCATTGAGTGCGTGGAGTGTTTCAGCGCTCACTGGGGCCAGGGGTCTGGCGCTGGGCACGGTTCAGGCACGGACAGGTGCAGACGGGCTTGCCTTAGGCGCGCCCGCTGCGCGCGTCTGCTGCTCGACCGCACAGCGGTCGGTATTTAAGTAGGGGAGGGGGAGAGGCGTGTGGCTAGGAGGCGGGAGCGGGGCAGGTTACGGCAGGAAGGAACACAGTGGAAGCATTCCTGGAATTAGGCAGCACTCAGCCAAGGGGCCAAGAAGGAGAGGAGCAGTAAATAAAATAAAATAAGCAACAGAAAAAACAGAACCCAGCAGGGGGAGGACTCGAACTCTGCCTGTGGGGACTGTGGGCAGAGCACTGACAAGCTGAGCTGCGGGGGAAGAGCTGATCACTGACCAAGGGTCAGGTGTCTAGCTCTAGCTATAGCTGAAGGGATCAGCGGTGAAGACTGCTGGTAACATTAGCGGGATGGCAGTAGGAATTCCGGCGTTAGCAGGCGAAAACTAACAAAAGGCCCATTCGCAGAAAAAAACATGCATGTTAGTCAGCCCAACGTGAGGTTTGTATGCCTCTCTAGCCAAAAATAGCCTATCAGTCGACCTCCAATGAAAAATAGGCCAACAAAATGGAATGCAGAATGGAACAGCCAGGGCCAAGTGCAGCACAGATCAACAATCCCCTCAAGACCCCCGAACATTCAGGATGACCAGCCAGAGTCCCAGGGGAAGATGAAAGGCAGGGTTACATCCATGAAAAGAGGCGCATCACGGTGCAACACCAGTGATGCATCACTTTTCATTGCGCACTGTTCGCAACACAATGGCATCTAAAACCTTGAAAGTGTAGACAGTCCCTGGAGCCTGGATGCCTCTCTGGTCCTGTGTCTGGAGCCTGGATGCCTCGCTGGTCCTGCGCCTGGAGCCTGGATGGCTCGCTGGTCCTGCATCTGGAGCCTGGATGCCTCCCTGGATCTGCGTCTGGAGCCTGGAGTGGGATGCGGAGGTGCTGTGGAGTTGATGAGCTGTGCCAGTGGACATTGAGGTGCGGCGATCGCTCTTACCTGGTGGCAAAGTCTGGCAGGGCGCACAGAGACACGTTGCTGACCTGTGTGAGAACACCGCCTTGAGGCCCTTGGAGCTGTGAATGGAAGAGGCGCTCCTACGCACCAACGTAGGGAGGTCTGCATCGCATATTACAATCCACCACTACACCGGGGAGCACGGATCACAGGCCGGATGAATTTGTCCTGGCCGGACGCTGTGGAGGGTGAGGCCCCTGAGCTGCACCAAAGTTGGGTGGCGGGAGGCCTGCAACTTCACACCTAAGGGGGCCCTGCTGCATCACCTGCATCGGGAGGTTCCCCAGCGGACCTGGTGGTGACTGCGGTCCCCAAGCTTGTGAAATCCCACCTGGCTGAGGGTTCTGCTGGCTGAGTAACAGATTTGGAAAGAGTGCAGCTGATTGCCCCCTGGTCTCAATGTCCAGGTAAGGAGAAGGTGGGACGCGAAGCAGAGGAGGACCGGAGGTCGAGTCGCCCAGGCCTAGCACCTGGTGTGATGCACCCCCAGTGGCGGCTCATCTGCAATGACAGAAGAGCATTGCCCCACTGCTTTCAAGCAGACTCAGGAGAGCAGGAGCAACTAAGACACTGGTCCCAGCCTTGAGGTAGGATGTATTTCATTTAAATATTTACAACACCCACTCACACACATACACCTGAGTCCCCACCCCATCTAGTGTCCTTTCCGGTGTTTACACCTCCCAGCTGTCCAGTCCGCCCAGCAGCACTTCTCTATTGTGGGTGCTGTGCGCCCATGCGCAGCGGGCAAACCACTGGTGTGCCAAAGGTATATAGGACTCTACAACGCATACCATTACATTGCATTCCATTACAATGCATTCTAATACTACGCATATTGCAACAGTAAGGAAAGTGCTGTATCAAGGCCACCGAAGAACTTCTCGTCAACTCCCTCAGCTTCACTACTCTGCCAAAGCTTACAGGCAATAACACTGCAGTGAGCAACTGCCACCAATGGCCCTCCAATTGCGCCGACACCCTGGCACCCCTCAAGAAAAGACCAGGCAAAATCTAGCACCACATTGCGCTGTATTTGCAAAGTGACTCATGTAGGCATATGCGTGACCTTGTGAAGCCCTGTGCCACATCATACCTTCATCAGGTATAATGTATGCAGGGTGTGCGTTACCATGCGACAAAGTCTCATAGTAGTGGCACAGTGAAATACATCAGATTTCACTGCAGCAATTGTAGGACGGCACTCCATCAGTACCTCACGCCTGCCTGATGCCAGGCGTAAGGGTGACGCAGTGCCACATGGATAGGCTAGCCCCATGCATTGCCTGAGTTGCATCATGCTTGTGACACAACTGCAGCAATGCATGACTTTAGCGCAGACAGATACGTCAGGATTCCAGACGTATCTGTCCTTACTTGGGTCATGGAGTGCTGTCCAGTAAATACAGCGCATCCATGGTGTCACAAGAAGGGCGCAGTGAAAAGTGTTGCAACGCTGTCTTGTCACAACACTTTTCATGACTGAGGCCCAGGAACGCGTATTCCTGCCCTGAGTTTTGTCGCAGGGCAGTGCAGCAACATTGCTTGCAGCGCTGTCCAGCACCAAAACCTGCTAGAATGAGGCCCCAAATGTTATCTCCAGTTTGAAGACCAGCTATTTTTTGGTCTTAAAAACTGTCTTTAACTGCAGTTAGAGGCACTTTGTTTGGTCCTCCTACCTTCAAGAATTCCCTTGTAAATATTGGGAAGTGGGGTTAACGGACGTTTTTGAACGGGAACGCCTCCTTTGCATGTCATTATCGCTAACAGAAGTGGCGATTTTTTCTATGGACATTTTAATCGGAAAACTGCCGCTAACAGAAGTTAGCGACAGCTTGTACATATGGCGTTAAAAATATCGCCACCGAACTGTTGGAAAAGTGCTGCTAAGGCGGGCGTTAACTCCTTGTACATATGCCCCTATGTGTGCAATAATCAAGGACGTCCTGTCTGCATCACGCTCCAAACATTCCATCTGGCATAGCAGTAGTTGGCGGATGAAGTCCCCTTGACTATTGAGGGTATTTGGGGGCCAAGTATCCCTCTAGTTATCTCCAGCAAGTTACACACAGTCAGTTTGCTAAGAAGTGTTCTGAGGCAACAACCCCTTCCTGCACCACTCTTCAAACACGTCTGGTTGGGTAATAAAGATATCTTGGGTTCTAAAGGACCTTAGGGACCAAGAAGCCCTCCTGGTACTTTCTATAAGCCCTACTCAGTAGGATTTTTGAGAACTTGTTAGAGGCCCCGTCCACTTTTCACACCATTCTGCAAAAACCATTGCTACTTAAAAAAACATGGAAATTCACTGAAAAAATCAAAGGTTACAGGTAAGTTGTAGTTAGGAATTAGCATTTACTAAACGTTAGAAATTCACTGAAAGCTGAGGTAGTGGGACAGGAAGTCCCAATGGATGCCAAATGGCACACATTATGTGTGACAGGAGAAGATAGATGGCCTAAATATGTAACACTCTGGCAGACATTGTGGCAAAAAGGAATATAGCAAGGGCATGGGGAAGAACCAACCACCTACGGTAACTCAGTGGAGCGAAGATCCGGACTGGTGCTGTTCAGCAGAAAAAGTGGTGTTTCAGAGCAGAGGTTGCCCTAAAAAATGGGGAAAAAATTGGGGTTGCTGAATGAAGTATAGAGGCCAGCTTAAATATATGTTAACAATGCATGAAGGGTTCCTTTCTAAAGTAAGGACTGGAGGTGTAATGTGGACAACATTGAACTTGTTAATGTAATACCGTATTATAAATGTACTGAGAGTGAACGCTATCTCTATATATGCATGAAGACGGGAATCGGTCATATGTTATCTGAATGTCTTGCCAAGCTTGTTAATACAAAAAAAGAAAAGAAATTCACTGGGAAAATAAAGGTTACAAGGACATTATAGTTAGGAAATAGAATTTAAAAAAAAACCTTAGATATTCACTAAAAAAACCTAAGGTTACAGGGATATTATAGTTAGGCTCAGATTTCACGTGCACAAATCCAGAGCAATTCAGCAATTATAGTTAGCTGAGCTAACTATAACTTGCTCCCCGCAATGCACTGCTTATGACCTCGCAGATTACATCACTCATGACATGATCCGTGACATCACTGATTACATCACTGATGACATCTCAAATGACCACTGAAGACATCGCAAGTGATTAATCCCAAAATTAAAGATAATCTAGTTTTTACATCTTGGAATGTAGTGGGTCTGCGCACCTAACTATGCAATCCTGATTGGTTGTCTTTTATTGTTTTTTTGGGCATTATTTGCTACCAAGAGACCTGTTTTTTTGACACCATATTAATTGATGGGTTTAGATCTTTTAGCGCCCTAGTCATTCCCTCTTTTGCAGGTAGGGGAAGGGTGGGCTAGCTCTCCTGATATCGACCAAAATCAAGAATCTATCTGTTTCAGAAATGGTTGAAAACCCTTACTACCAGATATTGAAACTTTCACTCTCAAAAGAGTTTAACATACTTTTAGTAAATTTCTTTAAAATATTTTTATTTCACACCCTGTGAACATCATTGATCTGGGGGCAGTAATTTTGCGCCTAATGAGTGAGGAGACTGAAGAGACCACCCTTGTATGGACAGGAAATTGTAATGCTACTACATGCATTTATAGTAGGACCCAGGTGTGTGGCATTATTAATGGACAGGGTGATAATTTTGCACATTTCTTGCATTCTCCATACAGAGAAGCACTGACCAAAATGATGCTTTTTATTGTATCAGATCTATGTGGTGATCCCAACACAAACCTTCTCCCTTGTGTGGGAAGGGATAAGAGGAGTGCAATTGACCATATTTTAGAATTTGATGCTGTTATTTCAACTATAAATACATTTGACATACATGCCTCCCCTTTCAGTGACCATCTCCCAGGTATAGCCTCACTTGTGCTTCTATCAAGTACCCAACAGTTTGTGCCTCAGATACCACCTGTAACGTTCACTACAAATCAAGGGGTACGTAGAAAATGGCATAATGTAGACCGTATTAAAATTTATGCAGACCTGATTAAGAATAGTCAAGACGAATTCAGTACCTGTTTAGCCAAAAATGTTGAACCAATGATGGTACAGGAAAACTTTAGGAAAGAATTTGCACTTCCATCTCTGAGCTTTTATTGGTAGTTAAACCCTGGTTGGAGCTTCCAGCTTATTCTTGGTTCAACATGGATTGCACAAAAGCTTATAAAATATTGAAACAATCTACTAACCAAATTCCACAAGATATAACCGGATTTAGAGCAGTGAGATGAAAATTACAGTACTACAATAGATAAAAGAAAAAAATGAGATCAGAGACAAAGCATTGAAAGACCTGGAGTGTCTGACCTCCCTTAAAGATAAAGCTTTCTAAAGATAGCGAACTGTCCCTTTTATACTTGGAAACCATTGTCAGGGATGGACACTCTTTTTTTAGAACAGGATTGGAATTCTCATTTTATGAAGATTTTTACCTCTAAAAGGAGAGCTGCAACCTCTTTGGATATGAGGGACATTGTTTTTAGCTCTGAGGATCGGGTGAATTCTAGCAAAACAATAACATTGAGGGAAGTGAGGAAAAACCATCATCAGTTCGGTTTCAGGAAAGGCAGCTGGCCCAGATGGGGTACTAGCAAAGCACTTTAATCATGATCTAAATTTATGGGTATGATTAATTCCACTCCTGGAAGAAATCCGTGACCATACCCATATACAAAAATGGTGACAAAAATGACCCATCAAACTATTGGCCCATCTCCCTCATTGACTCCTCTGCAAAGATTTTTGGGAGGGTGATCTTAGGGAGGTTGGCAGACTGGGCGGCAGAAACAGCCTCTTTTATGGAGGTTCAATATGGGTTCAACCCAGGCTTGGGCACGTCCGAACAAGCTCTAAATTTGTCTCTTATTTTAGGCAAATATGTGTCGGCCAGGAGAGGAGCCATGCATATGGCTTTATGGACCTCTCATTAGCTTTTGACTTAGTGGACAGAGATAAATTATGGGATACCATTGAGCAAGCAGGTGTCAATACTCTCCTTTTAATGAATTTGAAAAGGTTTCACTAAAGCACTACAGTGAGGGTCTGATACACTCAGGATGGTGACCAGACGTCCCCATTCAAGTCATAAGGGGGAGTCAGACAAGGCTGTATATTGGCCCCTTTTTTATTTTTATTTTACATTAACACACTTGATGCTTTTGTAAAGTTTAAAATGTATGTTTCGGATGCAAAGATCCATAAAAAACTGTACAGCAAGTAACTAGATAAACAAATAAATACCATCAGTATAATCAACATTTCATAAAACACCGATCTCATAAAACCTTGTCCCGCAATAATATCAGGGAAGAAAAAAAATAAATAGGAAGTGCGATATTGTGTAAAGGGGTGATATCAAAGGATAGGGTAGTGCATCTAGAGTATAAGTAATGTTATGTTATGATAAAAAATATTTGTAACGCGCACTTTCACCATCGGTTTCTTGGCGCTCAATGACAAGTGACGATGAGCCAGGATGAGAGAGTTAGTCATATGCGGAGTGAAAAAGCAGGGTTTTTAAAAGTCTGCGGAAACAGTCATACTTTGGGCAGAGACGAAGTGAAGGCGGCAAAGAGTTCCAGGTGGACGGAGCCTGGACAGAAAAGGACAGGCCACCGTGCTTTTTCCTTTTAAATTTAGGTGTCTCAAGGAGATTAAGAGATGCTGATCGGAGAACTCTAGAAGGGATGTGACGGGACAGGCTCGAAGAAATAAAGGCGGGGGCTGCATCCGAGAGGGCCTTAAAGGTAGAGCATGCCAGTTTGAAAATGCAGCGTTTGGGAATAGGGAGCCAATGCAGACTGTGGAGGAGGGGAGTGACGTGCCGATATTTGGACTGGTGGAAGATCAGGCGGGCAGCTTGATTCTGCACCAGCTGTAATCGGTGAAGGTGGCAGGCAGGGATGCCCGCGTACAACATGTTGGCGTAGTCGAGCCTGGAGGTGATGAGTGCAATGACAACTAGGGTCAGGGCTTCTTTAGTGAGAAACCTACTGATCTTGCGAATCCGCCTGAGATGGAAAAAACAGGCCGAGGTGACCGAGTTGATTTGCGGTTTCATCGAGAGGTCATCAGAAATGATCACCCCCAGGCTTTTGACTGAGCGCACAGGAGTGGGTGCAGTCCCCAGAGATGTAGGCCAGAAGGTGGAATTCCATGGGTGATTGGGGCCACCTACCAAGACAAGCTCAGTCTTGGTAGGGTTCAGCTTTAGGTGGCTGTGATACATCCATTCCGCAATGGACATCATGGTGGACTGGAAATTAAAACGGGAGGAAGGGGAGGAGTCTATGGAAAAAATTAGCTGAAGATCGTCCGCATAATTAAAAATTGTGACCGGGGAGTTGCGGAGGGAGGCTAGGAGGGGTTGGAGATACAAATTGAAAAGAAGAGGGGATAATGCAGAGCCCTGTGGGACGCCGCAGGGAAGGGATGTGTAGGGTGCGGACAAAGTGGAGAGATGGACAGACTGTGATCGCTGGTGAAGGAAGGATCTAAGCCAGTCAAGGGCCACTCCCTGGATTCCGGCATTGTGGACGCGGTCGATCAAGATGGTGTGATCGACCGTGTCGAAAGCCGCCGAGAGATCTAGAAGGACAAGGGCCTGAGAGATGTTATTGTCAGCGCCCTTCCTGAGGGTGTCCATGACTGCTACTATGACCGCCTCGGTGGAGTGGAGGGGTCTGAATCCCGCTTGTTGAGGGTCCAAAAAGGAAGATTCCTCTATGAAAGAGCTCAGGCAGCGGGTGACGTGGGTCTCCAGAATTTTTCCTAGGTAAGGGAGAAGGGAAATGGGTCTGTAGTTACTGAGTGTAGTGGGATCTGTGTTGGGTTTCTTTAAGATAGGTAATATGGCTGCTTGCTTGAAGGAAAGAGGGACCTCCCCCGTGGCGAGAGAGTTGTTAAGTAATGCAAGGGGGGGGCCTGGACATGCGAGGAAGGCTTCTCTCAGGATCTGCGGGGGGCAGCAGTCATTTGGGGAACCCGACCTGACTTTGTGAAGGAGTGAGACGAATTCTTGTAGAGAGATGGGAGGAAACTCCGACAAGGTGCTGGTGTTTTTAGGGGGAAGAGGAGGGGGAATAGGAGATGCCGGGGTCGGGATGTTGTTTTTTATTGTAGTAATTTTCTCTATGAAATAAGAGTTGAGTGAATCACAGAGGGATTGAGTCGGCTGGGGCTGGGGGGTGACCCTATCCGGGAGGGAGAGCTCATTTACAATAGAAAAGATGTCTTTCGATTTGTTATTTGAGTCCAGGATTATTTTGGAGAAATATGCCGTTTTAGCTGCCAGGATCGATTGTTTGTAGGATTTCTGAGCCTCAGTGTAAACAAGTTTGAGCTGAGGGTCATAGTGGCGACGCCAGCGGCGTTCAGTTTGCCGCAGGGCAAGTTTGTCCGCTTTGAGTTGGTCCGTGAACCAGCGTTGTGCGTCGTGAGGGCGCTTAGCTTTAATCTTTTTAAAAGGGGCTACTTTGTCACTAGCCTGACGTAACCATTTATCAAGATTGTCAGCCTGAACCTCAAGTGAGGTCAGAGAGGTGGGTACAGTAGAAGCTAGTGAGGCATGAAATTCAGACAGATTGGCTCTTTTCCAGTTGCGAGCCATAAGATTCTTAAGACGGGGGGGAGGACACAGAGTGTGCAAGTGAAGGTAAAAAGAGATGAAATAATGGTCAGACCAGGAACAAGGGCAGACTGAAGGAGGTGAGATGTCGAGGTCGGACGTCCAGACTTGGTCGAGAATGTGACCTTTCTGGTGGGTGGGAATGTGAATGTGTTGGGAGAGATTCATGCCTTTTAAAAGGTCTGTGAATTCCAGCGACAGTTGGCTTTCGTGGATATCAGAAGGCCAATAGTTAAAATCGCCAATTACCATGATGTTAGCATGGTTAATTGCTAATTGGGCGATAGAGTCGCTGAAAAGTTTGGGAAAGAGAGGCATATAGTCGGGGGGTCTATAGACAAGAATGCAAATGAAAGACGACTTAGGGGAGGTAAATTTTAGAACTAGGTAGTCAGTTTTGGGGATCGAGGTCGCCGTAACCTCGGAGAAAATGTGAGCCGAGCGAATAATAGCCGCCACTCCGCCGCCGGTCTTCCCCGCGGGCCGGTTGGCGTGTATAATGTAGTACCCCGTAGGGATTGCTGCAAGAATGTCAGGGGCCGAGTCTTCCGTGATCCAGGTTTCTGCTAGGAGAAGGATATCAATGGAGCTCTGATGCAGTAGCTGGAAGATCTCGAGCTGATTGCGGATAAGAGACCGGGTGTTAAGGTAGTAAATCAGTAAAGAGGCGGTGATCTGCTGTATTGGGAGTGAGGGGTCGTGAGGGGAATCAGGTGCCGGGCAATCAGATGGAACAAATATGTTACATGCCTGAGCCGCTCTTGCAGCACGTGCGGGAATAGGACCTGAGGATTTAAGTCTCAGGAGATCGGAGGAGGAATAAGAATATGATTGGGCATTACGACATGGCCCTGGGCCTGGTCGGCCGCGGACGGGCGCAGACGGGCTTGACTTGTGCGCGACTTCGGCGCGAAGTCGGCGCTCCCGCTGCGCTCGTCCGCTGCGCTTCCTCCACACTGCCATTTAATACTAGGGGGTGAGGGAGCACTAGACCGCTAACCTGCGAAGGTTTCGTGCAGGGCGGAAGTGGTGTCACGAGCAGGAAGTGACGCTCCTCGAGCTGACCCTCCGCACAAACGGCACAAACCGGGGCGGAACGGGGTCACGAGGGGGCGGAAATACAGGTCAGTACAAGAAGTGCAATTTGTAGTTTTAAAATGCTTTTAAGCGTGCTCTTTAAAAACGAGTAATGTCGGAAGGTTAGCTATTGGGCATCATTGCGAGCATGCAAGTAAACCAGGCAGCGTGCAAATATTTTGTCACCCCAACAACAATTGCGTGTCTGAGTGTAAAATGCGTAGTGCATTGGCATAATGGTGAAAGCCCAACAGCTTGCACAATGGCCTCAGCCATTGTTTCCTCGGTATATCATAGCCAAGGCAAAAAAGGCATAGTGATGCAGAGTTTCTTCCACGGACTTGCACACCGGGCACACATTAGAACTACAGTACTGTGCATCCCAAATTATGCAGAAGCTGTTTAACAGCAGGACCCCATACCTGCATTTTAAGTAGAGTTGCCAGGGAATGGAACCTGGGAGGATATCCAAAAAATATTCATGTGCGGGAGAGAGCTTGATGTCTAAAGAGTCAGTTGAGGTTACTTGATTTTACACCTTTCAGTTCCTCAACCACAAAAACACTTTCAGTCATTCCTTGGCCAGGGAGTGAGGGACTTGTTTTGCTGTGGCAGAGGTATCCCAAAACAGAGGCAAGCCTATCTCGTACAGTGTGGTATTAATATAGGCAAACCAAGCAATCCTCTCACAACAAGGAGATTTGAGGGGAGCCATAATTACAGTTCTATAGGATTCTAGTTCTTCTATGGACCACAGTGTATGCCAGTACAAGATAGGGCAACACTGGATAAGTTGGTTTATAGGAACAATTACCAGGTCCAGCAGTTGGGGAAAGTAGGGAGCACTCTGGAGAAGGTTGAGAATGCTCCTCAAGAACCTTTTTTTAGTTTTACCGAGATCATTCCCTTTGACGTGTCCCAATAATTCTACATCATACATGGCTGAGCTTTTCGCTCTGATGTTGTAGGTCTCCACCGCTGATTCTAGAGAATATGCATGGGCCTGTTTGCGCAGTTTAACCATGGCACCAGTTCTTGTTGAAGTTTTAGTGAACATCTCTTGATATGAGAGGACCAACTTATTTTATGATTCAGGCAAACCTTTCCCTTCAGATAATAATGATTACTTTCATGGTGGTGCAATTTGAACCAACTTTAGCATCACTTAACAAGTATAAAGGTAGATTGGTACTGGCAGGCCATTGCAAAACGACAGCTTGCACCAATCGCTAGTCACAAATGTTGTTGCCCAGCAACAACCAGGCAGCCTTTATAATGCTCCTTATTAGTCTTCACTGTTCACTGATACAGAGTTTCCAGAAAATGAATGCAAGCATTTAGGATGGAAAAACATATGCTATGCGACACAACCCCTAGGTAGGTGTTCATTAGCGGTTGCCTGCTGAAATCCTCGAAAGAAATAATACCAGGAAATCAATCAGACGAGCCCTTTAGCTCTTACATTTATTTGTCAGTGGAACACAATCAAATTTACATTGAATTATCATTGTTAATCATCAGCTATTTTGTGTGATTCTGTTAAACCAGGATTCTACAAAATTGCATGGATTTTTCTTCCATTGCTAAAAACTATTTCCCATTAGAATTCTCCCCAGGCAATCTATATACTGTGCTGCGTTAGTAAGAGATGGAATCTATATTGAATTTCCTGCCATGAACGTGTCTGGCGTCAGGTAGGTTTCTGTATCTGTAATTATTGTGATAGATTATTTTCGGCTCCGGCTGGTGTGTGAAGTAACGGACCGTAAGGGTATTTGGGTTTTTTTCAGACTGCCTTACGGGTTGACAATAACAAGCATAAACAAGGCAAACAGACTAAAAAGATGCGGGAATTCGAAAGAGACAGGAATCAAAGTCCAAGCAAAAAATCGTCACAGCACTAACGAAGCTTGCGGCTGCCTATTCGTCCTTACAGTCCCACCGTGGAGGTCTGTGTCTGTAAAACGTTGTCCCTTGAAACGTCACGAAACAAAGGCAAAACCAACAAGTTACAAGTCCTATACACCACAGCATGTTAAAGCACACGTGTAAAATAGCTCAACTTGTGTTTAGCAGGGATACTCCCACCGGCCGCCTCCTCTCACTAGAACCCAGGACTCGAATGACGTCATAACTGGGCTCGGTGATTCCTCTTGCTCGTCACGTTGCTGCTTTGCGCGCGCATGACGTGTATTATCTTCCATTACTGTAATTAACAATTGTATATTTTATATTCAGGAGGAACAAAAGGGAGCAGCTGGTCTCATCCTAGAATTGCTTCTATAATAGAGATGTCTCGCGGAGCTCACTCTTGCTGACCCGTCAGAGTTCAAAGTTTAATAATGGAGAGGAACCCTTGCTTTTTATGAATCCTGTATACTTCTTTATTTCAACCCACACGCTCTCACATCAAATCACTGTATTTATCAGCACTCAAGGATGTAATCCTCGAAGCATGTTATTAAACTTTGAACATTTGTACGCTTTATATATGTTCGCGAGCATTAATGGAAGGGCGTCTATGGTGATTCTCATGCATTACTCTATTAGCATAATACATGCTTCATTTCTGTTATTTCTTTATTATTACCATTACTACTATTAGTATTATTATTGTCATGATGTACTTTTTAAGCACATGTTTAGTTTCTAAGAGACTCCTGGTGAAATGGATAACACTGTGGTTGGTAAACATAAAAATTGAGTAAATTGGGGGAAGCTGCCACACAGCGATACTCACCACAGGAGAGCCACGCCATTGCTGCCACCGCCACCGCCAAGAGTCAGGGGTGCCATTTCAGCGCCAGCAAGCGCTCACAACCACCATCTTCCGCGTTGCCGCCCCGGGACTCCAACTCCCGGCAGCCCCAGCGGCGGCGCGACGAGCTCACGCGGCGCCAGCGCCAGGAGGCGCATACAAAACGCCCGGAGGCCGGCGGATCGGGGGGAAGCTGCCACACAGCGATACTCACCACAGGAGAGCCACGCCATTGCTGCCACCGCCAAGAGTCAGGGGTGCCATTTCAGCGCCAGCAAGTGCTCACAACCACCATCTTCCGCGTCGCCGCCCTGGGACTCCAACTCCCGGCAGCCCCAGCGGCGGCACGACGAGCTCACGCGGCGCCAGCGCCAGGAGGCGCATACAAAACGCCCGGAGGCCCGCTTCGCGGGACGCGCGCGGGACGTGCCGGGCTAAGCCCGGGCAAAGGGCGGGCCGTCTGTGGCCGTCCGGGGCTGACCGTGGCTGGGCTGGGTCACCTCCCTTGATTCTTATATCAGGTATTTAAAATCACATTGTCATAAGAGGGGATCTGTGGATATACTGGACGCAAGGTGTTTGACAAGAATGGGGAAATCCACGCGGATGGCCACCCGCTCAACAGTAAAAACAAAAGTCCTACCCAAGACCCCCCTGCCAAGTTTGACAGCAATAGACAGGATGCTCCAAAAAACAATTGGGGTAGTCGCCAATGCTACTGAGAACACCGAGAGGCGGTTATCACTACCCCCCAGTTTATGTTTGCTAACGCAACAGCATCAGGATACTGGGGAGCATTCTAATACTGGGCTTAGTACGCCACTATCACAAGATTCTATTTTACTGGCTTCATATGCGGACTTCCCGGTTAAGGATTCGAATTGTGTTACCATTTCACAAACTACTCCTCCTGATGATTTTACGACTCGGGAAAACAGGTTGTCTCTTACCCCTAGATTAGGACTGGACGAGGGACAACCTAATATGAATAATGTGTCTGGTCATAGGGAGGACTTAATTGTTTGTGAAAACAAAGATATTATTTCTGAGGTTTCAATAAATGGTGTTATTTCCCCTTTGGGGATTCAAGGGGGCAGCTCACAAGTAACAGCAGCGCACAAGCACAGAAGAAAAGGAAATCAAAGGGTAAAAATAAGAAAATTACACCAATACCACTACAAGAAAATAGGGATAAACGAAAGTCAGCAAGTGGTACTGAAACCCTTAATCATGGTGATAAGTCCACTTTACAAGAAGGAGTTACACTGAATGACCTGGTAGACTTCATGATAAAAATTGAGCAGGTTATGAAATCTTTGATATTGCCAGTAGTAGGAAGATTAAAAACCCTTGTTGATAAAATTGAGGGTTTAGAAAAGCAAGGGGCAGATAATTTAGAAACATTGGAACATCTTAGCACGCTAATTAGACCTAAAGTTGTATCCAGTAACACAGATAATGTTGTTATTAATGTTTCGCATTCATTAGCACCTGCGATTCCACCTGGAAGGGGCGAGAAGGATGATGCACCCCTTATTCTACCTACGGGGGCAAATATGTCAAGTGATAAGGATTCTAGTGGTAAAAGAACCGAAAAAGAGATAGTTAAGGGAAATAATGTGAAGGAGGGAGTGGTAGATCCAAAATTCCATAACAGAAATAAGGATGTAAACGATTATGAAAGGGATACAAGAACATTTATTGACCTCCCTCCACAGTCAATTCCTTATACTGTGGTGTTGACAGGGGTACCAGAGTTGAGCAATGGTAAGGCAGAAAATTATCAGGAACTCAAGAATAAGGTAATACATTGGCTGAACTATAATAGGCCATTGCCTGGACAAACACGTGTAGAAATTTTAAATGTCAGGAGAGTACACTGGATTGGACAGAGGCATAAAGATATACAAGGAGATTGTATTATCGTGAACTTGAGGGACAGAAGAGCTGTGAGTTTTATTTGTCATTGGGAACCTAACTATAATACTGGCAGAATTCAAACTTTAGACCTAACTTACTTTTACCCATTAATGGATCCAAGGAGAGATAATACCTGGTATCCTGGGGTAGATAGGTTCAGATATAGAGGTAATGCTAGCCCAAATTTCCAAATCCCTTTAGTAAATAGATTTCAGATCCTGCAAGGGCTAGAAGATATTGACTGACTCAAGGGAGAAAATAGACCCACCGATCTGAATATTAGTGAAAGTAGCAAGTTAAAGGACAAAGGGTTTCGGAATACCAGCACCGAATTAGAGATAACTAAGGTGGTCCTTACTAGCGAGAGCCTACAAAGTGAGATACCTTGTGATGGGGCAGTATCTCCTAATGGTAATAATGATTCAGCGGATGATCAATTTTGTGGGGAGGATTGGTCCTTTTTGAGCTGGAATATCGCAGGGCTCAGATCTAAATTGGGTAACAAAAACTGGGAAAAACTGGTAGGCAATTTTGATGTTATTAGCCTCCAGGAAACATGGACTACAGAACCTATACATATTAATGGATTTAAAACATATTTTACCCCAGCAGTAAGATCAACTTATGGTAGGGCAAAAGGAGGCTTGTGTACTTATGTTTCGAATCTGCTAGTAGGAATGAAAATTGAGTTAGTTTTTAATAACGTATATTATCATATTATAAGGATCACAGTTAAAAAGGGGTTTTCCATAGTTTTGATTAATTTTTATGATAACATTCAAGGAGAAGACCCAATGGATGTCTTCAGACTATTAGGTAGAAATATCACCTTAGCAATTGGGAATAGGACAGAAGACACCTGCATTATTTGGGTAGGGGATTTTAATTGTCAATTATGCAGGGGCGCAGTGAGTGGGCTATGTGGGGTAAGATTAGACAGAGATGTTAGTTTTAGTCACTTTGATCATGCTGGAAGAGGGGATTATTTAAATGAATTAATATTTGAAAACGATTTGGACTTTGTAAATAGGTTGACTTGTCCAGAAATCCCCTTCTTACCAACGTTTAATGGCAGAGGGGCAAATACAACTATTGATTATGCCCTAATGACTTCTAGACATAGGGACATGATACGGAACTATAGAGTCCTGGATTGCCCGCTTAGCGATCATTTTCCTTTAAGTCTTGATATAACTATTAAGAATTATCGTGGTAGGGTCAAATCTAAAGTGATAATAGATAACATTACTATGGCCCGTAAAAATGGTTATGCTTTAAAGTGGACAAAAATTTGCCCTATAGATTTTCAGGAGAAACTAATAAAAAGCATGCTGCCCCAATTTTACGTATGTACAGATGAGAATGTGAATGATTCTGACTTTATTAAACATTTTTTATTGATTAATGCCCAAATAAGGAAGTTATTGTGGGTTGGTACTAGTGGTGGGAGTACAAGGCAAAAAAGGTGGTTTGACTCAGAATGCACTAATGCTTATAGAAGTCTAAAGGGCGCTATACATGCCAAGGAGAGAGATATAGATTTAGTTAGGAAATGTAGGAATGTCTATAAGCAGTCCCTTAAAAACAGGAAAAAAGCTATAAAGGTGGAAGCATGGGATGCTTTATGTGACGCCTCGCTAAATAAAAACTCTGCCCTATTCTGGAAAGTTGTCAATGCCCCATTTTTAAATTTTAGCCACACGGAGCCTCTAGATGTGGCAATCACTGAGAGTGAGTGGGTCGGATATTTTGCCAAATTGTATTCTATTGTACAGGATAACACAGGAAGTATCAACGATAATACCCAACTGAGAGACGAAACACAGAGTAGTAGCCAACTCGAACTTGAAATAACAATAACTGAGGTGCGGAAATGTATTGATGCATGTCTGGCGGGGAAAGCACCTGGCCCTGATGGAGTCCCTGTTTATTTATTTAAAAACAACAGGGAACTATGGGCTCCAATCCTCACACGATTGTTTAACGCCACTCTGAAAAAAGGCCTACTCCCATCATGGTGTGAATCCCTGATAGTCCCAATTTTTAAAAAGGGTGACCGCGAAAACTGTAAGTGTTACCGCCCAATATCACTCCTGGATTCCACTATTAAAATCCTAGGAAGGGTAATTTTAGATAGGTTACATGTATGGGCGAATGAAGCTAATATTTTAAGTGACCTGCAGTATGGCTTTAGGAAAGGTCTTGGTACTATTGAACAGTGTTTGAATTTGCATATTTTAATTGAAAAATACACCAAAGCTAAAGAGGGTCGAATGTTCTTAACTTTTGTGGATCTTACTACTGCATTCGACTCTGTAACACATAGTAAACTTTGGGTAGTTATGAGTAAACTGGGTGTGGATAAACAGATTATTAACTTCCTGAGAGATCTTTATGCAGGAGCATCGGCTAGAGTAAGATATGGAAAAAATGGTGAATGCACTAGATCTTTTGCAATTGAAAGGGGTGTTCGACAGGGCTGTGTCCTGGCGCCGTTCCTTTTTACACTCTATATCAACAATGTGGAAAAGACTTTGATAACTGAGTGTAGGGACGTGCCATTGGTAGGGAAAAGATCAATCCCTATTCTGCTATATGCAGACGATGCGGTCCTGATGTCCAGAACACCGCAGGCCATGCAAAGAGTAGTTTCCTCCTTTTCTGATTTTATGAACCAGTTGGATCTAAGTATAAATTGCTCTAAGACATTCACCATGCATTGTGGGCCGGGTGCACAGAGGAAGAAAAAAGCAATTTTTATTGGAACTACCCCAGTAGAAGACACTTTAACATTTCCCTATTTAGGGGTCTTAATTGACAGTTCCGGGTTATGGAACAATACAATTAAGACAAGGAAATTGTTGTACTGTAAATCTATCATGGCTTTAAAAATTTTTAGCCGAAAAATAGGGAGGAAACCAATTAAGGAAATGCTGACTGTTTATAAAGCAACTTGTGTAGCTATTGTCACTTATGGGGCAGGCCTATGGGGATATGCGAATGTTAGCACTTTACAAATTGTTGAAAATAATTTTATGAAATATCTCCTAGGGGTCCCACAGAGTGTTTCAACATATGTTTGCCATGTAGAACTTGGGGAACCATATTTGGAAGATATAATAAAAACTGCACCAGTTCTATTATGGCATAGAATATGGACTGCAGATGAATCTGGTTTAAATCGAATGATCATGGGAAACGCGATGGGCCTAGAGAAGTGTGGGAAAATCAGATGGTTGAATTATATTAATAATTTCCTTACGCTATTAGGGCTGGGGGATTATTATATAGACCCGCCCACTCTTTGTAATATATCTAGGAAATGTCTAAAAGATAGATGTATGACCTATTTGCAAGAGACCATAACCAGAATAGAGTTCAAGAAAATTACGGTGGTAACTCACGAACAAATTGTAATTTGCAATAGCTTGCAGCCATATTTAAAGCTACTAATGAGTGAACATGAAAGGTTTTTATTAATACGTTTTAGATTTAATCTACTATTTAGATTACTCAGCTTTCCCGTTATGAATAATTGGTCAAAAATTTTGAATAAATGTCCCTGTGATGATCTATCAGTACAATCTGATATGCATATACTTTTCTTTTGTAAATTTTATACCAGACCTAGACAAATGTTTGTTGTTCCTTTGCTAAAAATGATGGAAATTAATCGATGTCGCCCTGCTTTTTTAGCTGTACAGAAATTGGATAACATTTTAACAGTCGTATTTATTTCCCCATTCCTTAAAAATGTTTTTAAATTACGGAAAACAATTGAGATCTGAACTTACTTGATTTTTCTTATGTATGGTTCCTATTATTGTCTTTTTTTATTAATATATGTGTAATTTTTGTCTCTGTACTTTTATGGTTATTTTGTCTTAATAACCGAATAAAGATTTACTTTGACTTTGAGTAAGGTATTAGCAAGAAAACTCTTCAATATCTATTAAAAAGCCAGGTTTAACATGTTTTTTAATGAAAACCAGGCAGTTCTATGGCTCGACGAATTTCCATAGAAACAGTACTCCAGAGTTAGTTGGGTGGAGATTACTCTACAGCCCCAGTTCTTTCATTTGTCTTTTGCAATGGCTAGTAAGATAGTTTTTGTTTTATTTTATTAATATCTTCAAATTACACAACAGTTAATACTGTTGTATTTTCACTTTGGCTGAGTACAGTTCAATGCAGCGATATCAATACACAGCATATGATTCATGATACGTTTGAAGCAGTCATAATAGCAAGGTACAAACAAATCATTAATGGATATAGTCAAGATCGACTATACCTGTAATGTGTCTGAGCAGCATGTACACCCTCTCCCCGCATTCATGTCTGTGTGAGGAACCCCAGTGTTATCTCCGTAACAGGGACATTCTTGAGTACTTGTGTTTTGCCTTCCGGTTCCCCAGTCTCTTTCCCCACTAAGTACGATTGATACAGCCCCCAAAAACCTTTAGGGCAATTTTGTGGCAGAAGTAACTCACTGTATGTGTCAGATAGTGTGTTACAATAGAGCATATCTTTAGTCCTCTCATCTATGGTCGGTACTGGGCCATTGGCCCATTGCATAGCCACTCTGCTTTTAGCTAGCAATAAACCTATCACAACTAATGTCCTTATACTTTTATCAATCCCTACGTTGTGTCCCAGCAAGGCAAGCAGCAGATCAGGTTCAAGGGTGAGCCCCGGAATCTCCTCTAATGTGTGAAAGATCATCCCCAGAACTTTAGAGTCTTTGGGCAGTGCCAGGCCACTTGTAAGTACCCGGTCTCTTGTTCTGTACAATGGTGACATTCCGCAGAAACGCGTTGTCCTCCATACCAGCATAGCTTTTCAGGAGTGTAATGCACTCTGCTGATATATTTTAAATGAATTATCTGTGCCTGCCATTCAGAGATATGTGTTTTGTCACTTTGTGACAATGTTGCCAACTTTTGTCATCTATAACTAGGAATAAATCCTTCTGCCTGTCCTGTCGAGCTTTCCTTAATTGTATTTTCCTAGATTCTTGTGCAAAGCTAAAAATCCTGGTTACCAGTTTAGAGGGGGTGTCTGTTCGTATGATGTAGGAGAGTGATGTCATCTCCAATGGTTCCACAGGGCTTGGTCGCCCCACTCACTGCTGCCGCTCCTGCCTGCCTCTGCCGCCTCCTGCCTGCAGATTCCTTCGCTCGCTGCCCGCTGCTCCTGGGAATTTCCCGCTGCTCCTGGGAATTTCCAGCTGCCCGCTGCTTCTTGGAATTTCCCGCCGCTTCCTCCCTGCGGCCCCGCCCCCCTGTGATTCCATTCGCCGCCCCGCTCCCGCCACCCAGCTGCTCCTCCCTCCCGGCTCCTTACTTATGACGCCCCCAGAGCGACCGCGCAGCGGACGCGTGCAGCGGGAGCGCCGATTGAGCGCCGAAGGTGCGCCAAAGGTAAGCCCGTCTGCACCCGTCCGCGCCTGGACCGCGCCCAGCGCCAGACCCCCTGGTCCTCGCCCTCGCCAGCACACCCTGCACATCTACGACGCCAAAACCCTCCACGCACTCAATGCCGGCCGAAACACCGCCTGCTACCGAGTCACCCCGAGACGCACCCATGGACCCTTCACCTGCCTGACCTGCCGCTTCACCAGCCTCCGACCCAACACCGCACCTGCTAAACCGAGCCCCAGCAACAAACACCTGATATGTATCCTGCTCAACACCCGCTCCGTTCACAGGCATGCCGTCGAACTCTGGAACCTCCTCGACTCGACAGCACCAGACATCGCCTTCCTGACGGAAACCTGGGTGAACGCCTCCTCAGCGCCCGACGTCGCCATCGCCGTCCCGGAAGGCTACAAAATCACCAGGAAGGACCGCGTCAACCAGACAGGAGGAGGCATCGCCATCATCCACAAGAACACCATCCGCATCACGACCAACTCCGATGACACCTTCACCTCCGCCGAACACCTCCACTTCCAGATACACACCGACCCCAAGACCACGCTCAGAGGCACCCTCGTCTACAGACCACCGGGACCACGCACACAGTTCAGCGAAGACATCACAGACTTCATCAGCCCGCACGCCATCAATTCCACCGACTACATCCTCCTGGGGGACCTCAACTTCCACCTGGAGGACAACAAGGACCGCAACACCACTGCTCTGCTGGACAACCTGGCCAACCTCGGACTCAAGCAACTGGTAACCACCCCTACCCACTACGCCGGCCACACGCTTGACCCAGTCTTCTCATCCAGCAAATACGTCACCTTCAGCCACTCCACCAATCTCCAGTGGACTGACCACAGCTGCGTCCACTTCAGCTTCAGTAAAACGACGACCCACCACCACCCTCAACAAGCCCCCCGCAGAAGCTGGAACAAGATCACCGGCGACCAGCTCACCACCTTCCTCAGCCAGAACCCCCCCACCAGCTCAACGGACCCCAACGAAGCCGCCAACAACCTCACACAGTGGATCACCAACTGCGCAGACGCCCTCGCACCACTGAAGAAGAACCCCCCCAGCAGACGCGGCAGCAAGAAAGCCTCCTGGTTCACCGACGAGCTCATCACCTCCAAGAAGAACTGCCGCTCCCTGGAGAACACCTGGCGCACCAACCAGACCACAGACAACATGACGGCCCTCAAACACGCCACCCGCAAACACCACCAACTGATCCGCGCCACAAAGAAGACAGCCTTCAAGGAACGACTGGACAACAACACCCACAACAGCAAGGAACTCTTCAGCATCGTCAAAGAGCTCTCCAACCCCGACGCCGGAAACAAGGACATCACTCCCTCGCAAGACCTCTGCGACTCCCTCGCAGCCTTCTTCCACAACAAGATCGTCAACATTCACAACAGCTTCGGCCCACCAACTACGAACCCCACCACCTAACCGATGCCCCCCACTGCCACCCTCCGCACCTGGACCCCAGTCAGCACCGAAGACACAACACGCACAATGAACACCATCCACTCCGGATCCCCTACGGACCCCTGCCCACACCACATCTTCAACACGGCCGACCACATCATCGCACCCCACCTCCACGACATCATCAACGCCTCCTTCAACACCGCCACCTTCCCGGAGTGCTGGAAACACGCCGAGATCAGTGCCCTGCTGAAGAAACCAACTGCAGACCCCTCCGACCTCAAGAACTACCGCCCAATCTCGCTCCTCCCGTTTCCTGCCAAAGTCATCGAGAAGACCGTCAACAGACAGCTAGCTGCCTTCCTCGAGACCAACGGATCCCTCGACCACTCGCAATCCGGCTTCCGAGCCAACAACAGCACGGAGACCGCCCTCATCGCAGCCACAGACGACATCAGATCCCTAATGGACAACGGGGAAACTGCGGCCCTCATCCTCCTGGACCTCTCCGCAGCGTTCAACACTGTCTGCCACCGCACCCTGGTACAGCGCCTGAACAACACCGGCATCCAGGAGAAGGCCCTGGAGTGGATCACCTCATTCCTCACCGGAAGAACCCAGAGAGTCCGCCTCCCCCCGTTCCGGTCAGCGGCCACCGAAGTCATCTGCGGCGTTCCACAAGGGTCATCGCTCAGCCCCACCCTCTTCAACGTCTACATGAGCCCCCTCGCAACCATCGCACGTCAACACAACCTCAAGATCATCACCTACGCCGACGACACCCAGCTGATCCTCTCCCTCACCAGCGACCCGGACGCCGCCAGAGCCAACCTACACGAAGGGATGAAAGACGTCGCCGAATGGATGAAGAACAGCCGCCTGAAACTGAACTCAGACAAGACAGAGGTCCTCATCCTGGGATCATCACCCTCCGCCTGGGACGACTCCTGGTGGCCACCCGCCCTGGGAGCCACCCCCAAGCCAACGGACCACGCACGCAACCTAGGCTTCATCCTGGACTCCTCCCTCTCGATGACCAGACAAGTCAACGCCGTCTCGTCTTCATGCTTCAACACCCTGCGCATGCTTCGAAAGATCTTCCGGTGGATCCCCACCAAGACCAGGAAGACGGTCACCCAGGCCCTCGTCACCAGTCGGCTGGACTACGGGAACGCCCTCTACGCCGGCACCGCCGCCAAACTCCAGAAGAAACTCCAACGGATCCAGAACGCCTCAGCACGACTCATCCTGGACATCCCCCGACACAGCCACATCTCCGGACACCTGAGAGACCTGCACTGGCTCCCCGTCAACAAAAGAATCACGTTCCGACTCCTCACCCACGCACACAAGGCCCTCCACGACCTGGGCCCCAAGTTCCTCAACAGCCGCCTGACCTTCCACAAGCCCACCCGCCAGCTCCGCTCCGCCAGCCTCACTCTTGCCACCGTCCCCCGCATCCGCAGAGCCACCGCCGGAGGAAGATCCTTCTCCTACCTGGCAGCCAAGACATGAAACTCCCTCCCCATCCACCTCCGGACAACGCAAGACCATCTCGCCTTCAGGAAGCAACTCAAGACCTGGCTGTTCGAGCAGTAGCGTTCCCCCCCCCCCAGCGCCTTGAGACCCTCCGGGTGAGCAGTGCGCTATACAAATGCCTATGATTGATTGATTTATTGCATATCTTCGCCCTGTAGATCGAGCCATGCATGTCTTGTTCTGAGGTATTGATATTTGGCGAGAATCAAGTAACCCTCCTCAAAATGTCGTCCCACCGGCGCACCACCCCGTCATGAAAGAAATCTCCCATCCCATCTTAGATATACCTATTGTTCACAAGGTTCTGGAGATGTCTTTTTCTCTCCCCGTCAGGAACCAGGAGCATCATTCTAACAGGGTTAGTGGGGAGTACATCAATGCTCCTGCCTGTCTCTTCAGAAGATTTCTCCATGCATGTACAGTTGAGTTTAAGGAATTGAGGATACCATGCTGTCTAGTGGGGGCTCTAAAAAGCACCTAGGGGAGAGAGTCAGGGTTTGCAGCATATTTCTCAATGTATAAGTGCGATCATTCCTGTGGACCATGTAACCAGGTGTATATCCAGTGAGCCCTGCGCTGCTCTATAGTATAGCTTGAGATTTGGTGCACTTAAGCCACCCATAGAATAGGGTAATGGAAGAGTTTCCCATTTAACTCTCGGATGCTTCCCAGCCCAAGCCTATTTAATCATCAGTGAACGAAGAGTATCAAACACATGACGTGGTAGCAGCATCGAGATATTCTGAAAGAGGAACAAAAATCTGCAGATGGGGACCATTTTCATGATTGAGATGCTCCCATTCAATGAGAGAGGTAATCTAATCCATCGGGCAATATTCTGATCAAGCCTCTGGATTGCTCTCCCAAAGTCATCTGATAGCACTACCTCGGGTTTGTTTGGATTTGTATTCCTAAATAATGTACTGAATCTGTAGTCCACTGCAGCGGGAAGTCCAATGTCACCAGTGTCATGGATGGACTCAGGGGTAAAATGATAGATTTTGCCCACTTAACCCTGAGGCCCAATATCTGCCCAAAGAAGACCAGTTCGGTAAGCACAGTGCCTCTCTGGATCTCGGACATAGAGTAGCATATTATCTGCATATGTTGAGACGATTAAAAGATATCCAGGAAATCGTAACCCCTATGACCATGAAACTCCCTCAAGGGCACAAGTTAGGGGTTCTGCCACCAGGGTGTATAGTTGGGGGACAATGGGCAACCCTGTCGGGTTCCTCTTGAGATTGCGATGGGGGGGTAACAATATTGCCCAATCTTATCCTTGCCTCTGGGGCAGTGTTTAAAACTGCAACTAATCGGAGAAATACCCCACCAACTCAGATACGGCGCAGCACGGCCTTCATAAAAGTCCTCTCAACAGAGTCAAACGCCTTTTCTGTGTCTAAAAAGACTGCTGCAGCTTTGAAATCTGGGTTTACTCTCTGAATGGTCCCAAAGACAGTCTTGAGATCGTGGGTTATGCTCCGGTCTAGAACAAATCCGGTTTGCTCTGGATGGACCACCAGGGCTACCAAGGGAGCTAGGTGATTGGCCAATATTTTGGCAAACAGGTTAGTATCTACGTTCAATAAAGATAGGGGTCTATATGAAGAGAAATTATCCGGAGGTTTCCCAGGTTTCAGATGCGTAGCAATTAATGCTTCTCTCATAGATAGGGACAGCACTCCACCCTCGGCCATTTCTTCATATAGGGCAACTATGTGAAGTATAATCATTTCCTTAAAGGCTTTATAAAAAAGCCACTTTGTGTCCATCTAATCTGGGTGCACTTCCAACTCGCGTTGTCTTAAGGGCAGCTCTGGGAAGGAAACGTTGGGGGATCCACGCAAGCCATACCTCCCTGGAAGCCCCTGTGTGTCTAGTTTTCAGAAATGTATGGGTTTGGTAGGTTTCCCTATATGGCCACGAGCACCGGGCCAAAAACCCAGGTGACCCCACTTGCAAAACCAGGTGGTTTTGAGATAGGCAATTTTTATGTCGCCTCACTACGTTTTGGGCCCTTGCCTGTCGCAGGTACTTGGGCCTCCCACACAAGCGAGGCACCATTTTTACCGGGAGACCTGGGGGAACGCCGGGTGGTGGTAGATTTGTGTGAGCCTGATGATGCCACAACTTTCCCACACAAAAATGTGTGAAAAATGTGATTTTTTCAGCTTAAATTGAGGTTTGCAGGGGATTCTGGGTAAGGAAACATTGGGGGATCCACGCAAGCCATACCTCCCAGGAAGCCCCCGGGTGTCTAGTTTTCAGAAATGTATGATTTTGGAAGGTTTCCCTAGGGGCCGGCAGAGCTAGGGTTCACAAACTACAGCTAGGCACTTTGCCAAAAAGGGTCATTTTTCACTGTGAAATTGAGGTGTGACCACGTTGCGTATTGCACCGTTTCCTGTTGCGGGCACTTGGTTGACCCGCACAAGTGAGGTACCATTTTTCTCGTAAGACTTTGGGGAATGTGGGGTGGGTGGAAATTTGTGGATCCACGCAGATTCAAGAACTTTCCACCACAGAAATGTGGGGAATTTGTTGTTTTTTTGACAATTTTTTAGGTTTGCAAGTGATTCTGGGTAACAAAACCTGGTGGGAGGCAGTCAAGTCTCCCCATCCTGGATTCCCCTGGGTGTCTAGTTTTCAAGAATATATAGGTTTGCTAGGTTTCCCTTGGTCCCGGCAGACCTATGGTTCAAAAACGACAGCTAGGCACTTTGCCAAAAAAGGGTCATTTTTCACTGCGAAATTGAGGTGTGACCACGTTGCGTTTTGCGCTGTTTCCTGTCACGGGCACTAGGCCGACCCACACAAGTGAGGTACCATTTTTCTTGTAAGACTTTGGGGAACGCGGGGTGGGTGGAAATTTGTGGATCCACGCAGATTCCAGAACTTTCCACCACAGAAATGTGGGGAAAATGTGTTTTTTTGGACAATGTTTTAGGTTTGCAAGGGATTCTAGGTAACAGACCCTGGTGGGAGGCAGTCAAGTCACCCCATCCTGAATTCCCATGGGTGTCTAGTTTTCAAAAATGTACAGGTTTCCTAGGTTTCCCAAGGTGCCCGCAGAGCTAGGGTTCAAAAACTACAGCTAGGCACTTTGCCAAAAAAGGGTAATTTTTCACTGCGAAATTGAGGTGTGACCACGTTGCGTTTTGTGCCGTTTCCTGTGGCGGGCACTAGGCCGATCCGCACAAGTGAGATACCATTTTTCTCATAAGACTTTGGGGAACGCGGGGTTGGTGGAAATTTGTGGATCCACACAGATTCCAGAACTTTCCAGCTCAGAAATATGGGGAAAATGTGTTTTTTTGGACGATTTTTATGTTTGCAAGGGATTCTGGGTAACAGACCCTGGCGGGAGGCAGTCAAGTCACCCCATCCTGGATTCCCCTGGGTGTCTAGTTTTCAAAAATGTATAGGTTTGCAAGGTTTCCCAAGGTGCCCGCAGAGCTAGGGTTAAAAAACTACAGCTAGGCACTTTACCAAAAAATGGTCATTTTTCACTGCGAAATTGAACTGTGACCACGGTGCGTGTTGCGCCGTTTCCTGTTGCGGGCACTAGGCCGACTCGCACAAGTGAGGTACCATTTTTCTCGTAAGACTTTGGGGAACGCGGGGTGGGTGGAAATTTCTGGATCTACGCAGATTCCAGAACTTTCCACCACAGAAATGTGGGGAAATTGTGTTTTTTTTGGACAATGTGTTAGGTTTGCGAGGGATTCTGGGTAACACACCCTGGTGGGAGGCAGTCAAGTCATCCCATTATGAATTCCCTTGGGTGTCTAGTTTTCAAAAATGTACATGTTTGCTAGGTTTCCCAAGGTGCCCGCAGAGCTAGGGTTCAAAAACTGCAGCTAGGCACTCTGCCAAAAAAGGGTCATTTTTCACTGCGAATTGAGGTGTGACCAAGTGGCGTTTTGCGCCGTTTCCTGTCGCGGGCACTAGGCCGACCCGCACAAGTGAGGTACCATTTTTCTCGTAAGACTTTGGGGAACGCGGGGTGGGTGGAAATTTGTGGATCCACGCAGATTCCAGAACTTTCCACCACAGAAATGTAGGTAAAATGCGTCTTTTTTTAAATTGTTTTAGGTTTGCAAGGTATTCTGGGTAACAGACCCTGGTGGGAGGCAGTCAAGTCACCCCATCCTGAATTCCCCTGGGTGTCTAGTTTTCAAAAATGTATAGGTTTGCTAGGTTTCACAAGGTACCCTCAGAGCTAGGGTTCAAAAACTACAGCTAGGCACTTTGCCAAAAAAGGGTAATTTTTCACTGCGAAATTGAGGTGTGACCACGTTGCGTTTTGCGCCGTTTTCTGTGGCGGGCACTAGGCCGACCCGCACAAGTGAGGTACCATTTTTCTCGTAAGACTTTGGGGAATGCGGGGTGGGTGGAAATTTGTGGATCCACACAGATTCCAGAACTTTCCAGCACAGAAATATGGGGTAAATGTGTTTTTTTGGACAATATTTAGGTTTGCAAGGGATTCTGGGTAACAGACCCTGGTGGGAGGCAGTAAAGTCACCCCATCCTGCAGTCCCCTGGGTGTCTAGTTTTAAAAAATGTACATGTTTGCTAGGTTTTCCAAGGTGCCCGCAGAGCTAGGGTTCAAAAACTACAGCTATGCACTTTGCCAAAAAAGGGTCATTTTTCATTGCGAAATTGAGGTGTGACCACGTTGCGATTTGTAATGTTTCCTGTTGCGGGCACTAGGCCGACCCGCACAAGTGAGGTACCATTTTTCTCGTAAGACTTTGGGGAACGCGGGGTGGGTGGAAATTTGTGGATCCACGCAGATTCCAGAACTTTCCACCACAGAAATGTGGGGAAATTGTGGTTTTTTGGACAATGTGTTAGGTTTGCGAGGTATTCTGGGTAACAGACCCTGGTGGGAGGCAGTAAAGTCACCCCATCCTGCAGTTCCCTGGGTGTCTAGTTTTAAAAAATGTACATGTTTGCTAGGTTTCCCAAGGTGCCCGCAGAGCTAGGGTTCAAAAACTGCAGCTAGGCACTCTGCCAAAAAAGGGTCATTTTTCACTGCGAAATTGAGGTGTGACCAAATGGCGTTTTGCTCCGTTTCCTGTCGCGGGCACTAGGCCGACCCGCACAAGTGAGGTACCATTTTTCTCGTAAGACTTTGGGGAACGCGGGGTGGGTGGAAATTTGTGGATCCACGCAGATTCCAGAACTTTCCACCACAGAAATGTAGGTAAAATGTGTTTTTTTAAAAATTGTTTTAGGTTTGCAAGGGATTCTGGGTAACAGAACCTGGTGGGAGGCAGTCAAGTCAGCCCATCCTGGATTCCCCTGGGTGTCTAGTTTTCAAAGATGTATAGGTTTGCTTCGTTTCTATAGGTGCCAGCAGAGCTAATGTTCAAAAACTACAGCTTGACACTTTGTAAAAAAAGGGTAAATTTTCATTGTGAAAATGTGGTGTGTTCACGTTGGGTTTTGAGCCATTTCCTGTCATGGGCACTATGCCTACCCACACAAGTGAGGTTCCATTTTTATCGTGAGACTTAGGGTAATTCAGATTGATTTGTAAAGCAACTGTTATTACCTATTGATTTTTGATGCATTTCAGACTTCCAAATGAAAGACTTTGTGTAAAAAAGAAGTCATTTTGAAAAATGACCGATAATTCTCATGCTAGTATGAGTATTCCCAATTTCGAAAATGTGCAAATATGTACTGTTTCTAAACTCTATAATTTGTTCCCATTTCAGAAATACATATGTGTCTCTCATACCTTTTTTTCCATGTATACATTTTCCCACAATAATTGCTATATACCCGGAACATAATAAAAAACCATTTCAAATTGCTGCTCAGTTTTTGACTCTGAGTTTGTCGGGTTCTTGGTGAACTTACAAGTCCTATATATCCCCACAACCAGGAAGGTCCAGCGGATGTAACGGTATATTGCTTTCAAAGAGCTGTCATAATTAGAAGAAGTTACAGGTAAAAACGTTGACACAAAAGGCTGTTTTTTTCAACTTATTTTCAATTTCTCCTATATTTACCTGTTCATTTCTATAAAGAAACCTTGATGGATCTACAAAAATGACCCCTTGCTGAATTCAGAATTGTATCTACTTTTCTAAAATGTATAGCTTTCCAGGATCCATTATTGCTTTCACACCCATTTCTACCATTAACTGGAAGGAGGTTGAAAGCACAAAAAATAGCAAAAATAGGCTATGTCCCAGAAAAATGGCATAACTGTGTAAAAAATGTTGGTTTTCTGACAAAAGTCTGTCATTCCCTAAAAGCTGGGAAAATGGTGATTTCAGCCCCACAAACCCTTTTTTGATACCATTTGCAGAGCAAACCCAGACGCTTTCATTTGCAGCCCGTTTTTCCCATTTTTAAAAAAAAAAAGCTGTATTTTGGCTAATTTCTGGGACTCCTCCAGGGGAATCCACAAACGCTGGGTACCTTTAGAATTCCCATGATGTTGGAAGAAAAGAACGCACATTTGGCGTGGATACCTTATGTGGTCAAAAAGTTACAGGGGCCTAAGCGCGCACTACCCCAAATAGCCCAAAAAAGGCTTAGCACAGGGTGGGAAAAGGCCTAACAGCGAAGGGGTTAAACTTCATTCGATTTTAAAATAAAAATCATAAAAAGCACAATAAAATACTTAAGTTTATCAGAAAGTGCATACATCAATAAAATGACAAAGATAATAACACATTAAAACATGAGACAGAATTTTATATAACCCAAAAAACATTTCTCCCATAGGTTTTAACAGATCAAGTGAAACCCTATTAAGTATTTAAAGTACATGTGTAAAAACTAACTGACAAGAGTTAAAAGTCATAATATGTATCTTTTCATAAACCACAGTGCCTGGACAATAAAATTTAGAACAGCAATATAGATAGTAGGTGAATTAAAGTGCTGAAGGAAAATCAAATCCTCTGTATGTGACTTGAATTATTTCCCTCTAAGAACGGGACATAAAAAACTTGATCTATAAGAAGCATACAATGGACAGATTAGCATGAAATGCTTAGTAGGTTGACAAGAAGACTTATCGTAGGCACAACTTGGCAATGAAGCAAACCAAGATCTCGTAACTGGAAAGGCCCCTAAATAATTAATCATACTTTGTCACAAGTGCTACAGATAACATCTGTGTTGCGAGGCTTTAATCCATAAAAGATAAGAATCAATGCCATTACATTTGGCAAGCAAAGTGTACTGCTGGATTTTTACCAAATCGATTGCTTTCTCCAGCCTTGTGCCTTCTCTTAATTCTACGTACTGTAATTTAACCTTAGCCTTGGGGGAGGAAATAATATCAACTTTGTTTGCCTATAAATTTATCATCCCAAGATCTTGGAGTGACTTTTTAACATAGGGTATCCATGGAATAGACTGCACGTTCTTTTGCTTCAAACCGTCTTCAACTATACCGCTTGTAAACTTTAACTCCGGTGAAGACCATAATTCAGCCCAAAGCAAGATAAATGTCAGACCCATCAAGTCTTTAAGAAATCTTAGCCCTAATTCATTGGGGGTGATAAGGCTCGATGTGGATTTTGGGGGGCCATAAAAGTATAGCAAATATTTTTTCTACGCCATCTGTAAATGCTTTCCAGAAGGAAAACCTCGTACTCCCACTCCTAATGTGGCAATAGTCTGTCACTTGCTTTTATAAAGCCTCACCATTTCCTTTGGAGGTTTGCAACCCAAACCTCCCAGGTTTGTGACTGTTTCACATACTGCTTTCATTTGCTGGAATCTGTACCAGCTCAAATTTACAGGGAATAAATTGCCCAAATAGCTAAACTTTGGGATCTTCAAGATAAGTATCCCTCCCAACGTTAATTTGCTAGAGCGTGTATTTTTAGGTCCACCAGTCAAGATATATGATTTCTGAAAATTAACCATAAGTTTCAGTTCTGTTATAAAAGAATGAAAATCATCCAACAAGATTTGAAAACCATTTGCAGTTTGGGATAAAAGCACCGCATCATCCGCATAAAGCAGAACAAGTACCAATCGCTCACCCATTTCAGGAGAATTCGGGGTTAATGTCTTTAAAGAGCAAGCATTCGGGTGTAGGGAGAAAAAGTGAAGAGGAAGTGTTCTGAGCTTTCATGTTATTCAGCCCTGATGAAGTTCTCCTTGTGGGAACAAAACGAGTTGGCTGAGCTGTCTGTGCTATTAACTTATGGAAACGATCAAATTGAAATAAAGATGTTTGATACAATAAAAGTGTTTTGGATTTCATTGCCTGGTGCACCCCCGCTCCCATCATTGATTTTGCTGCTGTCACGAATTTCATAAAACAGGCGGCCAGTTGCACTGAGTGGCCTTTCATGCACTCTACCAGAGCCTCTTGACATGTTCGTACATTCAAAATACGCCATATGAGACAAAGCCAGTACATTTTCAAGGTATGCAGGTTCTCACAAATGCACAGTGCGTGAATTAGTGTTTCCTCTTTCAGCACTGTGTGGCTATATCTTCCTAATAACTTTGGCCATACGTGTATGCCAGCGGTGGGATTAATCCGAACCGTAGTCTCATTAATTGTTGCTTCATGATTGTCTTTAAAGGAGATGACGGGTAGTGTGGCAAGCCCCCGCTGTCATAAAGTTTTGACACCCAACTGCCGTGGCTCAGATTTTTTGCGGCTAGTGCATCACATTCGGGCGATATTAATTTTGCTTGTTTAATTAGTAGTTTTGCTGCCACAGCTGTGGGTATAGAGGCAGACCATATTTCATGAGCTTCCAGTGCTTCTATGCAGTGTGTTAAAAATTGGTGTCAGTTGGATCCTGGGTTGTTAATCATTAACCAGATGTAACTCTTTAATGTGTGATCCCGGGCTTGTTTGGTCTTCAAACAGTAGGATATAAACCTGGCTTTTAATAGCCATATTTCAGATGTCAACTTAAATTCTGGATGGATTTGCGGGTAAAAGATAGAAGTAGGTAAAAAAAATACTCTGCGGTAGCAGGCTGACTGAGCTCTATCCAACCATGATGACATTTTGTCTTTAAAAGTTGTTGAACTGTAGGCCACTGATGATAAACCTTTTGCACACATTACTCTAATTAGGGGAGCTAGATTGGGTGTGGTCATGGATTTCCTTACTCTGCAAAAGGCCTGCTCTAGCGAGTGAGCCATCCCTTGCATTGCAGAGATATGAGTAGCCTGTCTTCCCCTATGGTCAATCCAGACTCCCAGGTACTTATATGCAGCCACTATCTCAATGGTGTGAGAGACTGGCTTGGTATATGGTGTACACTTATGTCAGTGGGCACCCTGCACCAATCCAGACAACCCTTATGAAGATTTTAGTGGTCTTAGACAACCTTAGAAAGCTATCTAAGTGGTGGCTTCAGGCTTAGCCCAGAAGGAGTGTAAAGCAGCTTTTTTTTACCAGAACATAATTGTATTGATATATATTAAGTGAAAAAGAACCATACAGTGTATTTATAAAAATATGTATTTATTATATAATACTCACTAACACATACAGGTATCTCCTAGTCGGAGATACACTAAATGCACACAATACTTTTCAAAAGATACAGGTAAGTAGTGCGTAATACACAGTGGTCACAGTGGTGGACCAAACCATATACTAAAATAGTGGAATGCGAACCACAACTTGAGTCCAGACTATGACCAGAAGACGTAAAAGTGCCAGGGACTCAATAAACAACCCAAGGCAAATAACCAGGAGCCCCATGGAGGCCGTGTGCAGAGTGGGAACAAGACCGCAAGATCAATTCAAGTCAATGGGTATGTCGTGGTTGCAGTTTTATAGAAGAAGGACCCCTCCCCATGGACCCTGAAGAGGCCCGTTAAAGATAGAAGGTTGGAGAGCCACCCCACCGGAGGATACCTTAGGCCCCATATCCCTGACTCAGGGGAGCTGTGTGCATAGGTATGAAGTGGCGTCAGGATCCGCCGTCGAACCCAATGGAGGACTTCAGGAAAGTGCGGCTGCTGGAGAAGGTGAAAGTGTCCAGTGGAACCCAAATGTGGATGAAAGTCGAGAAGTACCTGAAAGCAGCGGGGACGGAGTCTATGCCACTTGGAAGTGACCAGAAGGCACTGAAGACGAATGCCCACCAATATCAGGTGCTGTAAAAGAGTTGACGGTGACCTTGGAGCTGCAGCTGTGTGGACCAGACGATGCTGTGGAAGACCAGGAGCTGTACACGAGCTGTCCCACGTCGGATGTCGAGAGTTGAGGGATCGGTGTCCGGCGGGAGCACCAACAAGCCTAGGCAACTGCAAACAATGTGGAAGTAGAAGGAGGTGTAATGTCGGGACCAGCAATGTCCAGGAGACTCACCACAAGCAGGAGAGTCAGGGCAGGCCCGGAGCAATCAGGGGAGCTCAAAAGAATTCAAACGTGACCCTCAAGAGGACCCACAGGCCGGAGGCACTGGAGTCGCAGAGGACCTCGAGCAGCTCACCAAGGATGTAGGCCCACAGTGCAAGTGATGCGGTGAGGATAAAGATCTTAGTCACTGGAGATGCTTGAGGCTGCTTGGAGGCCAAAGATCTTGGTGGAAGAAAGCCAACAAGCCTTTGCAACTGCAAGTCGCCATGGTGCACAGGGGTTCGGTTCCTGTGGCACCGATGAGGGTTTACTGGCCTCAAACTTGGTGAAGGGACAGGGCAGGCCTTGAGGGATGTGAAGAACTACCACCTGTGTTGCTGAGCCTTCCGAAGTCCGTAGTAACTCAGAATCAGCAGACCAGTTATCTTAGTTGTGGTGCCTGCAGATGCAGAGAAGTGACTCCTTTGCTTTCAAGTGAGATTTCTTGAGGTGTCTTGGATGGCTATAAAAAAATACGGTTCAAAGCCGGAGGGCCTAAGGGAGAGTTTAAAGACCGCACAGGGTTTATTCCCCAAAATCAAGACGAGCAACAATACGAAACCCCGAGGTCTATCAAATGCTAAGAAGGTGTGGAAAACCACTACATCAAAATTAAATCAAAACAAAAAAGTGAAACAAAACCAATATCTAAACCCAATAGACGTGTCTTTGGGCATATCCCTTTATAGGACGAAATCCCTCACTCACTAAAAGTGACACGCTTCATCATTTGGGATTCTCCTCCCAAAGGAAAAACCAAGTTCCTCTGGGGGCTACAACCCCCTCTCTGATGTTGGATAAACTAAATCCACAAATGTAGAGCTGGAAGTATGAGTGAGGGCGCAGCGCAAAAAAAGAAATTTTGAAAAATGTGAAGGTAAGTGAAGTTTAAAACTAGCTCAAGAACGTAAAGAAGTTTTATTATAACACGTTCTTGGCCAGGATTAAGAAATCGTGCACCAGCAGTCAAAACATTTTTTAGACCGCGGTGATGGAATAATTGGTCAACATGTTTCAGCCATATAGCCTATAAGAAGGCTCAGCTTTCATCGGGACCTGTAATACTACTGCGTACAAATGAAAATGTGTTATTGACACAAAGAAGGATACAAGGACACACACTCTTTCAATGTGTCAATTGGTGGTGAAAATTACCCGTGAACACTGGGTAAGTCACCACACCTCAACCTGGCAACCGTTCTGGAAGGGAGCACCACTCTCTCCATCGGTACGCCGGCGCCGTATTGAGCCTGAAGCCTCCGGCAAGAACGTGTTATAATAAAGTTTCTTTACATTCTTCAGCTAGTTTTAAACTTCACTTACCTTCACATTTTTCAAAATTTCTTTTTTTGCGCTGCGCCCTCACTCATACTTCCAGCTCTACATTTGTGGATTTAGTATATCCAACATCATGTTATAAAAAACATCCCTGAGCTCCTCCCTCTCAGAGAGGGGGTTGTAGCCCCCAGAGGAACTAGGTTTTTCCTTTGGGAGGAGAATCCCAAATGATGAAGCATGTCACCTTTGGTGAGTGAGGGATTTCATCCTATAAAGGGATATGCCCAAAGACACGTCTATTGGGTTTAGATATTGGTTTTGTTTCACTTTTTTGTTTTGATTTAATTTTGATATAGTGGTTTTCCACACCTTCTTAGCATTTGATAGACCTCGGGGTTTCGTATTGTTGCATGTCTTGGATGGCCACAGGCCCTGGACGAGGTCCTGAATGGAGCACAAGCATGGATGTTGCAGCAGACAAGCAGGGCGAAGAGATCAGCAGCAGCAGGAGTCTTCCCCATTTCAGCCTTGATGCCTAGGGCGAAGTCCAGCGAAATCCAGAGTGCCCAGACGGTCGAAGTTGAAGTGGTGTCTGAATTGTGTCGTGTCCCAAAACTAATCTAGGGACCGACCCACAGGTAAGCCCACAAAGTACTCTAAGGCAAGGGTTTTGACGATACGGGTCTCCTTTCCAAGAATACTGGTTTGAATTAGACTATGCATGGAGGGCACCAAATGGGCCCTGCACGCAAACTATGTGGCACTGGCAAGCGCTCCCACTGGGCCCCAATACACTAAACCCTGTCAGGGAGGTGGTCACACCTCCCTGTGACACGATGCCTATTGTTCTGCCTTCCCCTGCTCGAGCTTGACACAGAAGCAGGAGGGCAGAATCGTGTCTCTGTAGGCAGCAGCCATGTTGTGCTGTCCAGGTCTAGAAGACTTGTACCAGGAGCACTGAGGACCTAACGGAGGGCCTTTACATTGCTTGGAATCATACCTTCCACACCGTTTATGTGGTGTATGATTCCAACATGTTTGATACCAAACACGACAAGGTTCGTTACAGCCAGTTTCGAGATGGTCATCGCATAATGAAGCGGTGCCACTCTATATGTTATATGGCTGTCTCACTTACAACCCAGGAGAATGCAGGGGCACCTTCACACTTAGAACCAAGCACCCTGCCTTCAGGATTGAAAAGGCCTGCTGTAGGGGTGACTTATAGGTTTTAAGTGCAGTGACCTTAGATATAGGGAAACCTATATCTTTCATAAGTGGTGCTAGCACCAGCTTACACAGGCTGCAATGGCAGGCATGTAGTGATAGTTTGAATGGTCTCCCATAGGTGTCATAATACATGCTTCAGCCTATGGGGGACCTCTGGGGTGCCTATTTCCTGGTTACCTTAGTACCATATACTAGGGACTTATAAGGGTACCCCAGTATCCAATCTGGGATGTACCTAAGTACTTACCATAACAATTTAGTGGCGAAAGCAGTAAGACTGGGTTATTGATTAGCAGGATCCCAGTCAGACTAGTCAGAAACAGCATTACATCAAGCAAAAAGTGGGGCTAACCATAGAAGCAGATCCTACTTTCCTACAAATTGGGTTTCCACCGACATGTCAAAAGCCTTTCCTTGTTATTTGGCTAGTGACGATCATCGCCTTTGATTTTGCTGTATTTATTTTCAGGCAGTTTGCTTTAAAGGATAATGTCAATGAAGTCAAAGCCGCTGGAGCCCCACCGGGATTTGGTCGAGGAATATTGTATCATCCGTGTATTGCATTGATTGAATTTTGGTTCCAGCAAGTTTGGGGGGAATGCTTGGGCTTCTGCCCAGCAATCTGGTAGATCTGCCGGGTACAAATTATAAAGCATCGGGGCCAGTATGCATCCTTGCTATAGTCCCTTGTTATTTTTAATTTTGTTGGTCGTAGACCATCCAGAGGAGACTCTTATCTTGACCCAGGTTTCTGAATACAAGGTAATAAGTCCTTTTAATAGGGTTTGGTCAATGCCCCAGTTTTTAAATTTTTCCCACAATCTCGGACGTGCCACACTGTTAAATGCTGTTTGAAAACCAATGTATGCTAAGTACAAGGCCCTCCCTTTTTCTGCTAGAGTGGCCTCAATCAAATGGGACATGCAGACCAAGTTATCTTCGATGTGGCAACCCTTTTGAAAGCATGTTTGCTTATATGGGATCAGCTTGCATTCCTCTACCCAAGCCGTCTATTCTTGGAGTAGTATACTGGCATAACACTTCCCCTCTACATCTAAGAAAGCAATCATCCAATACTTTTCAGGAATAGATCGAGAGCCTTTTTTGTGGATTGGGACTAGGAGGGAACACCTCCATGATTTAGGATTGCTTCCTCCCATTCTGTACCCCCAAAATAAAGGTGCCATGATTGTTGCCCATTTTCGCACCATCCCTTTGAACGCCATACACGGGGTGCCATTTAGGCCAGGCGCTACTCCTGATTGCATTTTTTTAATGATGTGTACCTCTTGGGCAGATGTTATTTTAATAGATTCATTAGTTCTTTTTTGTGACTTCATATACCTCGATTCGTTGTTGCTGTCCCATTTGTAATGCCTTACTTCTTCATCACTGGGTGGTTCCACATAGAGTTCTTTTGGGAAATTTTCCAAATCTGTGGGCAAACTGTTTATTGATGTTGGTGGCTGATTTGGCCTGAAACATTTATTCACCCAGTTCCAAAATTGCTTCTGATCTCTTGATTTTATGATTTCGTGTGCATTTTCACATCATTTCTCTTCCATCATTCTCTTGTAAGTGAATCTTACTTTCCTGTAATCCTGGCGGATTGCTGAGACCTTTGCCTGTAATGATCTGTGTTCAGTTCTATCATTGGTGGTTCGGTGCATTATGTTATTCAGTTAGCGTTTTATTTTGCTATTATTTGGTTATGTTCTGTGAGATGGTGGGCTTTTGGGGGTAGTTTTGTTCTGGACTATCCCAATATTCGTTTTTTTCCTCAGTTCTTCCAGTGTTGATTGCCAAGATTTTTGGGTCAGTGATTCACCACATTCTTGGGTTAATTAGTCCAAGAAATATTCTACCTCTTCGTTGATCTTCTCAAAATGTGCTGTCAACCACCTTAATTTTTTAACTGGTTCTAAATTGCCTTCATTACCAATCAGGTTGATTTTTGGATGGAGGCACTGAGGAATCGAAATTTCACAGGTAATGATTGCGTGATCGCTTGCCATGGACAGTGTTACTACAAATGTTTGGATTGTATGGAAATGGGCAATCAAGACCCAGATATAATCCAATAAGGCCAATCTGAAGTACGAAGTGTGAGTGTAAACTGCAGGTGAATCGGTGCGTGATATACCATTTAGGATGCGGAGACCCAGTTGGTTGAAATGAGCTGCTAATTTTAGTTCATGGTTATCTCTTCGTTGGTGCTGACTGCTTATATCTGGAATGGATCTAATGTGATCATCCAGTATTACCAGAGAAGAGTTTAGATCTGATTCCTTTAAATTAGCATTGAAATCTTCCATTATTATCCACAGTTTGTTTGGACACTGGAAAGAGAGGTCCCTCATGGCTGGTAGCATTCTATTTAACGTTGCTTCACATTTGATCCTAGATGGATGAAGATAAATGCAGCCTAAGATCGCGACTAGTTATACCGGGCTAAACGTATCTGACGTTAGGATCCTTGCCTTGAGAAATATATAGGGTCCGATTCACAAAGGTAATCTAAGCCAAAAGTCTAATTTCATGACTTTTGGTATTCACAGAAGTCACTTACAACTTTTGGTATTCGCAAAAGTCACTTACGACTCGTATCCTTACGCCTGCACTCGGAACGGAATTTCCGCACTCGGAGATGAATGTCCACTTCCGGGCTGGATGATCATTTTCTTCAATGCTAAACACCTTTGCAAGTACCTACCATCTCCCACCATGCTCCAGCTGGAACACTGCAGCCCAACAGCCAATCCCAGGCCTGTAGCACATATAAAATCAGAGCTGACACACACAAATCTTCACACACGGAACTTCTGTCTCAAACGCGTGCTCTCGGTCTGCGGTGCATACGCCTCGTATGCGGACCCAACACACTGCTTTCAGAACCTACGCTCTGCAAACGGAGAGTATGCATTCGGACCGGAAGTTACGAAAATGGACCGGAACCCAGCCTTGCATACAGGAAATGACATACAGCAAGAGGTAGACAGGAACTACAACACAGGAAGTTGTTGACAGACATTTTGTGTTCATTCTGAATCATCTTCCGTCACAGATCAGATCCTCTACCATTTTGCTGCTCAGTTCAACCCAATTACCCCCACAATGGCTGAGGGTTATGAGGAGAAAGCACCCCCTTTCACTGAAAGGGAATTAGACATTTTAGCAGAGGGGATGCTTTCCAAATATCCTCCGCTATATGGGGGGCCAGAGGACCAGCTGATCACTGCAGCGTGGGACAGACTGTGGGCCACCACTGGGGAGCGCTGCAGCGCTGTGGGCGTGTACACCTGGAAGGCCAGGGCATGCCGCAAGCGCTGGAAGGACCTAAAATGCTGGGCCGGGCACAAGGCCAAGGAGCAATTAGGCCAGTCCTCCCAGAACCATGTGCATCGGCCCGCCTATCGACACTGTACAGGAGGGTCCTGCGAGCAGCCTCACCATCAATGCTCAGCTGGAGAACGAACAGCAGAAACCTGGTACGTGCATCATCTTCAATATGTGACTGAAAGTATGATGTGAGGGAAGACAGAGCTATACCATCATGTGTCCCATGCCTCCATTTACCTATTCTGTGTCTATGCAGCAGTCAGCATGAAGCAAAAGGCTCACTGTAGCATATAGAATGTATAGAGCAAAGTGCATTCTGGGAGTAGTAGGTTTATTATAAAAACTGAGGAATTGAGCCACACACGTGCATTTGTACAGAAATTTGCACTGCCAGCACCACTAACAGTGAACCAGGGGAATCATAACCGATGTGTGCATTGGTTGAGGAATGGTACAAACACTGTCCAGTCTGTTTATGAGAGGCCTATGGGTATTGGATGCTGTGACTTGCATTGCATTCAGTGAGTTCTGATTAAGTCAGATCATCATGTGCCATGGAGTTAAGACAGACTTTGAGATCCTTGCCTCACTCTTTAGTGTTTCCAAATTCGTCGCCAAGTGGATCCACAGACACACGTCTTACCTTCAGTGGCTTGTATGTCATTTTTCAAGTCCTGGTAGCTGTAACAACTAGCCACTACTGTTCACCGGTGTACAGCACTACCTGATCAGTCTTCGAAGCCAATATGTGGCACTGGATTGTCAGCTTTTGTGAGGAAACATCAAAAGGTTAGACTCACCTCTTAGCAAACCTATCAGCCCAGACCCTATATGGATGTGTGACCCCCAATCAGCATTTGACAGCATATGACATTTGTCAGAAAGTAAAACTGCAGAGACTCCATATCACAGGCCCATTCCAATACTATCTGGACTCTCTCCGATCTCCTTTTGTAGACTGGGTTTGGAAGCTGCCTATGTAGCTGTGACAGGTCACACAGATCAAAAGAATGTCAAAGCTGAGGGTTCGTCAGTCCAGAAGTGTAAGCCATCAAAATTCAAGTGAGATGTCCATGTCCGAGTCAAATCAGGAGATCACAGTGAACATACACGTAATTTAAGGTCCTAATCACTTACATCTGTACAGTGTGATCAGAGGAGAACAAAGTCTGCCCTTGGCTCATGTAGTTATGTGTCTTGTTCTGACGTGTACAACCACTACATAATGATTTGTCTTACATTTCAGTGGGCTAAGCTGGCGAAGAGTACCAACAGCAGGACACGTTTGTAAGCAGGAGATCTTTGGTGCACTGGCGGCTACAACCTCTCTCAACAAGTGAAGAAGAGGACAAGGCGAGACCTTCGACATCAGGAGGCAGGGCCGGCTTTAGGGCAGTGCGACTGGTGCGGCCGCACTGGGCGCTAACCTGTGGAGGGGGCGCTGTGACCTCAGGGGGGCGCTGTGTTTAGCAATATATTATCATAGGAGAGATGAGGGGCACTTTTGCAGGTCGTAGGGAGAGATCCAGAGGAGGCGGCCATGAGACATGGGGGCACCAAACGTGATTGTCACACGGGGTGCCTCCAGCGCTAAAGCTGGCCCTGTCAGGAGGCGTGGGAATTGTGCCCACCCGGACTGAGCAGGAAGACATCTCTGGTTCTATGGACTGGGTGGAGCCTGAGGACATTGAAGGGGGGAGAACTGGCCACCTCTCCCCTGGACCATATATAACTTTCTTTTGGCGGGGTGTTCCCGGGGCAGGAATCAACATAACCTGGGCCTGCCATCGGGCCCTCCCTAACTCTAAAGGCCCCCATTCCATCGGGGCCTCCAGCTGCATCTACTGCAACTAGTCCCCCTCAAAGTGGCAGCCAGGAAGACACCAACATTGGCTCCAAACCTGGGACACCACACCCCTCATGTTCTACCCAAACCCCTCCCTGTATTGTAACTCCTGTGGCAGCACCCCAGGAAGTGATGGGGGCATGCGAGGGTCAGCTAGACATGTCCTCTTGCATCATGCTACAGATGTGTACAGAGCTGCGTCTGATGCGAGAGGAAAATACACGAGCCATAGGAACCCTCACTGCCAGTGTCACTTCCTTGGGTGTAGCCATGTTGTCTGCCCTATCCCAACGTCCCTTCCACACCACCCTCAATGTCTGCCCCCCCCCATACTCCTCATGTGTCCCAACCCTGTGTGGTGCCTGCTCCTGCACCAGCCAGCCAGGAGCCCGTTTCGGACTCAGAAGATCTGAACATTGTGGAAATTGAGGATGACCATAAGGTCTGAAAATCTTTTGGGACAATTATTTACTTTGCCCCTTGTATATAGACTGGTTCCCCAGATGCTCCCTGACGAGTTATATTTATGTTGCCCCATCACACTCCAAGTCCCCTTCTCCTTCTGTATTAAGAACATCATTTGTTTTCCTTTCTCACTTCCAAACGGACTGTTTTTGTATTTCTTCTCTCAAACTTTTTTTATATAAACTTATATTTTGATTCATACTTTCTCTATCTTGTTTAACCTCATTGTGAATGTCTTGTACAAAATATGGACATACATTTTGGGACTTGTTATTTGCTCTGCTCATGAGAACTTGTTGAATTGATGGGGTTACACTTTTACATGTGTCACTCACACACATTCATCCTCACACCTCTAGGCCACCACAACAGTAAACATTTGCCTATCAGGACATAATACGCAACATAGTCCTGACTTGTGATGAGAAATGCTTTTTATTTATACATGTTCACACTAGACAAAATATTTGAGATGTGATCAATGGAGATCGTGCTTGCTACTTCGCCAAGTATGATGTGAGGAAGGCTGTGAGAGATTACATCTGGGTTGTCGCTGAGGTACAGGTTGGTGCAGATGTGTTCAGAGCTGGGTCTGATGCGAGAAAAAAGTACACGAGCGATGGCCACCACAACTGCCAGTGTCACTTCCTTGGGTGCAGCTATGTTGTCTGCCCTATCCCAATGACCCTTCCACACCACCCTCAATCTCTGCCCCTGTCCGTTGCCTCACACTGTTTCTCCCTTACTCCTTGTGTGTCCCAACCCCATGAGGTGTCTAGTCCTGCACCGGCCTGCCAGGAGCCCGTTTCGGACTCAGAGGATCTGGACATTGTGGAAATTGAAGATGACCGGGAGGACTGAAAACCTTTTGGGACAAATTTTTACTTTGCCCCGTGTATATAGACTGGTCCCCCAGACACTCCCTGATGTGTTATATTTACGTTGCCCCACCACACTCCAAGTCCCCTTCTCCTTCTGTATTAAGAACATCATTTGTTTTCCTTTCTCCCTTCCAAATGGACTGTTTTTTTATTTCTTCTCCCAAACCTTTTTTTACATAAACTTATATTTTGATTCATACTTTCTCTATCTTGTTTAACTTCATTGTGAATGTCTTGTACAAAATATGGACATATATTTTGGGACTTGTTATTTGCTCTGCACATGAGAACTTGTTGAATTGATGGGGTTACACTTTTACATGTGTCACTCACACACATTCATCCTCACATCTCTAGGCCACCACAACAGTAAACATTTACCTATCAGGACATCATGGGCAACATAGTCTTGACTCGTGATGAGATTTGCTTTTTATTAACACATGTTCACACTAGACAAAATATTTGAGATGTGATCAATGGGGATCGTGCTTGCGACTTTGCCAAGTATGAGGTGAGGAAGGCTGTGAGAGATTACGTCTGGGTTGTCGCTGAGGTGCAGGTTGGTGTGGTGTATCTGCCTGTCCAGGGGGAAGTTCATGGACAGGGGCTGATGGTGTCTGTACAATGGTGTTTGTGCATGGACAGGGGGTGGGTGTGCAGGTGGTGGTAGTGCATGTTTTGTGGGTGGTGATGGGTGTGCATGTGGGGGGAGTGCCTGGATAGGGGCCAGTGGTGGTTGTGTACTCTTGCTGTGGTCCTGTGCAGTTTGTGGTACAAGTGTGTGGATGTGATGTGCTGTATGCAGATGTGATGGCTTCCCTCCCTGCATTGACCATGAAGGGAGACTTTGGATCCCTGTCAGCATGACTTCCATCATATTCATGGCCAAGGCATGGTGCTTGCACTCTCTCCCCTTAGGATGGATATCATGTCTTTGATATTCTTGGACATGTCTTGCCGAGATCTATCCATCCTGTCCAAAACATGGGTCAGTCTGTCCACCACCTGAGGGATTTGCCGCATGTCCTGCATGCCCTCAGACATGTCTGACAGGGCTCTCCTCCCTGTGTTGACCAGGAAGGGATACTTTGGATCCCTGTCATCATGACTTCCATCATCTTCATGGCCAAGGCATGGTGCTTGCACTCTCTTCCCTTTGGATGGATATCATGTCTTTAATATTCTTGGACATGTCTTGCCGAGATCTATCCATCCTATACAAAACATGGGTCAGTCTGTCCACCACCTGAGGTATTTGCCGCATGCCGTGCAAGCCCTCAGACCTGACTGACAGGGTAGCCCCTATGGCACGAATCTCCTGCCTCACATCTGCCTGCTCTTGGAAGAAGTCCATGGCCACCTGCAGGCCCTCTCTGCAGGGTTCGGCCATGGATGAGACCGTCAGGTCCACCAGCAGGGGGGAGAGTGGCGGGTAGAAGTCTGTGGACAGGAGATTGGTGCCCAGGGGATACCTGTACCACAACAGGGTTGGTACTTCACTCAGATGGTGGAGAGAATGTCTGGATACACTGTATAGGGAAGAGTTTGTAGGGGAACCACCATGTCTGTACTGGATGTGAGGGCTTTGAGGGAGTGACTCTGTGTTGTGGTGTGTGTGCGCTATGGCTGGTTAGCTCGATATGCTGAGAACAGGCAATCTTTTTTTTGGGATGCTGAGGCACTTTGATGGCCGGAGGGTGTGAGGCCTTGCCAAATTTGGTCGATGTGGAAAATGTTCTAGCCATGGCATCTGAATCGTCATCCTCTGTGAGGATGGACAAATAGTCTTCCTCATCCTGAAATTCTTCAGCCTCCTCAGGTACTTGATCCTCCTCCTCTTTCGCAGTACTTGCAGCCGACATTACTGCTTGCAAGAGCAGTGGATTTTCACCTGTGACTGCCCGTCACCCAACACTGGTGGAAGGTCCATCCTCCTCATTTTCATCATCACCTCGAACACACGAACACAGAGGTTGCAACAGGATAAGTAATTGACATAGTATAAGATGTGGTGCAACACAAGGATTGGTTCTTCTGTACTTGCATCAACAAATTAAGCACATGTGACTGGGTTTGGGTACTCCTACACGTAACAGCTCACACCATAGAACTGAGGAGTTGAACGGAGATGTACAATGTGCAAGCAAACTCACCAGCTCTAGCCACAGCTTTATGTCGCTTTGCGATCTCCCCTGATGGCAACTGCTGAACCTGGCTCCTCATAGATGTAGTTGACGAAGCGGTCCCCGATCTAGCAGCTGGAGAGGGTAGTGACACCATACTCAATGATCTGCATTACTATATTTACAAACAGGCACATGTGACACTTATAGTTATGAAGTGGTATGTATGTAACTTTGTAAACACCAACTGCAGATTCTATGCAGAAGGGGATTTGGATCTTTGTAATGAGTTTGGAATCTATGATAGGATGACTTGCATACCCCAAGATGGTGTTGTCCGCTGCACTGGTGTCATCCTGTCAGCAGCTGTAATGAGACATACATATCCATATTTCAGTACACCAGATGGTAGCTATGAGCTAGCATGTATGTGTCATTCTCAATGACCATTGATATGATATTCCTGGCCAATGTGTGGCATGTTTACCTCATGGACTTTACATGTCGGCCTCTGCTCACCTGGAGCAGTTACCAGCTGTTACACTCACCCAGCACTGACATCAATGAGGTGACACATCAACTTTCAAACGTGTATGAGAAGGTTACTGATATTTGAAGGAAGGAGATAAATATTCAGGATACCTCCGCCTTCCATTGATTACACCTTCACCATTAAGGCCATCATGCCTCATGAGTATACAGTTGTCTGTTGACAAGTCGCAATGAGTGAACATCATCAGGCTTACCAGTTTCACATTTGCACATCAGATCAAACATTGCATTGCAGAGTTCATATGTGAGATGCAATAGTCAGGTATATTTTGTGGCTCATGTGTGCTTCCCTACCCATGAAGTCACCAAACTCATTTTGGACTGCAAGATCACACATGTGTTATGTCCATCCTTTGTGTGTCCTCTGTTCCCATAATCCATTTACAACATCATGGTAGAACTTAGCTGACAACGGATGATGTCTTGTACAGCAGACATCCTAACCTCATATATTATACTCTCACTTATATATGTGAATACAGTCGAAGAGGAGGCAAGCAGAATGCAAAATTTGACTAGGATCCCACATTGTGGGTAAGTTGAGAAGCATGCATGGTTGCCGCCTACACTGGATATGTGTTGGGCTTTTTAGCCAAGAGATATGAAAATTTCACTTCCTCTACATTCCCCTTAGCAGCCTAAACACCCTCATGTGCTTCCTCAACAATTACCTTAGCAGCCCATACACCCATCCCAAAAGAACACAACTGGCATCAGTGAGACCCTCATCCATACCAATTTCAATACGATTTGTCCACTGGGAGAGTTTTCATATCATTGAATTGCAATCCAGTTGTGTCTAGTCCACTTCATATGACACAATATACTATTTTATGTCCATTCTGCACTCACTTGGCATACATTTTGTGTAATCCTTTCACTAGCCAACATGGTGTGATCTGGTATGTGGTTAAATACCATAGGTAGGCAAATTGTGATGCAGGCCAACATTGTGTTTATGGCCCAAAAACATGCCATCCTAGGTTAACAAATATAAACAGCTTGGTTGACTGGACAATTTCATGTATTGAAAAAACAATATAAGTTGGACACTGGACGCATTCTTAATACTCCCTATAATTGAATCTCACTTCTTGTTCATCATTGTTATATTTGTTAACATTGGATATCTAGATTTTACCACGTAAAATAAAACAATATAGTGGAGGCTCCTTTTTGACTTGTTGTGGAACTCGATTCCAGGGTTGAGTTCAAAGTTCTGGAACTGTTGATGGAATACATGTAATGTGCCTGAATCACAAAGGTATAATGAGCCTAGATATGTTATTTGTCATCTTTCGCTATTCGCAAATGTCATTTGCTAAAGGTAAATGTCCTTTAAGAATTCCAATAGTTCGATTTTCATCTCCAGTTACCTTTGAGATTCGGCCCCTTTATGTTTGTCTGTTGTCTGCTGACAATGTATGCATTTTGACCCTCTCCTGACCAGTTTGACTTACCATTTAGTGAAGGTGGCATGCCTTAATCTGGATGATGCTGTTTCCTCCCAGAAGATGCAGGGACCTCCGCTCCTCTGGTTGTCTGTACTCTTGCAGAATGTGTCAATAGGAGAGGAGAGAGAAAAGTCAACAAATCGAAAATGTACAAGTGCAACTTGTCAGAAATATCCTCAGAGCTTCTGCATGCTAACAGTGTTGCGAAGTATCGCCCCGTCCGGTGCAGGTAGGAGCAGTGGGGTGTTGGGGGTGGCATGGTGGGGCAGGGTGGGAAATAGACAACGGAATAGTGAAAATAAATGTCTTAAAATAAGGATTCTCCAACCTTGTGCTTGGTGATGCGGCAAGCACAAGGTAAGTTGTTTTTTTTTGTTCATTTTCTTTTATTTTCCCGATTTCATTGTCTGTCGATTTTCGCCTGCATCGCCCCACGCCCCCGACATTCTTGACTGACCCGGCCGCGTCTGGTTAAGTGGAAGGGGCACTTTGTCAACTGCTACTTAACAGTATTAGGTATATAGGGCAGCGGTACTGGGCCTATGTTTTCAATAAAGGGAATGGGATTTGCCATTTGTAACTCAAAGGATTCTGGGACTTGTGGTGCAACATACAGAGGTGGACACATGAGCATTTCACTGACTTTATTTTTTATATATACTTTGGACAACTTCCTTAATCACAATGGGGGTGCAACACAGACAGTCATTTTATATACTTGTTCTTGTCATCACATTTACCTGGTACCACATTGCGGACATCACTCACAGGCAGTCCATGGAGCATTTAGGGGTGGATTGCATTGAGGAGATCTTCCTCAAGTGTGGTGAGAGGGAGGCGGGGTTTGGATTGTAGGCCAGGGAGAATTCTGGCCAACTCATTCCTGGAATACTTCTCCTTCGCCCGCCTCTTTTCTCCCTGCCACTTTTCTTGATGTCATGGACAGTGCGCACATCCTCCCCCAATGCTGTGACTGCAGTGGCTAAATGCTGCTATAGAGCTGCTTTCTGTGTGCCACTGGTGCAGTAAGGGGGAAACCTTGTAGCCATTTGTGGTGCCACACAATGAACTCCATGATCACGTTGATCTCCTCATCTGTGAAGTTTTTTGTTCCTCCTCAGTTGGGGCATTTTCCAGAAGTGATGCACAGAGAAGGAAAGCAGGATCTCTCTGTCGACAAACCTGTTCCTTGAATGTTGCTGCTTTTATATGGTTTGTGGTGCTGGTTTTGCAGTTGGTGTTCATTAACTTTATCTAACGCAGGCGGGGGAAGGTAAGCACTTGCAGAGGTGTTTAGCATTGAAGACAATAATCATCCGGCCCGGCTGCGGAGTTTCCACCTCGATTGCGGAAATTCCAGTCCAGTGCAGATGTAAAGATACGAGTCGTAAGTGACTTTTGTGAATATCAAAAATAGTAAGTGACTTCTACGAATAACAAAAGTTGTAAAATTAAACTTTTGGCTTAGATTACCTTTGTGAATCGACCCCATAGTCTCCATTACCTTTGCACAGTAATGATACGTGTACTGCCAAGTTGTTTTTAACATTAAGTGACATGCCTCCTGAGGCATGACCCCCTACTTGTAAAGCTATTGCATTTGATTCATAAACTGCGGAATCCTACCAAGGGTGTTGGTTGCAAGGCCCAGGTTTCCCTTTTGTCTTCATCCTCATTTAGCCGCTGAATGTTCTAAAAACAGATTCTTAAGTTGAGGATAGGATTCTTTATGATGTTATACCCTGGAATATTAGGGACATGGGTCAAGGACCAGCGGTAGCCAGGTCCAGTCTTGCGGGTTGTTTCATTTGGCCAGGGCCTAACGTGGGCCCCCTTCTGTATCCATTGTAATTTGTACTGATCCTTCTCTCCAAGGTCTTAATCTCGATCGTTCTCTAATGCTGTGCAGTATAGAACCAGTTGTAAGCCTTGTTATGTTGTTATTGTTCTCTCTTTTTTATTTTTCCTTCTGCACTGTGTTAGCTCTTTCTTTCAAAATGACTGGATATTTTGTTGTTACTGCTTTTCTGATCTGAATTCCCCAGTCGCCCAGAAATTTTTTATTTTTCCTTAGGGCTAAAGAAAATTACTTCTGTTGTCTCATTTATATCTCCTAACTCTGGGGCGATAAATGCCACACTATCAATGTCTGTGGTTTTTATTTTCCCTAGACCTGGCAAGTTTGTGCAAAGCTTCAAGATGTTTCCTCTGTTAAGGATATCCCATTTCCCATGTGACATACACTCGGGATATAATATCATCTTTAGATCTTCCTAGTTTGTTTTGGTATTCTCAAGTTGATCCGTATTGTCTTGTTTTCACAACAGTCTTGCCAATGAGTCATCAATGACCTTCGTGGGGTCTGGGAGGAGACTCCTCCAGGTGGACATTTCTTCTCGAGAGTGGTTTGACTATGCCTCATGAGGTGATTCCTTTCTCCGTGTCCTATGATGGGGGGGCAATGATCTATCGCAGCTTACTCTGGAGGGATTTGGTGCCCTTTCATTTATATTTGTCCTCATCAATTCCCTTTGTTTTGCTTGGGTTGCTATCTCTTTAGTGGCTATTTTTAATTTATGTCTTCTCCTATTGCATTGCATAGTTTGGGTGTTTCTTGATGGATGTTGTTTTTGTTTAGGGGTTACCCCCTTCAGTCAATGATCGAGAACGGTGCAGGGCAGATGGCCTTCCTTTCGACGTTTCTAAAACCTTTTCTAATTCCAGTGCAGTTCGGGCCCATCCTTGTTGTTCTTGCCCCTATTCAGTTTTTTTCTAGATTGATGCTGGCAGTCCGTGGGGGATGTTTTGGGGCTAGTTATAACTTCTGTACTTGGTGTTAGTTTGGTGGTTCTCCTTTTGAGTTTTAGTTCCATTTTTAATTCTTGGTGATTGTTTATTTTTGTTCGTTTGATATGTTTCTCTTCTTCCTGACCATTTTTCAAAGATCTCTCCAGCTCCTTCTGCTTACCTTTGACCCTTTGTTCTAGTACCTCTGAGATCTTTTGAGTTGATGACTTTGTTCTTCCCCTAGATCTGAAACATTGTAGGGATTAACGCCAAGATAGAGTCTCAGGTTTGGCTGGATTTTTTCAGCAGTTTGATATTGTATTGCTGCAGGAGACGTGGGCTCTGAACAATGTTTTCTGTGCTGGTTTTGTAGACCTTGCCCAACACACCTTACCGTCATCCTCAGGGCGGGCTAGTACTGGTCTCCTAGCCTGGTTTAAGGTCACCATTGATTGCTCTATAACAATCATAGGCATGAGAAGAAGACTTTTTCGGGCTTTATTAAAAATAGGCATCCAATGTTGGGCTATTTGTTGTGATTTTTTATAATGACGATTTCCTTGTTAGGGATAGCAAGAATAATATTTCATTTCTTTCTTTTATTGGTTCACTAGTCTCTTGTGTAAAGGGGAAAGTTTTAAATTGCTGGTAGCAAGAGATGTTAACGCAAAGTTGGGGGATCCTTTGTATCTTTCTGATTTTCACCCGTTGAAATATCCTGATGCCAATACTCAGAATCGAGATGCCAGGGGAGCTATGCTTTATCCCATGATTGTCAAGCACAACTTATGTAACGCTCTTGAGTCCTTAGACCATGGTATCCGCCAGACAGCCACATTCACTGAAAGAGGTCAGTGTTCGATCATAGACTATGTCTTTGTTACACCACACCTGTCCACTAGAATTGTTTAGGGCAGAGCCATTTCAAGTTTATTTAGTGACCACAACCCCCTCCACCTTTCTACTAGCCATCCTGTGAAAGGCAAAAGGGGGTCTATTGCAGGTAATTTATTGTTAGTGGTCAAGGACAACTTGAGCAGTTTGATTTGGAGGCATGCTGACATGGCACACATTTTTGCCAAGCTTATTGCTGGCAACCAGACAGATATTTTAAACTGCCTCTTCTTAGAAGTTAACAGACAAACAGTAGTTGACTCCTTTCTGAGCCTGGCATCTGCCATGAAAATGATTCTTATGAGAAAGGTTAGGGCAAATGACATTTGGGGGGCAGCTCCCTGTCTTAATAAAGGCTGCAGACTGACTTATAGGAAACTACATCTTGCTTTAAGAAAATCCCCAATGGATAGGGAGGACATTTCTAATTGTAGAAGGGAATATACACATGCCCTAGCAGTGAGGAAAGTGGAGGTGAGGAGTGAACACTGGGATAGGTTGTCCCAGGCATGCACTCTAAGGGCCCTATTTATGAAGGGGGTTGGATGCTTTTTGCACCAGGCAACATGGTGCATGCGCAACGCAACTCCACAATGCGTCAAATCAAACCACGCAAGACCACTTTGCTTGGCCCTGAGTGACTTTGTAGTTCCGGAGTAACACAACGCAGCGCAAATATCTGTGTTGCATTACTCTGCCCTGTGAAAGGTGTTCCATGCCCATTGGGTGGGTGTTCCCACACAACTGCCATGGATTTTGACGCATTCCTACATTTACCAAAAAGATACACCCTCCCAGGGGAGGTGTAAACAAGAAGAAATATCTTTATTTCAGTATGGCTTTTGATCTGGATTGGGTACCATCGAACAATGTCTCAATTTGCACTTTATTATTAGCAAGTATAAACTACTTAAGCACAGGCCCATACATCTTGCTTCTATGGGCCTGTGTAGCACAGTTGACAGTGTTAACAGATCCAAGGTTTGGGACACTATGACCAACATGGTGGTGAAGAAGGGATTAGTGCAGTTTTTGAGAACGCTGCATTTTAATCTCGCTGGCACAGTGAGATATGGAAAAATGGTGAGTGCACAGACCTTCTAAGCCTCCAGCAAGGTGTTCTAACTTCACCTCACTTCGGACAGAGGCACCTACCCGGCAAGCTTGGTCAGACCATTACTTTATTCCTTTGACCATCCTAACACCCAAGACTGTACAAGCAGCCATGAAGAGTCCTATGACGGAGCCCAGGCGTAAATGGCATCTGCTAGCTACTAACCCCAACCTGCGCGAAACTGCCCCCAAAAATATGCTAGCTCTTACAGGGGAGCCAGTAGAGGACTCCCTTCAGTTCCATACTTGGATGACGGCCATAAGTGAGGAATTAATTTCATCCAAGCACTCCACTAGAAAGGACAAAACAAAAGCACACAATAACCCATGGTTTACTAAAGATCTAGCGAAGCAGCATCTTCACTGCAAACAACTAGAACGTAGATGGAGAAGGGGCTATGAGGAAGTCAATTTGCACATCTTTAAAACTCAAAGGAAACAATATCACTTAGCTATTAAATTAGCAAAAAATGATTATTTTTCTAACAGAATAGCTACGGCAAAGCAAAATCAAAAAGAGATATTTTCGATCGTAAAATCCATTATTGACCCCAAAGCCTTACACTCAGAAATTCCTCCCTCTCAAACTCTTTTCAATGATATTGCAACGTATTTTGAGGCCAAGATTAAGAACATGCAGAAGGATTTTGGAACTCTAAGCACACAATAACTTGTCAGTGAACAGGAATTGGCCCATAGGCATAATAGGCCCACCCTTCACACTTTCCAACCCGTTACTCTCTCACATACACACTAAGCTATCTTAGCGTGTAAATCAGGCTCGCCATTGGATGCGTGCCCACCAATGATATTACATCATATCATGGATATAGTAAATCCAGAGATTATATGATATTGTGCATTCCTCTCTTACCTCCGGCAAAACAAAACATGGACCCTTCCAATATTTCCAATCTTAGGCCTATATCTCTATTTCCCATTTTGGGTAAAATTACTGAAAGAATGGTATATAAGGAGCTCTCTACTTTCTGTGAAACATCTCAGATTTTCCATCCTCGACAATCCGGCTTTCGTCCGAAACACTCAACAGAATCGGCACTGCTAAAGATTTCAGACACTCTGAAGTTTATCACAGATAATGGCAGGAAGGCAGTGCTGATCCTTCTTGATGTCTCTGCCGCCTTTGATACCATCTCTCACGATAGACTCTTGGCCAGACTAAAATCTTGCAGCATTTCTGACACTGTACTGGCCTGGATCAAGTCCTTCCTGACCAACCGGAGACAAGTAGTCTCTCTTGGTCCCTTCCTATCTTCAGAACGTACCATCTCGGCAGGAGTCCCACAGGGCTCCTCACTTAGCCCTCTTTTATTCAATATATACTGATCTCCCTTATTTCATTTTATGGGATTGAGACAACATCTTACGCTGATGATAAGCAGCTGATCCTGTCCCTTGATAATAACTCCATGGAAGCTGAAGGAAACTTCAAATCCTGTCTTACGGAGGTCATCAAATGGATGGAAAACAATCACCTCCGATGAAACACGGATAAGACAGAAACTTTGCCAATAGGAAAAAATAATCCCTTCCAACCCAAGCTCTGATGGCCTGAAGATGCAGCAGCCCCCCCATCTACTATGGAGGTGGCCAAAAAACTGGGGGCATGGTTTGACAACTCCCTTTCCTTTAAACCCCACGCACGGAAGGTGGCGGGGACCTGTTTTGGCCTAATAAAACCCTGACTTTTTTTGGGATCTTATTCTGCTCTCAGCGAGGAAAACAGTTGCGCTGGCGTTGATACTTTTGCGCCTAGACTACTGTACTAGTCTCCTGGCAGGGGTCAATAAATCAACCCTGAAGAAGCTTCAGGTAGTACAGCATGCAGTGGCGAGATTAGTTTTAAAACTCCCCCATAGGGCCTCAGCCTCAGCAGCGCAGAAAACTCTTCACTGGCTCCCGCTACACAAGAGAATTCTATTCAAACTTTTTGTCACCACTTTCAGAGCTATCCGCAGACTGGAGCCAGCATATCTCTCCACAAGATTCACACCATATACTAGAACACTCAGATCTTCGTCAGTAAACTTACTCAAACTGCCCGGCTTTAAACTTAAAACTCGGGGAGGGAAATCGGCAATGGTGCTAGGAGCAAAAGCCTGGAATCTCATGCCACACAAATTGAGATCAATAGAACCTGAAATACAGTTTAGGAAGGCCCTAAAGACCTGGATTTATGGAGCATCAGACGAATTCTGTCAAGCTCTCCTCTAGGTCTCCATTCTTCACTGCTAAGTCTGTTATCAGTACAGCGCCAGGAGGCTCCTTTCGGAGTGACAGATTGCGCTTTATAAATATCACATTTCATTTAATTTCATTTAATTTCCACAGGAATGTGTGCTGGCGCTGATCTTTTCTTTTACTATACATCAACAAGTTACAGTTCAGTTTTGCATGGGCCAGGTGCCGATGTCTCAATAATTAGGAGCAGATCAGTTCTGGCGCTTCTCTATGCCAACAATGCCGTTTTGTTAGCCAGAACCCCATTGGACTCAAGGCTGTGGATCTAAGAATGTGAAGATTTGAAATCTTAGCATTAAGCCTAAGCGTATTGAGAGAGTGTGATCCTTTACCTAGCTAGGAGTTACTTTTGATGAAAATCTTAGCTGGACTTCATGCATGGTTAATAAGAGCTTGCATAGGGAATAAGCCCATTCGCCCGCTCATTGAAATTTATCACCCCAGGTGTTTCCCTGTCCCAACGTATGATGCTGGGATCTGGGGCTGCTGCAAAATGGATAAATTACAGATTGAAGAAAACAGGCTGCTTCTAAGATTGTTGAAGACTGCTCCCAGTAGCCACAATTTTATGGTGAATGATGACCTCAGTTTAGATTATGTAGAAGACAGAATAAAACTGGTTCCTCTTTTTCTTTGGTGCTCCATCTGGTATAACGCTCAGGTCTCCCTTACTAGAGATGTAATTGAGGATTGCTTGGCAAGTGATATGGGATCTTCAGTACCTTAGTATAAATATATACAGGCAAATCTCTCCAGTCTAGACCTAGCCTCTTCACCGACCCAACCTACATCAAGTAGGCCAAAAGTTGCGGATTAAGGTAAACTTTTTGACAAAGCAGGCCAACGATTGGGAAGCTATGCGTTGATCCATACGTACCTTGGGATACAGCTATATTTTGATTGGGTTAATCACCCTTGAGAGAGATCACTTATCACTTTGGGCATAGTTAGATGAAAACAATGTTTCCCTCTTGGTCAATATGACACCACCACCCTCATCTGTTGTCCTTCTGATGAAACACCTGACCAAACCTTGTTGCACTTTGATTTTTTCTGCAGATTTTATAAGAATTGTCTAAGCGCTTGTTTATCCCATCGCTCCAAAAGGCACAGATTAAAAATTGTCACTCTACTTTATTTACAGTCTTAGTATGCAGGAAATATATTTTAGAGTGGGATTCTGTTTCAAATGTACTTTTAGGTTTTGCAATTCAACGCTGTTTTAATACTATTTTATGTAACATCCATCATTTTATATACTTTTTGATATCAGCTATGTGTTTTGTTGTGAACGATAAATTTATTTAACTAATTAGGGCCCAATTATGATGCGGTTAGGAAAGCATTCCCACCTAGGGCCCGATTACGATGCGGTTAGGAAGGCCTCCTAACGTCATTAGATCCTTCCGAATTGGATCGCTAACGTATCTTCCCAACCGAGGGACCGATTACGATGCAGTTAGGAACATAGGCACCCATTGAAGTCAATGGAGTCCAACAAAATCGTATCTGGAAGCATCCGGATGCATCATACTCGGTCGGTCGGACTCTTCCGATCCGAGGGGGTCGGAAACCATTTCCAAACCAATTTGGTCAGGAAGATTTCCTAACCGCATCATAATCAGACCCTTAGTGACTTGTACACGGTTGTTTGTTCTCAAATATATCATGGTTTTGATAATATTTGTAGGTATTTTCATGGTCATTTCTGGACAATATATAAATATAATTATTGATTGATTGAAGTGTGTGTGTATGTATACACACAAACATATATATATATATATATATATAAATTCACTGAAAAAACCATAGGTTTCACACACGTTATAGTTAGGAATTAGCATTTAAAAAACCTTGCAAATTCAGTGAAAAAACCATAGGTTTCACACATGTTATAGTTAGCTGGACATTTTACTGATAAAAAACCAATGAAATTCCCCCGTTATAGTTAGTGCAGGCAACTATAACTCACGCGACCGCAATCCTCTGCTGATGCTAATACTGTATTTAGACACTTATTTGCCCATGTCTTCTTCCATTAAATTTTAGCTATACATATATTACAAATATTTTTTTTTCATAAAGACACATATGTCATCAGCAGAGGATTGCGGTCGCGTGAGTTATAGTTGCCTGCACTAACTATAACGGGGGAATTTCATTGGTTTTTTATCAGTAAAATGTCCAGCTAACTATAACATGTGTGAAACCTATGGTTTTTTCACTGAATTTGCAAGGTTTTTTAAATGCTAATTCCTAACTATAACGTGTGTGAAACCTATGGTTTTTTCAGTGAATTTGTAAGGTTTTTTAAATGCTAAGTTACTTTACGCCATTCGTGGCGTGCGCGCCCACTTAACGCAGTTCGTTCCGTGCGCAGTTCGTTCCGTGCACGCGGTGCGCTTCGCGCACCGCGCGCCCACTTTACGCAGTTAGTGCCGTGGATGGGCCATGTACGCACGATGCGCTTCGCGCACCGTGCGCACATGGAGGACATATTATGCGCTTCGTTGTGAAAGGTAAGCTTCTAAATTTTTTGTAAAATTATATGCCGTGCACAAACCATTTGCACACGGGGGGTGGAGAGTGTGGATAATTTTTTTTTTTTTTTTTTTTACCGTACGCGTACGGTAAGCGTAATCGGCGAATTTTCGTAAAAAAATAAAAATGAATTTTTGCCCTTGGGGGCACTTTGGGGACCCATTAATCAAGGCATGGTGGTTAGGAGCTGTCTAAACAGTCCCATTACATGTTTTTTGCCTTTGTTTTTCTTCCCCCCTTGAGAGTGCGAGAGAGAAAATGGCGGCCGCTGCTTCCTGGTTTCGAACGATTCAAATGTTTACTAAGATCTAACAGCCAATCAGAATCGCGCTCGCGCACGTCACCGTACGCGTACGGTAAGCTTACCGTAAGCGCACCGTAAGCTGGCTCAGATATATATATTGATTTAAATGCTATTTTCTCAGGAACTACTGAACAGATTTACACCAGACCTACAAAAGGCACTTCCTTGACCTGAGGACTACCTCTCTGCCAAATTTCAAGTAACTCTGTTCAGCCGTTCGGGCTGTAGCTGTGTCTAAAGGTCCTATGGAAAAATGCATGGGAAAAACGCGTTTTGGGACCCCCCTTTTTTCTCAGCCCCCGCTTGATGAATCCCCCCGAGACTCTCAGGGTAGGAGCGGAGCGTAGCGCCCCACCTATTTTGAAAATTTCGCGAGGATTCGTCGACCGGCGCCAAAGTTATTCCAAATAGAATGTTGCGGATTTCCTATGGAAACAGGGTCCTAACTATAACTATCTACTGGCGACCGCCAGTAGATAATTCACTGAAAAAACCATAGGTTTCACACACGTTATAGTTAGCTGGCCATTTCTCTCGTAAAAAACCATTGAAATTCCCCCGTTATAGTTAGTTCAGCTAACTATAACTCGCGCACCCGGAATCCACTGCTGATGACGTCACATATTACATCACTCATGACATGGTCAGTGACATCACTCATGACGTTACAACAAACAAATGATGGACGGAATGCTGACAATGCAGACATTCTCCCTCAGTCAAGAGATCTGGGTTAAATCCATCGTTCTTTTGCCCACTACGCCACCCCAGTTTAGACATGGCCATATGCAAATCAGTCTTGACCCTGTGCCTCATGGGAACAGTCCAGCCCGAACTGCCAAGCCATGTCTTCCCTGGACCGGAATCAAGCATCCTAGGACCGGTTTCTGGCTATCAGCCGTCATCAGCCAGGATAGCTTGACTCCAGTGGCGTAGTGAGCATGGGTCCCACGTCTGGGAATACCCATCCCACTTAGGGCGAAAAGCGTTACAACAAACAAATGATGGACGGAATGCTGACAATGTAGACACTCTCCCCCAGTCAAGAGATCTGGGTTAAATCCATCGTTCTTTTGCCCACTACGCCACCCCAGTTTAGACATGGCCATATGCAAATCAGTCTTGACCCTGTGCCTCATGGGAACAGTCCATCCCGAACTGCCACGCCATGTCTTCCCTGGACCGGAATCAAGCATCCTAGGACCGGTTTCTGGCTATCAGCCGTCATCAGCCAGGATAGCTTGACTCCAGTGGCGTAGTGAGCATGGGTCCCACGTCTGGGAATACCCATCCCACTTAGGGCGAAAAGCGTTACAACAAACAAATGATGGACGGAATGCTGACAATGCAGACATTCTCCCCCAGTCAAGAGATCTGGGTTAAATCCATCGTTCTTTTGCCCACTACGCCACCCCAGTTTAGACATGGCCATATGCAAATCAGTCTTGACCCTGTGCCTCATGGGAACAGTCCAGCCCGAACTGCCAAGCCATGTCTTCCCTGGACCGGAATCAAGCATCCTAGGACCAGTTTCTGGCTATCAGCCGTCATCAGCCAGGATAGCTTGACTCCAGTGGCGTAGTGAGCATGGGTCCCACGTCTGGGAATACCCATCCCACTTAGGGCTAAAACCGTTACAACAAACAAATGATGGACGGAATGCTGACAATGCAGACATTCTCCCCCAGTCAAGAGATCTGGGTTAAATCCATCGTTCTTTTGCCCACTACGCCACCCCAGTTTAGACATGGCCATATGCAAATCAGTCTTGACCCTGTGCCTCATGGGAACAGTCCAGCCCAAACTGCCAAGCCATGTCTTCCCTGGACCGGAATCAAGCATCCTAGGACCGGTTTCTGGCTATCAGCCGTCATCAACCAGGATAGCTTGACTCCAGTGGCGTAGTGAGCATGGGTCCCACGTCTGGGAATACCCATCCCACTTAGGGCGAAAAGCGTTACAACAAACAAATGATGGACGGAATGCTGACAATGCAGACATTCTCCCCCAGTCAAGAGATCTGGGTTAAATCCATCGTTCTTTTGCCCACTACGCCACCCCAGTTTAGACATGGCCATATGCAAATCAGTCTTGACCCTGTGCCTCATGGGAACAGTCCAGCCCGAATTGCCAAGCCATGTCTTCCCTGGACCGAAATCAAGCATCCTAGGACCGGTTTCTGGCTATCAGCCGTCATCAGCCAGGATAGCTTGACTCCAGTGGCGTAGTGAGCATGGGTCCCACGTCTGGGAATACCCATCCCACTTAGGGCGAAAAGCGTTACAACAAACAAATGATGGACGGAATGCTGACAATGCAGACATTCTCCCCCATTATGACATCACTGATGACATCTCAAATGACATCACTGATGTCATCATCCATTGAGTATGTGTTTCTGAACAATTTTAATATGTGTAATATATATAGGGAAAGGCCTGATGAAGAATGAGTGGCAGTACAAGTGTGTAAATGGATTATTTTCTTTGGTGCGTAACTGACTCTATAAGTGAGTCATTAAATGTATCTTACTGCAGACTAGTGACTAATCTGTGTGAATGTCTGTATGTTTCTGTATGTTGGTGTATAAGTGGCTGCATGGTTTTGTGAATAGCTATATGAGTGTTTATATGGGTTATCTATTGGTTGTCTGAGTATCTGTATGGGTGCCTGAGTGTTAGTGTGGGTAGGTTGTGTGTGACTCTGTGCATAGATGTGTGAGTGGGTGATTCTATGGGTGCATGGTTATAAGAGTGCATCTGTGATGGACTGTATGGTTGAGCGAGTGTATGTATGGGTGTGTTACGGATTTAATGTATATCTCAGTGGTACATTTGTGACTAACTACATATGTGAAAGGCAGTATATATGTGTGTAAGAGTATATAAGTGGCTAGATGTGAGAATGTGTGATTGTGACAGTGACTGTATGGATGAGTGTGTGCTTTTGTCAATGATTCTAATAGAGCATAAAAATGTGATACTATTTTTGTGAGCAAGGGAACTTGAGTGTGTATAACTGCATAGGTGAGTAAATGGCAGTGTGATTATTTGTATGAATGACTAGGTGTGAGAGTACCTCTATGGATGATTGGTAGTGTGTGAGTGTCTATATAGGTGTGTGTATAAATTCATATGATACTTTTTTATGGAGTGACTGTAACTATGAGTGACTTTACAGGTGAGTGTGTGAAGGTGTATGAAGACCTAAAAGTTAATATGTGGTATGCAGTTAT